>NC_092796.1:15940286-16560324 GCF_918797505.1 Bemisia tabaci
GTCCGATTCCCGTCCATAAAATTGTGGGTACGAGCGATAAAAGCACTGCATTACACACTCGCGAGGCAGCATACGAGTCAAGCGCTGATTCTTCGATGCAATTACAGTGTGTGCACTGCGGTCGTAAGCCGTAAATCAACGGAAAGTGTACACGTAGGAAGACTCCCGCTCCAATATATCCACTAATACGGCGCTGCTAGAAGGCCCTCGAAACACCATATTTTCAATGCGGAAATGGGTTTGGTCACGGGTATTCCGACGGATTTTAAGTGCCGCATCGAGCCGTTTATCACGCGAAAGAACTGTCCCAAGTCGCACCGGTCCACGCTGGATCTTTGGTCGTAAAGTGGAACGAGTGATTCGCAATTTTGCATGACCCTCGGAAGTTGGATTTTTTTGTGCGATCGAGAGCTCTTGTCGTCGCTCCTCTGACGTAAGGGTGTATCTCGGTTCCCACGTGAGTCCCAGAAAGCATGAGTTCATAAGTAAAATAGGGTTCACAAGGAAATTGAGGCACACCTTTACATCGGAGGGGATCTTCTACCTACAAATACATCAAAATGCTGTCCAAATATGTTAAAGAGCTGACTAAATTGAGAGAGAAAACTGCCTTGTCATCGATGGAAGCAATAGGAATTTCGTTGTGTTTCTTCCCGCACGACTAGAACAATGCTCATTGCAATGCTAGTGGTTCCTACATGTAAAACGCTGTTCATATCCCTATGTAGTTGCGAAACAAATAAACATCAGCAGGGAACAAGAATAACGTCTCTTCTGTCGCGTTAAGGAAGGGCGTTTGCATGAACATTCAAATGTTACCTAATTTCATCGAGTGAAATATTTATTTTGGAGAAGAGAATATTTCTCCCTAAAATTACCACGTATATAAACCAGGTAAAATTCAAAGAAAAGGATTCAAAAGTTTCTCTAAAAAATGCGTATTTCAATGGAGGAAACATATCGTTCGAATGATTTTACGACGTTTTTGCATACCATGAAAGCTTTGCAACCGATGGACTTAGTTCGATTCGTTGCGTTGAATTTTTGCATGCTATAATGACGTTGCTCCAAGTGAGTCTATATTTGGACGTATTTCTGTCAAATGGAACTAAGCGCCATCGGGGGAGGAAGGTAGAGGAGGGCTTGGATTGGCGGCGGAACCGGGCGTCGGGCTCATTAGTGCCTATACTCGCAATGCTATTTCATGGCGCTTAGTTCCGTTTGACAGAATGCGCTATCCAGGATTCTAAATTCCTCAAAAGGAACTCAAATTGGCGCTTAGTTCCGTTTGGCAGAAATACGTCCATTTGAACTACATTTGCAATAAAGAACTACTTTCCAGCTTATTTGAGAAAAATTAGTCTTATTAGTCTCTCAATGTAGCTTTTTTAGATTGGCCAGAAATCGGGGTTCCTTATTGCAAAATGCAAGCCATAAGTAGAACCTGCAACTCTCGAGTCGAGCTCACTCGTCGACACGTTGAGCTGACCCACCGCGGATTTCCCGCTAATTTCCCGCCCGATTCCGCGAAGACAATCCCCGCCCCCGCGCGAATTTTTCCCCGGATACTCCCATGAGCGCCCGCTCCGCGTCTCGCGGCAATCTCATTTCGTCCGGCGAAGTGGGTCAGGCAAGAAACTTTCCCGGAGCCGTAGCGTCGCGGCGCCCCCGGGTCGGCGCCGGTTACCGCCTCAACAGCTGTTTTCGCCGCCTCGTCAAGTCCCGCCAGACTTATTGCTTTATTTTTTCGGCTACGTGCTCGCAAAATTGCTCCCGGAATTAAGACGCTTTTCAGAGGCGACCCCGCGGATCCTCCCGTTGGCGTCGCCATGTTGCCATGCCAATAAGTAAATCCCACGGTGAGCCTTGAAGCGCGTAAGAAGACGTGTTTACCGCGGCTCAAGCCCGAATGCACTTACTGCTGTCTTCCGTAGTACGAAAGGACGTGTCTTTCCCCACGCGGCTGTGCTACAGAAGAGAGTAAAAAGTCAATTCTACGAAGAGCTCCGAAGCGCGTAAGGAAACGTGGTAGCCGTGACCCAAGCGAGAATGCGCTTTTAATACTCTTTTTCGTAGAACGGGAAGACGTGTTCCCCAACTTGGACGCCTCTCCTCTCCTCCGTTCCCGCTTCGCACAACTTCCGCCTCCTTCTCGACCCCTGTTTTTTCTCGTCGGAATTCGATCACGCACCCCCAGGTCGCCTCCCCGGTGAGAGATAAGTGTTCCCGTAACTTAATTCTCGAGATATCGCTGAGTTGAACATTTTTGCCCTAATGATTATCGATCCTCGTGATGTGTGACCTTCCGTGGAAAATGGGACATTGCTGCCAATAGATTAAAAAATTGGCTTACATGCAGAGAATTTATTTTTTAAGTTTGGGACTGCGGTTTTTTCATCTGAGTCTACGTGGAAGTGCATTTTATTTCAGTTCTTCAACTCTTCTTCGAGGACGTCTGGTTATAATGTTATGGGTTATTGTGAAACACACTCGCTAGAGGGAGTATGGGGACTAGAGTCCCTTTATACTGAGAATCAAGACAATGTGAATCCATTTCTGATTGGTTCCCGTATTTTAGGCCTCCACAGTGTCACAAACGGGAATAAAGATTACATTTTCATCGATGGCAAAGATTATAATCTAGGATGGATCGGGGAATAACGGGTTCGAGAAGGAACAAACGGAATGAGAGAAGGAACGGAGAAAGGAATTTGAGAATGAGCCGATCTTAGATTACGAAAAACTGTCGATTTGTGTAATCTTTATTCCCGTTTGTGACTCCATGAAGGGGGTTGTCTTGACTCTCAGTATTAAGGGACTCTAATGGAAATGGGGACTAAGTCTCAAGGAAGCTCTTATGATAAAAAAGTAGCGTCAACTCGGAGAAGTGTTTTTTGCCAACCTTAGATGTTTATCACTTGCATATTACTATACTCGACTTAGTAGAGGTTTGGGTTAAAAAATTGCCACGAATGTGATGCAGAACGTCTTTATCAAAACTAAGTAATGTATAATAATAATATAATGCGCTTGTATTATATGAGATGTATATCTTATATATTATTAATTATATAATCTGAGTAAAGTTCACGGGAAGACGAGCATAAAAAACATTGTTTCCTTCAATTTGGAATCATTTGCATGCAACATCCTCCTTTTTTCCGATCAGAAATCGATCCTCTAATGACCGTACTTTCCCTGTCCTCACAAAATATATTGTAGATCTAAAAAGTTCTGACTCAGTTCATCAGTTGCACTTAAAGGTAGACCTATTTTTTGTGTCATTCCGATCATTTTCATGGCTTCTTTGACATTTTTGTAGCTTTGTCCTCCCCCTTTTTTCCTGGTGGATTTGCTGAAACGGCGCTTTTGTGTCTTTACTTTCCTTTGAAAGGTACCTTAGAGTAATGTCATTACTATATCCTAGTCTCAGTGTGGTAATAATACAATACAATAGAATAGGTAATTTAACCATTGAAAGCGTACTTTTCATTGATAGCACATAAAACCGTATTTCCTATTTCTTTAACATAAGCAATGTAATGGGAAGAGTAGAGAGAATGGCCTTGAGGCAAGAAATGAGGAAAAGAATCTGTTTTCTCACCATGGAGGTCGATATAATTGGACCAATGTGACTCGAGTCGCAAGATATCTATTTTAAGGGGATTGGGTGAGGTCCCGAGATTCAATCAGTACGAACAACGCAGAAGGCTTACCCGTGCTTATATATACTCGACTCCTCTTTGAAAGTCATCCCACGCCTACAAAAGGCCTTTTCAGTGCCGCTGATAAGGAGGACTTTGAAGAAGCTCATTAGTACGGAATCTCTTGAAACCGACGTCCGCTTTTGGATGACGCTCCCTCAACCCGAGCGCCAAGACGAAACAGAGGGTAGGACCAAAATTTGACCCCGTTTCCCGACCCTTTTTCCTCCAGACCGTCCTTGATCCCGCTGCGGGTGAAAGTCGAAGATCTCACATCTTGATTTGTAACATGGTAGATTTTTTGTCATGTTTCACTTCCTCAAAGCAAAGCTGAATATTATCTCCTGCGTGCATTGAATTTTTACTGATTTCCTCCTCTTTTACGCTTGATGATCTATAAAAATTCCAAAACAAAACCAGGAGCCTCCCTCTTTCTCCCCTCCCCCCAGGTTACATCCGTTGTCTTGGATTTTTGAATTTTTAAAATTTAACCGGAATCGGGCGTTATTTCAGACCGAAATATCATTCCAGGCTTTTCATAACACTAATGTACGAAAATTACTCATCATCTGCTGCGCAAACATCACTCTAAGTCAACAAATCAAAACTCCAACTCTGCTCTCCATACGTCGCGGTCGGACCAATATAAAACGCCTTCAAATGCGCGTGATACTGTGCAACACTCCGAAGTTGATATAGTTGTATTCTTAGGTTGGAACCTAACTCGAGTAAATCGCTGTAGCTCACCGTCTGTCCTGGCTCCTGCCCGGTGGATTTTTATGAAACTCGATGAGAGGGAGGTATTCTCTGAGAGGAAATTCCAATTTCTAGTTAAATTTTCAAAATACCAAAGTCTAAAATGACGGAGTGCCCTAAAATGCTTTATTGCCTCCTGTTCGATTGTTCTTCTTGGAACTCGGTAGCAGGGGGTATTTTTTACTAAAATAAATTATTTTCTAACAATAATGTGCCCGTGCAATTTTAGTCAGACATTCTTCTGATTTTTGCATGAGGTCCTGGGGAAAATCAGTGCAATTTTCAGTTAGGGATGCCCAAGACTTCCCATTAAAATGAAAATTGCGAGGGAAAATGAGACAACACTGGAGTGGAAATACGCTCTTTCGTGAGTTTTTCGTGAGAATTTACGAATGATTAAATTCAAAACTACTCTGCCGTGCTAAGGGAGAACGCCGTATGAACATTCGAGAGTTGCCAAATCTTCTCGAATAAAACATGTATTTTTGAAGAAAGATATATTTATTTGAAATTTTCAGACACCTTAGATGCAATCGCGAACAAAATTGTCTGATGAAGCGGAAGAAAAATATTTAAGATTTTCTTAGAAAATTCGTTTTTAATTGAAGGAAACATGACAATGCCTGAATGCTCTTACGGCGTTTTCCCTTAGCACGGCAGTAATGCCGCACTAAGGAAGAACCATAGAGTACATAGAGCCGTAATATGATTGGGAGAGCTGGCGCCATGTTCTGCTCGACGAGTTCCGAGCCCGGTGTGCGCCGAGTTCGGGTCACTTTTTCGATACATTTTCGATCCAAAATGGCGGTGTGGAATACATGGTGATTCCTATCTCCTTTGTTGTTGTTGTTGTTGTCATCGAATGGCCGGGTACCCGTGTATCGCAAACAATCGATTATGTATCGAAAAAGTGACCCGGCGTCACACAGGAGTCTCGGAATTCGGGACATGGAAAATGCTTAAAAGTGGCGCCAGCTCTCCCAATTACATTACGACTCTATGTACTCTATGGGAAGAACGCTGTATGAGCCTTCAGATGTTGCCAAATTTCTTTCAATAAAAAGCGAATTTATTGGGATAGTTTTGAATATTTTTCTTCATATTTTTCAGACAGTGTGGTTCACGATTTGATCTAAAATATCTGAAAATTTCATTAGGAAATAGGAATAACTTTCCTCACAAAAACGCGTTTTTATTCATGGAAATTTGGCAACTCTCAAATGTTGCGTTTTTCCTTAGCATGGGAGAAAACTCCCAGCTTAATTTTTTCTCCAAATGGGACTGACTTTGCACATTTCTGAGGCCTTGTCTCCACGGGACGTTTTCATGGGATTTGTCCCAAGTTCGAATCGCAGGAATGAAACTTCTGGGATTTTTCCCAGTTACCGTCTCCACGGGACGGGGCTCATACAGTCCTGCGACTAGTTTGCGCGGGAAGATAAAGTAGTTAAAGTCGAGTATTTAACCGGGATTATAATAATAAATGCACTCAATTGACAATTAGACACATTATTTTAACTAAACAAACATTAACAATGTAGTAATGAATAAAATATCGCACAATTCGTTTTCACTTCTTCTTCTTCTCTCAGTGGGTCCTAGGGGTACAAGTACCATGCTTGGTACTGGGAAAAATATTGAGTTAATCAATATATATAATCAAAATATTGATTAACTCAATATTTTTCCCAACTTGGTAAGTAGGATTTTTCCCTGGGACAAATCTCGTGAAACGGCTCGTGGAGACAAGGCCTGATAAACCCGGTCCAACTGTGCGAAATTGCATATTCGGGTGTGCATATCAGCGTGTGCGATGGAGCTCAATAATGTGCTGAGCGACGAGAGCGCTCCTAGACGAGACAGGTAGAGCCGCGACTTGGAGCAGCGGCCGGGGCTGCGGCACCGAGCGGGACTGTCGGAGAAATATGGCAAAGTGACAAAGACAAATGCCTCGCAGCTTTCGACACCCGCAATCGTCACGATTTTCCCTCGCGCCATCAATTTCGGCGAGAATCCCCGCGCGCCGAGCCACGAGCGGTGCACGCCCACCCGGGCCCTATCATATCTTTGACTTTTTTCCCATTCTCAACAACTAACCTCTGCGTGATAAGAGTAATATCATAAAAAAACGAGTGGTCTCTTCGCAGAGAGGGAGTCGAGAAACGTGGGATCCATTTTCGGTTGACAGTCGGGTTTTCGGGCCTCGCTGGGCCGCGAACCGTCGCAAATATTCCATTTTCTACGCAGGTTCAACGATAATAAATAAGAGAAAACAAGGATTGAGTTACGGGCCGGATGACACCCCTTCCTTTGAGGCGAAGAGACAACCAGTCTCGGATTGGCTACGGGTTCCGGTCTATTTCCAACCCCTTTTGGTGGACTGATGCAAAAAGTTTCAGCCTCTATGAAAAATAGGATGGGTTCTATCTTGCAGTATAATAATGTAATAATCGAAAACGAGTGCAAATTTTTGGTCGCCAACCTCAAAAATCGATTCTTAGGAATTTCCTAAAAATCCTACACCAGGTATCCAAAGCGTCTCGAGGCGTTATGCGTCACGCGTTATATGCGTTACTTTCATGATTTTACTTTATAAAGTTTGCTGTGCGAGAATCTATTTTTTGAAAATTTTTATAATTGTTGACAGTGCCGGAAAAGTGACTGAGAATGCATCGCACCACTAAGCACTAGGCACCCCACGAAGTGTGACAAAATCAATTTTGGAACGTTTTGCTCACTTACGTTGATTTTTAATAGACAAATGATGACGCACATGAAATGGAGTAAGAAATCCAAAAAGTACAGACTATATTTTTACGCACTAAATCTTGCAATCAGCTTTTACCCAGTGAGAACGCCTTCATTGAAGTCGACCCGCAACCTGCGCGTCCCAAGAGTACGAATAGTTATCTCGCGGATTACGAACAGAACACGCGGTAAAATACGTGAGGGTTACTTAGGAAAACGTTGTTCTATCGAAAATAAACTTATGAATGTCACGGTTTGCACGCACAATTGTTCTTGGCAGGCTTTCATAAAAAATTTGGCACACAGAATGTTCAGAATTTATAATTAAGCAGGCGTTGAGAGGGTCTGAAGTTTCCAGTTAAAAACGTAATTTTGAGAAAAAGCTATTCAATATCTTAATCAACTTGCAAATAATTGTCTTGGGATTTTGAAAAAGCGTTTAACTAACGACTCAGTTTTGAGTCGAAACGTCTGGGTTTTTTTGTTGTTGAATCTTAGCTTTGTTTATCGTTTCTTCTCTTGTTTTCCTCCTGTTATTCGACCCGAGTCATTTTTTTGGAAGATTGGACAACGACGCGAAGCTGGGTGCCCGTTCCATCACTCGGGCGAAACTTCACGACAGCTTCATCATTTCGTCGCTCCGCCGGTGCAAGAGCGTATCAACACTTTAAGATAAACCCTGTTGTTTGTATGAGGAGATGCTCTCTGGGGCTCACGAAGAAATGAAGGGACGTCGCTACATGGGTGAAGGGACGATTTATGCGTGAGTGGTGCTCAAATCAGGACGATGCGCTCGAATGCAAGCAATGTACTCGGCGGAATGCTCAAAGGGCCGTTGCTCGATTGAGGGTCAGCAATGACAAGCAGGCATAACCGACCCATATATTGAAGAGGGTGGGTTCAAATTCTCAACCCGTCCGAGATCTCCATACCGCTCGTGAATCATTTTGCAAGGGCTCGCACACGGACGCCAACAACTCGGCGAATGCATGCGAGACTCTTTTATCAAAATCGAACACGATGTTTGGAATAACCATCCTCGACTTTCCGGGTGTACTCGATAAGAGTGAAAATCATCAATTGGCCTTCTCCAAGGAACGGGAATTTACATATTAATGGGTAGACTCGATGGATGATAATACGAGAATGACAGAAACACCAATAAAAGAGCACACATAGCTTTTACCGACCCGCCCATTGAAAATATCCTTTTTTTATGAAAACGGGCCTTGGATGGTTGTAATGACACACTTAATAATCGACCTGCGGGCTGATTGTTGAAATTGACATACAAAGTTATAGACGAAGGAGACAAAAAGGGTATGGAGAGGTCCTATTGGTGCGGAAGCGAGTGGTTGCAAGGGACAAAGAAGATAGATAATAGACTGACTAACGTCAACTCACCAGAGACCCTATAGTTAGTCTATCATTTTCTCCCTGAGTCCATAGGGACCAACCCACTTCAACTAATAGGATCGCTCCATACTCACTATGTCATCTTTGTTTAGCGCTTTGTCTATCCATTTCAACAATCAGTCCGCTGATTCTCTCACTCTTCGCGATGGGAGTTTCCTCAAGGGATGGACTGCAAAAATCGATGTAGCCGAAACTTGGTGCAAATAAACTGATTGCAGAGATAGAATCTTCGTACCTTCAAAAAGTGAAAACAAAGATTTGGAGCTATGGACCGCTGTACCGTCTGAGTTAATTTTCTTGGGGCTTTTACCGCCGTGAGTAAATAAATCAGAGGAGTTCTCCAATTGGTGGGTAAACTCCATTATGCCAACCCTCCCGCGAGAAAATACAAATACTCCTAGTAAATTGTGATCAACCCCCTCTAGACGGACCGATGCAATTAATATTAGCCTCCTTCTAGTGATCGCTGTTTTATGACCCCGCTTCAGCTCAAACTTATTTTTAATGTCCAATTATTCACTAAAATACTTCATGATAATTTCTATGAGATTTATTCGGAATTTTGTGTGAAGTTATCATTGTTTATTATCACTCGCACTGTAAGAGCTCTTTAGAAAACTCATGCGCTATCCATTTTCAGATGAGCCCTGGACTATGTAGGAATGTCAGCGTTTCGTGGCTCATCTGAGAAATGAATATGCACTGAAAAACAAATCTCGGTGTATTTACTAAGAAAAGGGTAAAATTACCAAGAATTCAGGGTTCTATTTGATCCCAGTTTTTTCTTGGTAAAATTACCATTTATGGAATTGGTAATTTTACCGAGAAATCTCGGTCAAATTATTGAACTTTCTCGGTAATTTTACTGGACCTCGGTAAAAACGCCAATATTTTTTATCGACTGTGGTAGAATTACCGAGATAAAATGGCAAAGTTACCGGGAATTGATTACCAATAAAAGTGGTATTCTTACCTGGAAAAAACAGTAAAAATACCGGTTTTTAGGTAAGCTTCCCAGTCTGTCTCGGTAAAATTACCAATAATTGGTAAAAAAAGTGAGATGGTAAAGGTACCAACGGACCTTGGTAAAAACGCCGAGAATTTTTTTTCAGTGTTGTATATTATTACTCGCACCGTGAGAGCTCTTTAGAAAACGTATGCGCTGGCCATTTTCAGATGAGCCCTGGACTACGTAGGAATGTTAGCGTTTCGTGGCTCATCTGAGAGATGAACATGCTCCCTCCTGGAAAGGACCCGTGTTTATGGGCTTTGAGTGATTTTGACAACAGCGCGGATGTGGGCTGTTTGCGTTTGTCCGAGTTGGAAGTTGGCGGCTGCTCGGTATCGAACACAAACCGCGAGTCAACAATAGGATCTGGGATGGCTTTCCGTAATCGGGAGGGGTGGGGCGGGGCTCGTGAGGGAGAGGTGACGTCAGAAACCAATAAAAGAAGATGGAATGCAGAGCACAGAGGAGCGCGAAAGGCGAAAGCAAAGGCACGGCCGATTCATTGAGGAGGCAACAAAAGCGGAACGTACACAATGAACACCCGACGAAACATTAAACGACCATCTTCCGTGACTCCGCGTGGCTCCGGCCGTTGCCTCCGCCATGCCGCCGCGGCCTCGGATCTCCGCTGCAGCTTTACAGAGTTGCCTAACTTCCCCCAGAATAGAGTCTTTTAGGGACTCAGTGATGAGGTCCCTTCATATAGAGAAAGTTACGCCATCTTGGGTCCTTGACTAGAGTACCTGTGTGTACAGTGGATATTGCGTAAAACGACAGTGACGCTGAATGTCTCAAAATAGACTAACTAACTAACTTGGTTATAACGACATATCGGTCATGGCGACACAATCTCTTTGGTCCCGGCCAAAACTCCATCAGATCAATGTTTTTAGACAAAAAACACCCAACCTCCAAACAAAATTTGTGTGGATTCGCGGTTCTTGCCACCAACTCGAAGGAAAGTTCGGGGATGCTCGTAAATCCTTGACCAGAGTACCAATGTGTACAATGTGTACCGCGTATAACGACATCGGTTATTACGACATATCGGTCATAGCGACACAATCTCTTCGGTACCGGCCGAAACGCCATCAGATCAATGTATTTAGCTATCAGATATAACGACGACGCTTATAGTGAGACGCTTATAGTCCGGTCATAGCGACGGATTTTCCGCGGAATTTCGAAAACTGTATAGATAGAGCACGCGCAAGTCGAAATATGAATCTCTCAGGATCCAAAAGGGCAGCCAGCCCTCCGACCTAAAAAAGTCACTGCCAATCTTCAGATTCCAGTATCAACCCAAGACGGTCAAGAATGTTCATAAATGAGCGTGCTTCTGCAAAAATGAGTAAATTTATGCAAAAACTTAGTTTAGGCTTTACAAACGACTGGTCGTAACATTGTAGTAATAAATCACTCTGGATAATTTGAATTCATAGGTTGGCTGCCCTTTTGGGCCCTAAAAGTTCCATGACCTAACCTTAGAATTACCAACATGCTCGCTTTCTGCCTATATAGGTACTCTATCTCGGTTCCTAGACGTCACAAACGGGCAAAAAGATTTTACAGTTAGAGAGCATTCATATAAATGAACGTACTTATGCTAAAAGGAACTTAGTCACACGCAATCACTATGCACGTAGTTCTTTTTAACATAAATGCGTCCAAATTACGTAACGCTCTAGGGGGTGAGGGGGGTCGAGGAGAGCGTTACGCAATTTTGTTTTTACGCGTATAAGGATAAGGACTCACGTCACAAAAGCGTTACAAGGGGACAGGGGGGTTTAAAAAGTCGGAAGTTACGTTTTAAGTAC
Organism: Bemisia tabaci; assembly: GCF_918797505.1. NCBI lineage: Eukaryota > Metazoa > Arthropoda > Insecta > Hemiptera > Aleyrodidae > Bemisia > Bemisia tabaci. The sequence continues at coordinate 15,951,737 of NC_092796.1, forward strand.
GGTAAGTGAATATTGCGTTACGTAATTTATGAAAGCTCCCTTAGAATCTTACGTTCCTTGTAATTTTTGATCCACGCATTCCTGGATTTCTCTGTGTGGATTTTACTATCTACTAACGATTTTGAGGAGGAAATATGTAAAAGAGAGTTTTAGTTCTTGCCTTGTCTAGTGCCTCAAGTCCCCTATAAATTTCCGAAGAGAGAACGCCACTGGGCAACAGGGCACATGGTAAACAAACTTATTATGTTTTTCCCGTCCCCTATTTGTCATCCTGTGGCCACCTGCAAGATTAAAAAGGAAGATGAAAAATTGGCGCGAATTGAATACGCGATCACTCTCCCCCGCGGGGTCCTCTCGCCCCCCCCCCCCTCCGGGAAGCCTACCCTTTCGGGGAGCTCGTGATTTGAATGTATTCACATCGACGCATGACGCGCAGAGTTCGAGAGGTCCTCCGCCCTGCTCGACAAAAACCACCCAACCTCCAAGCAAGTCTTGTGTTGGTCCGCGGTTCTCGCCACCAACTCGAAGGAAAGTTCGGGGATGCTCGGAAATCCCCGATACGCGGGGGGTTTTGTTCGGCGTCCCCGCATTGCTCAGTTATTTGAAACGGGAGGGGAAGTCGAAAAGGGCTCTGCATATCAGCGTCAAGGACGTTTGAAAACAGGATCGGCCGCTGCGGTGAGTGGTGAGTGTTTTAACTTGCGTAAAACTCCGACCGGTTGAATGTAGTCCGGTTCCCGGGAAAGTTTTGTGTTGATTTTCCGTCGAACCCCACCGGGCATCGCACATGACTGTCCACGGAGAAAGGACCTCAGTTCACGGGGGTGAGGAAAGCGTTTTCCAACGAGTCGAGTTCGGAAATAGTGGAGTTCCATTATACCGAGAGTGAAGACGACACGAATCCATTTCTGATTGGTTCCGTATTTCAGGCCTCCACAGTGTCACAAACGGGAATAAAGATTACATTTTCACCGATTGCAAAGATTATTAACTGGAAAAAGATGCTCGATTGAGTTCCTCCCGGGAGGAGACGAAGCGGATGCCCAGTGACAAGGTGGTGACAGGGGGTTTTAAATGGATTCCATTTTGCAAAAGGGAACCACGAGCATTGCAATGTTGCTAAGACTGTGCAACTTCTTTGGTCTTGGAAAAGAAACCTGATGTTTATCGACAGTTTCCATTTTACTCGCTGATAACTGTGAATCTAAGACAAAAATTACCATGTAAATTTCGTATTTTTTCATGATTTCAGTTATTTTACTGCAAATGATGAATTTGCACAATCTTGGCATTATTGCAGTGCTTCTGGTACCTTTTTGCAAAATGAAATTCATATGACTGTGAGATGAGAGAGTGCCAACTCCCTGATGGACCGTGGGAGGACCGAGTTTTGTGGCGGTTAGGCGTCGCAGAGCGCCAGAGGGCGCTATAAAAGCGAATCATATGTATAAAGTGGAATGGACCGGGGAATTGCATGGGGGCACAGCAAGGAGCAAACGGAATGAGAGAAGGAACGGAGACAGGAATTCGGGAATGAGTTGATCAAAGATTTCGAAAAACGTTCAATTCGCGTAATCTTTTTTCCCGCTTGTGACATCCATGAGCCGTGTTGTCTTAACTCTTTTTATTATAAAGGGACTCTGGAAAATTGATCCTTGAGTTTTGTACGGAAAACGCTTTTATTTGTAAAGTATCAGATTTTCGCATTTCACATACCCTTTATGGATGGCTGAAGTTGAGAAGTACGTATGTCACCGCATTGTTTTAAAATCATTCGATCATATTTCATTTTCTTAAAAGTGAACTAGCCAAAATATTTCTCTGATTTTCAATGAGGAATGAAAATTCATAGAAAGAAGCGAAGGTTTGCAATGTCGCAATCGGTGATGCACAATGTTTGCCTCCAGTCATCGATAACTGGGGGCTTGGAGGACAAGGCGCATAAGTGCAGATTTTGAAAAAATTGAGTTATTAATGATGTTAAGTAAAACTAGTCTTAATGCAAATTCTGTGAAAGGAGCTGCTAAATTCCAATTGTTGAGCATCAAAAAATCAGTGTGAACTTTTTTCCTGCCATAAGGGTCTATGTAATTTCGAAACTTCAAACACGTATTTCTCGAAATAGCAAAGACTATGCACTTATGCGCCTTGTCTTCCAAGCACCTCAACTGTAACATTCACAGCGTCCTCACTTTAATGTGCTAGAATAGTATTTTAAAAGAGAAGGATCCTCTAATCTTCTTCCATTCATCTTCTTCTTAGGATGGAAGATTGGACCAGGCCATCAAGAAGAGGAATATGCTGGGTAGGAGGGCAATCGCTATGTTAAATGGAGTCCTTTGGGACAAAGGATCTCCAAAGAGAACAAAAGGAGGATTTACAACGCGATTGTCAAGAGCATAGTAACCTACGGGTGTGAAGTATGGCCGATGAAACAGCGGACCCGGGAGGTTTTAGAGGCAACAGAGATGGACTTCTGGCGTAGATCCGCTGGTATTTCCAGAAAGGATCGCGTCAGGAATGAGATGGTACGGGATATCATGGATGCCAAGCAGACCATCGTGCATGACATTATGACAAAACAACTCATCTGGTAATGGTCATGTCCAGAGAATGGCAGGAGACAGGTTGCCGAAGAAGGTCCTTGACTGGGTTCCTCCTGGGAGAAGACGCAGAGGGCGCCCAATGAAAGGTTGGAGGGACGGGATTGAAGCAGAAATGTTGAGGTGCTCAATCCCCCAAGATTTGTGGTTTGAAAGAGAGCAGTGGAGGTTAGGAGTCGTAGAGCGCGAGGGAGTGCTGTAAAGCGACTTGTATGTATGTATGTATGTAGGATCCTCTAACCCAGCACTATAAACTATAAAATGTTTTACCTTCTTCAGATCCATCTAACTTCAAAATCCTTCCGTGAATCTTCCATCATTATCTCGCGCATTGGCGCCTACAAACCTAACAGGGATACTTCACGCATTGCGCAATGCGTGAAGTATCCCTGTTAGGTTTGTAGGCGCCAGGGCGCATGTCGCGCTGGCAGCACGCCGCGCCGCTTCGCCCTATGTTTGGCTCTAATATTAAACCTCTCAAACTAAGCCGTATACATATTTTCTTTATCACAGCACTGAATTAGATTAACTCCTGTAAAATTAAGTTTATTGGGGTCTTTTTAATTCGCCGGTTTTTTATTTAAGGAGTCATGCTCAATTTTATTTCAGGTTTTATAAACTACAATAGATCTTCAAGGGCTAGACATGCTATCAAGCATGCACATGCACAGCTTTTGCTAACAAATTTTAGTTTTGATGTGAAGACTATGCAGAAAGAAAAGAAAATGAAGTCTTTATTCCTATATTTAGTCAAATGAAGCCGCCTGAAAGGAAGCTTTTTGTTCGGCTTCCCGGATTGTCGGGTTAAAAGTGAGCGGACGGGAGGGAAGGGGAGGGGAGCTCAAAATGGCTCTTTCATATCACCGTCTACGTTCGGGACGTTTGAAAATACGACCAGCAGCGGAGGGTATTTTAACTTTTGTGTAACTCAGTGAATATGTGACTAGTTGAATGTAGTCGGTTTTCAGGAAAGTTTTCATGATGATACTCTGTTGATGCGCCTCTGGGCATTACATATGCTTTGTGCCTTGATAACATTTCCTCGAGATTTACGAAAAAAAAGTACATAATATTGAATGCGAAGAGAATAGTATTTACAGACACTTATTGAATAAGGAACCTTTTTTTTTGCTCTTTTCTTCATTCAAAGTTTTTCAAAGCTGAATTTTATTGTTTGTTCACAGATGAAGCAAGGGAGCTGAACTCTGTCTCGCAGGCCGTCTTTTTTCTTTAAAAAAGGTTAGTATTTTAATTTTCTTACACTAATAACTCCTTGACTCCTTCAGGGGTAAAGGTTACTACCACACAACCTCCACCCTAAAAAACTTAATAACTAGTGATTTGAAGCCTTGTTCTCATATTTTTCCAAATTATATACCGTCTTTAGCTCTCTTTTACAGACCTAAAATGATCACACAAACGTAATAACGTCGGTAAACACTTCAGTTGAAGTTAAGTTTAACATGTAAGAAGCTTGATCAAGGTTACGGTTTATCGCTTTCATTTTTGACACGTGGTTGTGCGTTATCAAACCACTGTCATCCAAACCGTGGTTAGAAATAGACACATTCCGTCTAAATGTGCAGCCGTGAGTATGGCTTGTGTAAAAGGTCACATACCATAACACCGTATATCAAAAATAAGAATGATGAATACTCTTATCGTGTCGATCTGTTTCCTACAGGATTTTTATTTGTGGGATGGGGGAGGGGACGCTAGCCTGAGAGCAAAATCCCTCTTGATTTGTTTTTATTATAATTCGCTGTTGGATGAAAAAAAATGTATTTGATTCGAAAAGACTGGGATAAGCGGCTATAATACGATGAAGTATAAGTGATGTGACCAATTCGACGGTGAAACTACCAGACCACGTTTCTCGGTTTGCGACGTTACAGACTTCCTGTCACACTTTATTATTCAAAAAGAAAACCACTCAATGTCTATTCTTTAAAACCTTCGTGATTATTCTTCTTCTTGCGAGGAAAACTCTGTGAAAATTTTGAGAAATGATATTGATTTGTTTTTTTTTTTGTTTTTTTTTTCAAAAAAATAAAATGAGAATGGAGATTCTTAAACACCGCAGGCGAAATATATGGTCTGGTAGTTTCATCGTCGATTTCAGTGTTAAAACTCATGTGTGGTGTCACCAAGTGGCTGTAAGGGCTGATATTCCAAATAAGAGGAGAGAGAAAAGTCATGAAACACATTTATTCTAGACGGAACTATGTAAAAATAAATTGAATAAAAAAGGACCATTTGTGTGGAACGCAAATCCTACGCACATAGCTCCTTTTTATTTGATTCATTTCCATCTAGTATAAACATAATCGACCGATGAATAGATGATATTTACGGCCATCTGTGATATTCAACTGCATTTACCCAATCCTCAGCAGTTTGAAGGACGATTAATTTCCTGTAATAAAACACCCTCTCATACTAAGTTTCATAAAAATCGATTGAGCTAGGAGCCGCGATATCATTTTAAGGAACGTCCGTCATCTTGGATTTTCAAATTTTGAAGATTTTAGTAAAAAACCAAGTGCCTTTCACGTGCTACAGAAACGGAAGAATGGAAAGGACGAGTATTGATGACGGCGCAGACATACAACTATTCGTACTTGATGGATGTCCGTGTTGCGTGTGCAAAATTGAAGGCGCGATAGAGCGAGAGGTAAACCAGCAATGTTCCGCTTTGCAACCGCATCTAAAGTGATTCTTCACGAACGGCATATCACGCAGGTAGTAGGTCAGGCACTGGGACGCACTTGACTGATACATTTCAGAAGATATTTTATTACACCATAGGTAATTTACGGGAAAGAAAAAAGCGCGGTGCTCCTAAAAAATACTGTCCCTGATAAAACTGTGCACAAAATAATCGTGCTCACAGAACGGATGGTTTTAAAAAATGATTTTATATCTCACTTCTTTTGTCAACTTCATCGGCCATACTTTATCAAATTTTGTAAAAACTTTTTCTTACCGATTTTTCTAAAATTGTTTTTTTAAACACCTGACGATGAGCGGTTGCTCAAAACGGCCGTAGTGTGAGAAGTATCAACAATTTTAGAAAAATCGGTAAGAAAAAGTTTTTACAAAATTTGATTTTATATTTCCTCGAGCTTGGAAAACTTCTCTGAACGAGGGCGGCTACTTGTAACATATTTTCAGTTTAACTTTCGAGAATCTGAGTGGGCCGAGAAGAATGTGGCACCCTGGCCGGAGTTCCTCCTCTCCGATTCCTGAGAAGTGCAGTGCAGTTTATCTTTTAACAACAAGCATTTCATCCGTCTGAATGTCTGATTCGAGAGAGCACTCGGAAATCATTACGGAGCCAATGTAATATTACCTACTCCGGGATATTGTGATGCATCTGCATTCACTCCTGAGGCACTACTGGGAATTGGAAAACAAATAGACCTCATTTCTGCCGGCTGTATAGGGGCTGGTAGGCGATGGTGTAGTGAGAAGAGAGTAATATTTTCTCGTCCTGAAAAGCATCTCAAGGTTTGAACATTTCTAGACGATGAGCTTGTGTTGTATTTCACTTTCTCGAATTTCTCAATGGCATTTGTTCACTTACATTGACGGCAGTTTTCACCCTTCGGTGAATATTGGCGTTCAAAAGTTCTAGATACATGATAGATAGTTCGTGAGTACTTTTAGTTTTTGCTCTGAAGACTTACAATTAGACGTTTTTCCTATAATTCTTTATTTTTAGTTAGTTTTGGAGGGTTCAATTTCTTTTATTTTTAGGTTTTTAATTTTTCCATTGTTTTGGAGACACTTTCCATCCCCCGTCTGAGCTTGGAAGACGATATTTTTCCGGAATTGTTTGCTTTTTAGTCGATTTCATATTTTTCACATATTACGATTAAAGTTTGGGAGAGTAAAATAGTTTAAAATAAAACATCACATCAAAATTTGCAATTGATCACTTTATGAAACTGGAAAGGTTAGACAAGTAAGGCACAAATTTTCTGATAAATGTTGGGGTCCTAAACAGATGAGTGAAATTATTTGGAAAAGTCAGTTTAAGAGGGGCAGCTGTCTGATAGTGCTATATTGCTGTGCCTCATATAATCGAAGAGATTTGAAGGAATGCATGATAGTTTTCATAATTCTACTATGGTCCTGCCCAGCGTCTACTGACCCGCTGAATGAAAGAGAGCTTTTTTTGTAGGGCCTTAGTTTGTTGACACTTTTGTACGTCAGTGTGCGCAAGGTAAAATTTCAAATAATTTTCAAAAAAACCTTCAAATTGAACCTTGAAACCGTCTCAGTGTAAGGTTTGGGATCATATTCCTCGTCGTTCTTTAAACTGCCCCTTTCATTAGGGAGGCTTTTCTTGGTTCATATTGTGATTTAGGAGACCTTTAAATTAATGGAGGCTCATAAAATTTGTCTTTTTAAATGTTGCGATTTAAACTTTAAATTAGCGTCTCTATGAAGATAACTTTTACGAGCCTCAGAACCGTGCAAGGAATTAAAACGATATGACACCACAAAAAAAGAAGAAGAAAAATACCATAACAATAACATTAATAATTCTCAATATTTACTCTTTTATATTTTACATTCTCTGCGGGAAATCATTATAATCTTCAGTAAGGACTTACTTCCAGAGTTATGGTGTTGAATTTTACTCTCGATTCGTAAAATTTATCCTGTTAATGTAGCTGATCTAAAGTCCTCCATTATCAATCTGTAATCCACGTATGGCCTTCCTAATGAAAAGAAGCTGTTCAAGGAACAACTATGGACACTACCCCTAAGTTTAAACAATGGTTTATCTTCAAATCTGACAACCCTGCTCTTGGCTCATTCAAATGAGTGTGAAATAATCGATTCTTATCGATTTTAGGTGAAGCGAACTCCCTCATCAAGAATCGTTTATGTATAATGGAGTTAAATGGAGGAAAAACACCGTTGCCAAATCGAGGGAATCGTCCCGGATCCTAAACGAAGGAGTGATCGCCCTTTGTTCTCCGTAGCGGGAGCTCCTAACTGCAATAGCGCGACACTTCAATGCTAAAAACCGTCGTTCAATACGAAAACGATGCAACTGGGATCTTGGGATAAAAACAGGGTGTTCCCAACGAGGACTCGGTGATTGGCTTTTGCCGGTGGCGCGGCGTGATTTGCGATACATCGATTGATCTGCCATTTGAACCTATTGATAAGGATCGATAAGCAAGTTTTCGCAACGAACACCTTGATAATCGGTTCTTTACCGCAGCTTCAAATGGGGACAGATCGACCAATCGATCTTCGGCTTTTGCATTCCCCAAGGTGAAACTTGCGCGGGAGTGTAAAATGCGCGGCCGATGTGCCGTTGTGCACCTAGGTGACTCTGTTTTGTTTCTAAACACGTACTCTCTCGTCCCAAATTGCGATCCTTCTCTCGTATCCAAAACCAGGAAGCGCTCAGCCCCCTCTGGTGACGTGAGGAGGTATTCCATGCATCTTGCATCGCCCCGTCGTCTGCACTCCTCGCATACTTCAATTTGCCTTGTCATACCCAACCGTGAAGGGCCGCGACGTGGCCCACCTATTGCCTCAATTCACCTGTTTCGAGGTGAATCGTATGAGACCCTCGGGATGTTCCCTGTAGGTAAACTAAACGCAATTCTTTCTTCGTGCACCTCAATTTTAGGCTATTTTTCTTGAACTGACGTCATTCCGTTCCCGTCTGAAAGAGTGTACCATTGTGAAGATCCAATGGACCGCGTTAAACAGAAAGGAACCAAGCCACATCAGCTATTGCAAAATTTAAGTGGGCAATTTGATTTTTTACATGAAAACGGTTGTGCGGATTTTCGTGTAAATTTCAGTGAAAATTCTCAATGGTGGGAGGCAAATTCCTTAAAATTTTCAAAGAAATCCGAACAAACGTTCTCTCGTAAAAAATGTAACTGTCCAGATAAACTTGACAATACATAGCTGATGTGGCTTGGTTCCTTTCTGTTAAACTCGGTCCCAATATCGTCATTTTCCGACCAAAGTATCACAAGCGCCATGCGACGTTCCAACATTTCCGCCGCCATTTTATTTTTTTACGAGAAAAATTTGGTTGAATCTGTTTAAAAAATCACTGAATTTTGTTGGCAGCACAAAGAAAATTCGGTGAAACTTTTGGACAGCTTCGTTAAAAAATTTCTTCGTAAAAAATTAAAATGACGGCGGAAATTTAAAACGCCGCATGGCGCTTGTGATACTTTGGCCGGGAGGTGGCGATATGACAGATAGAATTAACCTACTCTTAGCATGGAACTTAAGATAGCCGGTACAGTTTATGTCTTCTTTATATCACACGAAAAAAAAATATACGACTAGGAATACAATCTTAGACTTGAGTCAGTTTTGTTCAGTTAGAGGGTTTTTTCGAGATTTATTTGACTGTGATCTTTGACCTACCTCATTTTCCCATGAAAACAGTTCGCTTCCACTAATAGGATCCCTCCATATCCTTTTTGTCTTCTCTGTCTATAGCTCTGTCTATCAATATTAACGATCAGCCCGCTGTAAACAACATCGATAAGACTTTAGTTTGTTCGCATTTCGATCGGTTAACGAGGAGCTAGGGTCCTGGGTCCTCACAAAAGCCTGCAATAGCGCATCGAGCCAGGGTCAGAAACCAAACGGGCCGTATTCTCGTTTTAAAGGTGCTCTACTGTCCACCAGTACAATCTTTCCGTTTTGTTCCCTTTTCACTTCACAATCACCGAAGCCACGAAAAAAAAACCGGAAGGATATCCCGGAGAGAGTCATGCGAAAAAATAAACACAACTATAAAAGGTCAGCCAAATGGGGCGTGGAGTTGCCAGATTTCACACACACTTCTGCAGGAATAAATCCTGTCATGAAAAATTTATCACCTCACTTTGGCAGCCGTGTTGAGCTCAAGAACCCCACGAACGAGTGGATCCCTCGAAATTTGAATCATTTCATTTTATTCACTTATTTATTTTTACCCGGTAAAAGGCTGTGCTCCGTGGATCCTTTATGTGGACAAAAGCCACAATCTTAGATTATCCCGTTTCCACGAGGAACTCCCCGAGACATTGTCTGGCCGCACAGAAAATGTTCAACATCCCGTTTTTCGTCTCGAGTTTTCGGTGAGGTGGAGCTACACATCGTGCGACACCGCATCCTATATCTCTGAGAAGTGGGAAGGGAGTCCGCTGCCCGCTTTGTTGACAGCTTTTGGTCATCATTCTGCTCGGTTTACTGTCAATGGAGGGCCAATTTTATTCCGCCCATACCTGACGAGTTGCCAAGCCGATGCGATGATGGTTCTCTTTAAATTCGGGTTCAACTGTTTGAATCGATCTGAAAATTCCCCCTCTAAGCTATCGAATACAGAACACATTTTATCGTCCTAATATAGTCTAGAAATGTCCATTATTTGTATTATACATTAACGGTTTTTTAAGTTCACTTAATACACAAGTCGTCATGTCGAGAGCTTACTCAGGCCTTGTCTCCACGGGACTTTTTCATGGGATTTGTCCCAAGTTCGAATCGCAGGAATGAAACTTCTGGGATGTTCCCAAGTTACCGTCTCCACAGGACGGGGCTCATACGGTCCTGCGACTAGTTTGCGCGGGAAGATAAATTACTTAAAGTCGAGTATTTAACCGGGATTAAAATAATAATTGCACTCAATTGACAATTAGACACATTATTTTAACGAAACAAACATGAACAATGGCGTCATGACCAAACAACTTGTTTGGTATGGTCATGTCAATAGGATGACGGAAGAGAGGCTGCCAAAAAAGATGCTTGATTGGGTTCCTCCTGGGAGGAGACGTAGGGGACGCCCATTGAGAGGTTGGCGACAGGGGGTGTTAAATGAGATAAGAGATTGTCAACTCCCTGATGACCTGTGGGAAGACCGAGCTTTGTGGCGATTAGGCGTCGCACAGCGCCTAAGAGCGCTATAAAAGCGACTCATATATATATACATGAACAATGGAGTAATCAAAAAAATATCGCACAATGCGTTTTCACTTCTTCTTCCTCTCTCAGTGGGTCCTAGGGGTACAAGGACCAAACTTTGTACTGGGAAAAATATTGATTAACTCAATATTTTTCCCAACTTCGTAAGTGGGATTTTTCCCTGGGACAAATCCCGTGAAACGGCCCGTGGAGACAAGGCCTCAGAAATTTTCATGTAATACTCCAAGAATTCAGTGTCCGTCCTTATGATGTAAAGCTAAAGGGTCTGAAAGTGTTCAGCTTTCATCTAAATGACATATATTACACACTACAGTAAAGTGTATTAACGTTTTAGCGCACAATGACTAAAGACAGTGTCAAATTGTAGAGTAGCTTGAACCTTGCTGAGACAATCAGTTTTCATGCATATTTTTCATAAATTCAATGTCGGCCCAATTTCTAATTTTGTCAACTAATACGACGTTAAGGAGCACTACCCACCCTTCTTTTTCCTCTTCATGACTTCATACGGAGAAGACAATGTGCAGTGCGAGCGCAAAGAAATCTAGCGCGCCTTCTTTTTTTGCATATGCAACATGCACATCCATCGAGCTTGTATAGTTGCTTGTGCGCCTTTAGATTATGCTGATTAATAACTACAAATCATCGTAGAAACCCATCAGTGTATTTTGGTATTAATCAATTAATTTTAACAAGAACGTACGTCGACACCAGTTTAACCCTATGTTTTAATTGCTTACGCATAATTGTGAGATAAATATGATACAAAAAATTGTTCAAGGTACAAATTCGATTGGTGAATTTTATTGTAAAATCGGAAGGACTCATGTTCGAGTTCCAGACGAAGCTTCTCTGTCACAAATTTTTTTCATAAAAGGAATTCACAGGTATTATTCTGTTAAGTTTTATATTCTGTTAAGTTTTACTTAAGCATTTAGCTGCACAAAATGTATTAAAAAGTTTTAAGTTCTTCAAAAATGTCATGTCCAAAAATTCGTTAGTTCTTTGGAAGAATAAAAAGAAAAATCAAAACAATGAGAATGGAAGAAAAACTGCATTTGAGACAAATGTTTCTCTTTCGTGTTTTTAATACGTTCCTTTTTAATAAGCACAAATCTGCAATGTCTGAAGATAAAATATGCTTTGTCACTGTAATTCCGGCCCCCCTTCCTACTTTTCTCTCGTTTCTCTCTTGTTTCTCTGTTTCCTTATTATTCTTCTCCTTTCTTACAATTGCGGTGGAATACTTGTTTTCTTTATTTTAGCTAACCTAAATGAACCTAAGATAGGTAGGTATCAACGGCGCGTTATTTTGATACTAGGTTAAATAATTGACCCCAATATGCATCAATCACGTTACCTACTTTTAGAGGCAGAAAATTCTTTCTGTCGAATTTTTTTGGAATTTAATTATGTTTTATCAGTCCTCCCAAATGTAATCGGATTTTTCAAGGCACGTTATCTCCTTCCTTTGGGTCGTTTTCCGTATTTCCGTTTCTTTAATCGAAATTATTCAGTTTAATGGTAAATCAATGGCTCGGGCCGTGAGGAAAGTCATAAAATTTCTAAGCAGATCAGGGGGATGAAAGGAAATTGACGAGTCAAAAGAGGGTCAGGAAAGAATGGGAGGTAATAATGGGGAGTTCTTATGATTTGGCAAGAATCCACTTATCAGGGTGGGTGGAAGAATGCCAGGCGTTCGGAGAATAATCTTTAAACAATAAAACTGTGGCATATTTCTGAATTCCACCATTTTGGGCCCTAATGCTTCCATTGCTAAGTGAAATTTTCGGAATGCCCTTCGCTGCGTTCCATTTTGCCCAATCATTTCGAAATCATCACTCGGTTTCTAGTTATTAGAAAGCCGAAATTGATAGATAATTTGGAAATTAATTGTCTTCATATTGAACCCACATTAAAATTAATTCCGAAAACTTAGACGCGTAGAGCAAATGTTTATACATAAAAGTAGCCAAATTTATTTACTTGTGTATAAAATGTTTGGACAGCGCATGAGAACAATTAACCATCCACGGAAAAAGGGACCAGTTCCAATAACTGGAAATTGACATATTCTTACCATTCCCTAGAGGAGTGCCTGTCGAACCATTTGGCTTAATATGCGTTCTAAAGCGTCAATTAATCCGAAGTAATGATTGAGTAAAGAATATAAGATCAAAATAAACCTTTACCTAAAACTTCCTCGTGCACAAAAATTATCTGAACAACTCGTCTATTCATTTATGGGATATTAGAGAGTGTTTTACGTCAAAAACTCAAATTTTAGTTTGTTTTCCAGTTTTTAACCTAGCTTGAAAAAAATCACTTTCAAGCACGAATAATTCCTACTTTTTTCGCGAAGTTCGCATTTCGCGGGTTAGGTCACATATTATTACATTTTCAAGAATTGAAACTGTTCCCCCGCTTTTATACAGTTTGTTTTTTCCCTCTAACAATTTTCATCATTTACTTAAATGCATTCCTCCTAAATCTACCGTGAACGGTAACATTAAGGGATCTCAAAAAAATTCCCCCTTAGCTAATCATTCAATAATCGCATAAGTCCTCTTCCGTTACCAAAATAAAAAAGTCCTCGTTTTTTGGTGGCATCTTAACGAAATGGATGTTTTTTCGCAGGGAGTATACAGCCTTGGAGTGTCTTCAAGACGAGCGCGCTATGGAGAAAGAAAAATGAGAACTTTCTCAAAAACTTTTGTGGTGAAATGATTTCCCCGTTAAAAATTGTGACCCGCATTCTCGGAAGCTCAAGCAGAGGGGCGCCATCCCGCCAAGAAAATGATTTAATTAAGCGTCAAAGAGAGTCCGATTTTTTCCCAGATTTTCGTGCGGCAAGGCACCTCCGTTTCGCTTCCTTATTTATTCTAAGCAAAAGAAGTTAGGAGTTTGAGCAAACTGACGGTTTTGATAGATTGGTTTGAATTGGCTCCTTCGAGTTCTATAATTACCTCATTCAATTCACGTTCGAGTTGGTGCGGCAAGTTTAAAGCTTAACCAGCCAGCATTATCCACTCTCCATTTTTAATGTGACCAAACCGAAGTTTTGCGAAATGTCCTCTTTTTCTACCTCCTCTTTGACCAAGGGTATGGATTGAAATTATGTATCTAAGAGTTGATGGAGAGTTTGAATAGGTGCTCTGAATCGAGGGAAGTCTGCAAGAAATTTGTTGCAAACGTGAAAACAAGTTCTTTATGAAAACATAAAAACTTCCTCGTGAGGAAGTTACGGTAGGTTGAAGTGCTGTTCAAACGACGTGGTCCCGAGAAATAATTATTTTAATGTCTTCATTTTTGAGGCTCAAAATTATTAGATTGCAAACTTTCTAAGACAACCAATATCTTCACAATCCATTCATTAAAAAAAAATTATTAAAAAAAAGAAAAATATAATTATTTATAATTTCCAAAAGTAGTATTTTATTTCTAGTTTTTTAATTTTAATTTTATGTTTAATATTTTAGTGTTTTAGTGGTTTTATGTTTTGATGGTTCTTATCTTTCCAAGAATTTGTGTGTTTTGTGTTGTCTTTTTGTGTCGGAGAGCGATTTCATTGCAAAAATGAGGACCAATTTTTTTTTGCAATTTGAGAAAAATGTATCTCCACGCATTAAGGTATATTTCCCATTAGAGGGTAACCCGAATTTTCCACTATGAATAGCACACATGAAATTTGATTTCAACGTCGTCCTCTCAAATTAATTTTGATTGTTGAGGAGGAGAGGGAGAAGATGACGGCGTGGATCGTCGCTTCAGACAATCCCTTCAACTCTGCCTCCCATCGAAGAGGACAAGTTAATCCACTTCCGTCTGGAATGGCCGATACCGGCCGTGATTCCACCCCTTCGGATCAAAAATAGTCGAACCTTGCCGACAAGTTTCCGTCCGATATAAATTATTCCGCTGGACGCTTCGGATGTTATTCAGTTTGTAGCCGCTTGTAGTTCCATCGGCATCGAATCCATTTAATTTGTGCTTAATTGAAATCGATACTCGTTGCATCAAGATTGGAGCAAAAGTTTCCGATGAGCGCACAATCAAGGAACCTTTTATATCAGTTCTGTAAAAGGTATGCAAGAGGAATAAACTGCTTCTTTCCCATCGATTGAAAGCAGCCTATTTACTTTTTTACTGAATGTGCTACCACTATAGTACTTGAAGCCAGTGGCCGCTACGCGGCCGCTAAACGCTGGAAGAAAACAGCACGTAAAAAATCGTAGAACAATCAGGTTAAAGTTATTTAAGAGACATATGAATTCAAATGCCGATGACGGATGCATGAGAAATAAGCGTATTTATCTTCTATTACTAACACACGTTTTCTCGTGTTTTATTTTATTTTAGGGTTTTTTAAGAATATACGAACAGTATTTCTGAAGAATTTTTGGGAATATTTCGGAATGATCTTTAAAAAATCATCGAAAATTTCGACGCGATATTTTCGTTTGTTCTATTTTCTTTACATTAAACCCAAATTAATTTTACGTTGTTCTAGTTTCTGAATCGTTGAGATTAAGATACATGTTTTCCCTTTAATCAACCGTAAAAACCGGACAAAGAATCAAAAGTGCCTAACTGATTTCCAACAAAATCAAAGAAAATTTCGACCCC
Organism: Bemisia tabaci; assembly: GCF_918797505.1. NCBI lineage: Eukaryota > Metazoa > Arthropoda > Insecta > Hemiptera > Aleyrodidae > Bemisia > Bemisia tabaci. The sequence goes on from NC_092796.1 coordinate 15,966,934, forward strand.
TTATTTTCGCTCATTCTATTTTGTTTATTATTTTTAGCAAACAATTTTGCCACATTTATGATAAAAAAAGTCCACTTTCCCTCCCTGGTGCTTAGCTAAGTTCGGGGTTTTTCGGACGACAGAACTTACTTGCATTTCAACTTGAAGAATTTCCTCTCTAAATTATATTTCCACCGGAGAACTTACAAGATCGCAAAATCTCTACAATCCTGTGATCCTAACATTGCAAGCTCGCGGTGTGCACTGTTCGGAAATGGCGTGAACCGGGGTAGGTTTGACACCAACAAAATACGACTTTTCAACGACTCGAGAACGCATCGTGGTATGCGCGCAATGCATGAAGTATCCTGCAGACTTGTAAGGCGCTATACTATGCGCCGCGCGCACCGTGCTGTACGCGCAATGCACGAAGTATCCTGCAGACTTGTAAAAGGCGCTATACTATGCGCCGCGCGCGCCGTGCTGTACGCGCAATGCACGACACGAAGTATCCCGCGGTATTGTAAGGCGCTACCATGCGTTCAGCGCCTTGCGCGCCAGCCCCGCGCCGGCCGCACTGGATTTGATGCGATCGTACAAACTTGCGCACGCAAAATAGACAGACCAGAAGCAGCAGTCTCTTTCCCAACAGAAACAGACTCAAGATTGCACTGGAAAAAGAAACACATTGGATCTAGAGTCCAGACTATTAAAAACATCGACAAGAAAAAATACTCTTGATTCAATCAGATTTTTGCTTAAATCGAAAGGAAATCCACTCAAATTAAGAGGCTTGGTTCTTGATTTGAGCAAAAATCCGATTGAATCAAGAGTATTTTTTCTTGTCGATGTTTTTAATAGTCTGGACTCTAGATCCAATGTGTTTTTTTTCCAGTGTGAGGTATTTTTTTTTCATATTCCACGAAGTTCTACCTCAGGATACTCCGTTGAATCTCAGCTCCTCGTCACTCGCTCCCAACGCAAGGAACTCCGTCACGAAGATTTCACGTTATCGAACGACGGGCACGTAATTAACCCGCACGAGACGAGAAAGATAGAGTCTCGCTCTGCATCCGCGCGGCGATCGATTCCCCGGGAACATTTTCATAACTCCACGTGACAGCGCCTCAAAGGGAAGACCTGTTGTTCGTGCTCGGATGACGGTTCGGGGAGAAGTTAGCGGGTGATCGACAGCTTAACTTGTTCGAGTTCGCGGTTTTCGGGACGTCAGTTCCCCCCCCCCCCCCCGCGGTCGGGGGAGGGGGGCGGTTCCCTGACACGCGAGCCGTCCGGACTCAACTTTCCGCAACTGTTGAGTTCTTTGTTCCAAGTTCCTCCGAGTTAATTAGGCCCCGAGTCGGGAACTCGCCGCTCGTCCGTTCGCTCATTAGGACGGGTGTCACAGGAGCAGCCTCGATTCGGTTTCTTTCGTAATTATTTAGCGTTCACGGATCATTTATCACCGCCGCCCCGTTTGCCCGTCCGACGGACCGTGACTGTGTCCGTGCGGTCGCCTCAGACTAGAGCCTCGAGGCTCAGCGCGTCTCCGATCGGACGAAACTTCGCGCCGCGAGTTGAGAGCAGTCGCTAACTGGGGCGTCGAGACCCGGAAAGTCGCGAAAGTAATTATTTAACTTTTTCGGGGCTTTGCGAATCGATCTCGGCCTCAGAGTCCCTTTACACTGAGAGCCAAGACAATGTGAATCCATTTCTGATTGGCTGCCGTATTTTAGGCCTTCACAGTGTCACAAACGGGAATAAAGATTACATTTTCACCGATTGCAAAGATTATAATCTGGAATGGACCAGGGAATTACGGGTTCGGCAAGGAACACACGGAATGAGAGAAGGAACGGAGGAAGGAATTTAAGAATGGGCCGATCAAAGATTACAAAGAACGTTCAATTTCTGTAATCTTTATTCCCGGTTGTGACTCCAAGAGGGGTATTGTCTTGACTCTCAGTATAAAGGGACTCTGTTCTAGTTGCTTTGCATCCCGAGAGCCATTATACGGAGCGGTGGCGTGGCGTGCTTTGCGATATATCGATTGTTATGCCGTTTAAACCTATGGAAAAGGATCGATAAATAGGGTGTTCGCAGCGAACACCTTAATAATCGATTCTTTAGCATTGGTTTAAATGGCATAACAATCGATATATCGCAAAGCATGCCATGTCACTGATACGGAGATGGAGTAAGAACGCTGTGTGAAATATCGGTGTGGAATTCGGAGTGTGTTTCACTCTTGAAGGAAGATCGTCGTTTACTAGACGAATCAGGGTGCCTGTATAGGACATATCGGTAATTTTGAGGTTAGGTCACGGAGCTTTTAAGGCCCAAAAAGGCAGCCACGCCGGGAAAAAGTGGAGTTGATTTCACATTCTGTATGGAAAAAAAGTGTGCGAGAACTTTACCTGCTGAATTACCCGCTACAGTAGTTGTTTTCGCAATACCAATATGTAATACTAGCTGCTGTGGCAGTTCATGCAACATTTTATGATTTCGCACTTTTTTACACCCAGAGTGTTAAATCAACTTCACTTTTTTTTCGGTAAACCAATGAATTCAAATCATCCATAGTGATTTATAATTACAATTCTTAGGACTCGTCGTGTTTAACGTAGCTTTTGCATAAATCTACTCATTTTTCGGAAGAACGCTCATTTATGAATATTCTTGGCCGTCTTGATTTTATATTGGAATCTGTAGATCGGCAGGGACATTCATTGTATTAGAAGGTTGGCTGCTCTTTCGGGTCCTAAGAACTATTTCAAAATGTCCGTACTCTCTTTATATAGGTATTCCGAGACGAATGACACTTTACTCCAATCCACGGTCGCAAAAGTGACTCAAGCGGCCCAATTTGTACAAGAATGTGACCGTGCTATTTTTAACCAAAATTACGCTGCTTTTTGCACGTAGCCAGACGGGTAATCAATAAAATTATTTTCACTATTTCCTTACACTGAATTTTTGTGCATGGGTCTCAGGGCCCACGTCACAATGGAAATAGTCCCTTTTGATATAAACATGTCCAAATAATTTCCAAGGCAAGCTATAAACATTTTCCTGTGAAATTATCAAATAGACAGGATACATTTCGAAACAAATCGTCCGTCAATTTCATAGGAAAAAGTCCAAGGATTTCGAGAAAATTCGTATTTTGTCAGAAGAAATTTGGCAACTTGCGAACATTCTAACGATGGTTTTCTGGTGAAATGTGTTATGAAGCGCGCATCAAACTCCGGTCAGGAGGCGTGAAGAGGGAGTCTCTAATTCAGGCAATGTAATCAAGCCATTGTTTTCTCTGATAAGCAGATGTGAAAGGTGCGGCAACTTGTGCGGCATCTGCGGTGGGAAATTCAAACTCTTCGGAGAGACTGCATTGCCAGTTATTAAATTTGGCTCTGAATAATCGTGCTAGCCGGCACACGGTTGCCTTTCGGTTGACTTCGTTAACGAGCAATAACTTTGAATTTACGAACTCTAAAAAGAATCATATCTATTTCACAAGGTGAAATTGGGAATTATAATTAATCTACCGTGCTTTCCGTAAAATTTCGATGAGAATATGTGTGTTATGAAGATTGTTCAAATCATAACAATTAACATTCAAACATGTTTAAACAATTTGCATTTGTTTGTTTCGATAATTATTGATTGTTCGATTATATTTTTGTGGCAATCCATTTAAAATCTTGGTTCCAAAACTCAATTTCAAACCGTTTTCAAGTTACAAGACATCCGACGGGGACCACCCCTTACTTCCGTTCTTAGCCGTGTCGTTACCAGAAGCTCTTCGTTTTATCGAATTGGACGCACAGAATGACAAAGACGTACATTTTGCCAACCCTCACAATAAAAATAACCTGATGCCGACCAGGTTCGCCCGGTGATCAGCGAGTCTGATCCCAGGTCAATAGATCCTGGGTTCAAATCCCAGCTGTATAGCATCTAATTTTCTGACGGGTGGATCTGCAGGGACAGATAATACTCGGCTTTAATCCCAAAAATTTGAAAAGCCTCGCCTAGAGCATGGATGTGCTGAAATCCCTCCATGTCTACGAACAATAAATCGTCACCTCCCGGGCAAAATATCACATGTATCATGCAACGCTTTAAAATTCCCGCCGCTATTTTACTTTTTTACAGAGAAAATGTTGGTTGAATCTGTCCGAAAATTTCACTGAATTTTATCGGCAGGACAAAGAAAATTCAGTGAAATTTTCGGACAGCTTTGTTGAACAAATTTTCTATAAAAAAATAAAATAGCGGCGAATTTTTTTAAACATCGCAGGGCGCTTGTGATACTTTGGCCGGGAGGTGACGAAATATAGTCTATGGATGACTGTAGGTCATACCGGAACATAAGCCAATAAACCAACAGAGAAAAAAATAAAAATAAACTAATTTGCTTATCGGTTTTGGGACGTGATACTTCTAGCGCACTGGAAAAAAAACACATTGGATCTAGAGTCCAGACTCTTAAAAACATCGACAAGAAAAAATACTCTTGATTCAATCGGATTTTTGCTTAAATCAAGAACCAAGCCTCTTAATTTGAGCGGATTTCCTTTTGATTTAAGCAAAAATGTGATTGAATCAAGAGTCTTATTTCTTGTCAACGTTTTCAAGAGTCTGGACTCTAGATCCAATTTGTTTTTTTTCCAGTGTATATGTCACAGGCAAATAAATCAAATAGATGTCGCAGGCAAATAGTAAAATTAGGCATTTTGTAAAATGCCTACGCAAATAGTCAAAGATTCTAACTTGGATTGAAATTCTGATTCTTTTCCTAATTTTAGACAAGATAATTGATTTCTCCCGTAACGGAAAATTCTCAGTAAAAATTTGCATCACACAGACTCTAGATTTGGTCTATAGATCCAATGTGTTTTTTTTTTCCAGTACGTCTACTGCTTCCTCGGAGAGGGATGTCTGAGACGGCAATAGTGTAGCCGACTGCGACCTCCACGCCACTATTTGAATATGAGGGAGCATTGCCTCCAACAGTAATATCATTTGTGATTCTCCTCGAGGTGGCGGCGCGGGGGGGGGGGGGGGGGGAGTCGTAGTATCGATCATCCGCAGTTACTTCAGTAATCTTCCAATTTCTCCAGCATCCCCCGTCCCCTCCCCCACCCCCGTCCCCTGTCCCCTCGCCCCACGGGACGTCGCGGCGCGGCGCCAAGCCCACCGCGTGAACCGACCAGGCAGTCGCCTCCGAGTCGCCTCGTCGCGAATAAAAACCCCGTCCCCCGTCCCCTGGAGTCTGAATCTCGCCAAGCCGGGATCCCTTGTCCCGAAAAAATGGTTTCCGCAGAGTTTGTGTCTGCGTCACGCTGTCGTCCGCCTGAAAACATTGGATTCTTTAGCGTCGCCGTCGTTGCGAGCGCAGGAAGGGAGGCTCAGGAGCAGTACCGCCAGCTTGTGCTGAAAAAAAGAATTTTCCCCCGTTTAACTGGAGCACATTTTGCAACTGGGAACTAATATTTCTGCACGGAGAAAAAAACCTCGTGCGTGGGACCCGAAGTTTAGGTCATATGGATCTCTGAGGTTTTCGGATTGAGCATCAGAACACTTAAGGTCTAGCTGTCGAGGTTCGGATCACACATCTGAAACTTCAGTTCTTACATCTGAAGTACCTCAGATGTGAGAACCGAAGTTTTTCAGATGTGAAAACCGAAGTACTTCAGATGTAAGAACTGAAGTTTCAGATGTGTGATCCAAAACTCAGCAGCTGCCCCTAAAGTGTTCAGATGCTCAATCCGAAAACTTCAGAGATCCATATGACCTAAACTTCGGGTCCCGCGCACGAAGTTTTTTTCTCCGTGTGGCTCATTCCAGAAACAACATACATGTCATTCGTTTTCCTATGTAGAGAGGTGGTTGTATAGAAAAGCAAGAGATAGTGGTTCTTTTTTTGCAAAACGTAATCCAACTGATGTGACATATCCACGTTATATCGCACGACTTGGCAATTTTTCTCGGGAGCCTATTCTCATAATATCCTACCCCCCGGAGAAGATGTGACCGTGTGCTGCCCCTTCATACGGACGAAACAGGTTGGCTATCATTGGCTTATTGCGACCTATCAAGCGTTGTGAAATGGAAATTATTCCAGATAATAAGAAAAACAACTCAATCGGCCCAGAACGATAATACAAAATCAACTTAAAATGGGACTAAGCAGGCCACACAAATAAAAACAGAATGAAAAACCCGGAATGTTTCCCAGTATCACAACTGTATTTTCAAGCGGAAAAAAGGGAAATTATAGAAAGAACTGAGGAACTTTTACAAGAAATGAGGGAGTGCCAGCTATCAGAAGGGTCGAGGCCCTTGAGACTATGGTGGCTGAGAGTCGCAGAGCGCCAGGGAGCGCTGTAAGAGCAGTTCGTCTTCATGGATCGAACAGATCCAGTGATGCTGATGTCCCTCAGAGATCTTCCCGCGTTTATCTTGTGTAGATTACACAACCTATCCTACATAACTTCTCGGTTAATTCGGGGGCCGCAAAAGCACCCGCTAGTAAAAAGGGTGGCGCGAGAGATGGATTTGATGATAGCCTTAGACGAGAGCAATAAAACCTATCAAATTGGCGCTCCGCTCAGTTGCAGAGTCGCCGAGCTGATGCCACGTTCGGTAGAGGATTCCGATGCGAGTTGGAATAATTTCGCAACGACGGGGGAGCCCGAAACTTGAGCTTTGTGCTTCCACGGGACGTCATAGATTCGGTAATTAAACCATTCCGTTTCCGACAGAAGGCGGCGGATGAGGGGGAGGAGGGGGAGGAGGTGGAGGCGGCAATGATAGGCGGAATGCGACTTCATTTAACTCCGCATCGCGGTTGGGGTTTACGAGGTTACATATGGGCGTATTTCTATCAAACGGAACTATGTGCATCGTAACGTGAGCCCTGTTATTCACATGTTCTTATGGGTCTCAGGGCTCATGTCTCAATGCACATAGTTCCGTTTGGCAGAAATACGTCCATATTCAATGCTGAAGCTACTCGATTGCACTGGCACATTAGTGTTGTTATTCACGAGTTAAACAGCTTGCACTCCGGTTTTCTTCATCTCACTCTTTTAATCTGATCAGATGAAACTCGCACACGCAATACGAGAATTTACAAGGATGCCTGAAGCAGGATTTTTTTCCGTCTCTCTTTTGCAATGGCTGTTTAACGGTTATACTTAGAGCTGTGATTTTGTCGGCACTCTAAAATCACTCAAAAGTACATCGCAGTACGACGCCATCTTTTTTCGAGCAATTTTTCCACGGGTTAAACACTGGATGGGAAAACTTACTATTTGACTTTCGTTCGAAAATAGATGATGAGCAATACACGCAACACTCATTGCGTGCTGAGTGCATATTGTCAGTGCAGATTTGGAAAAAACCGCTTCAAAAAAGTTAAAGTTGCGTATGTTACATGCAACTGAAAACAAAGTATAAACTGACGTCGCAGACTTTTTTTTTTTTTTGCAAAGTTTTTTATAATTTATCATTATTATTTTCTAAAAACCCGATGTCTCAGTTCTTTAAAAAAGTCACGTATTTCCTTCATTCACTGGTTGCTCCAATCCAACGTGGATGTATATTTCTACGAGCATCGGAAGCATGGCATTATTGCAGAGACTTTTACGACCTGAAGATTACACTTGCGCCTCAAAGCTGGAACTCTGTCAGCGAAAGACTCTCACCGTACTCAATTGGCCATGCGACAAGAGGAGTTCAGTCATTTCTTTTCCTCTCGATTCAAGAAAAAGAGCTCAGGAAACACCGAGGATTGTGTATAACAAGCAAATCAAAGTGCCAGCAACTCTAATTTCAGTCAAGAGGTTGTCTAAAAAACTTCGATTCTACAAAAGACAGCATAAGAGGATCAGAGAACTTAGCGTTCCTTCCGACCTCGAGAAGTCGGAATGAGCATGGATTATGTTTCTTCCTTCCTTCTAAAACATAATATTACAGACCTTTGCACATTTGCCAAATCTGTGAGGATAATACAGATTTTGAGTGCCTTCGGGACGAATTTATGTCGACCAACGGACTTAAAAAATCGAATTGCTCCATTATTCGGTCGTGCCAAAAGCTAGCATGGTATCTTCAAAATTTTACATTTTGAGATATTTTGAAAAATCAAAGTTATACGAGGAGGAAAGTCCTGGAAAGAAACTTTCAAACTGGCAACATTATTTTAGTAACGAAAAATGGAACTTTCATTTACCACGCACGCAGTATTTCGATGTATTTTGTTATCGTGTACTGTATAGGTACCAAATTGTGCCTCGCTGAAACATCCAGTCCCAAAAACAAGGATGGTTGTTATGACAATGTTGTTAATTGTGATGGAATACCAGTCCAGCGCACGGATTCTGCAGTGCAAAACGTTTGAACGTATCGATCCGTGCATTTAGTTGACTTTCACCCATCAAATTGTATTTATTTTATTAAATTAACATCACTTATTCAATGTTAGTTACATCGACAGGAAACAAGTTCCGAAATTTCAAAAAGAACGACATTTCCGTCAATTTATATTGTCGTATCGACTATTTGTATCACAAATATTTTCAGCTAAATATTGTTCGTGGTTTTACTCAAAAAGTCGAGTTTCCACACTTCAGCGGGGAGATTATATCCACGCAGTTCACGCGATGTTCGGTGATCTTTGATTATTTGCATTCCCGTGCTCCCATCATTCGTTACGCCTTATTCACACGACCCTATTCATGTCCCCAAAATAGATAATCAATGCCTTTTCATTAGCCCGCGTTGCGAGTACTGGCTATCGATGACCTATTTGAAGCACCTCGATTTTGATCGTTTGAAGCGCCAGCCTCACAACGTTCATTTCGTTTGTTCCTTGGCATTGCCCTATTTTTCATTTAAGAAAAAAAAAAAATTAAAAAGCTCCTGCTCCATTTGCCGTAATTACAGGCCACATGGGTTTACCTCATGTTCCACGCTTAGAAGTCAACGGTCGCAGGTGCAGAATCTATTTTTTCAGCCGCCACTAAACCAGGTGCAGACAAAGCCATGGTTTCCACACACCCGGAAATTTTGGCCTCAAAACGGCCACCCAGAGTCCTATAAAGTTTTTATAAACGGAGCTAACCGTTTAAAGTTTCCAAATTTTGTCCGACCCCTCCTATTGACTTGATCCACTGTGCGTCACCTTGGCTAGCCACCAATTTGTGTGTCTCCATGAATTCAGAAGGGCGATTCGGATGCTCTCATGACATCCTGAATTTCTTCAGGAGCTCATGGAGTATCCATGAAAAATGACCGCGCTGAGCAGAAAGGAACCGAACCACAACAGTTATTGCCAAATTTAATGAGAAAATTTCATGTTTTCCATGACGACGGATGTGCGGATTTTTGCGCAAACAGTGAATTTCTTGCATATTACGAAAAAAATTCCTTAAAATTTTCAAAGGAATCCGTACAAAGGTTCTCTTGTAAAAAATTAAATTGCCCACTTAAATTTGGCAACAGCAGATGCGGCTTGACTCCTCTCTGACAAACGCAGTCAATTTGTAATATTCAATCTGAGCGTGCCCCTCTCGTGTCATGGAAATGTAGCAAAGGAGCGAGCGTGTTTCGATGACGGCGCAGAGATACAACTATTCGTACTTGATGGATGTCCGTGTTGCATGCGCAAAATTGAAGGCGCTATGGCGCGACGCACGAACTCGCTAAACTGCTACTAAACGCAGTCCAAATTTTCTTTTAGCGAGCAACCGGCCCCGGATTTGAATTTTTTCTGGGTCTGGTGCAATTCGACAACCGAGTGGGGGAGGATTAAAGGAGGAAATTGATTGCGGGTGCAGCCAAGATTCGAAGCCGATCCCGGCCGAAGTTATCATTGGAAAAAATCTCGGTCATTAATTCTGGTAATCTCTAAGGCGATCGCTCCCTCGCCTTGGCACCCGCCGCCCGGGCCCGCGGAATCCCGTTGCCACCCTTTATCTCCCGCCCTCGTCGTCCAGTAAAGGGAAAGCCCGGGCGTCCACCCTCCTGTCTCTAGGATAACTAACCCCCTGGTACACACCCTCAAAGAAGCTCCAGTCCAGCGACCTGTTCTAGACCACTGTGCATGCTGAGAGTGGACCAATATACAGGGTCAGTACGGTAACCAAACCAAGCTTACACAGTAAAAAAATCGTTTGACGTGCATAAGGAGACCATAGATATGGTCTTCCCTGCTTTTGAATGAAGTTGAACATACAGATTTTGAGATACGGCTGTGCACTCCGGACGGACGGACGCACATTCTTTCGAGTATGGTTATTTTGACTCCAGGGTCCTTAAAATGTCTAATAATTTCAACTTAGTTTCTTCTTCTTTCTTGGACGATGAAAATACTTCCTCCATCCGCGAGGGGAGCGAAAAAGTAAAAATCAGAGTTACCCGAATAAATGGACCGCGTTAAGCAGAAAGGAACCAAGCCACATTGCCAAATTTAACTGTGAACTTCAATTTTTTTTACGATAACGGTTGTGCGGATTTATACGCAAATTTCAGAGAATTTTCTGTATAGTGCGAAGCAAATCCCTTAAAATTGTCAAAGGAATCCGCATAAACGTTCTCTTGCAAAAAATTAAATTTCGCAAGTTTTGGCAATAACTGATGTGGCTTGGTTCCTTTCTGTGAAATGCGATCCATATGATGTCCCGGCGTTAACCCCCAGATCGTAGGAGCACGTCCAAGAAGCCGTTCGTACAATATGTAACACTCTAAGGGTGCGGTCCTAGTTTGGGTTAAAAAATCATTATAGGGAGGGCGATAGTTTTTCGAAAATCTAAGATGAAAAATTGACGCGAGGCAAGAAACCCAGGTTGGACCACTGGACAACGCAAGAAATGGACTATAATATATGGTCAGATGCCAAGCTCTGAAATGAGGCGCACGTGTATTTTCAGTCCATATAGACGGATCCTAATAAACTTTTCTCTTATCAAAGAGCTTCAAATATCAAAATGAGTAACTGTGTCACGCGCAACTGACCCATTCTGTTTTAATAGTGTAAGCTTACGAAGTAGTAAATGATACTTAATAGCGATGAAGCGAACGCCAAATTTATCGCAACTTTCATGTTTGGGGCGGCGAAAAGTCCATTTTTCTCACACCTGCGCATATTTTTTACTTGGAGGAAAATTCAATCCAAGAGCAGCGCTAATAACTCGCAACAAAGATATGTTACGAAGCCTATACACTATAGAATTACTCAAGTGCAATGAAATACCGAGTTGGGTCGTAAAATTTGCTCGTTCGCCGATAGCAAAATCTTACAGCTGGACATGGTTGCCGAGGTTCAGATTTGAGGCTTCATTGCGTTTAGCGTGGGGGGATTGGTTAATTTTATTACTGAATCAGTATGCGTCTAAACCGGCATCAATTGTTGTATTTTCATAGATATGGTACTTGTATCGGAGGATTATGATACTTCTCCACAGAATTTTATACGTAATACAACACCTCAAAAAATACGAAACTACGAACCAAATCTGTCAGTGATCGTCAAAACTTGAAAGGACTCGAATGTCGGTGGCTATATTTTAAAATATTATGATAGTATGAAAATCAAGTTTTTTTACCCGTACCTTAGATCTGAGTTTTTAGCATAATTCAACCGCATTACAAACGGATATTATATGATGAAATCTGCAAAATGAATCCTTAAATCATAATCTTAAAAATCAAGTTTTTAGATACCTAGCAATAAACGGAACTGGACGGCCAGTAAGTGCTCGCAGTTTGGGAATCCAACCAAGTTATACCCTACGGTCATAAAAATCAATCGCTGTAAGTTTTCCAATGATCAAATTTAGAAAAAGTGCAATGAAATTTTGACTCAGAGAGGGACTAAGAGTCCTCAAATCCATAAGAGAAAGAATGGCGTCCGAAGAAATTAATTGAAGGATGTCCATTCGTCTATTTTTCAGTGTTAATAAATCGAAGGATTGTTTCATAGTTTGAGCATACCAATGAAACTCCATTTTGCAATTAAGAACCACTTATCTCCATCGTTTATCCATGAAAACACCCATCTGCGGAGGGGAATCGATGGAATATGTGTTATTTCTAAAATGAGCTAGGAAATTATGAATCCTAATTGCTATACATGCAGGCCAATTTTTGTATACATTTTTCAAATTTTTGACATGAAAAAACTAGACAACTTTGCATAAAAACATGACAATATTAATTATTTAGTCGGAGTTTTTTTTTATTTATTTATTTTAATGCCTCAACATGAAATTTATTCTGACAGCTGCATTGTTTTACTATAGAAAATGTTTAAATATAACGAAAAAAAGGTACTGAAAATTTTTCTAAGTATGTATGACGTAGGTTATAGGTTCGTATGAATTTTTATTTTGAGTCAACTTGGCTAAGAACCTGTATGCCTCCCGATACTGAGAGAAATCGCCGTGTAGAGGTTTTTGCGCGTTAAATTGCGGTATTTCAGTGAATTAAGGCTGCAATAACGGCTGTGATCTGGAACAAAGCGAAAACGGACTAATTTTTTTTTATCAGACATAAAATTTACTTTATCCACCCTTTGACTGCTTTTGTCGATCTCGATGGGTCGTAAAACCGGGCGAGAGCGAGATGATGTTGGGTGGAGACTGCGGGATCAAAGAGAATAGCCAAAGAGCAGAGAATGAGAGTGAGCAGAGGGAGAACCATTATTGCCACGTATTTATATAATTTGCGGCGCCCAAAGGTCCCATATCTTTCACCTCCAAAATAAGGGTTGGTTTCCATGACCTCGAGTAACCTAACCTAAACTCCTTTAGCGGTTACGTCATGCCAGCACAGCTCACCACGACTGAGTGGCGTTCCATAAAAAATGGAAACTTTAAAGATGGATCTATAGTGCCTTTGGGAAACGCTTCGATAGTGTATCAATCAGCTAATAATATTTGTATTTTTGGGTTTTTAAAAACAAATCCCCTAACATCTCATCATTGGAGTACGGCTGATATGCGTTTATGAGATGCATACAAAGAAACGATTTGCAATACTTAAAACATACATTCTCAGTGAAAAATGTGAACATCTAAAAATCTACCTTATCCATTTGGAACGCTTTTCTAAAGTCATATCAAAATGTTTTTTAATCAAATCTTGTTTATAATCCGCGACGCACTACAGTTTGAAGTGACATTCGTGTATTTTTGAAGAAATGTCCTAAAATATAGAGATAATTGATTGATAGATAGATTGATTGGTTGATTGACTGACTATCAAATCTTTCTGCAAAATGCTCAAAAAGTAGCCTCCTTAAAAGTTCCCGTGCTGTTTAGAACCGAAGATTACTTCCCTGGTAAAAATTGGCAGTAAAATCTGTGTTCCAAAATACCATAGACCTACAGCCGGCTGTAAGATTTCCAATAGCTTCTATAGCCGGCAACACAATTTCTTATAGCCTTTTATAGCCGATGGCGATTAAGCAACAGCCTGGCGATAAAGTGTATGCTAAACGTTACTAATTACGGATGCTAGGACTTAGTGAGTTATTGGACTACCACTCTCTTTTTGGGCCGCAGTATCTTGATTTAATTTGCGAGAAAAGCTCCGTACTTTTGAAGGATGCCTGCCATTCCTAATATGTTGGAGCGCCTTCAATTTTGTATGATACTGTGCAATACCTCTGGTGTGAAATAGTTGCTTCAAGCGCCGCGGGCGGGCAGCCAGCGCTGAACGCGCATTGGCGCCTACAAACCTAACAAGGATACTTCACGCGTTGCGCAATGCGTGAGGTATCCCTGTTCGGTTTGTAAGTGCCAGTGCGCCGCCGCTTCGCTTTGTGTTAGGCTTTAATATTTAATCTCGTGGAGTCAGCATTTTTCAACTCATGACTTTGAAATGTTTGCACACTCTGTATAGATTATTATTCTCATTTTAATTGATGAAAAAAAACATGTAGTAAAGGAAAATATAATGTGCGTTTTGTAAATATTAAGGTGATTCCGTACAAACTTAAGGATTTACAAAGCACAAGAATTTCTACACAATTTCTTACAGCCTTTTATAGCCGATGGTGAAAAAGCAACAGCCAGGCAATAAAGTGTAAAGCCCGGCGATAGGAACTATAGCCCGGCTGTATAATTTTTTATCGCTTCGTGTAGCCCGGCCGTATGATTTTTTCCACTTTCTACAGCCAGCAATATGATTTTCTGACGCCCTCTTCAGTCGGCTATAAGAACTCCTATGGTATTTTGAAACGCAGCTCCCAACGCCAATTTTTACCAGGGTTGGTCGCAGTGAGCAGGGCTGGAATTGCTGACATTACTTGTTCTGCGAAAGAGTGCACTGTTAGGAAGAGAAACACCATTTTTTTAGTGTGAGCGTTCGGACATTGCCCATTTTTTAATGAATTACAGACTTCCTGGGCCGTTTGCGATTTTTATTTTATTTTTAATCACTCAAAGATGCACAATTGGAAGCAGTGTTTGTGAAAATTTCAAAGGAAAATGTCCATAATTTTTTTAGAAAATAATTGTTATATTGAATGATATTTGGCACCGTTCGAATGCTTACACGCGATGTTCTACGATAGCACGATAGAGAGCGGATGGTCTCTATTATCCTCCGAGTGTAACACCCGTGCCAATGGTAGCGGAGCTATTGTACCAAAACACAGCGTGTCGGAAGCCCAACTCGACAGAATTTTTGGTTCGCAAAAAAGATCGTGATGCAGAATCGGCTCGTCCTGTTCAAAAGGGAGGAACTTTTATTCACCCCGACTTTAATAGGAAATGTATTTTGAAAATGAATCGTGTACGCGCCTTTGAATTTAATTGTGGCGTAAGTTTGCTCTCGGAAAAACGCTCCCACGGCGCGTTTTTCGTCACTTTTCCCTCGAAAAATATTCCACTGAGAATATCGCTTGACGCTTAAAAAATCATTAGCTGAAGGACGTGCTTTGAAAAGGACGTTCCGTGAATTGCCTCAGAGCACTGCACGGTTAGTTAAATGCGCTGAATGAAAATGCAGCTCATTTGGACGAGAATTCGCCTGAAAATTATAATCTTCAGGCTACTTCTGACGCGACCTTTCAACTTACCAACTCTCGCCGAAATTCAGTCTCTGTCACACAGCTTAGGGCTTTTGTAGAAAGGGGAACGTGATGTAAATAACGTTCCAGGTATGAACACCGAGAATCCTCGTGACAAAGGATGCATCACATCGGAAAACCTGAGGAACGTTCTGAAATTATTTCAAATGAAAATTTGAATTTGATGGAGAACATTTCAGATTAAAAGCGAGATTTTCACTCACTCTTAGAGGGAATTAGGCAAAGTTCGATACACTAACGCTGATTGTGGTTAAATATGACCGTTTCATCGTTTTTCTCACGAAAAGACGTGACTACATTTCAATGTTGCCAAATTTCCCTAGCAAATCGCAAATTTACGCGGAGAATCTTGGGCATTTCTGACTTAAAATTTCCCTGATTTTCCTTCTAATCTCATACAAAAATTATACAAATTTTGGCAAATGAATTGCACCGATACATTTTTATCAAAAATTCAATATTTTGAGCCAATTTTGCAATCGTGGAATGTAGTTCCATTCCTTCGACCGGGAGGCATCAATTTTTCCTCTCATTTAGTGCTTGGCACCCGAAGCTGTTTCTTTACAACGATCAATTGGAAAGAAAAATTAGGCAAAAATTGCCTAATTCACGTGTACATTTATTCACCAGAGTACCAAGTACTAGAATGATCAGTGAAACTGAAAATCAATACCACTGTAAAAGAAAAAATTTACGAGACTATCACACCGGATTATCTAAGATTATATTTCAGTCCTGGGCTATAGATTAACATGTAGCAGCCTGCGAGTATATACCCTCAAGTAAATATGTAGGCCAAGCCTTGTTTTCGCCCCCATTTAAAGTCGCACGGTTTTTTTTATGAAATTGTTCATCTCGCCCGGGCGCTTTATTATTTGGAGGGTTGAAAAGAAGCAAACAAAAACAAAAACAGTGAAAAACTTTTACCACCCTCGCGAGACTTATCCACAACATGCACGTCCAGTATACACGCCGAAATCTCACGTTTTGTTATACTTTCCGTCGGCGAGCTCGCAAAATTGTCCCCGAACTTTCCCCGCGTCGCCTCGCGAATACGCGAATACTCCCAACCCCCTCCCTCGGGGTAAACCATACCCGTAACCGAGGCGTAAACCCCGAAAACAAAACCCTCGTATTTCCATTTAGTTTTGCATTGACAATAGGAGGTTCTTCCTCAAGGGGGTCGAGCAGCTGGCTCGAAAGGCGACGAGGGGCTCGGGAGTTTCGGCTTTTGTTTCTTATCTATTATTCCCTCAAGTTTTTCATTTAACTGGAAAGATTGCCGCCGTTTTGTGATTGCCCATTGTGATAAGTTTAATTCAACTGTTTTACTTTGTTCCCAGTTTGATTAATTTGTATTGTAATTGATTCGTTTTTAATTAGTTTTGGATTATTATGTTCACCTACTCTCCTCGAGGGGCTCGCCGCGCGGCCGTCCTAAATTCGAGTCGCTTTGTCCCCGCGTGAAAGGGTCGTTGACATCATTATCCCGACTCGAAAAAACGAGAAAATAGTCCTAGCGGGGCGTTATTAATCAATTTCCCTCGCTTTTGTCCGCGCGGCTCCTTGTTTGTTCTCGGGTCTCTTTGCTGGGTGTTATTTCCATCTTTCCGTGTTTTCTCCGCTCTGAATCGTGTTTAATTAACCCCTCTTCTTGACCAGAGATATCAATGTACTTTTAAAATTTTATAACTATCGCTGTACAGTGATAGATTAAAATAGAATGAAGGTATCTCCTCGGGGAGGCTAGGATATCAGTCAAATGGGGCCGATATCAAAGTACTAGGTGTCAAAAATGGACGTTTGAGTTCAACTTATCATTCACGAGGTCGCAGACTTTCAACTGAAAGATTCGGTCGATTTGATACATGAAAGACTAACACGAACAAAATTAACCGACAACTTGTGTTACTCCGTGTTTTACTTTCGATGTTAACACAGAATTTTGGTTACTTGGATCGTACTTAGCAAAAAGGAACCAGCCCATACACTGTGTTGAAAAATGTTGCCTCTCCATCATCATCTAAAAAATCTCCCTGAGTGGCTAGTTATTTTTACTTCCCACCAAAAATGTGTTGATACTAAAGAAATATAATTGTATAAATTATAATACTGTGCATATATATATATATATATATATATAAGGTATTATTAACAAGAAAAGGAGAAGTTGCACGATTTTGAAAACACTGTAATCGCGATGGTTCCTTTTTGCTGAGTGCGATCCATTTACCGTGTGGTCTGATTTCATTCGAGTAACTTTTACGAAATTTTGCATCTTTGAATTAGACATGCGGCCCGATTATTGAAATTGTTAGACAAAGCTATAGACAAAGACGACAAAAGGGATATGGAGAGATCCTATTGGTGGAAGCGGGTGGTTGAAATGGACAAAAAAGGTAGGTAATAGACTAAGTAACGGCAACCTACTAGGGACCCGATAATTAGTTCATCATTTTCTCCCCTAGTCATAAGAGCCACGCGTTTCCACCAATAGGATCGCTTCATACTCTCTGTGTCTTCTTTGTCCATCGCTTTGTCTATCAATGTCAATAATCGGCCCGCAGATCAGTTCAGATCAGATTATATTTTCAACCGGAGAACATGCAGGGTCACAAAATTTCTACAATCCTGTGATCATATGATTGTAAGCTCGCGGTGTGCACTGTTCGGAAATGGCGTGAACCGGGGTAGGTTTGACACCAACAAAATACGACTTTTCAGCCACTCGAGAAAGAATCGTGGTATACGCGCAATGCATGAAGTATCCTGCAGACTTGTAAGGCGCTATACAGGGTGTTTCAGACCACCCGTACCAGGCCTTTTTCTCGGTTGGTATAGATCGTAGGAAGTCGGAGACCGCGGGGTTGAATAGGGAATTGACCCCAAGAAATCCGAATTTCGTGGTCCCGAAACCCCCCCCACCCCCCCTTGGGGAGGTAAAGGGGGGGTCACGATGCTAAAAGTCACGGTTCCCGACCGAATTGCCGATAGATCGCATCAGAATCGAAAAGCACGGCAAATCTCACGTGGAATTGACCCCTAAAAATCCAAAATCGGACCATCCAAGGCCCAAAAATGACCCTTGAAAGAGGGGGACAGTGCCCCCTCCATACTTTCTCTTTGGTCTCAAAATTGACGTAAATTCTCCAGAAAAAGACAGTTTCCCAGGTAATCGACCTCGAGAAATCCAAATTTCATGGTCCCGAAGCTCCTCTAGCCCCCCTTGAGGAGTAAACGGGGGGGCCCAATTTTAAAAATCGGGGCTCCTTTCCGAATCGCAAATTGATTGCATCCAAATTGAGGAGCAGAACACATTTACATCTTAAGTGACTCTTAAGAGTTCTAATAGACCCCCTGTACGGCAGAAAGTAACTCCCTGAGGAGGGGGGCTTTGCCCCCGCCAAAAGTTTCACAAGATTCCTCTTCTGTCGCAAAATTGACGTCGAGTCTCCAGAAAAAGACGGTCTCCCATGTAATCGACCCCGAGGAGCTCAGGGAACATGAAATTTAGAGTCCTCGGGGTCGATTACATGGGAAACCGTCTTTTTCTGGAGACTCGACGTCAATTTTGCGACAGAAGAGGAATCCTGAGAAATTTTTGGCGGGGGCGAGGCCCCCTTCCTCAGGGGGTTACTTTCTGCCGTTCAGGGGGGTCAATTAGAACTCTTAGGAGTCACTTAAGATGTAAATGTGTTCTGCTCCTCAATTTGGATGCAATCAATTTGCGATTCGGAAAGGAGCCCCGATTTTTAAAATTGGGCCCCCCCGTTTACTCCCCAAGGGGGGCTAGAGGAGCTTCGGGACCATGAAATTTGGATTTCTCGAGGTCGATTACCTGGGAAACTGTCTTTTTCTGGAGAATTTACGTCAATTTTGAGACCAAAGAGAAAGTATGGAGGGGGCACTGTCCCCCTCTTTCAAGGGTCATTTTTGGGCCTTGGATGGTCCGATTTTGGATTTTTAGGGGTCGATTCCTCGTGAAATTTTCCGTGCTTTTCAATTCTGATGCAATCTATCCGTAATTCGGTCGGGAACCGTGACTTTTAGCATCGTGACCCCCCCTTTACCTCCCCAAGGGGAGGTGGGGGGGTTTCGGGACCACGAAATTCGGATTCCTTGGGGTCAATTCCCTAATCAACCCCGCGGTCTCCGACTTCTTACGACCTAAACCAACCGAGAAAAAGGCCTGGTACGGGTGGTCTGAAACACCCTGTACTATGCGCCGCGCGCACCGTGCTGTACGCGCAATGCATGACTCGAGTATCCTGCGGTCTTGTAAGGCGCTACCATGCGTTCAGCGTCGTCCGCGCTAGCCCCGCGCCGGCCGCGCTGTATTTGATGCGATTGTACAAACTTGCGCATGCAAAATAGACAGACTTACAGGTCGATTATTGAAATTGGTAGACAAACCTATAGACAAAGAAAACAACAGGGATTTGGAGGGATCCTAATGGTGGAAGCGGGTGGTTGCAATGGACAAAGGACGTGGGTGATAGACTAACTAACGGCAACCCACGAGAGATCCGATAATCAGTCCATAATTTTCTCCCTTAGTCTCTAGGAACCCCCCATTTCAACCAATAGGATAGCTCCGTACTCCCAATGTCTTCTTTGTCTATCGCTTTGTCTATCAATTTCAATAATCGGCCCGCAGCTGGCCGATTATTGAAATTAATAGACAAAGCTATAGACAAAGAAGACGTAAAGAGTTTAGAGCGATCCTAATGGTTAAGATGGATGGTTCTTGTAGACTAAGGGGGTAAATGATGGACTAACTATCGGGTCTCTCGTGGGTTGCCGTAAGTTAGTCTATTACCTACGTCCTTTGTCCATTGTAACCACCCGCTTCAACCAATAGGATCCCTCCAAATCCTTTTTTTCTTCTTTGTCTATTGCTTTGTATATTAATTTCAGTAATCAGCCCGCAGATCAGATTAGAGTAGATTAGACCTCGGTTCAGATACGGATATGAGAAGAGGTGAAACTTGGATGCGTCGCCGTTCGAAATCCGTTCCATTACCGTTGCGCAGCCCACGCGACCGCAGGAAAAGCAGTAAATAATCTAGATGCAATGCGGTTCGGAGCACTGATTGCAACGGACGGGGACAAGTAATAAATGCCCGTGCATCGGCTCTAATTAAAAATGGATTCATCATCGATGGCCACGCGGTGACCGGCAACGAATCGGGCCGACCGCCCGACCGCAGGCCGCGCATGCCACCACGCTCTCCTGTTTATGTCCACTCGGGGGGTGATGCATGCGCTCAATGTTGCCGAACCGTGCGAATTTATCTCAGTCGTACGTATTAACGACTTGGTTTTCGGATGCGATTTGACAATCTTGACCGGCCCGATTTCCACAGCGGTTCAACAACGGGCTCATTCACACCCTGGTTGCCGATTGGAAGTGTAAAGGAGATCACTACTGCCGTGCTAAGGAAAAACGTCGTATGAGCCTTCAGATGTTGCCAAGTTTTCTTAGATGAAAACCGCAATTACTGGAAAATTTGTGAATATTTCCCCCCAGATTTTAAGACAATTTTGTACGCAATTCAATCTAAAATATCTGCAAATTTCAAGTTAAAATGTGCCATGAATGCTACCACAAATTTATATTTGATCGAGGGAAATTTGGCAACTCTCGAATGTTCATACGGCTTTTTTCCTTAGTATGGCAGACTACCACGCTACATAAAAACGCCGTAAGAGCATTCGAATGTTGCCAAATTTCCGCTCAGAAATTTCGTATTTTTGAAGAAATTTATGAATATTTTTCTTTGACATTCTTAGAATTTTTAGTTCAAATTACGAATGAAATTCTCGAAGAAGTTTGAAGAGGAATATTCACGAATTTTCATACAAATTCAAGATTTGTGAAAGGAAATTTTGCAACGCCTGATGGCTCATACGGCATTCCTCCTTAGTACGGCAGATCAAGGCTATCGTTTAGGAAAAAAGTTTGTGTTGCTGACCTAGCTCACTCGAGTTCCTGATGTATACCAATAAAATTGGTGTTTTACACGAACCAGTGGTGCTATCCGCCAGCGTGATTTTTCTGCCGTTTTACCTAAGAGAGCAGTACTCCAGAAATGAGGTTTTATGTGGGGCCTAGCTAACAATTATAAAATTCAAGGGTTAATTGTTGTCAGCAACCTATAAAATTATTTGCAAGCAGTTGATTTATACATTAAATAGGTTCTTCTCAAATTTTTTTTTTTATTTTTAACTGGCAACTTCGAACTGGCATAACCCCTGTTTGAGATGATATTTCCGAACATTTTTCGTGCTAATTATTTTAGAGAACCCTCCTATGAACAGTTGCGCGTGCCAAAATCGGACTTCGTAAGTTCACATACAACGAAACTACGTTTTCTTGCACGTATCCTCACCGTGCATTATCGTATGTCACGCATGTTGGGTTAGAAATCCGCGAGATAACTATTCGTACTCTTAGGACGCGCAGGTTGCAGATGGACTCCAATGAAGGCGCTTTTACCGGATTAGGTTTTCTCCGATGTGTTAAATTAAGTACGCTTTAGATACTTATGTGCTTTTTTGGGCTTTTTGTCTTTTTATAGTTGCAATAAAAATGATGTAAAACTGCAGCTTTTGATATGTGCGCCCAAACATTGTAAAATCAGTTCTGAATATCGTTAGATATAAGACCTTTAGTCTTTAGTAGAGGCAACAAGTTGCACGATTCAGATTTTTGTCGACTTGGGTTCAACAAATTAAATTCAAAGGTAAACGCTTTTTATAATCCCATAAGAACGTCATTTGCAAGCACTTGATTAAGTTATTGAATAGCTTAATCCTTAAAATACGTATTTACGTATTTGTGACTGGAAATTTGAAATCGTCATATTCTCTGTTTGAGCTGATATTTCCGAGCAGTCTTCGCGCCAATTTTTTTTATAGAACCCCTCCATGGGCAGTTTCACGTGCCAAAGGCGACCTTTATAAGTCATTGTTCAATAAAACTACGTTTCCCCACACGTAATTGTCACGTATTTCACCGCGTGTCAAGTTCAAAATTCGCGAGATAACTATTCGTACTCTTAGGATGAGCAGGTTGCGGGTCGAATTTAATGAAGGCGCTCATACAAAATCAAACTAGTTTGTGGCAGTTTATGTATGTAAAAACTATATTCTGTACTTTTTGGATTTCTTACTCGTTTAAGTGCGCATTATCATTTTTAATAGAAAATTGACGTAAAGTGAGCAAAACGTACCTAAATTGGTTTCATATGTCATCGCCCGTACACAGCAGCGTCCGAGTGGTATATTTTATTTCAGTATTGCGTAAAACTGTAAATTAACATGCAAAGAAGGACCTTAGAAATTGTTCGGCTCAACAAAAATCGACAAATTTTACCTTTTACTGAAAAAAAAATTGAAGAAAAGAAATTGATAGTATGCGCTTATTACACTGATCCATTTCAGACCATACGAATTTCTTTTTATCTTTTGGCGATAACTTCAATTTTGTACGCAAATTGCGCTCCATTTAAAGTTCCTCCAAATTCAAGAACCAATTTCAAAAATTCAAGTTCGTTTACCCTTAAAGGTACTCAAATATTAATGGAGAGTCGGTTGAAAAGAGCTTGATTTTCTACTTACAAGGCACCAGGAACCATGACGTAACCAGCGAAAGAAACGCGGATGAATTGTTAAAGTTAGCTTTGATTTACGGGGACGCTTCATCCATGCTGGGAGGTTCAGTGATGTAAGTTCCGTAAGCGATTCGTGTGTGTCCAAGCATGGAGGAGCATGCGGTCAAATGAGAATAAGTATACGCTCCTGAGCACGTGAGAGATAAAACAAATGAGCGAGCAATTAACCTTCTCCGTCCCTCCCACCCTTGCACCCCCACCCCCACCCCGCGGAGGCGGAGGGTAAACGGCGCGTCGTTTTCCACCAACTCTTTCTCGCTTCCATCCCGAAACAGCACTTAACATGATTCCACGGAGGAAGACTCCCTGATTCAGAAGCAGCGGTTAACGAAAGAAAACGATTTTCGTCTTAATATCACACGTTACACTAGATGAGCCTCAGTTATTTGATTCATAGTTTATTACTGTACATTTCGTGTAAATTCCGTTCCTCCAGAGGGATGGAAGTTCAGATTGCCACCGAAAAAAAAGATTTAAAGAAATGTGCGACAATTGTAGGATGATGGCATTAACACTATGGTGTTAAAGTAAAATTCTAGGATGTAAAAGTATTAGCACCAGAGTGTTAATGATGACATCCAAGAAATGTCTCACATTTTTTAACACCTGTGGCGTTACTACAGCACTTTTTTTAACATCTGTGGTGTAATTACAGCACCTTTTTTTTTCGGTGCCGAGTGTTGTTCCGGAATTGCAAAATACCAACTTCAGCTTTTTCAGATAGAAGCTTTTAACAACTGATGATAAATGCGCGCATGCTTTGGCAGAAAAACTGGTGGCAGAAGCGCAGTCACACATTAGCTTGACACACATGAGAAATTCATTCAAACTCTTTTCACGCTGTAAATACTTTTCTGTGAAATAATTCATACTTGTTTTTGATTGCAGGTACGGAATGAAATTACGCAAACTATTCTCCTAGATATTTCAGCGAACGTATGTATTTCAAATTATTAATTGATATGAAAAAGTATAGTGTGCCTGGTTTTTCAGACGCTAAAAACGCATATTTTTTAGGCAGATCCTGAAATGACGAGTGTATTTTAGAATTTCCCGATGCGCTCATCGTGATTTTTGAACTTATATCTGTAAGGAACAACTCTTCTTTTTGCTCCAGGTGAATTCAGCGCGTCAGCCGTGCTGAATATTGTGTAGCATAGGTGAATTCAGCGCGTCAGCCGTGCTGAATATTGTGTAGCATATTAATGCGCAAGGGTTGAATGGAACAACTCCTTCCATCTGAGTATCGTTTTTGAAGCAAAAGGCTTAAAAAACGCATATTTCTCACATACCCTGGTAAAAATTGGCGATAAGAGCTGCGTTCAAAATACCATAGGAATTCTTATAGCCGGCTAAAGGTGGCTACAGAAAATCATATATAGCTGGCTGTAGAATGCGGAGAAAATCATACGGCCGGGCTACACGAAGCAATAAAAAATTATGCAGCCGGGCTATAGTTCCTATCGCTAGGCTTTACACTTTATCGGCTGGCTGTTGCTTTTTCGCCATCGATTATAATCGATTATAAAAAGCTATAAGAAATTGTGTAGAAATTCGTGTGCTTTGGAAATAATTAAGTTGAATCCGGAACCACCTTAAAATTTACAAAGCACACATTATATTTTCCTTTAATACATATTTTTTTCATCAATTAAAATGAGAATAATCCATACAGGATGTGCAAACATTTCAGAATCATGAGTTGAATAACGCTGACTCCGCCAGATTAAATATTAGAGCCTAACAAAGCGGAGCGGCGACGCACTGGCGCCTACAAACCTAACATGGATACTTCACGCATTACGCAACGCGTGAAGTATCCCTGTTAAGTTTGTAGGCGCCAATGCGTGTTTCGGCTGCCCGCCTGCCACGGCGCTTGAAGCAACTGTTTCACACCAGAGGTATTGCACAATATCATACGAAACTGAAGGCGCTCTAATATATTAGTAATGGCAGGCATCCATCAAAAGTACGGAGCTTTCCTTGCAAAATAAATCAAGATACTACGGCCCAAAAAGAGAGCAGTATTCCAAAAACTCACTAAGTCCTAGCATCCGTAATTAGTAACGTTTAGCATACGCTTTATCGCCTGGCTGTTGCTTGGTCGCCATCGGCTATAAAAGGCTATAAGAAATTGTGTAGCCGGCTATAGAAGCTATTGGCAATATTACAGCCGACTGTAGGTCTATGGTATTTTGGAAAAGTTAGAAGCGTATTTCAGACTTTTTCGGCGCGCTCATCGTAATTTTCGAGCCATTTTCTAAAACAGGCAACTTTTCTTCTTGCTCTAGGTGAATTCAGTGCATCTGTCGTGGTGGATATTAGTGTGTAGCACACCGGAAAAAAAAAAATACATTGGATCTAGAGTCCAGACTCTTAAAAACATCGACAAGAAAAAATACTCTTGATTCAATCAGATTTAAGCTTAAATCAAGAACCAAGCCTCTTAATTTGAGCGGATTTCTTTTTGATTTAAGCTTAAGTCTGATTGAATCAAGAGTCCTTTTTCTTGTCGATGTTTCCAAGAGTCTGGACTCTAGATCCAATGTGTTTTTTTTCCAGTGTATCCTCCTGCGCAAAGGTTGGGTGGAACAACTCACGAAATGTTCACCTAAGCCGGAGTATCGTTTCATAGCTAGAGGCTTAAAAAACGCATATTTCTCACGCAAGTTTTGTGGTCGAAAGCGTATTTTAGACTTTTTCGGCGCGCTTATCGTAATTTTTGATCCATTTTCACAAACGGACAACTTCTCTGTTTGCTCTAGCTGAAGTTTGCAATAGTCTAATTGTGTCCTAGATCGAAAACTAGTGAATTTTGAAACAACGCCTTACGAAATTTTCACCTGAGCCGGAGTACCGTTTTTATAGCCAGAGGCTTAAAAACCGCATATTTCTCACGCAAGTTTTGAGGTCGAAAGCGTATTTTAGACTTTTTCGGCGCGCTCATCGTAATTTTTGATTCATTTTCACAAACGGACAACTTCTACATCGGTCCTAGATCGAAAACTAGTGAATTTTGGAACAACGCCTTGCGAAATGTTCACCTGAGCCGGAATATCGTTTTTATAGCTAGAGGTTTTAGAAACGCATATTTTTCACGCAAATTTTGCAGTCTGAAGCGTATTTTAGACTTTTTCGGCGCGCTCATCGTAATTTTCGATCCATTTTCAAGAACGGACAACTTCTCTTTTTGCTCTAGCTGAAATTTGCAAGAGACTCATTGTGTCCTAGATCGAAAAGTAGTAAATTTTAAAACATCGCCTTACGAAATGTTCACCTGAGCCAGAGTATCGTTTTTATAGCTAGAGGCTCAAAAAACGCATATTTCTCACGCAAGTTTTGATGTCGAAAGCGTATTTTAGACTTTTCCAGCGCGCTTATCGTAATTTTTGATCCATTTTCACAAACGGACAACTGGATTGCATTTTTCAAAAAGGAACCACTAGCATTGCAATGATGCTAAGATTGTGCAACTTCAACTTTTGCAATAAAATTGCGGAAATTGTGAAAAACTATGAAATTTAGATGGTAATTTTTGTCTTAAATTTATAGTTTTTAGCGAGTCAAATAGAAACTATTAATGGATAATCGGGTTTTTCCTCCACGACAAAAGAAGTTGCACAATCTTAGCAACATTGCAATGCAGTGGTTCCTTTTTGCAAAATGCAATCCA
The DNA here is from genome assembly GCF_918797505.1 of Bemisia tabaci. Taxonomy (NCBI): domain Eukaryota; kingdom Metazoa; phylum Arthropoda; class Insecta; order Hemiptera; family Aleyrodidae; genus Bemisia; species Bemisia tabaci. Next base: position 15,993,362 of record NC_092796.1, read on the forward strand.
ACTTCTCGTTTTGCTCTAGCTGAAGTTTGCAAGAAGCCTATTGCGTCCTAGGTTGTAAACTAGTGAATTTTGCGCGGTGAAAGCCGGCAGCGAGGTCGGCAGGTGGCCGGAGCTGTCGTCGGTGATCCCCGGCGATCCGGCTCGTATCCAACTCTAATCCAGGAGCAGGAGCACCGAGGCGGCGCCGCGGCCACCGGGCAACCCAACCCGCAGAGCGGAAGTAAAATCCCAACCCGGAAACGGAGTCAAGCTCCCCGGCTCCCCCGCCGCCCGCCCGCGTCGCCGCCCGCCCGAGCCATGAATAACTTTTAGCATTCGTTTTCACGTTTCGGCCCACATCCTCGCACCCGCAACCCACTCTCCGTCCCCGAATTTATCACCCGTCAGATTTCCACCTAGGCAAAGAACCAAGCTGGAACTTGAGCAGAGTTGAAGCCATGATGTGCGAATACCTATAAACAAGGTAAGACAAGCACTGGAAAAAAAAAAACACATTGGATCTAGAGTTCGGACTCTTCAAAACATCGACAAGAAAAAATACTCTCGATTCAATCAGATTTCACCAGCAGAATAGAAAAGAGAAATCCTGCGTTACTTAGAGATTTCTGGTTGACTCAACGAGTGTTCTCGTCCCGGAATTTTTAACTGGAAAATTTGTCCTCGATGTATCTGTAACGCTCTAAAGGAGAGGGGGTGCCTACTGTCAAAAGAGACCTCGGAAGAATTGAATCTTTAGATAAATTCAGACCTTCTTTTGCAATCAGGAACTATACTAATTTTGGCTAACCTACAAAAGCACCTATCCACATACGGAATCTAATTATACATGTTTGTGAAATGAGCCAAATATTGTAGTTCCCTATTTCAAAATGTATAAGTACAATATATACTGCACTGGAGAAAAAAAAAAAAAAAAAAAGAAACATTGGATCTAGAGTCCAGACTCTTGAAAACATTGAAAAGAAAAAGGACTCTTGATTCAATCAGATTTAAGCTTAGATCAAAAAGAAATCTGCTCAAATTAAGAGGTTTGGTTCTTGATTTTAGCTTAAATCTGATTGAATCAAGAGTATTTTTTCTTGTCGATGTTTTTTAGAGTCTGGACTCTAGATCCAATGTGTTTTTTTCCCCCAGTGTTTACTATGTTGGAAAACTAACAAGTTTCATATTTTGGCTACAGAACCCTCTTTAAGAACCGAAGGGTTTGCGCTAAAAACATTTTCCATGCTACGAAATTTCTCGGCTAAAGTGTTTTTTTGTTTTTTATTTTATTTTATTTTTTTGGGGTTTGTTTTTTCCCCCATATTTGGGCTTCTCTCGAGAGAATACATTAAATTACACACAATTTTGCATCTCTGGCCTGTAGAGTAAAAATTGTAGGGGACTCGGCAACGGGGGAAAGAATTAACTGGACTTTGCCGGGTGTCAACTGACCACGCTTCAGGCTCGGCGCTCGGGGGCTCGAGGCTCTCCTAATCTGTTGTCATGTTTTACTCAGGGGCGTGCAAATAAGTCAATATTTGTCCCGCTCCGAGATCCGTCCCCTTCCACTGCCCCCCGCCCCCGGCGCTCCCCGCATTTTTGCATCGCCCGGCCGGGGTTTGACCGACGATTTATATTTTCGGAATTCGCTCGCCCGACGTTGATTCGAAGTAATTGTTTGACAGATAGCGCCGGAACTGGGTCACAGACGGAATGAAAAATTCAAGGCTTGGTTTTATTATTTCACGCGGGTGGTTTTTTTTTCGCGCTTACCTGAGTCTCAGGTGTGGCTCGCGGGAAAGCTGTGAAGCGCGCTAATTTGTGGTGTACTCGACGGACCCTCGGGAATCTGGAATGTTTTTGGGGGGAGGAGGGTGGAGTAGAGAGGTGACGAATGTCTATCGTAGAGCAGAAACAGGTTTTTGGGAATTTCGTCCTCAGTGGAAAAAATCACTGGAAAAAAACACATTGGATCTAGAGCCCAGACTCTTGAAAACATTGACAAGAAAAAATACTCTTGATTCAATCAGATTTTTGCTTAAATCAAAAGAAAATCCGCTTAAATTAAGAGGCTTGGTTCTTGATTTAAGCAAAAATCCGATTGAATCAAGAGTATTTTGTCTTGTCGATGTTTTTAAGAGTCTGGACTCTAGATCCAATGTGTTTTTTTTCCAGTGATAGAATAAAAACAGAAAATTTCAGTTTCCAAAAATTCAGAAACCTCGCCTCGGTCAAATGCGGCTCTTAAAATCTTAGGGATACGAATATTATATTTCTTCAACTAAATTAACTGTCCCTTTGAGTTAATCGACAGTTTCTGTGATCCCTTAGATTGAAGGAATTAACTTAATTATCAGGTCTCTTAGTATAAAGCGACCTATAAAATATTGATTTCCATTCTTTCCAAATAGATGTTACACACGCACGTTTCAGTGCGTTTCTCACAAGAAAAAAACAAATCGCTACTGTGAAATATTGTTAAGCCTCTGCCTTGATGATTACAAAATAGGAATGATAAATAATAACGAAAAAGGAATATTGTGCTTCATTCATAAGCGGAAGTGAGAAGTCACACATTTGTAGTGACCGATGGGTGCAAGGTTCGTTGTAACGCCTGAATACAACTATTCGTGCTCTATGGATGTCCGGGTTGCATACCAAAAAATTGAAGGCGCTGTAGATTTTCTCATGCTCGCAGCAAAGCGCGGCAAAACGACCGGTATCCCGAGAGCTCAACTTTTCTGGGTGGAACCATCGAAAGTGTCGCGCATATCGCATGATGCAGTCATTGCATCAGTTCATGAACGAATACTGCTTCCTTGAAGAATAGGCCCCTATACTTTCTGGAAAAATTATTTTAGGAGTCCATTTTTGTGAATTTGGGTGAATACATTTGGTGTTTTCGGTTTGCTTTTGAGGACGCTCTCAAATGTCTTCAGAAATAAACCTGTAAGAATTGAAGTACATTTTTGTATCAATAAAACAGATGAGCTGAGTTGTAAATTTTAAGCCCTGAAGAAAACTGAAAAAAATGGTTAATTCATCCGAATATTTTATTTTAAAGAAAAAATTAATAATAAGAAAAAAATTATTAAAATTGCAAATTTAAAACTGTAAACTCGCAAAAATCCGACTAAGTTCAGTATTCGGATTGTTTTCTGGGCCGAGACATTTATCGAACACTTTCGTATTAACAGTGTCATAAAATTGCTTTTAAGGTTTTAAGCACAAAATCCGTTTCTAATTGGCAACATTGAAGTAGAGCCTGATTTGAACATTGCTGCAGAGTTCATTTGTCATTTTCTCTGTCCTCGTAACGCGACCTCCAGGGCTCCTTTCTCCTACCCATGCACAACACTTTGGCCACAATAATCTAGAAGATTTAAGCCTTTGTTCTTTGTGAGCGCTGAGTGATCTCTCCAAATCAACACTCCTCTCTCGCAATCCGCGTGAGTGCGTGAGTCCTTGTTTTATGATCAGGACTGACAGAGTGACTTAGATTTTAGATACACGACGCACGCCTTCTCTGAGTTGACTCGCACTGTACAACGCGTCACACGATATATTACACACGGAATTGTGGTTGAGATAAATGAATGTGAGTAACACCTTTCATGTAGAATTATTCATGTAAGTACCTTGTCTGCGACTGGGAGCACACCAGGTGCGCAGGGATTAAACTTGATGAATAATGTATGATTTATCTGCTTGATCTGCAACCGCGAACCAAAGGAGAGATATGGGGTCCAGCGGCACAAGGATAATATCAAATAACTTTGTATTTCCGTGTCCTGAATCTTCAAATCGTCTTTACCGAGGACAGCAATCCGATTTTGTATTAAAATTCGCTGTCTCTTGGCGAACGGTTGCAAAAAAGCTAGTTTGAATCTAACTCAAGAATTCGATTTGAATCAGAGAGGTCGGGCATACAATTTTAAACTAAAACTGAAAATTTACATGTTTAATTCATCACATTTTAAATTAAAGGGTTGCTTCTAGAAGAGAATTTCACGAGGCAACTAATGGAACAACTTTCGCTGAGCGGTGGGATGTTCGTTCTGGGGTCTGCACCGGTTTGTAATGTCCACCGTATTCGATCGCAAAAATTCGCCTCGAAGCACGGATGTAAACTTAAAGAACAAATGTGAGAAAATCAAAGATATTTTACTGGGGATTTGTCAACTCCCCTAGAGCACCCGTTGCACAGTGGATCGAGTCAATAGGAGAGGTTGGACAAAAGTTGGCAACTTTAAGTGTGTATAACTCCGTTTATACAAAACTGTGAGGTTCACTGGGAAAAAAAAACACATTGGAACACAATCTCTACAATCCTATGATCCTAAGATTGCAAGCTCGCGGTGTGCACTGTTCGGAAATGGCGTGAACCGGGGTAGGTTTGACACTAGCAAAATACGACTTTTCAGCGACTTGAGAACGCATCGTGGTGTACGCGCAATGCATGAAGTATCCTGCGGTCTTGTAAGGCGCTAGCGTCCAGCGCCGTGCGCGCCCGCCCCGCGCCGGCCGCACTGCATTTGATGCGATCGTACAAACTTGCGCATGCAAATTAGACAGACCAGAAGCAGCAGTCTCTTTCCCAACAGAAACAGACTCAAGATTGAGGTGTTTCTTGTCATATTCCACGAAGTTCTAACTCACACTAGAAAAAAACACATTGGATCTAGAGTTCAAACTCTTAAAAACATCGACAAGAAAAAATACTCTTGATTCAATCAGATTTAAGCTTAAATCAAGAACCAAGTCTCTTAATTTGAGCGGATTTCCTTTTGATTTAAGCTTAAATCTGATTGAATCAAGAGTCCTTTTTCTTGCCAATGTTTTCAAAAGTCTAGACTCTAGATCCAATGAGTTTTTTTTCCAGTGTTCCAAAAAAGGTTCCATTCGTTTTTTTCGTGAAATTTTCTTCTAAAGGCACCCCTAAAAGTTAAAGTGAGACGAAATAAACAAATTAATTTGCAGTTTTAGCCAAAAATTTCATGTCCGACTTCTCCTATTGACTCGATCCACTGTGCACCGCCCGACAGGCTAGTTAGCCGGCGCGGTTGGTCAAACGATTGAAGGAGCGATCGTATCGCGAAGCTGTCTATTGGTCGAAATGCAATGCAAGCTGTAGATAAAAATCGTTCGTGACGGCGACTTTTATTCGCGGCAAGACAAATTGGATGTGACATAAAGTTCCCACCGTCCGGCCGCATAAAATCTTAGTCACGCAATCTGTTCGTTAGGCAGACATTTATTAGAGTTAAGTACTCGGACAGACGAACCGGAGTCACCGCCGCGTTGCCAGATTCTTGGAACTTTTCCACGATTATTTTCCACCCATCTACACACTGGAAAAAAAAATACATTGGGTCTAGAGTCCAGAATCTTGAAAACATCGACAAGAAAAAATACTCATGATTCAATCGGATTTTTGCTTAAATCAAGAACCAAGCCTCTTAATTTGAGCGGATTTCCTTTTGATTTAAGCAAAAATCTGATTGAATCAGGAGTATTTTTTCTTGTCAATGTTTTCAAGAGTCTCGACTCTAGATCCAATGTGTGTGTGTGTTGTGTTTTTTTTTTTTTTTTTTTTTTTTTTTTTTTTCCCAGTGCAAGACGGCAGTTTTCTGTCAGTCGTATGGGTCGATACATGGATGTTGGGTCCAAAATTGTAACGTCCAAACTATAATGTCAAAATGTATGAGGTCCAAGTATGCATAAATCAATTTACGAAATGCGCAAATGCATTATGTTCAATGTTGAAAAAATTTTTTATCATGGGTGAGAAGGGGAAATGTAGTTTCTCCCTTATCTGTTCCCTTTTTTTAGAGATCATCAAAGTGGTCATTATTGTGGAAGAATGAGGTAGGAACAAACAATTTTTAGTGAATTTTTTTACATTAATTTTTCACAAACAGAATTTTGAATTTAGATTTAGGTAGGGCCGAAAAAGAGATCAACGGGCCAATTTTGCCGAACATGTATTCATTTTAGATAGTGCTTAGGGTTATACACTTTAAAAATTTTGAAGTCATATCAACCACTTCAGCTAAACTGCGAAGTTTTAATGTGAAAACCCTTTAGAGAGTATAAAATAAAAGAACCAACCTAACCTAACCTTCGTTGGACTTTTCGTAGTTTTGAACTTTCATTTTTGAACTTTTTTGTGGACGAACAACTTAGTTTTTTGGACATAAATAGATTGGACTTTCAGGGGGTAGGGCATATAACATTTTCGCACTTACAAATGGACTTAAATGTCTTGGACATGTCATCTGGAAAGCCGCGGGTCGTATTCATTTTCGTCTCTTAGGAGATCTTTCTCCAGAAAGCCCCAGATGGTTTACATTTCGATTGAGGGAAATGTAAAAAATAGAGGAGCTATTTGGGTATTTATGCGTTGTTTTTACCGAACACAATTTCTTGGTGTATTTTTTGTTTTTCGAAAATTTCTTTCATCATCAAATTTCCGAATTTTTGTTCGATCTGGAAGCTCTCCGTCTCTTACAGTTGTCCACCTCGTTCCCCGAGTTGGCAATGTATTGTCCGTTATCAGAAAGGACTGCCGTGAAAATGAACCTCATTCTCTCTGACCCTCGTCCTTTGATCACCGGCATTGTGAGGAGCAATTTGTACGGGGCGTGCCGAAAAAATCGGCCAGTTGCCCCAGACATGTCATGTTTGACGGCGTAAAGTGTACCGTGTCTTATTGCACTTTTAAAAATAGTCCCAGAGCGTTAATCGAGGAAAGAGTTTCCTCGTTTTCTCTTGAGCTAGCACAGAAACGCTGACGCTGACGTGAGATCGCTGTGTCGTTTTAAAATTTTGGAGCACAAAAAATCACGCTCGGAAAAATGAACTGCCTCGACGGAAAAAAGTACTAGATTTTCCCCAAAATGGATCATGACATACAGCTGTTACATCACAACCATAAAAAAATTGAACAAAATAAGTGCATGTTTGTTGTTGTATGCTAGGTCTTTCTTCGGACAAACCTGACTCCCAGCCACTAAGAAAAACTGCCTGCATGCGCGGTTTTGACAAAACGTCTTACAAACTACGTGAATTGCGCGCTAAGGAGTAGATTTCAGACTTTTTTGACGTGCTAAAAATGATTTTTGAACGAATTCACTCTCCGAAAGTCTATTCAGTTGGCTGCATCTCTTGCTTGCAACAGACAGATCCACTCTCCACATCTGGCATACCCCAAGGAGGGTGTCTAAAATGCTTTGTGAAAAAACTAAAAATTAAAACTTATTTTTTACGTCAATATTTGAGTCTGAAGTACACCATTTTAATTCTAAACTTTCATGTAATCTCACAATTTTGAACGCGTGAAATATTGGTATACCTAAAATATCAGCGAATGAAGAAATCAAATTCGGGATGAATGTTGAGTAAAACATCTTAAAAACTAGCGGTAGACTACAGATTTATCAGATTCAGATTCACTTGTTCGCGAGCTTGCGTTCAGTTCAACGGTTGTTTTAGAATTTGACGAAAATGACGGCAAATCTTTTATATAAATTTTTTTCCAGTAAGCATTTTCGAGGAAAAAATCTTCGCCCTCTATCTCCTCGATTGGAGTGTTCTTTAAGTAACGCGTCAAAGGACAGTATTTGAACAGAATTGTTGTGTGTGTTGTAGAATTAAGAATGTAATCCCAGTAATGTTTCTTATTGCACCGTAGCCAGCCAAAAGGCAGTTTTTTATTGATGAGTCTTTTTGCGAGGGCAATACTCTTTGCTCTTTTGAAGAAATACGAATGGACATTTTTGAGGCGAACTTTCAGACGACGGTTTTTCTTGACGTCATTCGCGGGAATAAGTTGGACCGTAGTTGTTCCGGTAAAAATTTCTCTCAAGCCACCTCGAACAAAAACTAGTTCTTCATTGCTTACTGCGAGGAAGAGGTCTCCAGATGTTGTCTCCAGAACGTTCCCCCTTTCAAAACTAAGGCTGCTCATACGTTGGAAAGTGGCAATAGGTTCTTGCTGAGGTTTGCGACCGTCCAAGTTTTTGAAATTCAGGAAGAGTAGTATTGCCAGATAAACTGCAACGTTAGAGATATGCAGTTAAATTTCTATTCATAGTGTCAAACACCCGACGAAAGAATAAATAAAATAAAATTCCTACCCCGAAAATAATGGAATGACGGCGGTTCTGGTGGGTGCCAGTTCACAAACGAAAAAAAGAAGGTCAATATGATTTCACTGGGAATTTGGAATATTTTTGCTGCAAATATGCAAATATTGAATCTCAATACAAGAATTTTACTTTCCAAATATGTCTGCTGCGTAGATGATCTCTTGGCTCCTCAATTAAAGAAACACCCGTAACCATCAATGATGTATTTACCTGCTTCCATATGACTTCGCCATTTTCAATTTTTTAACCACAAGCATCGAGCGTCAAACAAAAAACTACAGTATAAACATTGAGAGTTTATCCCATTGTAGGGATTTATTTCTTACAATGTTAAGATTCTGAAACTGTACTGAAGTCTCAACAAAATACAAATTGAAAATTATCAATAAAGCATAAAAATCTATTTAAGACAAATTATAGTAAGGGGCATCTTCTTTTCTTGTGACAACTTGAATTGATTAAACTGTATCGGAGTGGTTGCCGCTAACCTATGATAAAACTCGCAAGTTAAAGTTTTACACCTCGATTTAGTCCCACTCACTTTTGAAAGTTTCGGGAATAGGTAGGATCAATTTCATATGAAAGAAGGAGCAAAACTTCTCCTACCTTTAGACATTCTTGATAGCTTGACTGGATCAGTGGTTGGGCAAGTACACTCTGTCACAAACTATAAGACAAAAACAACTTAACACGGTAAAGGATGTTTAAATTCATGTACATATTGCTCACTGAATGACGATGCGATAAAATGTTTTGAACGAACTGCGTCAGAAGAAAAGCGCTTTCCCGGAACATCAAGTGTCCGCTCATTAGACGAAATACGTAATTCCTTTTCTTAGTATCGGTAGCAAAAAAAGAACACCCGTATTGCAATAATTCTACTTTTTTAACACAAGCACTCTACTTAATCACTCTTGAATATCGAGATAGAATTGGAAGTCACATTCAGTAGTCACACGTACACGTAGATTCGTAGTTGCAGGTTTTTATTTTCTCATTCCCCTTGTTTTCACAATTTGTCTTTTTTTCCCTCGCAGTGACGCATTACGCGTTGATGTACGATTTTACGTCAAAGCTACACGTCAGAATTTAATGGGTCTCCGCCTCCGCAAAAAGTGCTCCAGCCTCTCATGCTACTGATTTTTTTATTCCTCTGCTGTGAAACGTCAAATTTTCACACGTGTGACAGGATCTGTGAAAAGGAATCTCATGTTTTGTGTGACAATCGAATGTGAAAGCCGAATTTGGGGAAAAATGTCAAAATTGCCGATTTTGAGTTATCTACACTGGAATTTCTCATCAGAAGCCCTCGGAATAAGCTACCTTTGGTTTTAGGTTATTATTCTTACCACAGAGGGTGCTAGTTGCTCCTTTTCTCGGTGCATGTCTGAATTTTCTAAAGTTAAACTTTAATATAAAAATTTTCAAGGTCCATCTTCACAAATCATGTCACATCCTCCATGCCAAACCTGCTTTCAGGCTAAAATCGGCGCGACGCTAACGTCCATCTTTGAATTGGGTCTGCAGTGCCGTGCTAAGGAAGAACGCCGTATCAACATTCGAGAGTTGCCAAATTTCCCCGGTTAAAACATGTATTTTTGACGATATTTATGCAAATTTGTCTTTTAAATTTTCAGATGTTTAATATTAAATTGCGTACAAAGTAGTCTGAAAATTTTGGGAAAAAATATTCACAATTTTCCCAGTAAATTCAGTTTTTATCGAAGGAAATTTGGCAACGTCTAATGGTTCATACGGCGTTCTTCCTTGGCACGGCAGTATGGTCTGCTGTACGCAGGAGATACAGCCGCGTGAATAGTTTTTTCAGAAGCGAAATGACACGAAAATCACGATGGACACATTATGAAAGCCTGAATTCATTTCTTCGTATACAATTTTCGTGGCTTGGAACTCGTTTTTTCAAATTTCCCGCGTCTGGGGGCGGATTTCATTTATTGTATCCAAGAACAAGCAACAGCGCCGAGTGCCGTTTTTGTGAGTGAACTCGTCGCTCTCCTGACGAACAGTCGTAACTATACACTCTACGAGAAACCCTGTTGTCCATACATTTTAAGGTGATTCGATGGACGCCATATTTTGTGTCAGAACGCAATGCGAAATATCGCATCGATTGGTCGTATTCTTTCAGCTACTCGTCATTTTTCTCGAATTTTGAGATTGCAATTCTGTTGTCAGGAGACTGAATAATTCTCTCAACAATTTTGACAAACGAACTCAACGTAATAAAGGCGTGTTTTTTTTTAGAGGAAAGATATCGCATTCGAGTGCAGTTTCGATATCAGCATCGAATGCTATATTTTTCTTCTAGAAAAAAACCACGCCTTTGTTACGTTGAATTTGTTTGTCAAAATTCCCTGGTAAAAATTGGCAGTAGAATCTGTGTTCCAAAATACCATAGACCTGCCATAGACCCACAGCCGGCTGTAAGATTTCCAATAGCTTCTATAGCCGGCTACACAATTTCTTATAGCCTTTTATAGCCGATGGCGATTAAGCAACAGCCTGGCTATAAAGTGTATGCTAAACGTTACTAATTACGGATGCTAGGACTTAGTGAGTTTTTGGAATACTATTCTCTTTTTGGGCCGTAGTATCTTGATTTATTTTGCGAGGAAAGCTCCGTACTTTTGATGGATGCGTGCCATTATTAATATATTAAAGCGCCTTCAGTTTCGTATGATACTGTGCGACACCTCTGGTGTGAAATAGTTGCTTCAAGCGCCGTGGCAGGCGGGCAGCCAGAGCGAGACACGCATTGGCGCCTACAAACCTAACAGGGATACTTCACGCGTTGCGCAATGCGTGAAATATCCCTGTTAGGTTTGTAGGCGCCAATGCGTCGCCGCTCCGCTTTGTGTTAGGCTCTAATATTTAATCTGGCGGAATCAGCGTTATTCAACTCATGATTTTGAAATGTTTGCACATCCTGTATGGATTATTCTCATTTTAATTGATGAAAAAAAATATGTATTAAAGGAAATTATAATGTGTGTTTTGTAAATATTAAGGTGGTTCCGTATCAAACTTAATGATTTCCAAAGCATACGAATTTCTACACAATATCTTATAGCCTTTTATAATCGATGGCGAAAAAGCAACAGCCAGGCGATAAAGTGTAAAGCCCGGCTGCATAATTTTTTATCGCTTCGTATAGCCCGGCCGTATAGGATTTTCTCCGCATTCTACAGCCAGCTATATGATTTTCTGTAGCCTTCCTTAGCCGGCTACAAGAATTCCTATGGTATTTTGAAACGCAGCTCTTATCGCCAATTTTTACCAGGGTTGGTAAGTGAAAGTTTTAGTCTCCTGACAACGGAATTGCGATTTCAAAATTTGAACAAGTTGGTTTTTGCAATCGCTAGCGATAGCAATATTCGTCATGGGAACTTTTGCTTCTGGGATATGAAAATGTTAAGATACAGTTCGTTTGTAGTATCTTCAGGATTGAAGGGGCTATGTAATTTTGTGTCGACATCTCTTTTTTAACATTTTTAATTTTTTTTCTTTGCATACAAGAAAGCTGTTATATTTACCAATTATTTATTTTCGTTGGATTATGTATGGTTTTTGGAAGTTAACGCATTTAACTTTCAGTTTCGTTTTTTCGGCGTAAAGTATGATATTTTTACTCTACGCATATGCCCGAATACGCATCATAAGTGACCTATGTGCTTCCTAAGTTGCCATTTTTTTCATTCAAATAGATGTAACTGAAATGTTAGATGTGTACTACCTATACTACTTTCATGTCATTGCTTTATTTATTTATTTACTTTTTGCGTAGGTATAAATTGTTATTTTTTGCTGAATTTTGGAGAAAATATTGCTTTAAGAACGTGGAATGTAAATTAATTTTATTGAAAAAAGAAAATACCATCATTAATTTGGGCGAACAGAGAAAATATACATCAATATTTGGGTCAACATCTCCCTGATTATATAAAGGATGAATATATTAGTATTTCTGTATCAAAAAACTTAGCTTTTGTCTTCAGAGATACAATGATTCTAGTCCCAGTCAATTTGTTGTATTGAAAAAACAAAAAAACAAAAAATAAATAAAAAAAAAAAAAACAACTGAAATGTTAGACATACTATTTTCATGTCTTTCTATTTGTATCAATAGGTACTTTTTGCTTAACTTACGAACGTTGAATGCAAATTAACTTTATTGAAAAAAGAAAATAACGTCATTAATTTGGGGGAACATGTGGCTGATTATATGAAGGAGGTATATTCCAGTATTTTTGTTTAACATATTAACTCACGAGAAAATGTTCGTACATTTATCATCTAGTATTAATTATTTTTTGATGATTGGTCTAAAACATTCAATACAACCATTAAAATTTAACTCCCATCGTCGGGTATCGAACTCCCGTTCACCTATTGCCCGCACCTTATCAAAATATTAGGCGCCTCAGTCAACTAGGCTACCACAGGTCCACGGCTGTCCGAGAAAAAATAGCATTTAAAACACTCGGCAGTGGGCGGGACTTATCACAAGAGTTGTCCTTGAGCGATTCGGCGATTCGCGTCTTCGTAGCTTCTGGAGAAACGAGCTAAGCGCCTTTCTCTGTGAGACATTGTTTGCCTATGCTATCATGTGTCTCAAGGTTCATATCAGCAGGCATTTGCCATCGCGGCAGTAAGCTCAGGCAATATTTCTGTATTCATGGAATAAATCAATCAATCGAGTTCCGATTTTGGCTCATATATCCGTAACGGGTCCTCCAGAGCAGTTTTCCACCTTGCACAATAGTTATAATTTCTTTATTTCTATGTTTAAAATTTGAGGTGGGATAATGGCGGCTTCTCAAGAGCAACGAAGTAGGCGATCTTTTGCACCAACGAACAGAAAACTGATGGCGAAAAATAGCCAATGAAAACCTCCCAAAAAAAAGAATTTGCCTAAAAACGGAACTTTGTGGTTCTGCGCAGATTTACCAGTCAGACACGACATCTCAGGGTGGAAAAAAACTCGCTGAAAGCGAATTTTAGAAATCAACACAACTTGACGTAGAGACATGATTGGCTAAAAAATACAACGGTTTTTGATACATCGGAAAATCAACCAAAAATCGGAGACTGGGCGAAACGCTCAAGGTCGCAGAGGTATAGGGAATCCCATAGCGAAAGCAACGGAACGATTGTAATATCATGGGGAACTCCGTTCCCATGACAAAAAAATGATGAGCAGCTGAAAAAATGGAACCAATCGATGCGATGTATCTCATGTCGTTCCGCTACACAATATGACGTTCGTCAAATCACCTTAATGCTTTCCCGGACGCACCTCAGTGTGTAATTACGCTCCTTTGTTAGCCGGACGACGATAAGAGGGAGGGGGGAGATTTCAACATTGTATGACATGTAACCAGTGTTCGAAACTCACAGGCGCCAACGCGCCAAATGCGCCTAAGAAATCGGTCATGGTACCTAAAAAATGATGGCTCTGCGCCAACGTGGCCCCTAAAAATCACGTGACCAACACATCTTGCGTCTAACTTTTCACTTATTGTACCGTGATATACAGGCAAAAAGTCAATCTGCCCCTAAGAAATCTTCAATGGCCCCCAAAAAATCATCAATAGCCCCTAAAAATCGAGCTCGTTGCGCCACATGGCTCCTGAAACTCATAGATGAGTTTCGAACACTGCATGTAACTGAAATGCGGGGAGGGAGTACAATACAGCAAAACAAAACTTGGCATCACTCATGGATGGCCCCTTAATTAAGTCCTGAGCTTCGAGCTACTGTGTAGCATTCTCGTTGGCGAGTGAGTGTTTGGAAGTGCAACATCGAGACATGAAGGGGCGCGTCGCCGATGTAAGAGCTGGGGAGGGCGATATTCTTTGTAAGCACGCTCGGCCGTGGGCCGCGGGCCGCCCGCACCCGGCCGGGTTTTCGTGCGCCCGCCCCTTTTTATGGGAATCCGATAGTAAAATTGCATGTTGCACGTCGGGGGTGTTCGACGGCGGCACTCGTCTTTTCCTTGTTTCCATAAAACCCGCCCGTAAAAAAATGACAATAACAGTTATTACCGAAGACGGCCGTTTAGATTCTTTCCACAATATGTAATGAACGAGCTGGCTGGTGACCGTAAAAAGGGAATGGCCCGAGCCGCTCATTCGGGACTCCGGAACGATTACAGAGATTGAGTTTTACGGTAAGTGGCGGAACGTGGTGAGAGGCGATTTGCCTACCGGCGAGGCGCCGCTCGCTTCCAACCCTCCCGACCTGCGACTTCGAAAAGATTTGATTCGAGGGGTAGTCATCCGGAAGAAGAGGAAATCCGATATGATACGCTCATAACGTCGCTCCTATCCCGATTTCCACATGAGCCTTGAAAAGCATTGATTTATATGGAGAACAGGGTTACGTGGAAATCGACATACGCCCTTACGTCAGAGGAGCGACGATAATCGTAGGAGCCGAAGCCTTGCCAGTGTGAGCAATCTCCGATTGAATCAATAGGAGTGAAATGAAGAATATTTTCCGCCTTTGAATATCTTAGGTAAATTCGAAAATTACGTATCTTGGGGTGCATCCGTGGTAATGGGGATGTTGCATGTGTGAGGGATTTGCGATTTGACTGTTGATTCATAAGTAAAAGTTCGCGAGAAACACGATGGTGCCACTGGTTTTCTCTGAAGTCAACTCCCAAGCTCAAAAAAAGCTCTCAAGTTAAGGCAAAAATGGAGGGGATATCCCACGCTATCCTGAGAGTCCACCTCTACATCAAGACAGACTCTCCGTGCAAAGATAGGGAGCAAATACATTGACAGGGCTGCCACCTTATTTGGGGACTCTTAAACTGAAATCACGGCAACTCTGTGAATGTATTTGCTCCCTATCTTTGCATGGAGAGTTTGTCTTGATGTATACCTCTAAAAAGCACTATTCATTATATCTCCAAAATTTTACCTCGAGAAAGCCTGTTTGGTAACTTTTTCAGAGTAAAGTTTACGTATAAAATCCTTAAAGAAGAACTACTTTCCAAGAGTTTTTCTAACTATTTTTTCAAACATTTTAAGTACATAGGTTCTTTTCAGAGCTTTCTGAAACCATTGGAACTGAAACCGCATACTTAAATAATACCCAGAGAGGATACTCTGCAACATAAGTCAAACAAGTTTGTTAAGAGTTAACTACTCGTATTTACAATATTCGAAATATTTTAAAGTGTTTTGCTATACTGTTTCGCACTTTTCATATGTAGGTAAAATCTAACGTTAGGGACCTTCCCTTGCTTGTGACGTCCTGCGTTTTACAGGCGTTCTCCTATTATATCGGTCCGAAAATTGGTTAAATTCCGCGGTTTCAGGGACCACCGGCTTCCCTCGTTTGTTCTGTAGCTCGAAGCCCTCGCTCTCTATCTCCTTTGCCGTAATCTTAGCCAGATCCCGCCCAAGGGGGCATTTAGAGTACGATGACTTGTGCGTTGTGCCGTATAAGATGTAGTCCAGGTAGTGTTCCTCGTTACAACTATAGTAGCGGTACGGTAATTTCTTGTTCATCAGTTTTCTCATCAGCGCTGCTCTCTTCCTTCGGGTCCAGGACTCGGTGTCGGGTATATCCACGAAACGCGCCGTAATGAGATTCCCTTACGGAAACAAAGTCAATATTCAGAATGGACCACTAGAACAGGTTCGAAGTTAAGCATTCTGATACATGTTTCTTAACCAGAATCTCACGCAGAACACATTCTTCTTGCATCAAAAATTACCGAAATCAACTCCTAACTAAGATATTAACGTTTTAATTTTACATTAGTTACCTACAGGAATTTTGAATTGCCTGGTCACAAGAAATTCAATACTCTACGTGGATCAAATCGCGTGTCACAAATGTTTCGACAGGCTTCTTAATCGAACACCCTGTATAGTTCAAACTCTACATAACTTGGTATGTTGCTGAGCCAAAGCGTCAAGATTGAGGTTGCCAGATTTTTACATTGCTAAGACTGTAATGGTAACGTTTAGTCCGCGATTTGACTCTCGTAGACCATTGAGTTTTCATGAGCAGGAGGTTTGAATTCACGCGTCAAGAAACATTAAATATCTTTGAGAATTCGAAGAGAACGAAGACGAGTAAGTAAGAGAAGAAGAAAAGAGGATGTCGAAATAGAGGTAGAAGTAGGAGAAGGAAATGAAAAAGCCCACAAACACACCTAAGAATATCTACAAATAGGCTAGCAACAGTGGCGAGGCGTAAATGATCAATTATCGATATTTTCCCATCTGAAGTTATGGCAAATAATCGATTATGAAGGTGTTTTCTGCGAACACCTTGTTTATCGATCCTTTTCTATAGGTTTAAATGGCAGATCAATCGATACATCGCAAAGCACGCCACGCCACTGGTCACCAAGCTGAACTCCTCTCCCCTCACAAAGTTAGATTCCTTTTAGCAATATACCATTGACAAAAGAGATAGTAAAAATATTGTTACCTCTCTTGTTGCGTGTTATGATGGCAGTCCATGACCAGCGCCTTTTCCCGGCGAGAACCTGGGCGAGCTTGGTTTCCGAGATGGCCACGAGTGTTCTCCCTTGCTGGGTGAAGAGAACATCACCCTCCTTGAACTTGAGCATTGTTATCATAACAAAATCAGCGAACGGGTTCGGATATTCGTGCCACACGTCCACATCACCCGTGTCTGACTCCGACTGGATGGGCACTTCTCTCGATGGACTTTTGTCGGGGCTTTGGCTCAGCTGTCGCTTCGGCGGTGAGGGAGCCGCCACATTTTTGGATTCGGAGGAGTGAGAACGTGTCGGGAAACACGAGCATCGGAAGAGCCGCTTCATTGGTGACGTTTTTTTCAGCGTTGTCTTCCCCGACGCGACCAAGAGGTTCAATGTCAAAACTGTCGCAAAAACTGAAAAAAAAGAAAAAAAAAGAAAAAAAAATTGAATACCTAATCGATTGGACCGAATTTGTCGTTTTCCATACAAGGGAGGTACCTCAATTCCTCATTATTGACTCAAGGAATTCAATTGTTTTGCAAGAATATGCCTTTACCTTTTCTGTCCAAATCTGCTAATTTTTGTGTGCTATTGAACGAAATGTTCGTGAATTTATCGGTTTTCCGGCCAGGTTGGCCTAGTGGTCAGCGCGTCTGACTTTAGAACAATAGGTTCCGGTGGTGGCGACGAATTTTCACGGAACTGACGAGTGGATCTGCAGAAAAAGATTCCACTCGGCCTTAATCCCTGAAAATTTGAAAGCCTGGATCATGGATGTGCCTAAGTCCCATGATGTCTGAGGACAATAAATACTGTCTATCGATGGCTGTAGGTTCCAACGGAATATAAGCCACTAAACCAGCAAAAAAAAAAAAAAAAAAAAAAAAAAAAAAAAAAAAAAAAAATTTATCGGTTAGAAACGTCCAGCAGTTTCCTCGTAAAAGAATGAAATTAAGAGTGAGATTAAGAGTGAAATTTGCGTGACATTAAAATGTAGTTAGGTCCTATCTTTTGAAAAACGACGACTCAAATAGAAAGAAACCAATCAATCACTTTAAGTCAAAACCGACAAAAAAAGTTATCAGCTACAAGGCCACATCGAAGTCAAAACCAAATAACGGTTTCAATTTTTTGGTGTTTTCGAGAGACTAAAGGTTGATGGTACAGTTAATGGGCTCATTTTTGCATTCCAAAAATATTTTTTTTCGACTAATTATGATGGGAAAATATTTTTGACTAGTTGAACTCAAAAGTACTCCTAACTTACTCCTCCCAAATTCAATGTGACATTTCATGATAAAGAGAACCTTTGACCCAGAGAACTCAGATTAAGATATTGACATTCTCGTTTAGAGTAGTAATCACAAACGTTTTGGTGTAAATCAACCAGAGAATGTCTAAAAACACCGCAGTTGTATACTAGTCAGAATATTTTACTTAAGAGATGAAAGTTACAAAATAAATGAAAGTTCAACAAAAAAAATTGCTTTCTCCTTATTTCCCCTCGATCTAGCATGAAGTTTCGAAAGTTTGGCTCACCTCCCAAGCTTAAAAATGTATAGCACCGCTCATAGCAATGTTTAAAACAAAATTAAAATCACGCATTTTAAATAACATGGGTATGAGTCGTTTCCATAAATTCTTCTTGCACTTGAGTGCAAGACTAACAGAAATAGCTGTTAAGTTTTAGGTGAAACAATTTTGGAGAAATAGAGGCAATATATACAACAAGCAAAATTTTCCATTAAATTCGTGATGTATAATAAAAAAGTTCCACGAGCCTCCCCGTCATAACACGACTTTTAAGAATAGGTTCATTAAGATGACTTTGGGTGCTGCATGGAAAAGTAAACCTAAAAAAAATTGACGATGCAGTAATTTTTGTGATAGCTTTATTACAGCTTTTGATTTAAAGTTACACATGTCTCCATCGCAATGTGACGGAGCCTGAAGATCATACATGGAACGTGAATTTTCCGATTCCTTTCCTCAAGGACTTTAGAGCTAGAAAACATTCAAATATTACGCTGGAAAATGTGAATTATAGTAATACTCGTAAATTGTTTTTTGATTATCTGATTGCATTCAGACAATGTAGAAATTGCATTTTTTCTGTAGAGATCTCAATGAACTTTCTGACCATCAAAATACAGATTTGATTTTTTCAATGAGTAGACTGAGTGTAGCAACATTTGTAATAAAGTATTTAAGAGGTTTGAAATATTAGCTTTTGAATTATGTTACATGGAAAAAAATATCCCATATTACCCATTGGAAATATAGGCCATCGCAACGCGATGCTAATAATATTCACATTGAATTCCTTTCAACAGAGACGACCAGAATTCTCGTAATTCTTTTGGGCTTCTAGTTGTCGTAACAATAATCTCATCAGGAAAAGGGGACTTTTGGTTGTCCCAAAAGAAATCCGACGAGGAAATTATTGATCGGAAGATTTTTCTTCGTGTTGATTCTTGTGTTTTGACCCATAAGTTGTTCAGATAATATACAATGGCCTCGGCTTTGCCTTGTTGGTCTCTCTTTTTTCAAGTGAATTTTCCCTTGTTTTCTCAGCCTGTTACTGGATGGTGAACAAATATCGACTCATCTATCGTTACAGAAATCGGGTTTCAAATTTTCAGCACTGTATCTGGAATTCATATTCTGTATTTGAGCTAATAGTGCTCAAAGAAACTTGGAGCCCCACACCCGCATAGTAATCCTCTTGCTTCATAACAGCGCGATAGTAACGTGAGCGCATTTGAAGGAGTACCGTAAATCAAGCAATCACGTCGGCGTAAAAACCAACGAAATATTTAACTCGTGCAGTTTATAGCTCTCTAAAACGTCAAAAATCAACTTGATACGATTGCAGGAAAATTCTTGGAACTTTTTGATCGAACTATACGAATCACGCCAGGATAGAACTAGGTTTTTAATTGGCCTTGTTTTGGAACAATTGGAATGTCCTTGACTGAGAAGCTGATGCAGGAGTTTAATCGTACTAAATATTTTTTCAAGTAATCTCATTTTCATTGGAACACTCACCAATATTGCTGAACTTTTTGATACAGAACATAAAAACATCCGAATTGATGAACATGCAATCCCCCGGCAAAAATAGTTGCTGAAGCCGAGCTCCTATTTCTGCCTAATCTTCCGATTTTTCTCACAACTTTTTTAAGTCACTTTAGAGGATCCCACTGTAAAATTTCGTTACGTACTGAGGAGACTGCAAAACTGCGTTCAGAGTGCTCTGTAAGAGCAGAATCAATTGTTTCAACTGTTTCATTACACTAACAAAAAAGCTACACGAGTCAAAAAGCTGACGCGGGGACATATTTCGTGTCATCCTCTGCATGTATCACTGCCGACTGAAGCACAATGTATCAACTCTCTGTCAATCCTCACAAAAAATTAGTCCACGTCATTCTTTGCCGGGCTCAACAAATGTTCATTTCCTAAAACCGACACATTCGAGACAAAAACACAGAGGAGGGCAGGGAGAAAATTTGAATGAAAATTCCCTCGTTACGGCTCACGACTGCGATGAGACGCACAAAAAATGTCATCCAGTACGGTGAAAACTTACTGAAAACAGTGTCGTATAGGCTACTAGACAAAGTCTGAATACTAGAAAAAATGAGTCACATATTTACTATTCCAAACCTCACGGGAAAGAAAACAGCTCACACAACTAACAGGGTATTAGAATGTTCGGAAAGCCACTTTTACACGAGATATAACACCGATCAGTGGCGATTTTTGAAAGTTGGCAACACTATTTTCCTCCTTTAAGTATTTATAAAACAATCGATCCTTGGTTAGGCAGCTTGCCTCACCTAAAATCGATATTTTTAATGGATTTAAATGCAGCAAAACAGTGTTGCCAACTTGCTAAAATCGCCACCAACACCGATGAAATGACGGTTCGATTGCACGAACAATGTAATTTAACCGATGTTACATAGTTGCAAACACTTCTATTCTGTTTGGAAGTTGATTTTCAGACTTCAACTATATTATTCGTTTTCCATGTGATATTTCAAGGGGAAAATTAGTTTTGTGTATCTATAGTGGCATAGTTCATGTCTCGCCTTTTTAATAGCCCAAGATGCTGAATGTCTTTAAATAAATTAACTAACTAACTATTGGTTCACAATGTGCGCAAACACCGCAGGGTTGGTTTCAGGAATGTTGAGACATAATTTGCAGTTTGTGGTGCGGGTCTCCCTGAATTTTCACCTACCAGAGGCAGGTGGAAGGTATGGGAGAAAATAATCGCTACCAGCAGAGGGGCGGGGGGGGGTTTCCTTCAAAAAATATAAATACTCATTTATTTGCTGATCAAGAGTTTTCCGACGGTCAACTGTCTTCAAATAAGTATGGATTTCTAAAGGATTCAAATTCTTCGTATTGGCGGTTTAAACCACCCGATCACTTAACGTTGTTTTCATTTCCACCACATGCACTACAAGTTCTACATCGGAGCACTCTGCCTCGCGCTTGTATGTCCTACCTGGTTGAAATCTTGCATGGTTAAAGAAGATACATAACAATAGATAATTAATTACAAAAATATCTGATTTATTGTTTCGTAAGGATTCCAAGATATCTGAAAGAGTGCGTCAAATTTCGATCAGCCGCGCCGGCAGCTGTACCAGCTGAAAAAATTCGATGAAATTAGTCTGAGTTATGGTACCAGTGAGAGGACAACTTCGCAGTAGTGTCATGATTTTTAACAGTTCAAACTGTTGAATGGGTAGCATGTGATGGCTTGATTGCTCTGAGAGATTTTATTAGAATTTGACGCAGAAAAAGCAACCTAAACGATATATCCTGAGAGTCAACTTTTGCAATACTAACGTAAAAAATTGACAGAGACGTTGAAATCGAGAAAACCCTACAAAAATAGCCGTAAATACGCAATTTCAATTTCTAGCCTCTTTTTTTTAAATACGTGATTAATCGGTGACATTTCGAAAATTAAATTTATGATGAAAAAAAAGGTGGGTCCCGTCCTGCGCCTTATATATGGCAAAACCGACCCCGTGTCAGGCAAGGATTTTTAGATCTCATGCAGATTGGTCTCATGGCCCTCTCGCCCTTTCCCTGTAGATCCCTGTAATATCGGTTGGACGTCTTCTGTCGTGAGGGTTGGAATTTTCTCCCAAAACCATGAAAAGTTGGGCAACTAGACATCTGCGTTTCGCGGACTGTTTGCTTCTAGCGTACCATGCAAAGCTTAACGACGGAACTCAAGTATAGTTTCCGAAAGATTCACATAAATTCCTGCTATACTCCAGACTAAAGCGACTATTTTTCGGTCCCTTAGTTCTCTTTCCAGCTCGCTGTTGATACAAAGTAGGTCAAATTATGATTTTTTAAAGTAAATCTTGACTTTCGATTTATATTTTGAATAGTGCAATAATTATTCATTCTCAAAAGTAAACTTGAAAAATTTAGCATTTTGACGTTCTTGTCGTTTTTCGCTAACGTACGATATCGACGGCGTAGGTCCGCAACCACGTATCTCGTTTACGGTGTTTGAACATTTCTGCCTCTATATTATTTTTTTAACGGAGCACAAAATGATATTATTCCTCAATGTTTTTGCAGAATTTTCTTCGCACAGATAAAAAAAAAATCACGGCAGTTTTAAAGAATCGCCGTTGAGTAGTTTTCCAATTAAAAATTAAAGTATGACAAGAAGTGTGCGTCATCGGAAACCGAGTTTTGCGATTGCCGACTTACAACGTCGATTTTCTCCTTTGATACATATAATTTTTTTTTCATCAATTTAAATGAGAATAATCCATGTAGATTGGAAACATTTTAAAACCATGAGTTGAAAAACGCTGACTCTGCGAGTTTAAATATTAGAGCCAAACAGAGCGAAGCGGCGCGGCGTGCTGCCAGCACGAAAAGCTCACTGGCGCCTACAAACCTAAGTGGATACTTCTTGTATCGCGCAATGTTTGAAGTATCCACTTAGGTTTGTAGGCGCTTCTCGCGCTGGCTGCCCCGACGTTGCAAACCGAGATACGTGGTTGCGGACTTACACCGTCGATATCTATTTTGGTACTATTTCCTAGATGTCCTGGAGAGTAAAGGACGCAGGATTGGACTTCAATGGCGTGGCGTGAATTGCGATATATCGATTGTTATGTAATTTAAACCTATGGTAAAGAATCGATTAGTAAGGTGTTCGCTGCGAACAACCTGTTTATCGATCCTTTTTCATAGGTTTAAATGGCATAACAATCGATATATCGCAATTCACGACTGTTGGATTCAGCATATAGACGCACAAGGTGCACACGCCAATGGCTATGGGGCACAAGGCGCACAGTGGATCGAGTCAATTAGAGAGGTCGGACATGAAATTATTGACTGAAGCTTCAAATTTTGATGTTTTATTTTGTCATATTTTCAACTTTGAGGGGTGCTTTTGGAAGAAAATTTCACGAAAAAACTAATGGAACCATTTTAAGAACCTCAAAGTTTTATATAAACGGAGCTATAAGCGTTTAAAGTTTCCAAATCTTGTCCGACCTCTCCCATTGACTCGATCAATTGTGAGGCGTAGGCTCGATAGGTAGCGCATTTGATTCGTGTATACGCAGGTCTCAGGTTCGAATTCCGACAGGTCAGTAGAAATTTGAATGTTGCTCGCAAGTAGAAATAAATAGCGACATGGTTCTAAAAAGATAAAGCCTAATTTTGTATACACGATTTATCAATTTAATGAACTTTTTACAATATTTTATCAAAATTTCTACTCTTTATTACGTTAAATTAACCTTTTCAAACGATTAATTTTACTCGTGAGAAATAGTACAATGAAGAATTCTGAAGTGGCAAGTCTGAGCACTTACATGTAATGAGGGAAGTATCTGAATGATCGGACTTACTATTCCTAATAGTAATCTCTAGAATTGAGATGATTTGCCCTACACTTTGAAATTGATCAATTGAAGCTCTTTCACCGTGCTTATTTTAACCTGCTATTTAATTGTCACCCAAAATTACCACTTTAAAAAGTTCCACCAACGCCGCTTGGGTTTGAAATCATTATTTTTTTTCCGTATGCGTTTTACAGTTGTTCCGCTACTGTGTCGCTCCGAAAATTGTATAAAGTCCTCGAATTTAAGGGCCACTGGCTTCCCTTTACTGTTCTGTAGCACGAAGTCCTCACTCTCTATATCCTTTGCCGGAATCATTGACAGATCCCGCCCAAGGGGGCATTTAGAGTACGATGACATGTGCGTGGTGCCGCGAAGGATGTACTTCATGTAGTGTTTCTCATTGCAATTTTCGTAGCTGTACGGTAATCTCTTGTTCATGAATTTTCTCATCAGTGCTGCCCTCTTCTTCCGGGTCCAGTCTGCAGTGTCGGGTATATCCTCGAAGCGGACCGTTAGATAATTCCCTTGCGGAAACAAAAGCGAAACTTTAGAATGTTGAGTTTTCCTCCAAGAAAAAGATACTAAAAAGGTGGCCTGAACTTTAAGGTGATTCGATGGACGCCATATTTTATGTCAGAACGGCTTGCGATGCATCGCATCAATTGGTTCTATTTTTTCAGCTACTCGTCATTTATCTCCAATTTTGAGATCGCAATTCTGTTGTCAGGAGACTAAATCACTCACTTACCAATTTTAACAAAGAAATTCAACGTAATAAAGGCGTGGTTTTTTTAGGGAGAAAATATCGCATTCGAGTGCAGTTTCAATATCAGTATCGAAAGCGATGTTTTCTCTCTGAAAAAACTACGCCTTTATTACGTTGAATTTCTTTCTTAAAATTGGTAAGTGGGTGCTTTAGTCTCCTGACAACAGAATTACGATCTCAAAATTGGAGAAAAATGACGAATAGCTGAAAAAATGGAACCAAGTGATGCAATATATCGCATGCCGTTCTGACACAAAATATGGTGTCCATCGAATCACCTCATCAAGTTGGAATTTTTTAGCCAACGTGCATTAAATATCAGCATAAAGCTGAAAATGTCAATACAGAGGGAAAAGCTCACATGAGCACAATTTTCCCACAAACAGGTGCGCTGTTTGGTGCATGAATGGTGCTGAATGGTCGTTACTTGTGTTGCAGCAAACAGCGTATTTCTTTGAGGAAAAATTGTGCTCATATGAGCTTCCCCCCTCTGTATTGAGATTTCCAGCTTTATGCTGATTTTCAACGCACCAAAAAATTCCAACTTACTGTCTTACGACCCGTGCGTCTACCACAATCAGTTTGTTTAAGTGAGGAGGTGGTAAAATAGTAAACTAGGTTCATACTATACTGCGAGGAGATCAAGGACAACAAATTCAAATTTTCTCTTTATTAGATTCAAAATTTTGAACTCTTATGAGTACCAGTTCAATACCGAGGGGGAGAGTGTTCAGCTCAGGTAGATGCATTGGAATACTAAAGCATATGGTAGATGGCGTGAGGGTCGCACTGAAGTGTCATATGTCTCGCCTTATGTTTATGTCGGCGTTTCAATGCTGTTTAGGATTTTGCGTGATGCTAGAAGCTGGGCTCAGTGACGAGCTCGTGTAAAACAAACAAATGTAGTAAAAAGATGAAGAAGGCCGAGGTAAAGCAAAAGGGAAGAAGGAATTATTGCATAAGAGAAAGTAGGAAAAGTAAAATAAAAAGAAAGGGAAGAACACGGAGAACAGAGGCAGTAGGAAAGGAGAGAGGAAGATAGAGTCAAGATAGAGGAATTATAATGAGGAGAAAAAGGAATAGAAAATTGCACATCTGAAAATCTCTCTAAAATTAATTTCATGAATTAAAAAAGATAGCTAGATAAATTGAACGTATTTGTATCAAACGGAACTGTGTGCATTAAGACATGAGCCCTGAGACCCATAAGAATATGTGCATAACAGGGCTCACGTCACAATGCACATAGTTCCGTTTGGTAGAAATACGTCCAGTTTAATCTGGGGTCCCTTAGCGAACTCTGCAAGCGTAAATTTTTTGAGCCATTTACGGTAGGCCTAACAGCTGGTCTCCAAAATTGAACAATAAAGTTACCTCTCTTCTTCTCGCGTGTTGTGATGGCAGTCCATGACCAGGACCTGTTCCCGACGAGAATCTGGGCGAGCTGGGTTTTTGAGACGGCCACGAGTGTCGACCTCGAGTGTTCGGTGAAAAGGACCTCACCTTCCTCGAGTTTGATGTCTTCTAACGCTTGAAACTCTCTGAACCGGTTCGGATAATCGTGCCACACGTCCAAGGCGTCCGTGTCCGATCCTGATCCGGTCTGCGAGGACGATTTGATCGACGGTTGTATCGATGTGCTCTCCTCGGAGCTTCGGCTCAGCTGTCGCGTCGGAAATGTTGGAGCCGCCAAACTCTTGGCGGATTGGTGGGAGCGTGTCGTGAAAAATGGAAATCGGAAGAGCCTCTGAAACGGAGACGGTTTTCTCGCGGACGCAACCAAAAGGTTCGATGCCAAAACGGTCGCAAAAACTGGAAATAAATAAAGCACGTGAAACAGACTGGACAAGACTAAAATTATTTAAAAAATATTAAAAACTGATTTGCACAAAATAAATAGAATTGGACCAGTTTCGAAGACTTTCCTTCGTCTTCAGCGATTGAAAAAAAGTTAAATTATCAACTCGATCGGACTTGTCGTTGCATGGAGAAAAATATCCTTAATCACCTATTGGCGCAATGTAGGCCAAAGCAACCTCATGCGGATTACATCCGCATTGAATTCCTTTCAGAGAGATAACTAGAATTCCCGTAATTTTATTGGAAATCTGCACCGAAAAGAAGCGAAGTTGATTTAACATTCTGGATGTAAAAAAAGTGTGCGAGAACTTATAAAATGCTGGACTACCCTCTTCAGCAGTTACTTTAGCAATGCCAAGATGTAAAACTAACTGCTGTGGCGGGTGATTCAGCATTTTATAAGTTCTCGCACACTTTTTTTACATCCAGAATGTTAAATCAACTTCACTGTTTTTCCGGTGCGGTTGCCGTAACAATAATCTCATCGAGAAAAGGGGAATTTCGGTTGTCTCAAAAAGAAATCCGACGAGGAAATTATCGATCGGAAAATTTTTCTGTGTTCTTTATTGTGTTATGACGCGTAAGTTACTCAGAATGGATACAATGGCCTCGGCTTTGCTTCGTGGACTTCCTTTTAAAGTGAAATTTCTCCTTTTTTCTGAGCCTATTTCTAAACGGACTATATTTTGAAATTCGGAACTACGATTTCTGGCTCATCTATAAAGACACTTTTGTTCATAGGGAAACTAATGGCATATACATTGTTTTTAAACTAAGCCGAAAATTATAGTTCCTTATCGCAAAATGGTGTCCAAATGTCCAGGTGATCAACACATATCCAGTAATATATCGTTTAAGAACTTAAGAGTTTAAAATTTGTATCGGTGTATTTGGAATTTTTTCAAAGCTAATAGTTTTTGAAAATACCCACGTTTAGAATAATCCTCTTACTTTCATGACAGTGCGATTAGACAGTGTGGTGTGTAACTTTGGAGGAGTGTCGTGAATCAAGTAAAAAAATTAGCGCAAAAACCCCCAAGATATTTAATTTGTGAACTTTAAAGCTTTCCAAAACGTCAAAAATCAACCAGGTACAATTTATTATGTAGGTGGGCGAAACCATGATGGGAAAATTCTCGGAACTTTTTGATCAAATCACCAATCACGCCGGATGGAATTTTTGGGTGGAATCAAGTGAAATATCTTTTAGGGAGCAGCTGATGTAGAATTTTGATCCATAAGTAAAATATTTTTTCAGGTAATCTCATTGTAATTGGAAAACTCACCAATGTTGTTGAACTTTTTGGTACAGAACATAAAAACATGCAAATTGATCAGCATGCTTTCCCACAGCAAAAATAGTTTCTTCCACCGAGTTCCTACTTCTGTCTAAACTTTCTATTTTTCAGACAACCTCTCTTTGTCACTTTAGAAAATGCCACTGTAAATTTTCGTTACTTACTGAGACGACTGTAGGACTGCGTTCAGAGTAGTTACTCTGCGTGAACAGAATCCCGTTTTTTAACCAGTTCATGATAGAAAATGGCCAAAAAATCTATATGAGTCAAAAAAATGACGTATTGACGTGCTTCATGTCACTTCTGTGCATGTCTCTCTGCCGATTGAGGCAAGTGTTTTGACCGGACGTCAATCCTCACAAAAAATTAGCCCATGATGACGTGTACTAATGGAAGGAATGATTCTTGCTGAGAGCAATTTTTGTGCATTTCTTAAAAACAAACGCACATGAAATAAAAACGCAGAGGAGGCACAGAGAAACTTTGAATGAGATTTCTCTCATTACGGAACGCGACTTAAATGGGGCACACAAAAAACGTCACCCGGTGCTTTAAAAATTCACTGAAAACTGTCACACATGACTCGTGAGCCAAGACATTTTAGGTAGAGAGTTTGAAATAGAGAATGAGTCACACGTTTTCCTCTTCCAAATGCAATTTGGAACTATAAATTCTAGCCCGATATAAAAACAACGTATGTGCCATTAGTTTCCCTAGGCACATAAGTGTTTTTCCAGAAGAGCCAGAATTTATAGCTCCAAATTGCAAAATGCAGTCCAATTGAACTTAGAGAACGACCCACACAGCGTCAGAGACGGATCCAGCAGTTTGGCCACACCGGATTTCCTCTATTTAAATCTGTGTTATAAATAATCGATTCTGTTCGGAGCACCTGGCCCAT
The DNA here is from genome assembly GCF_918797505.1 of Bemisia tabaci. Classification (NCBI taxonomy): domain Eukaryota; kingdom Metazoa; phylum Arthropoda; class Insecta; order Hemiptera; family Aleyrodidae; genus Bemisia; species Bemisia tabaci. Next base: position 16,021,718 of record NC_092796.1, read on the forward strand.
ACAAGAATCGATACATTTCCACAGGTTTAAATGGGGAAAAAAAACAATCTTGTTAATTCGTAAATTAAATAACATTGTTGTTAACCTAACTCAATGACAGCGTCATTCGGGAACAAAATCCGAAACGACCGCTCTTTATACTACTGGGTATTTTCACAACGAATAAGATGGAGGCTAGATTATACGAATGACGCTTTTTGTATGTTTGCTCTTTAACCAACGTTCGTCATAAACACTTCCATCCTTTTTATGAGGTGATGTTCAGACTTCTCATTTTGTGATTTGTTTTTTACATTAATTTCGAGGACAAAATATGTTGCGTGTAGTGCTTTAATTCATACCTTGGCTACTGGTCCACTCTGTCCGCAAGCTCAGCAGGACCAGTTTCAGAATTTAAGTCTTTACCTCACAGAGGAGGTTGGAGGGCCCCCTTCTGCTCCCTTGTGCCCTTCTGCCCCCTTCTACCCCCCTCTTAGTCTGGGAGTGCACCTGAACCGTTTCTTCCAGCAGAGGGGGGTTCGGGGGTTAAACAAATATACGGGCATATACTCATTTATTTGCTGTTCAAGAGTTTTCTGACGTTGAGCTGTCTTCAAATGACGATGACTTTCTGAAGGATTTAAAACGGTTAAGCTTTTATCTTTGTTTATACAACACGTAAAAGTTTTAAATAAGTCGCATTGGTTTTCCTATAAAATTTTCATCAGAGGCACCCCTTAAAATGTACAATTTGACGAAATGAACATCAAAATTTGCGGTTTTTAGTCGGAAATGTCATGTCCAATCGGACTCCGAAAGGCTCAACCCAATGTCTATATACCACCCGGGTAAAGACAAGCTCCGAAGCCTAATCCCAAGATAAAATCGATTACCAAAACTGATAGGTTACAAATGTAAGTAGATTCCGTTTGCATGTATGCTTTCAGTTCTCCACGTAAAAGTGACTTTCCGTAGTCCCGATCCATCTCAACGGGAATTGCTCCACTGACAAAAATCGCTCCCGAGAACAGGGGGGAACAGGGATCCCTTCCCCTGCAGGTCATGAAAAAACGCACGACGACTTCCCGGAAATCTACTTGTCCCTAGAAAGATCAAGTTTCCCGGCCACAAAAATCCAAATGCGGCGTTGGCAGCGGCGCACAGTGGATCGAGTCAATCAGAGAGGCCGGACGTAAAATTTTTGACTAAAACTGCGAATTTTATAGTTTATTTCGTCACATTTTAAATTGTAAGGGGTGCTCCTGGAAGAAAATTTCACGAGGAAACCAATGGAACCACTTTTAGCACCTCAAAATTTTATAAAAACGGAGTTAAGTTCTTAAAGTTTCCGAATTATGTCCGAGCTCTCCTATTGACTCGATCCACTGTGCGGCGCAAGTGGATCGAGTTAATAGATGTCGGACAAAATTTGCAAACTTTATACGCTTATAACTTCGTTCATACAAAACTTTGAGATTCTAAAAGTGGTTCCATTGGTTTCCTCGTGAAAATTTCTTCCAGGTACGCCCGTTAAAATTTAAAATGTGGCGAAATAAACATGGAAATTCGCAGTTTTAGTCAAAAATTTTATGTCCGGCCTCTCTGATTGACTCGATCCACTGTGCGCCGCTTTCAACACCGCATTTGGATTCGGATTTACAAAACTTTGAGATTCTAAAAGTGGTTCCATTGGTTTCCTCGTGAAATTTTCCTCCAGGAGCACCCCTCACAATTTAAAATGTGGCGAAATATACATCGAAATTTGCAGTTTTAGTCAAAAATCTCATGTCCGACCTCTCTAGTTGACTCGATCCAATGTGCGGCGGCGCTCGACGACGGAGATACCCGGAATGATAAATAAGGGGGACTCGCGGAGCGGAGATGAGCAGGGCGGGAAGGGCGCGGGGGGGGGGGGGGGGTCGGGGAGGGTCGGACAATGGGACCGCGGTGGCGAGAGGGGTGTTATATTTCAGATCGAGTCCCTGAGACTGGCACCGGCTCCGGAGATCTTTGGCGCCGCCGAACATCACGCGGAGGGACGTGCCGTAAACAGGGACCTCGAAAACAACTTCGAGAGCGCCCGTTGCCGGATTATAAAATCCCCCAACTTTCCCGCCGCCGCCGCCCGGAAACTTTCCCCGCCGCCCCCCGCGAAACCGAGATCCATGGCTACTTGATATTCCGCATTGGAACCCGCTGCGATATTCCTCAACTCGAGATTTATGACGGGGAAAATTAGGTTACGAGGGACAAGGTTTCCGTTGATCTGAACTCTCTTACCTTTATGGTGGTGTGTACCGTTATAGGGAGAGTATGGCCACGTCGGTTACCACCTGCCTGGTAAAAGTAGAGCATAATGACCTCGTCATTGAGACATCACAATGGCTTATGGAACAAATCTCTATAATTTCACTCTGATCACGGAGAAAAAAACTTCGTGCGTGGGACCCGAAGTTTAGGTCATATGGATCTCTGAAGTTTTCAGATTGAGCATCTGAACACTAAAGGTCATCTGAAACTTCAGTTCTTACATCTGAAGTACTTCAGATGCGAGAACCGAAGTTTTTCGGATGTGAAAACCGAAGTACTTCAGAAGTAAGAACTGAAGTTTCAGATGTCTGACCTGAACTTCGGCAGCTAGACCTTAAGTGTTCAGATGCTCAATCTGAAAACTTCAGAGATCCATATGACCTAAACTTCGGGTCCCACGCACGAGGTTTTTTTCTTCGTGTATCAATCTGACATCACTCTGACACCATTCTGATCATGCAGACATCACTATGATGGCAAAGTTTTCAGCAAACATCACTCTGACGTCACACTGCTTTATGAAACACATAGTGGATGTCATTATGACATCAGAGTGATGCCACAATATCCCTCTTTTACTAGGGCTCTGATTGGCTCAGCCATCTTAGGCTAAATTAAGGCTTTCTAGGGCCCCAAAAATGGCGGACGTTCTAGGTAAGGGCACATCCGGATTCGTCCACGGTCAGTTTTCTAAGGTCCGGATTCGTCCACCGATGGAAAAGGACCGATGTCCGGACTCGTCCACGGTCGAAAAACGCATTTCCGGATCCGTCCACGCGAAATAAATCGACTTATTTTAAACGGACGATGTGGCAAGAGCGCAATGATTCTGATCGGAACGCGTGCGACAGAGACCCTAGTAGCACAATTAGTGTTTAAAATGTTTCAAAAATGTGTCACTGAAATCAAAAAACATTGTCAACACATTTCATCGAAACATTTTAAACACGTTCAAAATGTTTTCATTCAGTTTTTAACACGTTTCAGACACTTCTCTATGTCACCCCAAATTTTTGTCACACTGACACCCTATGCAGATGTTTCTGATACCGATTGTCTGGAACGTGTTAAAAACTGAATGAACACATTCTGAACGTGTTTAATATGTTTCGATGAAACGTAAGAAATATTTTGGAAACCATCGAAATGTTTTGGAAACGTCTCTGAAACAATTTTGTGAGAGCATCAATCATCTTTCCTTTCAAAAATATGTTTCAGAAATGTTCCTGAAACGTATCAGTGAAACTTTGATACATCCTCAATAGGTATCAGAAACATCTGCATAGGGTGTCAGTGTGACAAAAATTTGGGGTGACATAGAGAAGTGTCTGAAACGTGTTAAAAACTGAATGAAAACATTTTGAACGTGTTTAAAATGTTTCGATGAAATGTGTTGACAATGTTTTTTGATTTCAGTGACACATTTTTGAAACATTTTAAACACTAATTGTGCTACTAGGGTCTCTGTCGCACGCGTTCCGATCAGAATCATTGCGCTCTTGCCACATCGTCCGTTTAAAATAAGTCGATTTATTTCGCGTGGACGGATCCGGAAATGCGTTTTTCGACCGTGGACGAGTCCGGACATCGGTCCTTTTCCATCGGTGGACGAATCCGGACCATAGAAAACTGACCGTGGACGAATCCGGACGCCCCCCTAGGTAAATGTAAATACTAAATGACTCGAAATGTAGTTTGATTCGCATATCGCAACGGGAACTTTACTCAAATGCATCATCACAACGTATTTCCATATTTTACGACTAGTTGTGTCCAATTTTCAAGAAAAATCATTTCAGGTGTAATAAGGTTGGAAGCAAGTGCGGTTGTGATAACCGTCAAAAGTTGGCAATGACCCCCCTCCCATCCGCAAAACCCAAACAAAGCGCCGCCATTTTTGGGCCCTAAGCCCCTCCGTGGGACCCATTGGGTATACTCTTCGTATAAAGGTATTCTACTGCATGGAACTGCCTCGACTTTCATTAGAGGAACTGGTAAGTTATCATAAGAGTAGTGCACACGCATACAGTACATGAATATTGAACCTCCACATTTAAAAATTCCTGTATATTTAGTGTTACTCTGTACTACTTTGTGACATTTTTTCTGTGTCAGACAAACCCAAAGGACTTGGTTTTTCAAAGAAAGTCTGTGTTAAGTCGACCCGAACCGTAGGTTAATCTGAGCTATTTGTACACGATGTTTTAGCTCTAAGACTAAGCTGTAAACTTTTGCAGCTTTTAAGTTTGACGAGAGTAGCAGAAAGCGGAAACTTGTAAGACTGTATTTGTGTCATCCGCGTATCAAAAACTACCTTCCGATGAGTTAAACGGTTGAGGAGCTTGATTCTGGCAGGTTGATATTAAGTTTTAGAAGTCATTTTCGAAGCTCATTTTTACAGTCAAGCACGGTCTTCACTGTAACTTACTTGGTTCCTAAAAAGTACTGATTTTATAACAGTACTTGCGTAGCTACTATTCCATCTCTCGTGTGCTAGAACTCCATGATACATTACAAAAGGCTCTGCGTAGTCAGTTTCAACAGTCACCCGTCTAATTTGTATAAAATAACGTGCAAAAACCACATTTTCTGAAGATGGAAACTTGCCATTAGGGTGATTATTATTTCCCCCGGGACCGATAAATTTGAGTTTACCCTCTAACTTCGCTCTATTGAGTTACAACTTTGCCGCTGAGTATTCTGCGCAGGTTGGAGAAGTTACCCGAGATTTTACTGCGACACATCTCTGATCAAGGAATATCGACGGTGAAACTACCAAACCACGTATCTCGTTTGCGGTGTTTAAAAATCTACGCTCACATTTTATTTTTTTGAAGTAGACCAAATCAATATCATTCCTTGAAATTTTCACGGAATTTTCTCCGCACAAAGAGGAAAAATCACAGAAATTTTCAAGACTGGATGTTAAGTAGTTTTTCATTTAAAAAATAAAGTATGACAGGAAGTCTGCGACGTCGCAAACCGAGATACGTGGTTTGGTAGTTTCACCGTCGATATTTAGGGCTACGAGAGAATGGAGAAAAATCGGAAAATGAAATCATACGCGATAATATTGCTTGGATTTATTTTTTATATATATTCACTAACTGGGTGTATTTAAGTCCTATTCTCTTCATTATACCAACTTACATTGACCTGTGGCCGCCTCCATTCACTTTATCTCCTCCCAATTTCAGGAACTTTCTTCTTAACAAATATATTCAGAATATTACGAATTATTACGCAAGTTCCGATTTCAGGTCCTTTTCACCCCGAAGGCCCGAGAAGTATTAATAGACCTCTATACAAGGTATCAATTAAAGCGCAACGTTACTTGTTTTCTCCTCATAATTCCACACGGAAAGTGGAAATATATCTCCTCAAAAGTGTCTTGCTGTGAAGTTGATTTCAGAAGTTTTTCATCGAAACTATAGCTTCTTACAAGATATTTTGAGGAGATTGAACATATCGACGGTGTAAGTCGGCAATCACATAACTCGCTTGCGGTGTCTGAAAATCTCCGTCTATATGTTATTTTTTTAAAGGAGAACAAACTGAAATCATACCTTGAAATTTTTGCAGAATTTTCTTCGCACAGAGAAGGAAAATCACGGCAGTTTTAAAGAAGTGCCATTGAGTAGTTTTTCGTTTAGAAAATGAAGTATGATAGGAAGTCTGCGACGTCGCAAACCGAGTTATGTGATTGCCAACTTACACCGTCGATATCTCATATATCACTGTACACATGTGCTACATTTATTTAAAAATGATCTGCCTTTTTTGCCATTTTTTTGATGCACACGAGAAAATGAACACAAGAGCCTTATTCGCCTTTTTTACATGCTTCCCTTGCCGCTAAGCGGCAATGCGTGTCATTATAATTTTAATTTTTTCATCGGTTGAAAAAGCGTATGTTAATCCCGAAACTCCTCGAATAGTATCGTTTTTCTTTTCAGCTTGCACTGCGGTTTTTGATGTGTTTTTTTGTCATATATGATACACATACCAACGTATATTCTACAAAATATCTAATGCGATCATCCAACATTTTGCATAAATTCACACTCTGTCTGGTGGCCCATTTGATGTCGCATTAGTTTTTAAATTTTCATTTTTGTGCAGGTCAGGTCTCATTAATATCACCTCACTCTCCGCAGCGCGATGCGATGTAGTTGAGATAAAAGGGCTGGCACCGCTTCCGAAATTTTCCCCTCTTTTTTTCGAAAGCTTCCGTCCCGCACGATTCGCGAAATGGAAACGCTGGCAGCAAAAACTGCACGAAATGGATAATTCCGTCCGCAAAGTCGAGAGCAAAAAATCAACCGTATCAGAGAGCATAACGCGGAAACGTCATACAGGAATCGTAAATATGAATTAATGAGTCGAAGAGAGACGTTCCGGGAGGAGAAAGGGGGAGGAAGAGAGCGAGAGAGCCGAGCGAAGAGCGTGCGGAGATGGTTATCCGGTGCCGTTTCGCAAATTTTTCCTCTCGGATGACCTCTCCAAACGTAACAGACGCTCACAAATTAGATAATACGCGGCGGATCCCGAAATAAAGTGGGGGTGCGGGGGGCAGGGGGGCGTCGCCCCACGGGCACTGGAAATTGAATAAAAGATAATTAAAAACAAACGAATGGGCCCCCGCCGCCCGGAGGAGGCCTCCGAAATGGACTCGCGAGCCAACATCCGACCCACCGACCATTACCGAAAAAGGGGGAAAAAGGGGGAAAAAATAAATAACGGGACGACAAAGTTCGCGGATAATTTGAATTTAGGTCGATGAAAAATACTCTCCGTCGGGCGGGCAGTTACCCGAAATGAGGATAGATGGCGCTGGTGGCGGTGTAATTATTCTCAAGTCTGAATCAGATTAGTTTGATTAATTCGGGCCGGGGCGGAGCGATCCCTCGCGGCTCGGCGATCGAGATTCGCCGAGAGGGTGATGCGGGTCGCAGCGATGGATCGATATATCGATACATCGACCTTCCGGGATCAATCCGTCATCGACGCGGTGCGTATTGGAAGCGGAGGAGGGCGGGATGAGGGCGAAGACAAATACATGGAAATTCGTTTTAAACTTTTGATGAGGCTCGAAATAAAAGCGAAAAAGTGTAGTCAAGTTGGCGACACGAGTTATCGTGGGAAGAGTGCTGCGATTTTTTACACCCACCCCCCTCCCCTCTCCCCTACGGTTACGACTACCCCCGACCCATCGATCATTTTTTTTCTTTCTTTTTTTTTTTAGTTTTGCCTTGTCGAGTTTGACTGCTCGTATCTCGTTGTGTATCGCGTTTGCAGTGAAGTTGTAAATAAAATACAATGGAGTCAATACGTGTAGGAGATAGGGTTTTTCTCCCTATCCCTCCTCTTCTCCCGACGCACAGTGGAACTAGAAGCGGACCTAGCAATTTAGCAACACCGGATTTCCTTCATTTAAACCTATGTTAAATAATCGATTCTTGTCGGAGCATCCGGTCCTTCCAAGAATCGATACATTTCCAGGGGTTTAAATGGAGAAAAGACAATGTTGCCAATTTGCTGGATCCGCAAGGAGTGGAACGAGGTAATAGAAAACGTCGGACACGAAAATGTTGACTAAAATTTCAAATTTTGATGTTCACTTCGACTCAAATTCAATTTTAAGCGGCGTTTTGAAAGAAAATTGTATGAAAAACCCAATGGACCCACTTTTGAACTTTTTTGTCTCATATTTCCGCTTTTAAAGTCTCCAGTTGCTGTACGACTCCTCCTATCGATTCGGTCCATTGTGCGACGGTTTTTATACCCGAGCGGATTATCAAGAAATATCAAAGGAGGGAGAAAATGACGAGGGCTTCTTTACGGTCGGGGAGATATTCAAAAAAACAAGGAGGGCTTCCGCTTTGAAATGGATTAAAGGCTGTCGTAATGTCAACTCAACCATAGGAATGTGAATTCGTTCTGTTAGCGGCTGAGGAGGAAGTCAAAAGATGATGCTCTTGACGACTGATAAAATTTCTCAGGCCTCTCTCGAAACAGCGGAACAGTGTATTCTTAAAACCCCAAAGGATCAATGATATTTTCCATACTCAAGTTTATGAGCACTGAAAAGGGGGAAGCAAAATATAGAATAAGTAAAGTGCCCTCACTGATGGGAAAAACATTCGGTAAAATTGTTAGTTTTCTTGAGTGAACAATAGCTCCCACAGATCCTGGTAATTTTATTGTGTTCTGATAATGTAGTCCATAGGCAAATCCTATAGTTACTGATCCCGCACACTTTGTAGATCTATCGATGTAATTATTCCAGAATATGTTGGAATGGCTAACGGTTTTCAAGTTGTTCAAGGTGTAACTTTGCTGCTGTCAAAATTCACCTAAACAGGGTGAGAATGTGAGCATTTCTGGAAACTTTTTTCACTTCAAATGCTCATGTGGAGCACGATGAATCCATGGACATATTTAGAATACTCATATACTCATTGAAGAAAAATATCCTTGTAACAGGTAATTTTGTGCTTAAACTTTGCGCTTAATAGTTCATAATCTTTACATCTTAGACGCAAAAGCGAGCTGATAATAACACTGAATGCCGGTCGGTTTGTTTCGCCGCTTTTTCAACTCTCCGGGCCTATTCACTTCAAGGGTTTTAAAATGACTTTGGGACCATTTTTATTCGTTCAAAGGTTCTTGCTCATACTTGTTATTCCCTTTTTTTAACGAAAGCACATAAATAAACTTGAATAAAACATTAAACGAATATCTCATCATATCTCCGAAAAATCACGGCATATTTAAAAGTGTTGATACCGGTTTTACCGCATGAATAGGCATTGAAAAAATTGCAACGTCGCAAATTTAAGCATGTGTTTTTTACCACACCGTTGGTGATGAGAAAGAATGTAACCGCGTACGACGCGCCTGAGTGTGCTGTCAGCGGTAATCGTGATTTTATGCCATTAAGTCGAAGCGATATTGTGGAAGGCGCTCTGAGCAACTATTCCACCACGAAAGTATTGCACAGTATCAGACGAAATTGAAGGCGCTCGTGAGTTGATGAGTTTATATTCTGATTGTAATGCAGGTCAAAAACTCTGATTTCTCTCTTTTTGGTTAATTTTGCAGAGTTTTTGGAACATTTTTAACGTTTTTTGCCTGATATTTTGATTCTGAAACATGTCATGCGGTGCTTTAATTATAACTCTGTTTGATGGCTCATTTTATTTAGTTACGCCCTTTCGTCAGAGGACTGACAACATTGTCAATAACCTGGTCCTCTGTTGAATGAATGAAGTCTTTAGCTTAATGAACTAATATTGTTCTCAAATGAAATAGTCCGTTTCCAAAAGTATTCAACTCCGATGAATAACATTCAATTTCCAGAAAACCGGAATTCCTGAATCTCGCCGAAGATTTTTTGATGAATGGAAAATTGTCTTGACGTGTGCAATTCAGCAATGTTATTCGTGCGAGAAAAAATTGATTTGTTCGTCGTGAAAATATGTCACAACTCTAAATTTTAGAAGTATAGTTCCTGCGCAATTTATTGATTTTCGGCGTGTAAGTGCCGTGAAAATTGAAGATAAATAGAACTAACATCTCTTGTGAACCCATTTTCAAAGCACATTCATCGGTATATTGTCTCTCCTCTTATTCTCACTTTCTACCGCTGGTGGAACACAAAACAGAATTTTGGCATTCGTTCAGCTCCTTAATGTGCAGGAGATAAAGTCCCATGCAGCATTCGATTTTGGAAATTCCTTGATTTATTGCTTTGAGGTCGTTGGGAACTGCGTTGTATCGATTACATATTAGGGGACTCCAAAAAAACGCTCTTCGTTGTACGATTTGTCATCAGTTGGCTATCGATGCCTGGATGGTTTTGAAATTTTTCTAATGGGGATGTTGCATGTGTGAGGAATTTGCGATTTGACTGTTGATTCGTACGTACAAGTTTGCTAAAAACACGATGGTGCCACTGGTTTTCTCTGAATTTAACTCCCAGGCTCAAAAAAAGCTCTCGAGTTGAAGCCAAAATGACAGAGATGTCCCACGCTATCCTGAGAGTCCACAACTACATCAAGACGAACTCTCCATGCAAAGATAGGGAGCAAATACATTAGCAGTGATGCCGTGTTTTCAGTTTTGGAATCCCCAAATAAAGTGGCAGCCCTGTCAATGTATTTGCTCCCTATCTTTGCAAGGAGAGTTTGTCTTGATGTAGAGATGGACTCTCAGGATAGCGTGGGATATCCCCTCCATTTTGGCCTCAACTTGAGAGCTTTTTTTGAGCTTGGGAGTTGATTTCAGAGAAAACCAGTGGCACCATCGTGTGTCTCGCGAACTTTTACATAGGAATCAACAGTCAAATCGTAAACTCCTCACACATGCAACATCTCCATTCCGCTTCCCTCAAATTCCCTCTTTGACCGGGAATATTCCAAAGCACAGAAGTGGTAAGACTCATCAGTCGATAGATACAGGTTTGTTCAGGCGTGCAATATATGCGCATGCTCGATCCCGCGATCCACGGATCGTGGGACGGACGGAACGGTGTAACCTGAACAAGTGAATATACGGTGTGCACTCCGGCAGGGGCAGTATAGGCAATTTGCACATCGGGCCGTTTGTGTAAAAGGTGTAGTGCTTGAGGTATTTCTACGATGTGGAAGGCGCTATATTGGGTACCGTGAGCGCTCCTTCTGTAGACTCTCAGGATAGCGTGGGATACCCCCTCCATTTTGGTCTCAACTTGAGAGCTTTTTTTGAGCTTGGGAGTTGATTTCAGAGAAAACCAGTGGCGCCATCGTGTTGCTCGCGAACTTTTACATACGAATCAACAGTCAAATCGCAAATTCCTCACACATGCAACATCTCTATTAAAAGTTATAGATTACAAAATTCAAAAAATTGAATTGATGATGGAGAGCATACAGTCGTGCCTCGTATCATTAATCGATTATCAAATAATTTTGGGTTTGAAATGATTTTCTTGCCTCTCACAATAAGGAAACAAAAAATTTCAACAGAGTAAAAAAGCACGGCTTGACTTTCCGAACGAACAGAGTGGAAGATAAGAAGTTATAGATGTTTTAAAATATGTGAAGCAGGTCTCGTGAACTAATCAGCTGTTTCTCGTTCAGCTGAACCCTCCAGAGATGCAGAATTCAGGGCATCGCTACGCTTGCCCTGAGCTCCGACTTTCCGGATCAAGAATGATTCTTCCGACCCCTCAAATACAGCCCCCTTCCACCCTAACACCCCCCCCCCATCCTACATCACAAGAATGCTATTGCCGCTCCTCCGAGTGAAGGCATAGCGAAGTGGGAGCTATCAAAACCGGAGGCAGTCAAATTTAAAATTCCTATACCGCATCGATATTCGACGGCGAATTTTTCCAGAGGATGAGTTTCCGAACTGGTGCTCGTCCATAAGTAAAAGGATCTCAAAGCACGGAGGCAATTTTTTAGGAGAAAGATTTCTGCAGGGTATGATCGAAGACCAGAACTTGAATTTTTGAGGATAGGACTCTATACTTAACCAAGAGAATAAACTGCGCGCTATTTATTTCATTTCCGTGTCAAAAGAGGACTTGCACATGCATTCGTATCCGACGATTTTGAATTCTTTAAGAATGGCAAACGGTGAAATAAAAAGTTCTGCGTTTGTCAAAATTACTCTTTTTCTTATGCAACATTCAAAACGTCGTATATCGATATTGTTTATGTCTCAATATTTTCCGGCATGCTTTGTGGTAATATGTTTGTAAAACGCTGCCTTTGTGAGTTCGATGATTTCAGTGTTCCAGGCTTGGGTTTTTCGGCACTGAAGATAACTTGGTGTGATTTTATCTCACGCTTCCTAAAATATCCACCGGAAAAATCTTTAAATAACTATCCCGTGAAACTCTCTTTAGAAATTAGGAAAGAGTAGACATTTTGTAACATCGCTATATTGACGGACGTATTTTTGTGGTCTTACCATCAGTGTAAACCCTCGTGATATGGTAGGTACTATCCGAAATTAGCTCCAAAATTATTTTAATGTCTAAGTCTTTCTAAAAAAAGTGAAACAATTTTCGTTGTCAGTTTCGTCAGACGTGTAGAAACTTTGACAATTTTTCATATAGGTTTAGTTAGTGGTAAAATCACAGCGTGTTCATAGGAAACTTCGAAATTCATACTCAAGTTTTACAGCATGCGCCTTCCACATTTAAGAAACGAAGAAGTAATATCATATTCCTCTAAATTAGAGGAAAAAATTAAAATTTACGCACGGTTTGATTAAAGGCAAACGTAGGAAAGAAAGGAAAGATACATACAACAGAGACACAGAAAATAAACTTTTTTTGCAGGAATAAGACTGTCATATTTAAATTTAGAATATTCATTGAAAGAGAAAGCTCGCTGTTTTGCCGTTTTTCCGCGGCCTCTATAAAAATCAGCAAAACTCCGTCTTCGGTGAAATCAAATTTTGAAATGCAATGAAACAGAGGAAAATCTGGATAATTAAAATTCTTCCGATGAAATTGTTTTTCTTGCTAATATTAGCACATAATTCTTCCGAGTTTCTTTCCAGTTTGTTTTTGCTCATTTCAATTGTAAAGTGATCATCAAAATGTAAAACAACCGCAGCTCTGGGCGCCAATTAAAAAATAAGGCGAATGAGCACCGAATACTTATGAAAATGAATTTTCTCTCTTCGCGAAACTTTTCATCAAACATTTACCTCATTAAAGCAACCTCTTTTCTTTTTACTCTGATAAAGCTGTATAGGTATAGGTACCTGATAGCGCAAACCAAAGAATTAATGAAGTGTCTTGTCGTAAAATGAGTGCTTCTCGAAATTAATTATGGTTCGATTCAGAGTAGATCAGATAAACATGACATTTTCCTCGGACGAGAGCCGAACGATAAAAGGAAAAATAAATCATTAGTTTGAAAATCAAAGAAAGAGGAAACCCTTCCTTTATTCACAATGGGCCTTCCAAGCCCTTTCTTTCTGCCTGAGTGGTATCTCTTTCTTAAGACTCCACGTGCTAAGCTGTTTAACGTAATGTCGTCGGATCACGCTTAGTCAACCAAAGTGATACAATTTTCCTTTTCCACGATGTCCTTTCGTTTTTCTTATCATTAGCTATACTGAATTGATACCACTGCTTTATTAATAGATTCTTTTTGGCCCTTCTGAATACAAACGGAATCAAAAATGCTAAAAAGTTTGTAATAAGCGATATCATCAGAACTAGATGTGAAGCAACTATCCACTGGAAAAGTCACTTGGATCCAGAGTCCGGATTCTTAAAAAAATTGACAAGAAAGAATACTATTGATTCAATCGGATTTTTGGTTGAATTGAGAACCAAGATTCTTGCTTTAAGCGGAATTCCTCTAAATTCAAGCAAAATTCCGATTGGATCAAGAGTACATTTTCTTGTCAAATTTTTTAAGAGTCTGGACTCTGGATCCAAGAGGCTTTTTTTCCAGTGATTTCGATGCCCCACGTTGAGTCCTATAAAGTTCATGACTTTGCTTGTAGACTTTTTTAGTAATTCTGTCTCGATTCTGAAAAGATGACATTATAGTCCGGGAGCACATGTAGTCCCGTGGGACCGTTAATGATACAAGTTGGCGAGATGGCTTGATCTCTTCGTCTTGATGTCCTGAAACAGAATTTCGATGCTGCCAGGCTCAATTTTTCCCGGAACACCCTTAAATTCAAGATGGCGCCCAAAATGGCCGCCACGGGGGTGAAGTGGGTGAAAGTGACTCCCATGGTCGACATGTATGTCGATTCCTATGTATTTTTGGTCGAAAATTTCAAATATATGCTTAAAAATGTACTCCGACTTCTTAAAGACCCTTAAATCCAAGATGGCGGCCAAATTTCCCCTCCTGAAAGTCAAACGACCACGTGTGCTCCTATATGACATGTGAGGTATCTTTCATACCATTTTTTGGGCCGTAAAATCGAAAAATGATGTTAAAAAATCCTTTGCGATTCATTTAAGGCCTCAAATTACAAGATGGCGGCCAAAATTGCTGAAATTTTGGAACCAAAAATTCTATAATAGCTTCTCATATCATGTGACGTATCGAACCCCATAGATTTCTGGTCGTAGAATCCAAATCTTGAATTCAAAATTCACCCCGGCCCCTTGGGATGTCCAAAATCCAAGATGGCCGCCGAAATTATCCCTTACAGGATCATACAGTCAGCCTTGACCTTAGAATAGCAAGATATGTATCCATTTACAGGTTTATTGGGTCGTAGAATTCATAAATGAAGGTTAAATCAACCTTTCAAACTATTAAGAACCCCCCCCCCCCCTTCAGCATAAATTTAATGGGCAAGATAGCAAATCATAATGAATAAAGGATTATGTAGCTTTAGGAAGATTAGACTAAACGAGATAGGATTGTCTTTTTTTTGGCAGAAATAAAAATGAGGTTTTATTTACAGACAAAGTAACAAAAGGAGAAAAGGTTTATAAAGCGACATGATACACACATCAATGGTGTACATTTTTGGAAAAAAACGAAGCAAGCACAGGTTTTTGATAAGAATTTAGGGCGCTTTTGGTTTTTCTCTGGGTTCAGTCTTTTCAATGGGCATTAGGAAAATAGTTCAAAGGAGAATACTAGAAGAGGATCCTTTCAGGATGCCTCGCAACTTATCCTTTGTAATAAACTTATCATTCATAAACAAGAGCACTAACACTAAACAATCAATTGCATTTTGTAGCACCTA
Organism: Bemisia tabaci; assembly: GCF_918797505.1. Classification (NCBI taxonomy): domain Eukaryota; kingdom Metazoa; phylum Arthropoda; class Insecta; order Hemiptera; family Aleyrodidae; genus Bemisia; species Bemisia tabaci. The sequence continues at coordinate 16,036,736 of NC_092796.1, forward strand.
GCTATTCGTAGAAATGTAATATATTCTTGGTAACACGAATATTTCTAATTAACTGTTACCAAGGAAAGGAACAAAAAACAAAGCAAGAAGAAGAAAAAACCGGGCTTGTAAACAGTTAAGCAACATGAACTTTCAAAATTGAACTAAATTATTTTTTAAATGTCTGATAACTAATTTTTTCTAAACATCCCATCAATAACGAGAGGCATAAACCAAATTATTTTTTCATTTTTTTTTTTTTTTTTTTTTTTTTTTTTTTTCAATTATTTTTTTTTTTTTTTTTTTTATTTTTTCAATTATTTTTTTTTTTTTTTATTCGATCGCTTCGTATCTTCGTTTACGGTCGGCACGCGATTGATCGGCTCCTGAATCAGAGATTTGTTTTTCGATTGAAAGTGACAAAAGTACTTGATTGTGTTACATTAGAATACTCGTAAAGAGTCAGTTTACAAACGAGTGATTTTTCGCAGCAATTCGCAGTAAGGTGAACGAGTAATGAGCGGAATTTAATTGTGTTGCCAGTGGAACATTCTAGAAACACGGTTGACGGTAATCAGCTGATCTTTGTCGCGGCGGTGTTTTGATGAAGTGTCGAGCCGAGCTTAATCTTGATAACAGTATCCGTACGACGTAGTGCGGCAGTCAAATACCTGGAGCGATCTGCCGGTGGAAGTTCTAAGCTTATGTTGATGTTATGTTGTACCGCGAATGTTTGAAAACCGGGCTGATATAGGAAGAACGATTACTGAGCGTCATGCAACAAAAAGGCTGAGCAAATAATCTTTATTATTAAAAACAATTACCAGTCGTTTTTCTCTACGTCGCTTTATCGTTATACCAGGTCAGTTCACTGTGATAGTACCATGTCGGGTCTTTGTAAGGTTTGCAATGCTCAGATAAACACTGAGGAAGTTAATCCACGATGTGCGTCTTGTCGTAAATATTACCATACAACCTGTGCTGGATTGAAAGAGGAAAATTGGTCAGCTCGCAGTGAAGGATACAGAGCCAATTGGAAGTGTCGCGGCTGCGCTAGCGTTGTGAATGGTTCTAAAGGTAATAATGATGATTCAAGTTCTCTTCAAAGTGTAAAAAATATCATCAGGAGCGAACTCCAATCGTTCAAACAAGACTTAACTGAAATAAAGAATACTCAAGATTCACTAATGCAGAAAATAACTGACCTTACAGCGTTAGTAGAAGCTAAAGAGAAAAGAATAGTAGAGCTGGAAGGGCGAATAGAGGCATTAAGTGAAAATGCTGTTAGCAAAGACCAGCAAATTCATGATTTAGTGGTACGGTTGGTGAACTTGGAACAATATTCCCGCAAAAATAGTTTAGAAATTAGTAATGTAGAAGTTAGTGATAATTTTTCGGATGTGGATGCAGTTATCAAGCTTTCGGCAAAGTTAAATGTCAAAATCGGAAGTAATGATATTGAGGTGATGCATCGTATTCCAACGAGAACCAGAGGCGCAATACCATCAATTTTAGTTAAATTTTTTGACCGTAAAGCGCGGGATGCGTTATTGTCAGCTAGAAAGTCCTGCAAAAATTTAAAAAATAGTGACATTGATTCCGATTCCCCGGATCCAAATAGGAGGATTTACATTAATGAGTCTATGTCGTCGTATTACAAGCAGCTAATGTGGAAAGCGAAGCAAAGAGCTAAGGAGAAGGGCTATGAATACGTTTGGTTTGCTGGTGGAAAGCTTTTAGTCAGGAAAAATGGTGTTAGAGGCAAAAATGGGGAGCCGCTGTTCCCTGCGACTGTGATTATCACAGAGGCTGACCTCTTGGAGAAGTTAATCTAATATAAGCTACGTGAAATAAAAGTTACATGTTATATGTATATTTTCGTACCCTTAATTTTAGTTTTATTATATTTTAATTTATTTATACCTTACTGTTTAATATTACTAGTATAGACTACCTTAATACTTTATATTATTAGCTATTTTATTCATTTTATTTTATTTTATTTTTTTTTTTTTTTTTTTTTTTTTTTTTTTTTTTTTTTTTTTTTTTTTTTATTCTTTCTTTTCTTTCACTCCCTCCCCCCCATACTGATTATCTTCTCTGCATTTGAAAAATTAAATAGCCTAGAATGCATGAAGAAGAGGAAGTTCATTCGTTAGTGGAACGCCCTGTACTGGCCGACTCTGATCAGTTTTATAATACAGTGAGGTCTCATGATGTTACTGTGCTGCAGTTTAATATTCGGTCTCTAAAGAAGAACTGGGATCAGTTTTATGCTACTATTTCTCCAATTTTAGATAAAAATGTAATAATTGTGCTGCAGGAGGTAAATGTGCATGAAAATGTGATTAATACTTATAATATTGAGGGATATCGAAAATACTACATGCTCCGACAAACAAGGAGAGGAGGTGGGATTGTAATATTTGTGCCTAACGGATTTAGATGTGTTGTACTTACAGAAAAAATGAATTTGTTACTAGAATTAATGCATATGAAATTCACATGCATTGACGTTTTAGGAAAGCAATATGAGTTTCATGTGATTGCGGTTTATAGGCCACCAAAATATGCAGGCACAGTCAATTTTATACGTGACTTAGATGAAGCACTTAGTGATTTAAGCCTGAACACTAATGTAATATTTTTAGGTGATGTAAATATAAATACGTTACAAGAAAGTAACCTTGTGAAAGACTATTTAACAACTCTAGCTGCACACAGTCTTGAATCGTGCATTCATGAAGAAACAAGGGTTGAAGTAAGGAAGGACGGAAGGTGCACTCGCTCATGTATTGATCATGTGGCGGTTAGGATGAAATTGGCAAAGGTCTCAGCTGCGATTTTTCAAAGAAAAATATCTGATCATTTTATTGCTGTCTGTTCATTTACTTATGATTTACCAAAGCCACTGATTAGAAATCATGTTCAAAAAACAAATAGGATAGATGTTATTGAGTTGGACAAAAATCTTAAAGAATTTAACTGGGGCTCTTTGCTTACCCTAGGCTGCCCTTGTGAGGTATACGAAAAATTAGTGCAAGTCTTTGAAACTGCATATGAAGCCAGTAAGAGGTCGGGTAATAAAGGAGTATTGCGAAAAAGAAACTTAGACCATAAAGAGTGGATAACAGCAGAGATAATTAAAGACTTAAATTACAGAGATAAGCTTTACAAACGTCATCGGGACTCGCCTAGGAGTGAAATAATAAGAAAAGAATATACTCGTTTCAGAAATAAACTTATTAAAAAAATACAAATGAGAAAAAAAGAATATTATTGTAGTAGAATTTTAGAATGTCAGAAAGACTCAGGCAAGGTCTGGAAGGAGATTAATAAGCTTTTGGGAAGAAAAGACGAGGTATCCGTGGACGAGTTTGTTTTTAAGAATTTCCCGCCAAATAAAACAGAGAAAGAGCTATGTGACGAATTTGTACACTGCTTTGAGGAAGGCGTTCAAAATGCAAGGCATGACTGTGGTCATAGATTTTTACCAAAGGAAAAAGTATTTGGTCGGTATGAGCATTCGGGACTGTTAGAGGAGTTTTGTCCAACGACAGCATCAGAAATTTCTGACATAATTTCAAATTTTGAGGTAAAAAAATCCCCAGGTATAGATAATATCAGAATTTGTGACTTACAGAGGCTCAAAGACGTATTCAGTCCAGTTATAGCACATCTCATTAATTTAATTTTTAAAACGGGTGTGGTGCCTGATAATATGAAAATCGCAGTAGTTAGGCCTGTGTATAAGAGAAAAGGTGAAAAAGATAATTGCTCTAATTACCGTCCTATCTCATTGTTACCGGTAATAGAAAAAATTATGGAGAAAGTGGTAATGAAGCAATTATCTCGTTTTGTTCGAGAAAATGACGTTATCGATAAAAAACAATATGGCTTTCAACGTGGTAAAAGTGCTGATATGCTGCTGGAAGACTTTGGCAATTTCGTTAATTCCAGTCTTAACAAAAAAATGCATGTTCTTCTACTATTCGCAGACTTTGAAAAAGCATTTGATGTCATTAATCATAAAACGTTAATACAAATTCTGGAAACTGTTGGCATCAGAGGGCAGGCGTTGGTTTTTTTCGAGAGCTATTTAAGAAACAGAAAAATGACGGTAAGGCTAGGCTCGTCCTTCAGTGTACTGGTCAGCTTGTTAAGTGGAGTGCCGCAGGGAAGTATCTTGGGGCCGCTTCTCTTCATTCTATATGTTAATAATATAAGCTCAAACTTCCAGTTTTCAAACCATTTTATGTTTGCAGATGATCTAAGTGTTGCAATGGCGCATGAGCAATTATGTGCGGCAAGAATAATGTTACAAAAAGATTTCAATGTTTTGCAAAAGTGGATTCATGACGTAGGAATATCTTTGAGTAGACAGAAAACAAAGTTAATGCACGTTCGAGCCAAAAACAAAAAAACTGAAAAATTGAGGATAGTGTTTCATGATCACGCTTGTTTACAATCAGGGAGTGAAGGCAGTTGTGATTGTAACGCTGTTGTTGAGCAAGTAGATTTTTATAAATACTTAGGGGTAATTATAGATACATTGTTCTCGTGGAATAAGCAGGGAGAATATTTGAATGGCAGATTAAGATCAGCGTTATTTGGCATTGCAACGGTTAAAAAATACCTCCCGGCCAACTTGCTAAGGGTGGTCTATTTCGCGTTATTTGACTCGCTGTTGCGTTATGGTTTAACGGCATGGGGTTTGGTGACCAGTAGAGTCCTAGAAAATATAAGAAAAGTACAAGATCGAGCAGTGAGAGTGGTAACAGGGAAAGACGTGACAGATCCAATGCAAAGAGAGGAAGGATATAAATTGTTGGGAGCCTACCCTGTGGATTTTCTGCTTAATTATAAATTAGTTGTGTTAAATTACGAGTCTTCTTTTTATTTTGATGAATTTGTTCCTCGAATTAGGCCAACGTCCTGCGCAAACTCACTTTTATTCAAGGTGCCAAGAACTAATAATAACTACGGAGACAGGACAATTCGGGTGCAGATACCATCGCTGTTAAATAATTTACCGGTTGTTTTTCGGGAATATCCAAAAATGAGCACTGCCATGGTTAAGAAGGAGCTAGAGAGAATTTTGGAAGAGTCTGAGTGGTTGGATGAGCATGGTAGGCAGTGTTTCGTTTTTGGATAATTTTCCACTCCTGTAGCACGCTTCTATATTTTATAATTGGGCTGCGTTTTGCAATTTGGAACTGTAAATTCTGGCTCATTTGAAAAAGCATTTATGTGCATAGGGAAACTTATGGCGCATACGTTGTTTTTAAACCGGGCCAGAATTTGCAGTTCCAAATTGCAAAATGCAGTCCAATTACTGTTTTTTTTTTTTTTTTTTTTTTTTTTTTTTTTTTTTTTAGTCACTGATTTTGTGTACTTTATTAATGTTATATTATAATTACATCGTATTTTAAGATTTATCTATTAATGTATCTACTAATATCTATAATTTATATATTTATTCAGTGTTAATAAATGCCACATGTTGTGGCTACAATACTTGTCAAAAAATACCCCTCTTAAATTTTCACATTAATATAATATAGTTTATAAAAGATTATAGGGTAAGATTATAGTAGTATCTCGTATCTATTTCTCTATTAATTTATCTATTAATTAATCTTATATTATTATTATATTTATTTTATATTATTTATCTTTCCTTTGTTTCCTTTGTTCTTTCATTTCCTTTGTTATTTTATTCATCATGTTAATTGTGTTTTAAAATTTAGTAATTGTATTGTTTCAAATTCTTTATTAATTGTATTTAAGATATTTATATTCATGTATTCATTTTTTTTTTTTTTTTTTTTTTTTTTTTTTTTTTTTTTTTTTTTTTTCTTTTTCTTTTTCTTTCATTCTTTTATTTTTTTTATATATATATATATAATTGCGTCTTTTTTCGGTTTTCATTTGGGTCTATTTCTGTTTTTAATTTAAGTCGATGTTCATGTTATTTATTTATTTATTTTATTTTTTTTTAATTTATTTATTTCTTCTTCCTTTTTTTTTTTTTTTTTTTTTTTTTTTTTTTTTTTTTTTCTCTCTTTTTTCTACAATTATTTGTTAAATTTACTTTAAGTCTGATCCGGCAGTTTAATTGGGCATCCCAATTTGCCGGGCAGAACAATGTTGTTTTTATTTTATGTTTGAATTTTTTGAATAAAAATATCTATCTATCTATCTATCTAACAATTAACATTATCATCATTATCATCATTTATCATTTTTCATTATTTTTTTTTTTATTTTATTCAATTATTTTTTTAACAATTTTGTCTAGAGTTTTTAACTATTTGTACACCGATAACTCCGGTCGACATGGGTTCCGTCCTTCGAACCAAACCAATTTTTTTCGATTCCTAGGTACTACAGAAGTCCGAAAATGGCCATATTAACTTCAGGAAAATTGACTGGTCCTCAGGGCGCCGCAATTTTGAATTTTGCAAAATTAAGAAAACTCACGATTAGATATTTGCAAATATCTCCTCAACGGTTCATCTCACGAAAAAACCAAAAAACCAGTGGAAAGAGCATAAAATTTCCTATAGAAATCATTCTCTTTTATTTTTTCTAACTTAATTTTTTGGTCGTGAAATTAACGTTTTCTTCAAAAATTAGCTTAAAAAAGGCGTATTTTTGCTGATTTTAGGAGAAACTTTGCTTCATACCTCCAGCCACAATTATCTGAGAAAAAAACTGTCATGCTCATTGAAAAGAACGTAAAATTTACTGCTAGAAAACATATGTCATTAGTTCCTAGACTTGATTTAATCCTGTGAAACAGCAGTTTATCAGCTCCGCCCTTAAAATGTGATTTTTTCTACCATTTTCCCTAGAATCACGATAAAAAGAGAAAAAACTCTGAACACGTGACCCGAACTGTGTAAAAAGGTGGCAAAATAGTACTGGGTCCACACTTGGGGGAGGGGGGGGGGACAAAGCCAAAGAGGTCAACAATTTTCGATCAGAGTCAACAATTGTGAGTTCCAATGAGTATCAGTACAGAACTGAGGAGGGGGGAGAGAGTTCAGCTCAGGCAGTTTGCATTGGAATATTAAGGTATAAGGTAACGTCGAGAGATCTATTATTTTGGGTCTTTTTATACCTCATCAGTAGATCACACTCGTCATATGAATTCAACTGAAAATCTCGCAAAATCCAAGACAGCATCAAAGCTCAAGTTCGAAGTACAAGTTTTGTATTACAAGACGGCAAGTTTCGTACTGGTACTCATTGGACCTCAAAATTTTTGACTCTGATTGAAAATTTTTGAAGTTTTTGGCTTTTGATCTCACTGACGAGTGTGATCTACTGACGAGGTCTATAACAAGACCCAAAATTATAGATCTCTCGCCGTGGTCTCTTCTTCATATTCTGATGCTTAATTGCCTGAGCTGAACGCTCTTCCTCTTCAGTTATGTACTGCCGTACTGGTTATCCATTAGAGCTCAACATTTTTGACTCCAATTGAAAATTTTGGAACTTTTTGGTTTTGTTTTCAAAATAGTGTGGACCCAGCACTATTTTGCCACCATTTTACACAGTTCGGGCCACGTTTTTAGGGGTTTTTCTCTTTTTTCGTGATTCTAGGGAAAATGGTCGAAAAAATTACATTTTAAGGGCGGAGCTGATAAATTGCTGTTTCACAGGATTAAATCGAGTTTGAAACTATTGACACATGTTTTCTACAAATAAGTGAATCGCAAATCAGGGCTTATCCATTAGAATAAGCGATGACGTTAGCAGTTGTAATTAATTTTTTAAACGTGTAAAATTGAAATATTTCTTAAATCCACACGCTTCACGCCTTTTAGCCGCAATTCTTAAAACTAAAATGTCGCAAATTGTAAAAGGAAGGTTACTTTAACCTTAATTTATGAATTCTGCGACCCAATAAACCTGTAAATGGATACATATCTTGCTATTCTAAGGTCAAGGCTGACTGTATGATCCTGTAAGGGATAATTTCGGCGGCCATCTTGGATTTTGGACATCCCAAGGGGCCGGGGTGAATTTTGAATTCAAGATTTGGATTCTACGACCAGAAATCTATGGGGTTCGATACGTCACATGATATGAGAAGCTATTATAGAATTTTTGGTTCCAAAATTTCAGCAATTTTGGCCGCCATCTTGTAATTTGAGGCCTTAAATGAATCGCAAAGGATTTTTTAACATCATTTTTCGATTTTACGGCCCAAAAAATGGTATGAAAGATACCTCACATGCCATATAGGAGCACACGTGGTCGTTTGACTTTCAGGAGGGGAAATTTGGCCGCCATCTTGGATTTAAGGGTCTTTAAGAAGTCGGAGTACATTTTTAAGCATATATTTGAAATTTTCGACCAAAAATACATAGGAATCGACATACATGTCGACCATGGGAGTCACTTTCACCCACTTCACCCCCGTGGCGGCCATTTTGGGCGCCATCTTGAATTTAAGGGTGTTCCGGGAAAAATTGAGCCTGGCAGCATCGAAATTCTGTTTCAGGACATCAAGACGAAGAGATCAAGCCATCTCGCCAACTTGTATCATTAACGGTCCCACGGGACCCCAAAAATGAACATGTGCTCCCGGACTATTATCTCTTTTCGGGTAGAGGCAATGTTCGCTGATCAGCGGCTTCTTCCTCCATGTATCATATCAGATCGTAACAAAACGGATAAAATGTAAAGTGATGCGCATAAAATATGGCGACTTGCTCGCTTTAAAACAGGCAACTCAAGAGGTTCTTTCATATCAACCCCAGCGTCCTTGGCTGAACGACGCACGTTCAGTCAAACGGAATAGGTGCTTTCAAAAATATTCAGTCAACGGTGGTTTTGAAGAGCGACTGCTGATTCTCTACACTCTCCTGTCAAAAATTTTAAGCTGAAAATATTATATTTCGAGGATCTTAGGCGAGACCTTGAGTTGAAACGGTTGATTTATCACTCAACGAAGCTGACAGTTATTTTCCAACAGACATTGACCTTTATATGTATCTTTCTCGCCGCATCGACACAGTTTCGATGATCGGGCCGCTGGTAGATTTTTCGCGTGAAAACCTCAGCGGGAGAGGATACCTGTTCGGATGGGAACGTGTTTAGCAACTAGTTGGTGGGTAATGAGATCCGTGGGCGTCGCGGCGACGGCGCACGCCACACGCGGCACGCAAGCGGACCAACTTTCCTCGAGCCCGAAAGCTCAGAAAGCTCGCAGTCTCTCAAACGGCCCGAGCCGAGTCCAGAAGATCCTAGATTATATTCTAATTCTCCGAGCCAGGCCTCCAATGGCCTACAGACATGAAAATAGTTTCGACTTTCATCCTTGCGCCTATAAATAAGCCCAACTCGACACCTTACAATCGCTTTTATGTCTGTTTTAGTCGGCACGGGAACACCCTCGCTGCACGACCAGCCGTTGGTTATTTACGTCCTCCACATTCGAGTAACTTGTTACGAACGTGGGCACTTGCTCCGCCTAAAGGGCCTTGTAAATCATGCCATGCCTCAGCGGGACTGGGGGCAGGTTACGTGATGAATGTGTGACGGAAGGAGTGCATTGTTTGAAATCTCGGAGTCAAATCCGCGGCTCAACAGGATACAGAATGAAATTCGCTTGGTGAGAGTGAAAATAAACGCCTCAAAAAAAGATAACTGCTCCGCACTCTTATAGCTTCGGTTGCTTCAGAATTTCACTCGCAGATTCCTAATCAGGTTAAAGAGAGTCTAGAGGCGCGTGATGCCACATACAGAATTTTTTTATTTTTTTATTCGTCGAATTTTCACATAAACGGTAAAACTACTAGATCAAGTATCTCGTTTAAAATTCCCTTGTTCAAAAATCATAGAGTTTTCTTCGCATAGAGAGAAAAAATCGTGCAAGTTTTCAAGAATTGACGTTCACAGAAAAAAATAGATGGTGCTGACGACAAAACCCTCTGTTCACAGGGCTCCCGCAGTTTCTTTGTTACGCTTACAGAATTTTTCTGTTGTGAGAACAGAACTTCGGTCGTGAGAACAGAGTACTTTGTTCTCACAACAGAAAATTCTGTAAGTGTAACAGAGAAACTGCGAGAGCCCTGTGAACAGAAGGTTTTGTCGTCAGCACCAATTATTTTTTTCTGTGTTGAGTGGTTTCCCATTAAAAATTAAAGTAAGTGTGACAGGAAGTCTGAAATGCCGTAAACCGAGATTCGTGGTCTAGTAGCTTCACCGTCGATTTGTAAATCTGATTTATTTATACAATTTTTTGTGAAAGATTTTTGCATGAATCTTATAAGCACCACAGGGTAATGAAAAGTAAAATTGTTAGGAATTTTCTATTTTTCAGCTTTTCTACCTTAAATCCTAAAAAATCCTTAAATCCGTTTGAGGTTATGCACTATTGTTTTGAACCAAACGACACATCGAACCACTATCGATTACGATCCATTCGATAATCTGGCATGAAACGGGAGGTTCACACAAGGAAACTAGACAACCCCGGACTCCACTCCTGTGAAATTTCGGCGCACAACGCTTTACTCACCAATTATAACAGCTCGCTGACTTGACACAGTTGCCATAAAAAGCAGCGGTGAGCAGCGAAGCGCACTTGAAATTAAAGGATTCTGCCGTGCGCTGGCAGCGAGAGCGGGTGCACACATTTCTTTTGTCAGTGTTTGCGCCTGCAAAATCCAAGACTGCAAAAAGCATAACACCAGGACCCGGCACCGAAAAGTAACTAACCGACGGCGTAGCTGATCTCCATAACTGTGAGCCGTGAAGAGAAGGGTGCCACGTCTTCACGTCGGAGGAGCCCTCTTCGCTGCCAAGGAAGAACGCTGTATGGACATTCGCATGTTGCCAAAATTCTCTTGATAAAGTAATCATTTCTGCGGAAAGATACGAATATTATTCCGTGGTATTTTCAAATTCAATAAATTCAATTGCATGTAAAATTTTCTGAAATTTTTCAAGGAAAGTATGCACGGACACCATAGTAAATTGAAATTATGTGAAAGGGAATTTGACAATTTCAGAATGTTCTTGCGGGGTTTATGCTTAGCGCGGAGGCCCTTGTGTTTTATGCGTCTCATCTCGCGACGTTCACGGGAGCGGGGCTTGATGCAATTACAGTGCTCAGAGCAAACGGAGAGCCCTGCACGAGGATTCAAATTCGCTCACTCGCTCTAAATTACGAGTTGTGCGGGAGCGAACCGGATGGAGAAATTTTCGGCGCCTCAAGTTTGCATAATCTTCTCTCCGTGTCTCTTTCGGGGGCCGTTCAAGTCACACTAGAGTGATCTCTGTCTGCCGTTTCGCTTCGGTCAACGGTTCCAAACTTCCCTTCCGGCGGGAACGAGGAATTCATCGTGGGATCGAGTGCCGGGAATCTCACCCTCAAACTGAATTGCGCTGTAGTTAGGGACCATTCAAGGATGCCGTAACGCACTTTTTCCAATTTTTTGCCCCCCTCCCTCCCCCTTGTACTGTACTCGTAACGCAGCCCTACAGCCCTCTTTTTGAATTACGTAACGCTAGCCTGACCCTTCCCCTCCGAATCTAAAAAAATCAACGAAACGCTGAGAAAAAAAGCTTGGAAAAAATTCGGGGATTTTCTTATTGAAATATTTGGCTGAAATACGGGGATAGAAGAGGGGGTGAGTAAATGTGAAACGCGTCGCTTCAGCTGTGTCACGCGCCGAAAAGATTCGTTCGAGAAGGGTGGGAATTTCAATTTTTTGCACGTTTTTTTCAAAGTTTTCCCCCCTTCCGGCTTGGAACGTAACGCTAGGCTTGATTTTCCCTCCCTCCTTGTAACGCAATGTAACTTAAGCCCAAACCCCCCCCCCCTCCCTGCCGTTCAAAGTGTCTGGATCCATCTATGTTTAAAATGGGAACAATATGATTTTATCTGTAACAGTGTAGATAGGAAGGACGCCTACGGAAATTTTATTTTTCATTTATTCATTTCAGTTCCTCTTTTTCAATTCGTGCCCAAGTTAACTGGGGAAGTCGGGATTATGAGTGAATCCCTGGATCCCTTTGTACATGATGCGTCAGCGAAGCTCGCCGCAATTCAGGACTGACACGTCGCGTCGCCGAGGGAGTCGGGGCCTGAATGTCATTGCAATTTCGTTTTCGAGACGGAAAAGAAGTGAATTAAGCCCGCCGAGTGGGGACGAGGGGGGGGGGGGGGGGGAGCCGAAACGCTTCGGACGAAAACACGCTAATTTTATGTTTGAGTTAACTTGGCATTTAAAACCCCCTGCCGGGACGCCTGTCACTCGGGCTCGTATTGTGCGGAGTCATCCCGTTTTTACTTTTGTTTGTAGTCGCGTGTAGCCGCGCGCCGCGCATACAATGTACGTGTATGTGTTACTCGCTTTTGTTGACTATCACTGTAGACACCATTAAACACGCGAGGGCCTTTGTACAAATTTAAACTTAACCATTTTATGGGGTCTCCATTCAAAATCCAGGCTGGAATGACGGGCGGCGCCATTATCACTTCCTCTCTTCGGAGCGATTTTATTTTTCTCCCCTGGCGATCATTTGTCGCCGACGAGTGGGGCATTTTTGCCATGCTTCTAATTCCGCCCGTTCGTTGGGGAAGGTAATGATAGCGCTCTTTATCGCAGGAAGGAAGCTGGAAATTCTTTCGTCCTCTGTCCGGAAATAAATGTTGAAGCTTTAACAATAAGTAAATTAACTAAATGAATTAGGTTACAGAGGAACAACGCAAACCTTCAGTGCAGATTTTCTTTTTTTTTTTTAGCTTTTTTTTTTTAGGAAAAACAAACGAAAATTTTTCAACTCTGAGCATTTATATCGAAAAACTCACGTTTCCTTCATATGTTTCCGACAAGACGCGTTTTGGTGGCTACCCAGGCCACCATTATCATGCTGCTTCAAATTATACCTCAATATTATTCCTTAGAATTTTCGCCGATTTTTCCTCACCCTATACAGAAAATTTAAAAAAAAAGGATTATACAAGTATTAATTTTTAATAGTAAAATTCGAGACAGCAGAGGAGATTTTGAAAATTTTCCATCGAGATTCACGTTCTTTGACTTTCCCTACAGATTTGACGAATAAAAATTTCACAGGTTGCCCAATGTACCTCTAACGACCGCGCACCCTTGATGTAAAATGGAAGTCCAAACGCAATGAGTGTCGTTTGTCCTATTCTTTTCCGATAAAGGGACTCTATTGCCAACCTCTTTCGCCGAAACTTAGCACAATGGATCGCGTCAATGGGAGGGGCCCGAGAAAATTCGGAAACTTTAAACGCTTATAACTCCATTTACACAAAACATTGAGGTTCTGAAAGTGGTTTCATTTGTTTCCTCGTGAAATCTGCTGCTAGAAACACCCCTTGAAATTTAAAATGTGACAAAATAAACATCAAAATTTGCAATTTAAGTCAAAAATTGAATGTCCGACCTATCCAATTGACTCGATCCACTGTGCGTAGGTTTTCCGCTCCTGCTACCAGAACTGTGGCGTGAGATTTGAATTTCAACAACTTTGTAGTCTTTGTCGACAGAGCACAGGGGGAATTTCATGAGCCCCTCTGTGCCGTCCGCAGTGCGCATGGAGCACGATCTGCCTTTCATTGTTGCACTTCATCTGGCGTTGAGAGTTCACTTATTACTTCACACGACCGGTGTATGATTTTAAAAGTCAAAAATTAGAAAAACGTTTAAAAAAAAGAAAAAAAATACACGATATACGAGTTTCTTCACCAGGCAGCTCTCCTCGCGAGAAATCGTTCACCATTCGCTTGTCGGGGGCGCTGCAGCGTGCTGCCAGTGCGTAGCGCGCACCAGCGCCTACAAACCTAAAGGGCTACTTCACGCATTGCGCAATGCTTGAAGTATCCCCTTAGGTTTGTAGGCGTCAGGGGCTCAGTGCTCGTTTTGAGCTGGCAGCGGCAGCACGCAGCAAGCCGCGCCGCAGCGTGCCATAAACTTGTCCCTGATTAGGGCAGGGTGTTAAAATGTAAAAAGCCCTAAATTCACTTTCAGCTTCAGGGTCTACTTAAGAAGTGTTCGCATTTGGCCTCAAAAAATATACTGTCACTCAGACGTAATCTGACATAGATCATCCAAGATTTCGATGCGATTCTAATTTTTCAGTGTAAATCAATGCACGGTGAAATCTTTTCAAAATTTTCAATTGTGTGCGGTCTTTGTTCCAGATGCAGCAAGGTGTCCTAGTCTGTGTGCTGTTGCTTGCCTGCCACTCTAGACAAGGTAAGAAACTAGAATTAAATGAAGGGGGATAGGGATCGATTCATAGTCTCTCCAATCATCTGACCAGAAAAAATAATTTCAATTAATCATCTTCAAATAGAATATTGCATTTCCTTGAACATGCGCGGTAGAATTCCCTCAGAAATTCAAAATTAGATTTCATGGAGGGAATGAAGTTTTAGGGGCCGAGTATGCAATCCACAATTAATACTGAGATTTTAACGGGAAACTTTGAAGTAAGACCCATGGTAATTTTCATTCGAAATTGAGCTTTCACCATTTTTAGGCATTTTAAGGTCCTCTAAGATTATTCGTCGTTACACTCACAAAAAACGTATCTACATTCCAATGTTGCCAAATTTCCCCTAAAAATTGCATTCCTACCATGAAAGTCTTGGACATTGCCAACCAAAAACGTCACTGATTTTTCTTCTGGTCTTAACCAAGAATCAGAGATATTTTGGACCAAAACGGCACAGGTATATCTTCGTAAAAAATTAATTCCTGGAGTTAATTTTGCAACTTAAGAATGGAGTTGCGTTCCGCGGGAAACGCCGCTCAGTGGATCGAGTGCCTTAGAGAGGTCGGGTATGAAATTTTTGACTAGAACTGCAAATTTTGATGTCCATCCCGTCAAATTTCAAATTGCAAGGGGTGCTTTAAGAAGGAAATTTTACAATGAAACCAATAAAACAGCTTTTAGGACCTCAGAAGTTTGTGTAAACGGAGTTGTAAGCTTTTAAAGTTTCCAAATTTTGTCCAACCTTTCCTTTTGACTTGATCCACTGTGCGGCTTATTGAAAAACCCCTATTTAAAATGTTGTGAAATTTTACGAAATTTTGCATCCGTGTCCACGACGAATCGGATGGTGCTTTCTTGACACGAGCTGAAAATTCGTTTCGAGCTGTTCGATGAAAGTTCCGCGGTAGTTGGGTTCGGGACGAACTCATAACAATCCGACAGAAAAGTGTCGGATGTTGGTTCGCAATCGATGTTCTCATCTATTCCGGCGGTTACTTAACCCGCCGCCGGGAAGACAGTATGAAGACACTTGCCGCCAAGTCATGTCTGCTCGTCTTAACCCGTTAAGTGGATTGTGGTCAGGACAACAGACATCGACTCTCCGGGGAGGCGAGGTCGGTCGGCCACTTTCTCAACAGTGGCGTGGCGTGAAGGATCGATTATCGATATATCGCCATTTGAAGCTATAGTAAAGAATCGATTACTAAGGTGTTCGCTGCGAACGCCCTGATAATCGATCTTTTTCCATAGGTTTAAATGGCATAACAATCGATGTATCGCAATTCACGCCACGCCACTGTTTCTCAAGCGGACTCGCCGCTGACGTAAGCTCATAACCTAGATTAAACACACTTCAACTCGCGGGCGGTTTGTGTTCTCGGAATTTCCGGCTGGTCCGGCCACGCGTCAACTTTTGTTAGGGAACTGTTCGGCACAGCCGGTCTCGGTGTGACACCATTGATTTTACGTCAACCGCCATGACACCCCATAAACTTCAACTACAGTCTCCCCCGCCCTTTGCGACCGCGAGTGAACCTCAGAAAATGCGAGAATGGATTTTTAAGTAAGTTAACATACACTGAACACCGAATTGGACGTATTTCTGCAAAATGGAACTATAGCCGAGTGGGAAAGATCGGGTGTGCTCTAGAGTCCCTTTATACTGAGAGTCAAGACAACACCCCTCATGGAGTCACAAACGGGAATAAAGATCACAGAAATTGAACGTTCTTTGTAATCTTTGATCGGCCCATTCTTAAATTCCTTTCTCCGTTCCTTCTCTCATTCCGTTTGTTCCTTGCCGAACCCGTAATTCCCTGGTCCATTCCAGATTATAATCTTTGCAATCGGTGAAAATGTAATCTTTATTCCCGTGTGGGACACTGTGAAGGCCTAAAATACGGGAACCAATCAGAAATGGATTCACATTGTCTTGACTCCGGGATTAGAACCCACGCTTCGGGATGGAGTTGCAATCCGAAGTCCAGTACTTTACCACCAGACCAGCCAGGCTTGATATGAATGGGCCCCTAAATTCAATCTCTTAACTATCGCAGGCCTCTGAGTCCGTAATATTTTGTTTATTGACGGATTCTTATGATATTTTACCAGACTTTATTATTTATTATTTATTTATTTATTGTTTTTTATTTCATGATGTAATTTTTTCATTTTCATTTTTTTTAACTCTCTCTCATTTTTTTAGCTCTCTCTTTTTTTAACTATCATGATTTTTAACTATCATTTTTTCTAACTCTCTCTATTTTTTTTTAACTCTCATTTTTTTAACTCTCTCTCTCTCTCTCTATTTTTTAACTTTATAATTGCGTCTTTTTCCAGTTTTAATTATTTGGGCCTTTTTCTAGTTTGAATTTATGTCGATGTATTTATGTTATTTATTTATTATTATTATCATTTCCTTTTTTTAAATTTTTATAATATTAATTTAAACATTTTAAAAAAAATCAAAATTTTTAAAATAATATTTAATAATATTTTTAAAATATTAACAAAAATAATTATGATATACTTTAAAAATATTATAAAATATTATTTTAAAAATTTTAATTTTTTATATTTTTAATATATTTTTAAAATGTTTTAAAAATATTCATTGATTGTATTTCAAAAGTACTTTTGAAAATATTTTAAAAATACATGAAAAACATTTTAAAAATATATTAAATTTCAATATTTTTAAAATATTGCTGTCTAACTGGGCAGGGTTATGAGCCAGACACGCTACCAACTGAGGTAACAGGGCTCCTCGGATTGTGTGCCGAGATATCCCCTTTTAACTCGTCTCGGAGCCATTAGTACCTCTAATAATACCTATCCCACGCAGTCCGAGAGTCGAGGGTGTTCATTGAAATGAGATCATCATCATCATTCATGAAAATGAGATAGGTTTACGTTAAAGTCATTCAGGTCATTTATATAACAGTTATAATAAGCAAATTAAGCAAAAGGATACTATACGTATAAAGAAAATTTATAAAAACCCTTCCTCAATTATATAAATTTTATATAAACGTTATCTTCTGAAAATATGAATAATTATTTTCATGGGCATTTTATATAAAACTTATATACACGATATATAAACTTTATCAGCATAAAGGGACTCTACTTTAGACGAATGGGAAAGATCGGGTGTGCTCTAGAAAGCTGCATGAGAAGCAATGTTAAAGTGGGCGTGATTCCCTTTGGAGAAATGGAAAAGCGGGATTTTACATTCTGTCATACGGAACTATGTGCCATCTGAATTCGGCACTCGTGAGCCATGGGCATGTGACAAGAGCGATGGGGGCAGGGCTCATGAGTTAATGCTGATTACGCTGCTGACGTCACTGGCGCTTTGTAATTCCCATTCATTCTTACGGACCTCGACTAACGAGCTCACCCCTTCTTTCGCATCTGTCTCTGGTTCCGTTTGGCAGAAATGCGTCAAACTATCCAAACTGCACGATAAAAGTAATGTGATTTGTCATTAGGTTCCTGATTACACAGTTTTACATTATCCTCAGGAAATTTAGTAGCCAGTGCTATATTTCATGGACATTAACATTGGACATGCATCTAGCATTGATAACTAAATTTTCTGAGGACTATCTAAAATCAGGCATTAAGTAAGGACTATCAATTTTCTTTCCTCCCTCTTCCCCCCCCCACCCCCAGTGTAATGTGGCGATCGACCGAGTGGTGTACCATGTGCAAGGCTTGCAGGTCTTGAAACCTCTCCGAATTCGAGCCTAAAAAAGCCAATTAAGTGATGGAACTTTGAAGCATCTCAAGAGTTGTTGATGATATGCTGACTTAATGCTCCTCATTTATACATAACGTATTGAAAAACTAACTGAAAAAAACTCCTGTATAACAATGTGTCCTCGATAATTCATTTTTGATACCTTATATGTGACTGTTCACACGAGCTTCAGACTTAGCCCGCAGAAGTACATATTCATGTACCCATCTCATTTTTGAAAAAGCCTAAGCTTAGTTCAATGAATTTATCTAGCGTGAGAAATTCGACGTATTTCAAGATGAGATGAGCAATAAAGTGATGAATCCAGGGAAAGCTTAAACCAAAGTTAAAAATTTCACTTGTTAAAAAGCCGGAAGTATAGGTAATCTGTCATAACTCAGGTCTGAATGAAAGTACTAGCATTCTCATTTTCGTAAATACCTTTATCTTGAACGCAAATAATCATTTGTATTGGAGGTGAGGTGGGTATAAAAACCATGTATTCGTCATTATTCGGTGAACCGGCAGCCAAAATTGTAAATCGTAATTCATTAGAAAGTTGAGCGTTCATTTCAACGGAAATTCGTTTTTTTTTTTCTCCAGCTTTGATATTTGTAGTTTCCGACACACAAACCATACTGAAAAATCTACCTCCATCATAATTTTAATGCAACTTGCTCTGTTTACACGATGGTTCACATTGAAATAGTTTCAAACTGACCTGCATAAAAAAATCTGGAATACCGTTTGCAATTGTCGCTTGAGAGTTTGATTTTGCGAGCTCGTTTTTTATTCGCGATTTTTTGCCGCATATTCGAAACATAAAATACATCGTCAAAAATTGAACTTTCCACCATCACAAAGCACCGAAGTTTCGTTTCAACTTTCACACTAACGAGATCGTGCGGTTTTGTAACTGTGATACCGCGAGTAAATGAACAGGAACATTTCCGCAAAAGTTTCCTCGGTAATTTCGCGTTTTAATAAAAGTTATTCAATTCTTGACTTTGGCTGGTATCTGATAATAAAAAGTTGTAATAACCTTGTGCTGCTACGGCTCTCAACTGTGCGAGAAAGCTCAGCACATCTGGAGCTTTTGTTGCAATTTTTTGACTTCCATATTGTATGATTCAAATCGCTGCCTCACTTCAGGTTATCGATATTCTTTGGAAAGCTTGTTATCGGTAAAAAGTGTGCGCAAATCTTGTTGCGCATATGCTTCAAATGTTTAATAGCAAACCAGGCGTAGAGGCATTAGCAGTATTTTTGGGAAAAACAAGAGAAAAATTTAAGTGGTTTCAAGAAAAAATGATTTTGAAGCGCATGTTTGGTTTGTCACGAGATAACCAAAGGTTGGTTGTCTCAACCTTTGATTTTCGCATGATGCAGTTGTTTTTACCGCGTTATCGGGCATTCTGTGCAGCGTGTCACCATCCAAAACACCTTTCATAGAGTTTTATCTCAATAGATATACTGAAAGAAGCCTCTTGTTTCCTAGACATGTAGCTGAAACAGGGTGGCATGAAACGTCGTAGTCCAGGAATAATACGAATTTGCGATTTGACCGTTGATTCTTATGTAAAAGTTTACGAGAAACACGATTGTGCCACTGGTTTTCTCTGAAATCAACACCCAAGCTCAAAAAAAGCTCTCGAGTTGAAGCCAAAATGGAGGGGATATCCCACGCTATCCTGAGAGTCCACCTCTACATCAAGACAAACTCTCCATGCAAAGATAGGGAGCAAGTACATTAGCAGTGATGCCGTATTTTCAGATTTAAAGTCCCCAAAAAAGTGGCAGCCCTGTCAATGTATTTGCTCCCTATCTTTGCCTGGAGAGTTTGTCTTGATGTAGAGGTGGACTCTCAGGATAGCGTGGGATATCCCCTCCATTTTGGCCTCAACTTGAGAGCTTTTTTTGAGCTTGGGAGTTGCTTTCAGAGAAAACCAGTGGCACCATCGTGTTCCTCGTGAACTTTCACGTAAGAATTAGAGTCCCTTTATACCCAGAGTTAAGACAACTCGATTATCAGCTGACTGGCAGCCGGCCTTGGCTGGCCATGGAGGCCGAAACGAGTGCACCCAAACGAACGATATTGAGGGATAAGGATCAGGAATCCTGCGATGTCTGTCACACAAAAACAAGAACATCAACAAATTGATCAATTAAAAAGAAAATGAGCGTTAAAAGTATCGTGCTCTATGGTAGTGAAGTGTGGCCTTTGACGAAAAGAACGCAAGAAATGTTGAGGGCAACTGAAATGGATTTTTGGCGGCGATCTGCCGGCATTTCGAGACGGGACCGTGTCCGTAATGAGAGAATTCGCCAGGTGATGAAGGTTGAGAAAGATATCGTGCACGACGTCATGTCCAGGCAGTTATGCTGGTATGGACATGTGCAAAGAATGTCGGAGGAGAGGTTGCCCAAACAAGTTTTGGATTGGGTACCACCTGGGAAGAGGCGACGGGGACGTCCCGTAAAGGGTTGGCGGCAGGGCGTTGACAAAGAGATGTTGCGGTGTCAGTTGCCCGATAACCTCTGGGAAGACAGGCATATGTGGCGCTTGGGTGTCGTAGAACGCCAGAGTGCCAACCACTGTACTAATTGCGAGGGGCGTTGGTTCATTTGAAAGGTGTTGTTCTCAATGCTTCGGGAAAACTATAAATTATTTTCTGGGGTTCGTCCCCGATTTTTAAATCCCTAAAAACTCATAAATTGGATGAGGGGAAGTGGGGGTTTTTTGTTTTTTGTTTTTCGGAAAAGTTTTGTTGCTACGCATCTTACTTTACTGTTTGCTGTCTTTTTATCAGCTGTTTTCATTCAACAATCATCATTAAGTGAGGTTACTTCCAACACTCAACTGCCATCAACTTACATTTTTCTTTTCCCGCGTTTTTTTTTTTTTTTTTTTTTACGGTTTTTCATGATTGGTTCCATCTTTTTCCTATTGCCAATTTTTCCTCATTAAGTCAATAACCTCCAAGTTTTTTTTTCTCTTTCACGCTGTTTCTTTTCAATGTGTATAAATATGTTTATTATTAATTTCCATTTTCATTTCATCCTTTTTCTTCTGATTTATTTTTTTTAATTTAAAAATTGAACTTTTCAGTTATGATTTTGTTAAAATAATAATAATTTTTACTAATTTTAATTTTAAATTTAACAGTTGTTATGAGTGAAATTTTCAATGACCGAGGCGGTCGTCCTCCAAAACGTGGTCGCGTTTTCCAGAATTCTTTGCATGTTCGTTTAGTGAAGCAAGAACTTAACTCTGTTATTAGTATAGAAAATCAAAGTTTCATTTCTTCATTTCGGAAGTATAAAATTGATGATCAGAACTTTGATGAAAATTTTGTTACCAAATTTTCAGTCGGTTCAATGAATATAATTTGTCATCATTGTGATGCTCGCCATTTTCAGGGTGAAATGTCCAATGGTCATTTTAATAACTGCTGCCAAAATGGCTTAATTTCTTTACCGAGTATTCGGACAAATACCGATTTGAAATCATTATTTTTATATTCTCCAAATTTCATAAAGCATATCAGAAATTATAATAGTGCTGTTGCTTTTGCCTCTTTCTCTGCAAATCGAATTGATATTCCGGGTGATGGACCTTATTGCTTTAAAGTTCAAGGATCCATATATAGGTAAGTTTATTACCGGAACCAGAAAGCAGACTGAACATGGAAAAAACGAAGAAGAAAAAGCGGAAAAATTAGATGAAGTTAAAACAGGAGCAGAAAAAGAAGAAGAACCAGAAGGAACAGCTACTGAAGAAGAAAAAGAAGAAGCAAAAAAAGAAAAGATAAAAGGAGGAAAGAAGAAGAGCAAAGTTGTAGGAAATATAGGAAGAAAAGCAGGACAGAAATGGCAAAAGAAGAATCAACAATTTAATCGAAAAAAAAGCAAAGTATTTAAAAAATAAAAAAAGATCTTCTTTAAAATTAGTTTGAAAACAAATGTAAAACCTAAAAAATAATTTTGTATGAAGATTAAAACAAAATTTTAGTTTAAAGTTTACTAAATAAAATTACAATTTTTGAAAACATTTGTTATATTTATTCTCTCAAAAAAATAATTAGACCCGATTCAAAGACAAAACAGAAAATTAAATGAAAATAAATAAAAAAAAAAAAAAAAAAACATGTGAAAGTGAAAAGTGTACAGGAAAAATAAGGGGCTGCGAAGCAGCCCCATAAGCCCCTAGAAAATGAGATTGGTTTGTGAATAATTTCTTAATCTATTTTCATTTTGGACCGATGGCAATAACAATTTACTCTTGATAAACCACAATTAGGTAATATTTTCATTATTCTTGTTCACATTCGAGGTACCGCCATCTTGGTGCACTCGTTTCGGCCTCCATGAGCGAGAACCAATCAGAATTGGATTTTTCTTTAGGCCACTTTCAGCCCAACCAAAAGTGAATTGTCTTAACTCTGGGTATAAAGGGACTCTAGTAAGAATCAACAGTCAAAGCGCAAATCCCTCACACATGCAACATCTCCATACACGAGCCCAATCTGGAAACGTTGGATGGTATTATCGGACGGATTTGGCGTTCAACGGCCGGAACATTCGCAAGTTGGCCCCGTTTGGCGACGATGCGGGACGCACGCGTGGAGTGGAGATGTTGCTCGTGTGAGGAATTTGCGATTTGATTGTTGATTCTTTTGAATTAGTTCGCGAGAAACACGATGGTGCCACTGGTTTTCTCTCAAATCATCTCCCAAGCTCAAAAACAGCTCTGAAGTTGAGGCCAAAATGGAGAGGATATCCCACGCTATCCTGAGAGTCCAACTCTGTAACAGTCAAATCGCAAATTCCTCACACATGCAACATCTCCATACACGAGCACAATCTGGAAACGTTGAACGGTATTATCGGACGGATTTGGCGTTCAACGGCCGGAACATTCGCAAGTTGGCCCCGTTTGGCGCGGACGCGGGACGCACGCGCGGAATTGCCGTCAATTTGGGCGGGAAGGCGCGGATGATAAAGTTGTTATTGGGCATTATCTGCGTCGAACTTGATTATCCGGGCCCGGGCTCCGCGCGCGGCTTTATTTGATTTTTCGACGGGCGGATCCGGCGAATCGGGCCAAGACGCTCATTCATCGGCGGCGTCGACGCGCCCCGCGCCCAAATTTTCTTTCGCGCCAATTTATTCATTCCCGCCACCGCCGCCGCCGCCGCCACCGTCGCCGCCGTTGTTTACGCCTTTGATTGATGAATATTGGATTAATTGTTACCGTCAACACTTCCGGCCCCGATCCACGCAGCTCCACCCCGCCACTATCCAGTGTTGCCAGTTATCCTCCGCTCATTCTCGCTCTTACTTTGGAAGGTTCAATTGGATTGCATTTTGCGGAAAGGGACCAAGAGCATACCAATGTTGCTAGGATGGTGCAATTCGCATTCTTTGCGATAAGTTTACTGAAATCATGCAGAAAATTAAATCTACAAAGGTAATATTCGTCTGGAATTAATAATCGTTCATTGGAAGTAAAGATAAAACTTGTTTAGATAATCAGTTGGACTGCATTTTGCAATTTGGAACTATAAATTCTGGCTCTTCTGGAAAAACACTTATGTGCATAGGAAAACTATTGGCACATACGTTGTTTTTTAACCGGGCTAGAATCTATAGATCCAAATTGCAAAATGTAGTCCAGTTTATATTTGCAAGGCAAAAAAAATTGCACAATCTGAGCGACACTGCGATGTTCTCGGCTCCTTTTTGCAAAATGCAATCCAATTATACGTGACGTAGAACCGCATCGATGAATCCACTACGAAGTTAAGGAAACTTCAAGGTATCAAACAAATTTTGTCAAATAAGGTGCAACGATGGGGGCCGCTTTTGGGGGCCATCCAGACTTTCCATAACCATACGATTTTGTGCTCATTAAAGGTCTATGTTCAGTGGTATGCATCGTAATTCGGTCACTTTTGATTTCTTTTGAGTTAAATTTTGTCCCAATTGACTCTCAAGTTTCATACTTGTCTAAACATAGGTTTAAATGCTGATTTTGGTGATCAATGGAGATTTGTAGTGGAATGCCGAAAAATTCGCATTTTCCGCCAAAATTGGCCCTTAGACCCACGTTCAGGCCAGTATTATTCCAATAAAGAAACCGACCAATTCATGATACATTCACTGAATTTTAGACCTTTAAGGATCAATAAATCGTAGTGTTGAGGTGATTCAGGGTAGGTCAAAAACTGGCCTCTATACCCCCCCTCTCCCCTCTGGCCCTCCCTTCTTGTTCCACTTTGAATGTGCATCGCAGCGCTCGGAATCAGTTGGCCGTGTCGTAATAAGTTTTAACCGATGCAACTAGTGTCCAGCACACATCTACAGGATCTGTAAACACGTCATGATTTTACATCCAATATTTACAGAAATGCCACCCTTCAATATCCTTCGACTGCTCTTTTTTAATTCATCATCATAAAAATAAATGCTCTTCCGCTAAACAAGACGTTCACAATTTGTGGATATCGATTCTTTTGCGGAACATTGTTCGATGGATCTTACTATTTTGGGCAAACCACCATCAAAACACCACGAAAACACGATTCTGAATAGAGGCGCAGCGAAGAAGTAAGAGTGCTGTTCTTAGGGTCCTTCATAACCCAAAATTTTCGTTGAATTCAAATCACTATCTAAAAGTTCGAGGAATCCTATACCGCAGGACCGCTTCCGAAAAATGTTTGACCGTAGACTCCTCCGATTGAAAAAATTGTTAGGTACACTCCTGATCCTGTTACACGCATGAGGTAGATTTAAGTATGTGAAACCGAGGTGAATTTCAGACGAGTCGGCAACATTGCCTGGTTTATAAATGAACCGTTTTGCGCCTCGCGGGGACTCTCAAAGCATTCCGCACCGCTTTATGCGCCCAATGACACTGTTTGCGTATTGTTTATCGCAGAGCGTCGACAGATTGCGGAGCGAAAGGAGGCCGGATAAATGACAATAGCAGGAAAAACGGAGATCTGGCAACGCACCAGCTCCCGTTTATAGCGGATTAATCAGTTGAGGAATCTATTCCAGGCGCCGAATGAAGGGGACCGTTTTAAAGCGCGGGCTACAATTTTGTACCGCTCGGCAAAAACCGTGGATTTCCGCAGGATTTCTGTTCCAGTTGCGCGATTTTTGCTGAAAATGGCGGAAATTATGACATGATTAACGAAATACGCTGATTTTTGTATGGCTTCCATTGAAAATACGCGGGTTTTTGCTTGCCCGATAGCATTTCTTTGCCACGCGATTCGAGAACCCTGTAAATGCATTGAAGACTCATCAAAGTTACGCATGCTTCTGCTTGAAAAGTCTGACATTTTTCGTGCTAATCAAAAGCTACAATTAAATGAATCGGTTTCTGTCAGACGGGCATAAGTCTAAAAGTCATGAGTCCTAGCATCTTGCGTGATCGGCGAAAGATGCTTCTTTAGACTTACGCTCGTCCAACAGAAGTCGATTCAAATATCTTCATAGTTTCTGTCGGAGTTGCGCGATTTTTGCACTCATATGTTTATTGCTTGATCCGAAAGTGTCTAAAGAGCTGATTTTGCAGTATTTTTTTATAATTTTTTGTGCAATGGGAAAGAGAATAAAAATGTATTTAAAAGTAAGAAAATGCACCGCCTAGTGACATCATCTGGCGGGATCTTCCGTTTAAACACATATATTTTAGCAGATTAGGTTAATTTGTCATAACTCCTCCAATAATTGTTCAGTTCAATTTATGAAGCAAGGGTATCCTCGTGTTCAGCTCACTTAGTTACGTCCCTTTTAAACACGGAATTCATCAAATTTTAGACACCTGCAAATTCTCCATTTCTCTGCTGGGATTTTTACCTATGAGGGCTGAAATTCTAAGGTCCATTGAAAATGAGTTCCAGAGACCGGTAACCAGTAAACCGGTAACGCCACTCTCAAGCGTTACGCTGCATACAAATGCGGACACGACACACGACGTCAATCGCTTTGAAAGCGGTAAGCTTCAATTGATGTCCGTTTTCAGTCTCTATCGATTCAAAGCAAATCACCCGATTTGTTGTTTGAATTGAGGCAGTTCAAATCAACGAGAATAACTAGATCCAATTTAAATCGGTTTCTTTTGGACTTACGCTCGTCCAGCAGAAACGTTTTCAAAAGTACACATTTGTATCAGTGTATCTCCATCTGAAAAGATGCGTCGAATGGCTGTTTTTTTATCCGGCTCCACTCTCGCGGTCCAGCCTGTTTCATGATGCGTTTCAGCGCACAGTGGATCGAGTAACTCTTGGAGGGGCCAGGTGCCCTGACAAGAATCGACTATTTAACATAGGTTTAAACGGAGGGGATCCGATGTTGCCAAATTGCTGGATCCGCCTCTGAAACAAATTCCTTATAATAACCTCAACTATACAAGTTTTCTGATCGGATTCGAAGTTATTTTAGATAAAACTTATGACATCGCCATGTTTTGTAAGAAATTTCTAAGATGAAAAGTGAGACCACACGGAAATCTCGGACTTCTCCTCGCTAGAAGAAATGTCCCGCGTTCGCAAGTGAAGCAGGGCTATCGATTCGATACCTATTTTTGCGTACTCGCGGTGAAGGGAAAATGCAGACGCAAGTCGTAACTGCTGTAAAATGTATGAAATGCATTATGAATGATGAAGATTGGGATTGACAAGTCCAATGCCGGCGAGCAAGAGAGAGAATAAGGAAAATGCAAGCGGTGTTTTTCTGAGAAAGGTATTATGGGGACCCCGCACTCCACTCCCAATCTTCTCAGCGCTGAAAGTTGTGCCGTTCTCTGATTGGTTCCTGGTCATGCATGCCCGCGGCCATAAATAAACAAACTGAGGATATTTTGGTATCGATTGATGAACTTGCCGATCCTTTCACGAGGATAAACTACAAACACACCGGTGGCAAATTTTCCTCAGGCGGCCCTTTTCCATTGACGGATCCAGCAAATTGGCAGCATTTTTTCCCTCTACTTAAACCTATGGACATGTATCGATTCTTGGAGGGGCAAATTGCAGGTCTGACAAGAGTCGATTATTTTACATAGGTTTAAATTGAGGGAATTCGGCGTTGCCAAATTGCTGGATCCTCCTTTGCCCTTTTCCAAAGTGGTTAGCAAACTTTCATCTGAGTTGTGAACAAAAAAATGCTGACCCGTACCTTAAAAAGTAGGTTAGGAACAGTTTATTCGATTTTTGGGGTCGTAATTTGCGTATAAATCTGAAAAATTAAACAAATCAAACTTCGCATAACTTTTTCCCCAAAAAATGTTTGAACTACAGATTTTAAACCGGCAGAGCAAGTTCGAAACTTTTGGGCGTTTCTCAAGAAAAAATGCTCGATACGAGCTCCCCTATACGATGGTATTAATTAATCCGACTTCTCAGATTGACTGGATCCACTGTGAGACGACGCTATTCCTGATTGCGTCGCGGGGCCCGGTTACATCTTTACGATCGTGTCCGATACGACGACGACGACAAGGTTAAAAACGACGTGTACCCAGCGACGCGGAGCAACCGAATTAATTCAGCCGATAAAAGAAGGCGATAGGAGTAGTACTCGCGGAGGAGCGACGGCGAAGTGAGGTGAATGTGGGTCAACGATAACGATAACGACGATGGCAGGGCTGAAGATAACACCGACGATAACCGGGGTCCCGACCGGAAGCGATTCATCAATGCGCGGAGCAGATAATTGGGAGAATTTCGCGCGCCAACTTCGCGGACGGGCGAGGGCCCCGGGCGGGGGTGGGGGGCGAGAAAAGGCGAATTGAAATCAACACGAACGCAAATAAACTTGCAACTGGCGCGGCCGTCGGGCCTCGCCGCGGGGAGGGGGGGGGGATGGAGGGTGGCGGAAAAAGACGCGGAGGAAAACTCGCCCCGTGAAAATTTCTCCCTCGTAATGACGGGAACGCCCGTATTTCTCAAACAAAACGAAATGCACCGCACAGTTGACGCTTGATAGACGTTCTGTGATATGGAGGTCTTGCATTGGAGAGAATGCCATGTCTGTGTTGCGCTCTGATTGATTCGTTGGTTTTAGGATTTTCGTGGGGCTGTCCAGGCCCGTTGTAAACAAATTTAAGCCGGAACCTTTGTATTTTGACGAAGAGAATGTAGGATGTTAAATGGATACTAGCTGCTTCAGCTCGCTATGCTTGCTTGCCGATTTTTTTTTGTCGTTATCAAATCAAGGTAAATTTTGCAACATCGGTCGCGCAAATCGAAAAACCAAGGAATGCTGGCACATTTAGTGCTTAAGAGCTTTCATTTAAAGCAAATCCGAAGTAAATCGGTCCAGTAGTTTCCGAGATCGAAGGAGGACAAGAACAGCCTTAGGATATTAAATGTATAGAAATGAGGAAGGATATGGAAGTAGAATATTTTCTCCGCGTCCGAGCGTTTAAATAATCAGCAAATAATTTTACGTCGCTCATTGAAAGTAGATTCGTCGAAAAAGTTGAGTTCAAAATAAAAATAGATCAAATAATATTTTAAAAAGCTTCATTTGAAAATTAATAACTGGAATTTACAGCATAACATAAAATGCATTGACGTAGATAAATTAGTACAAAAAATCAATACAGAAACTACATTATTATGAACATAAACAATTTTAACTAAATCGAATAAATATTACCTAATTAGTTTGAAAGCGCGTTCAACAGCAGGTTTATCCTCATACAGGACACTGCCATAAAATAATTTACATTTCCAATATTATATCCATCGTGCCCCTCATTACTTACGGAAATGAAGGATGGAAAAGAATACGCGTTGATGACGGCGCAGACATACAACTATTCGTACCTGATGGATGTCCGTATTGCGTACGCAAAATTGAAGGCGCGGAGGCGCTAGGCGTGAACTCGCAGTGCTCCTTCTATGCTGCTCTAATTCGGGAGAAAAGTTGAGAAATGAGGCCGAATTACTTCTCTTACATCTTCGGGTGTCTTGTTCAAGTAGCCATAGAACCACATTTACAAATAAGACAAATAGTAACACACAATGTCACGCCGGCTGAATAAATATAAATAAAATGGAAATACCTATCGATAGGACCTTCAAGATTCCAAGACAAGGAGGGTACCTCCACTAACATTCTAGCCAAAAAATAATATACTCTATCTGCGTGTATGATAAAATAGTGACCATTAGCCTTTTCAGTGCTTTCTAAGCGTTGCTACTGTTTTAGCAGTTTTTAATTTTAGTCATACTTCTTCGATGGTACACGACAATGACCAATCTTTGAAATTAAAGACAAAAACTGGTCGAATCCTTTGAATAACAAACATGAAAGTAGAAATAAAGTCGCAGTGGGGCTTGTCACCTTCCTTCCAAAATTTTTTTAAGTACTAAAAAGACTATGGGCACTATTACATTCTCAGGTACTTTTAACGATTTTTTGCCGTAAAGCGCAACTGAATAAATGTTTTCCTGTTTTTAAAAAATTAAATTTAAAATTTTCAACTTGGCAACGCTGCAGAGGGGTGAAAACATGTTCAAGGTCTTCAAACTTTCAGAAATATCATTTTAAATGTCAAGGATTACTATATTAAATTTTTAATCCATTCAAAGAGCGTGGACGTCCATTCACGATCCCACATTTCTTTAAAACTTTAGAGAGGCTCAATTTTCCAGTAACCCTGAAGAATATTTTAATTTTTGGGTGTAATGTTAGTGGAAGTACCCTATTGAAAAGTCTTGAAGGCCCCATCAACATGTATTTCCATTTTATTTAAATTTGTCCCAGCACACTGCAGGAGCTGTAAATCAGATCTACGAGAAAGTAGCGAAACGCCTTCAATTGAGCGTGATACCTCAATCATCACCGCGGAGTTAGTTTAGTTGCTTAACCTAACCTAAGCCGACTTGGCTTGATCCGTTTCATCGCACGCTGCTCAGGGCGTAAAAGAGAATAACAACTAAACGGCAAAACTGCTATTATGTGTTGTTTACACGTCGTAAGTTCAATATTTTATAACGAGAATAAATAGGGTGCTGACTTACGCGCCGCACCGTAAAAAAAATCATAATATTTGCCATTGATTTAAATAAGTTACCCACTAAAGTTCAGAGGTATTTACTGACAGCTGTACAATTTTTTTAGATAAGTCTCAGAAAAAAGTGCTATATAAGAAAATTGTGGTTTACAGCTGTCGTCCCCTAGCATTGCCTTAAATGACAGCCAATTAATTTTTTGAAATTTCAACGTCGGAAAGTTAATTTCAAAGTAACTATAAGTAAAAGTCTCCGATTTTTAACTTATTGCTATTATTAGGTAATACTTATATCCTAATTTACCCGGTACACCCCCCTCCCTCTCATTGAGAATGATGGAATAAATAGCTTCGAAATTTTCAAGGCCCCAAAATAACTTCCCTCCCCTCTACAGCGTTGCCAAGTTTGAAGTTTTGAAATTAAATATTTAAAAAAATGAGTCAAGCTATTAAGTTGGGCTTTACGGCCAAAAATCGTTAAAAGTACCCGTATTTATGACAATATGATATGATAGTGACCAATAGCCTTTTCAGTGCTTCCCAAGCGTTGTTGCCATTTTAACGATTTTTATTTTTAGCTATATTTCTTCGATGATACACGACAATGACCTATCTATCTTTGAGATTAAAGAAAAACCCCAGTCGAATCCTTTAATTAATCAACATGAAGTGGGTCAAAATATCGGTCTACCAGCGCTGCTGCCACCAACTACATACATTGAATCGTTCTTAACATAATTTTAACAACATCCCGTAAAAACAGAGAAACGCAACAAATTATCGTGACTCATTACACTCTACCAAACTATCTTGCTTCACGATTTCGTCGGGTCAGGGCAATGGTTTCCCTCAGCACGGAGCGCCGCCTTGTTGTGGTTGCAGTATTCAGTCGAAGTGAAGGAGGTGTGAGAAACCTCATTGTTAAACTTCGACTTCGTTACAAAGCGTTTATCGAGGCGTGTTTGACTCCGTCTCTTCCAGCGTTGCCGCATCGCTGAGCTCAACCGTTTGAATCAACGCGTGAGGCGGAACTCAAAACGGGAATCTTGAAACACCGCTGACCAGATTCGTCGACCTAGCGTGTCAAGCATTGATGAGGAAATCGGCTGTAAACATAAGGATCTCGGTTGCGCCTCGGGCTCGCCTCCAATTTCATTTTAAATCCTTCCTGATTGTGCTCGTCTTTTGCGATGCTGGATCGCGGTTGCTCAGCGGCGCGGAGAGCGCAAACACACAATTCAACTACTTCGCGACCGAATCAAAAAACGGTTTCCCCGGAGGAATTCGCTTTATAGACACTCGCCAGGCTGGGCGAGGCCGCTGCAGCAGGTAATGGTATTGGCTCGACCAACTTCGGTCGAGCGCTGAAGTACAGTGTTGCAAGCCTCGGGCGAATTGATGGATAATGACCGGAGAAGATGCGGAGGGTATGGATTCGATCGGCATGAATCGATCGAAAAATGAAAGCTTGGATAGATCGTGACCGATTCAGCGACAAATTATTAAAAAACCGGTGTCGACTCGATTGACACACTAAAACAAAATCTCGGTGTATTTACCAAAAAAAGGGTAAAATTACCAAGAATTCAGGGTTCTATTTGATCCCAGTTTTTTCTCAGTAAAATTACCATTTATGGAATTGAACTTTCACGGTAATTTTAATGGACCTTGGTAAAAACGCCAATATTTTTTATCGACTGTGGTAGAATTACCGAGATAAAATTGCAAAGTTACCGGGAATGGACTACCAATAAAAGTGGTATTCTTACCTGAAAAAAACAGTAAGAATGCCGGTTTTTAGGTAAGCTTACCAGTCTGTCTTGGTAAAATTACCGATAATTGGTAAAAAAAAAGTGAGATGGTAAAGGTACCAATGGACCTTGGTAAAAACTCCGAGAATTTTTTTTCAGTGCATGAATCAATCGAAAAACCGAAACGTGAACCAATCGGCACCGATTTCATCGACAAAATTCGACCGACTCACAGATTTATCGATTGATTCATGGGTTTGTCGATCGACTAACGGTTTTTTCGATCGATTTACGGTTGTTGATCGAATCGGTGTAGATCGGTTCTCGTTGATCGGTTCACATTTTGTTTTTCGATCGATTCATGTCGATCGAATTGGCACAGATTTTTTAATGATTTATCGATCGAATCGGTGTCGGTAGATTCACGTTTTCATTTTTGGATCGACTCATGTCAGTTGAATCTATACTCTCCAGAAGATTCATCCATTCGACTGATCGCTTAAGTCAATTGGACAAGGCATGTATCGTAAATGAAGATATTTCGTCACAGCAGATCCAACTCCTCAGATTGAGTTTTAATGGTTTATGAATCCGCAGCTTTCTGATATTACGCTTCTGTTAAAATTTCTCTGTGCCTAATGTGTAGCGGAGTTTGAAGGGTCACGTGAGTCACACAGCCGATTACACGATACACGCAATTGGTCCGCGTTTTAAACGACTCATAGGAATTTGCACACCTCTCTATTGGTTTGAGAGCTCACGCTTCGCGGTATAGCGCCTTCAATTATTTCTGCATGCAACGCGGACATCCATCAAGCATGAATAGTCGCATCCCTGCGCCGTCAGCATCGCGCGTCCCCTGTTACGTTCTACAATCATTACATAGGACGAGGCGACGGTGAACCTGCAAAAACGTGTATCTCGGTTTGCGACCCATTTCAGCAGACTGCCTAACAATTCATGTTCTACGTAGAAAAACAACAAAAGTCATTTCTTGAAAACTTCCCCGATTAGCTATTTCCGTGTGAAGAATATTCCGAAAAAATTTCAAGCAATGAGCCAATAGACAGATGGTAAATGTGTTGGTTCGTCCTCCTTTGATCAGCTAAAATGGGTGCAGAGATGTTGCGCATTTCTACAGTTTCACCGCCAAATTGCTATTTATCTCATTATAATACAATTGCAATACAGAAACAAACGTGGTATCAAGGATTTACGGTATTATTTGGTCTGTATACCATGAGAGTTTTTTTCCGCCAACTGAAGTCAGCTTAGTCCATGTTTATTGTTTATGTGCAGTCAAGAGTTAGAGAGGATTTTTTTGTGCAAAAAATGTGATAGTTCCCCAAATTTAGTTAAAAATACAGAGGAAAAAGAAAATGATGTGCGGTATAGTTTCAGTATATCTGAACCCTATGAGCCTAGTAAAAAAATGCTTGCGTTGGGAAAGTATTGTATGTAATTTCAAAATTGCATGATGCTGCAAAGCGGAGGGTGAAAAAGAGTATCTTGAGTGAACAGATAAATGGCATCACACTAAATTCTTGAAGTAAGCCGATGTCAAGACATGTTCTGAAAGACCCGATTCATAAAAGTGTTACACAAGAGTAAGGTCGCAGAAGTCTACAGTATAGGAATCATTTCCAAAGCAGCACAATGTGCATAATACAATCTGATAAAAATTTATCTCCATTCTCAACCTCAGTTGCAGCCTGAGAACGTACATTCCGAAAGTCCGACGGACATTTTGACGTTATTCCACGAGGAAAAAGCTTTACAATCCAGATCTTGTTTGGTTTTTTCATATCAAGCGGCCACGTAAACCTCACAAAAGACGCTGGTAGTCCGGAAATTAACGAAGTGTCGTGCGGAGAAACGGATACAAAGTTTCAGCTTGCCTCTTGAAGAATGCATCGCTGTTAGGACATGGCTTGAGAGGTTTACCTTTGTCCGTTCTAATCTGTTTAAGGAGCTCCATTTACAAGAGTTTCCCGTGAACAGTACCGTTATCCAGGGTCTTTCTCGACGCTTGAGCGGCGGCAGGTCCATGATTGGAACTTCTTCTGTCATGGATTCTTCGCCGAATGACCCTATTTGACAAATCCTTTTTTTTTATTATTTATCGATGAAGGTCACTCGAAAATCTGTTGATTGAAAGTAAATAATCGGTGTCTTTATTTATTAACATATGCAAGACGAAGGGCTATCAGACACGAATACCAGCATCTTATTTGGATTACATTTGGCTAAAAGGAACCAGGAGCATTGCAATGTTGCTAAGATTGTACAACTTCTTTTGACGTGAAAGAAAAACCTGACTATCCATTTACAGCTTCGATTTTACTCGCTAAAACTGTAAATTTAAGACAAAAATTACCATATAAATTTCATATTTTTTCATGATGTCAGTAATTTTATTGCAAAGGATGAAGTTGCATGATTTTAGCATCATTGCAATGCTCTTTACGAAATCCAGTCAGCCTGATCAGTCTGACATTGTACTGGTTCTTTTCTTCTAGAGCACCATCGAGATACGTGTAACGTGTTTTTGTATAATTTTATCATCAATTATTGTTACTTATTCTATTTTTTGTCAAAAGTTTCTCGTATGACACTTACAGTTGCTTCGTTCTCCTTTGAGACAATTTTAAAGAGGTTAACGCTGTTTAAGTGCCATATCTCCCATAAACATCGATATCGTTAGCATCGATATCGTTAACATCACTATCTTTAACATCGATATCATTAACATCGATATCGTTAACATCGATATGAACCTTTGCGACGAAAATCCGCTCTCCTCCTGTCTACGCGTCTCATCGAAAACGGGGCCACACGCACGAAAATTATAAGCCTTAAAAGCCCGGAGGTTGGGGGAGGGGGGCAATTCAGAGAATTAAAGGGAAAGTGAGGACATTATACATTTTAACAGAATGAGGCGTTTGTGAAGTTCAATACGTTCCGAGAAGTCGGGGAAAGATTTTACGGCAATCGAAGCCCCCCCCCCTTCCCCCCGTCCCTCTAAGTCAAGTAAGTGTGTAATTAAGAAGCGAGGAAAATGGGGCGCCAAAAGGAGGGAGGCCTCGATAGTTAACTTTATCATCTAATTCAGAATAATTACGACGATCAAGGCTGTCGCAAGGAAATTCGAAGCCCGATACGCGGGAAAAAAAAACGTACGTCTCGTCTGAAAGACGGTGCGCATCCGCTGTTTTTGCAAGCCCCGGTATCGACGTCGGAGACGAACCGTTTTGTCCCTCGGGGAAAAAGTCGGCGAATTCCGTCTCGAGGGACCGCACAGTGAATCGAGTCAATCAGAGAGGTCGGGCATGAAATTTTTGACTAAAACTGCAAATTTTAATGTTTATTTTGTCACATTTTAAATTTCAAGGGAAGCATGCAGTAGAAAATTTTACGAGTGAAAATGAAACCACTTTTAGAACCTCAAAGTTTTGTATAAACGCGGATTTAAAAGCGTTTAAGGTATCCAAATTTTGTCCGAACTCTCTTATTGACTCGATCCATTGTGCGACGCCGAGGCCTGTATCCTTCAATTGGACGTATTTCTATCAAATGGAACTAAGTGCGTTAAGACATGAGCCCTGAGATCCATAAGAATACACGCATAACGGGGCTCACGTTATAATGCACATAGTTCCGTTTGATAGAAATACGTCCAATTTTCGCAATGCCGATAAGTAGGGACAATAAGATTTTACTGATTGCGATTTCCGCCGAGAATCGGGTCGTTCATTCTGGGAAGGGCAGACTATGAAAGACGTGATGGACGAGGAAATCGGAGGCTCGAAAATGTCGGTGGCTTGAGTCCTTTCGAGAATAAAACGGCTCAATTGTGTAACATTATGCTCAATTGGACGTATTTCTATCAAACGGAACTATGTGCATTATAAAGTGAGCCCTGTTGTGCATGTATTCTTATAGGTATCAGGGCTCATGCCTTCATGCACGTAGTTCCGTTTGATAGAAATACGTCCAATTACACAAAAGAAACTTGGAGCGATCATTGTCCGCACTCCTGATCGAGCAACCGGATTCCCCGACCGACGGCCCTCGACTTTTTAATTGCTCCGTTTCGAGTTCCCGCTCTTCGAATTCTCCCGATTTAATCGCAGCGAGGAAAATGCTGACGCGCTCGCCTCCCGGCCAAATTCATTAGGCCCTTTGACTTTCAGACTTTGACTTTGAGAACTTTCGGAAAAAGTCGCTCGAGGCCAATCGAGCGACGAGCTCAATCGACGCGGCCCGGTTTTGAATTCTATATCAAACGGCAATGAACCCGACGAATTTACCGTCGAGCATCGTGGAAAGTTATGAACAATAATTGAATTAAACGCCTCCCCACTTTGAAATGGATTTGAAAATTAGAAACAGGTTTGAAGAATTGAAATTCAAACCCTGTCAAGCGCCAACATGTGTTGCCGAGATTAGATATGATGCTCCTCAATTTAAAAGTCGCAGAAAAATCTTTTGCATGAAAAACCGAAATTGCTGATTTAAGAATTTTGTAGTTAAAAAAAGTGTCCGCAATGTAGGTTTTACAATGAAAAACGCTAATTTTACCATATTCGTGGTTAAATTAGTTTTCCACTATTGTACGATGTACATTTGAAACATATCGGACATATATTTTAGCAATTTAATTCTTAAATCGGCAATCCATTTTTTCCGTGTGGGAAGAAGTGAAGAACAGGGGGAGAGAACCCTTCAATCTTCACTTATTCCGTTTGTGACACTGTGGAGGCCTAAATCAAATACCGGAGCCGATCAGAAATGGATTCGTATTGTCTTTATTCTCAGTATGAAGGGAATCTAGATAAAGCGATGGACAAAGGAGATGAATAGAAAATGAAGGGATTCTATTTGTGAAAGCAGGGTGTTAACAATGGACAAAGAAGATAAGTAATAGACTTACAAATGGCAACCCATGAAGAATCCTTCAGTCAGTCCAACATTTTCTCCCTTATCAACACCCCCTTCAACAACCCCAACCAGAGGCGGCAGCAATTTGGCAACATCGGATTTCATCCATTTAAACCAATGTAAAAATCGATTCTTGTCGGAGCATCTGGCCCCTCTAAAAATCGATTCTTGTCGGAGCATCTGGCCCCTCTAAAAATCGATACATTTCTACAGGTTTAAATGAAGAAAAACAGTGTTGCCGATTCACTGGATCTGCCGATGACCCCAACTTCCCCACTAACCACCCTTTTCGACCAATAGGTTCGCTCTCTTTTCAACTCGTCTTCATTGTCTATCGCTTTGTCGATCAGTTTCAATAAGCAGTCCGCAGCGGGCCGATTATTGAAGTTAATAGACAAAGCCATAGACATAGGAGACATACGGAGTATAGAGCGATCCTATTGGTTAAAATGGGTGGTTCTTATGGACTAAGGGGGTAAATGATGGATTAACTATCGGGTCTCTCGTGGGTTGCCGTTGGTTAGTATATTGTCTACGTCCTTTGTCCATCGCAACCACCCGCTTTCCCCAATAGGATCCCTCCAGATCTTTTTTGTCTTCTTTGTCTATCGCTTTGTCGATCAGTTTCAATAAGCAGTCCGCAGCGGGCCGATTATTGAAATTTATAGACAAAGCCATAGACATAGGAGATATACGGAGTATGGAGCGATCCTATTGGTTACAGTGGGTGGTTCTTATGGACTAAGAAGGTAAATGATGGACTAACTATCGGGTCTCTCGTGGGTTGCCGTTAGTTAGTCTACTGTCCACGTCCTTTGTCCATTGCAACCACCCGCTTTCACCAATAGGATCCCTCCATATCTTTTTTGTCTTCTTTGTCTATCGCTCTGTCGATCAGTTTCAATAAGCAGCCTGCAGACCCGTCGATGACGGCGCGGCGTCTATCTGCAATTCGTTGTCATGGATGTTTCACTGCTCTCGGTGAGCAGGACAAATTGAGGATGAAAGTTGGCTTTTTCTTGGGACATGCACGGCTGCAGAGCCAATTGGCGAGCG
Organism: Bemisia tabaci; assembly: GCF_918797505.1. Lineage (NCBI taxonomy): Eukaryota > Metazoa > Arthropoda > Insecta > Hemiptera > Aleyrodidae > Bemisia > Bemisia tabaci. The sequence goes on from NC_092796.1 coordinate 16,074,516, forward strand.
GAAGTTGAAATTGATATGACAGCGGAGTCTGAGTCGATCCGACTCGGATCCCAGTCGATGGAGCATTTAAATCGAGGGCGACTCCAAATCGAGGTTGACAGCCCGCTCCGCCGCCGCCACCACCACCACCACTACCACCCGACTCAGACCTGCCGCCCGGTCGCCCACCCGTCACGTTCCCACCCTGGGACTCGTTCACCGCATACCTAGTTGCCGCAGTGCTCCCATTACCCGGAAGGAGTATCGAATTCCGGAACTTTTGAGATTTTCCCGATTTATCCTGAAACTATCGAAATTCCTTGATGTTTCGGATTTTTTGCGATTTCCGGAAATTTCTCAGAACTTTTGAAAAAATCTAAAAAGAATCCCGGAGTGACGGTCTTGGAGTGGGAGAAATTTGAACAAAAAAGTTCCGAACCCCGGAACATTTGACGGACATGGAGAGCATTCTGAAATTATTGGGGGGTGCAAAGACTTCTCGATCACGCCACCGGGCGAGTCACCGTCGGTCGATTTTTTTTTTTTTTTTTTTTTTGGGAGGGGGGCAAAATAGTAATTAAAATGCCGCGTTTTCCGCAAAATCGTGGCAATTTGTACGCATAAAGGCCAACAAAATCATATATTTTTGAATCCGAGGAAAAGGAAGATTTTAAAATGGGATGGTCAATTTGAGGAATAGGAAGGCTAAGAACTTTCTGTATCCCTGGGTGATTCGTCCACAAAAGTCCAGATAAAATACGTCTAAAAAGCGAAACGGGATTGTGATAAGTTTGCTATGTATCACCTTCTAGAGTGACTCGTGGTCCATAGATCGATTGATAATTTCTGTATTTCGATACCTGTTTTTTGGCGCGTATACGTAGTATACCGCCTTTGCGATCGTTTCGAACCCTGCTCGATACAATAACCGAGTCCCTTAGTTCCTTACCGAAAAGTGACTACCGCGAACTTCTGAGATTTTCCAAAGCGTGTAAAAAGTTTATTTATCCATCAATAATTATGATTTAAAGTTGTTTCTCATTCTGGGGCTCATTAGTTTATGTGCAGTGAATACCAAGAGTCTACGTTACTTGGTTTTTTCAAAAAAAGCCTAAGAATGCGACGCGCTGATTTAAAATATGCATATATAAGCAGAATCAAGCGAATTGATTCGAGGATGGCTGAGCAGGTCGGCACTCTCGAAATGAGAATTTAACTCCTCCGTTTTGTTCAAAACGTTGCTTTGACAGATCTGTAACCTCGGTTATACTTTCCAAAAGTTGGTACCCGTGCTCTGATAGTGCAATCTGTGTAAGTGCAATCTGTGATGAGCCTCGAGACTCATTAGACCATTAGCTAAACGTGGCTCATACAGGAATCCACTTACCCCTCTCTTTCCCACGCTCCTGCTCACTGCGTCGGCGTCTCGACGAACAATAGCTAATGACGGTTGCCAAGCGATGCCGGGATCCTCAGCCTCTCGCCCAATTACTTACGCTTCATTAACCATTTCACCGTCACGCTAGGATTCGTCCAATTTTCAAAAAAAATTGTTTCGCGAGTTTTTAGCAATTTTTTCCTTACTCTCCGTTAAAACACGAATTAAAAGAGGTCTCATTCATAAAAATCGGCCAAATAGAAGAGAAGTTACAGTATTCGAAATCCGAAGAAATCAACAAAACTTCTCCAAACAAAAAATAAAATGAAGGGGGGGGGGGAATGTATAAATTACAATTTAATATGATTGACCTCAGAATGTGACAAGCAATTCAATTATAAAAAGGAGAAAAAATTGAGTGAAATTACAAAAAATTAGCCTCTTGCAAGGGGCTTCCTTGTATGAGTTTTGACCTGAAGACAAGTAAATCCCGTTATATTATTAAAACGAAATTGACTCCATAGTTTAATGCCTTAGTTTCTTGAATACGATTATTTTAAGCACTCGATTTATATCAGCAATTTTACCCATGAGGTGATTTCCTGAGAGCTGATAATATCACGAATTTCTCATAGAGCCCTTCAAAAATGGCTTGCTTTTTGGGCAGCCGATTCGGCCATCAAACCGGGGTTTAAATGGAAGCTGATAATAACACAAAGCTCTGAGAACAATTTTAAGATGAGTATAGGAACGGTTTGTACATTACGAGGAGAGGCGGGCATTCTGTTCAGCATATCGATACATAAGTATTTTCACACGTAGAATTCAATTTTCACGTCAGGGAGTCGACATATTTTGATTTTTTCGATTTTATACGGGAAATTTATGGTTTTTCGGGATTGAAATTACTTACAATTGTTTCATGAAAAATGAATGCACCCAAAATGACTATAGCATTTTGACTTTCACATACCTACGTGCACTCACTAAATTGATTGGTAAATTCAAAGAGTGGGTACATCGACCTGGTATATCAAGTTTCTGCGATTTTTTACGGCAAATCGGTAGATTTTTGGGATGTGGATTGCTTACTTTCAATTCATGAATGAATAAAGCATGGACATGGTTGAGCGCTTGGTGCACAATGTTGTACGAACATTTTCTGGTGAGTTAATATGTTAAACAAAAATACTGGAATATACCTCCTTCATATAATCAGCCACATGTTCCCCCAAATTAATGACGTTATTTTCTTTTTTCAATAAAGTTAATTTGCATTCAACGTTCGTAAGTTAAGCAAAAAGTACCTATTGTTACAAATAGAAAGACATGAAAATAGTATGTCTAACATTTCAGTTGTTTTTTTTTTTATTTATTTTTTTTTTTTTTTGTTTTTTCAATAAAACAAATTGACTGGGACTAGAATCATCGTATCTCTGAAGACAAAAGCTAAGTTTTTTGATACAGAAATACTAATATATTCATCCTTTATATAATCAGGGAGATGTTGACCCAAATATTGATGTATATTTTCTCTGTTCGCCCAAATTAATGATGGTATTTTCTTTTTTCAATAAAATTAATTTACATTCCACGTTCTTAAAGCAATATTTTCTCCAAAATTCAGCAAAAAATAACAATTTATACCTACGCAAAAAGTAAATAAATAAATAAAGCAATGACATGAAAGTAGTATAGGTAGTACACATCTAACATTTCGGTTACATCTATTTGAATGAAAAAAATGGCAACTTAGGAGGCACATAGGTCACTTTATGATGCGTATTCGGGCATATGCGTAGAGTAAAAATATCATACTTTACGCCGAAAAAACGAAACTGAAAGTTAAATGCGTTAACTTCCAAAAACCATACATAATCCAACGAAAATAAATAATTGGTAAATAACAGCTTTCTTGTATGCAAAGAAAAAAAATTAAAAATGTTAAAAAAGAGATGTCGACACAAAATTACATAGCCCCTTCAATTCTGAAGATACTACAAACGAACTGTACCTTAAAATTTTCATATCCCAGAAGCAAAAGTTCCCATGACGAATATTGCTATCGCTAGCGATTGCAAAAACCAACTTGTTTTTTTTTTTTTTTTTTTTTTTTTTTTTTTTTTTTTTAAAAAAGAATCTCTAATATATACACACGCCGTCATAGGGTGTCAGGTATTCACCGACAACAGTTGACGGAAAACCTCACGGAAGAATTCCGAATACACGCTTCGGATGAATATCCGAATATATGAATAGTTTCATCTTACGATTTGCCGTATTCCCTTAGAATGTAATTTTTGAGTTATTTTGGGGTGCATGAATTTAAGAGTTGTTAGACATGTTGTGACGTGTCTCCTTTTTAAACGCGATTTTTTTTATCTGAAGTGATCTTTTCAATTTTAAACTTTTAAAATTTCTGAAGCTTTTATAGATATTATATCTTAAGAATTTTCTCTGTTTTTTCCCCTGATATCAATTTTGGAATCTATTGGGTACTCCTTCTTTCGCACTTCTTTTTCTGATACTGTGCTGAAGATCGCTTAAGACGATCTTCCTTTTGAGTCCTATTGTGAAGAATGTGGTGTTTTCGTTCATTAGAGAAAATTCCCGAAATGCATACTACGGCTCAGCACTGGAAAAAAACACATTGGATCTAGAGTCCAGACTCTTGAAAACACTAACAAGAAAAAATACTCTTGATTCAATCAGATTTTTGCTTAAATCAAAAGGAAATCCGCTGAAATTAAGGAGGCTTGGTTCTTGGTTTAAGCTAAATCTGATTGAATCAAGAGTATTTTTTCTTGTCGATGTTTTTAAGAGTCTGGACTCTAGATCCAATGTGTTTTTTTCCAGTGTTCGTCAGAGAAAATTCCCGAAATAAATACTACGGCTCTGAATCACAAAATTTTCAATGATGATTTCCAAGTAAACGGCAGTCACGCAACACAGGAACAGAGGTCTAGGAACGGTTAAAACGACTCAATTCCGACAAACAAGCCCGTCTTTAATCATAATCGATTAAATCTCACCCCGACTGTCAGCGCCTTGCCGACGAACGACAAGTGCCGGGCTCCAACTTCTCGCACTTAATTCCTTATAACAATTTCATGGCTCCCGCATCTGCAACACTGCGAATTCCGCATAATGTTCCTCGGGAACCCTGCATATTTTACTCGATGACTTAGCAAGTGCACGTGTCGGCTATGCCTGCAGCGCTTGAATTATTCGTGAGCTTGAAGCGGCCATCTCGCAAAAAAACGGCCTTCGAATCGAGTTCTTCTATACTCGCCGCCGCTGTAAAAACTCGCGCTTTTCCCTTGCGCGCGGCGGCGAGCTCTCAGGGAAAAGTGCATGGATGCTTCGAGTTGAAGAGCGCCTATCAGCCTTAACAAAAATACAGCTTTCCTCCTCCTAGACTCCAGAAGAGAGAATTGAAGATACTTTTTCTAAAAAACTAGACTTTGTTTCAGAATTTTATCATAACATGAAGAACATTTTGTACAAATTATAAGCAACAAAGCTGCGTAGTTTTCTCTCGGTTAAATGAAGTAGTATTAGGTATTATGTATAGTAATTGCGTTCATGGGAGTTTCCTAAAAACAGCTGTATTTAGCTATACTAGCAATGATACGGCAGGAGGTAGTTTTAAAACTTGTTTGCGTAGAATCCACACTATTCCGGCCGTGAGACAAATACGTAAACAACCACCAGAACTTTGCTTTTATTATGCGGGAATAGCTCTAAAAAAATCGAAACTAGTGATGCATATGTTTCTGATTCGCGACTTCTAATCGGGTGTACCAAGTTACACCGTTCAGTATTCTCGAGATTTGACCGCGATTGGATGAACAAAACGCTGTTTTTCTTGCACATTCTGATGAATTTATGTTTTCTCCTCTATTGCTTTCGGTGGTCTTTTCAAGCACCAGATAGTATTTTCTTTGGTCATCGTTGAGCAAATGTTATCTCCTCTCCCCCATAAATCTTGGAAATCGTGTAACCCATACATTGAAATTCTATGGGACAGTGTTGGTTGCAATTTTCCATTCCGCGATATCAGTAAATATTTGTGGCGTAAAAGACCTCGCAACAAGCAATGTCACAGTTTAATTTATCACAGTTTTTCTTCCTCTCCTAATGGTGCTTCATTGATATCTTGCGGAACCTCCGCAAGACATTCTGCTGCAATTAGACTTGGACGTGGTGCAGCGCAGTGGAAAATTGCTCCTTTTTCTAGTTTATGATGCCGGACAGATGAAAGACATTGTGGTTCTGACTAAACTATTTTCGCACAGAAACATTAAGACGTGCTCGTGCTGAAAGGAACCATGTTCCACACGAACTCTATGCGCATGGCTCCTTTTAGCATGAATACGTCCATTACGTCGTTTACCGGAAGGAAGTACGTACGTATTTCCATTCCAAGGTTGTAAAATATTCTTTCACAATAATCCCAGGTAAAAATTGGCGACAGGAGTTGCGTTTCAAAATACCATAGGAGTTCTTATAGTCGACTGAAGAAGGCGATAGAAAATCATATAGTTGGCTGTAGAAAGTGGAACAAATCATACGGCCGGGCTACACGAAGCGATAAAAAATTAAACAGCCGGGCTATAGTTCCTGTCGCCGGGCTTTACACTTTATCGCCATCGGCTATAAAAGGCTATAAGAAATTGTGTAGAAATTCGTGTGCTTTGTAAATCCGCAAGTTTGTACGGAATCGCCATAATATTTACAAAACGCACATTATATTTTCCTTTACTACATATTTTTTTTTTCATCAATTAAAATGAGAATACTCCATACAGAGGGTGCAAACATTTCAAAGTCATGCGTTGAAAAACGCTGACTCCGCGAGATTAAATATTAGAGCCTAACACAAAGCGGAGCGGCGGCGCACTGGCGCCTACAAACCTAACAGAGATACTTCACGCACTGCGCAATGCGTGAAGTATCCCTGTTAGGTTTGTAGGCGCCAATGCGCGTTTCGCGCTGGCTGCCCGCCCGCCGCGCTGCGCCGCAGCGTACCACGGCGCTTGAAGCAACTATTTCACACCAGAGGTATTGCACAGTATCGTACGAAATTGAAGGCGCTCCAACATATTAGGAATGGCAGGCATCCTTTAAAAGTACGGAGCTTCCCTCGCGAAATAAATCAAGATACTACGGCCCAAAAAGAGAGCGGTAGTCCAAAAACTCACTAAGTCCTAGCATCCGTAATTAGTAACGTTTAGCATACACTTTATCGCCAGGCTGTTGCTTAATCACCATCGGCTATAAAAGGCTATAAGAAATTGTGTTGCCGGCTATAGAAGCTATTGACAATCTTACAGTTGGCTGTCATGGTATTTTGGAACAAAGATTCTACTGCCAATTTTTACCAGGGATTTTTTGCACTGGAAAAAAACACATTGGATCTAGAGTCCAGACTCTTAAAAACATCGACAAGAAAAAGTATTCTTGATTCAATCAGAATCTACCTTAAATCAAGAAACAAGTCTCTTAATTTAAGCGGATTTCGTTTTGATTCGAGCAAAAATCCGATTGAATCAAGAGTATTTTTTCTTGTCATTGTTTTCAAGAGTCTGGACTCTAGATCCAGTGTGTTTTTTTTTTCCAGTGTGCTTCGCTGATTTTTCACGATAATCCAAAATCTATGAAAAAAACGTCGAATCGTCTCTGAACAAAAATCCAAATTTTGAGCGAAAATATGGCGACGTCGAAATGAAGTTAAGTTCTTTCACCGGGAAAATCAACGATTTCATCGCTCTTCGCACGTAAAATGCAGCTGCACGCGGAACTAATATTTGCCGTCTGGATGATGGCAATCGTAAGATTGCTTCCGTAAACCGCAGGATGTTCGACCCCGAATTTCTGACTCTTTTCATAACTCGCCGCGACTCCGAAGTCGAACGCAGCGCCGGCTCCAAATTATGGTTACTTTTCTCCGCGAACGTTTCCGGCGAAAATTGATTCCTGTATCTCAGACCTGCACTCTTGTGTTTGCCCTGCGTTTCATATTCGGGAGCCGGTTACGTGGATGTGATTCGCAACACTCGAAATCGATTTCAACCGATCGCGATTGCCAAGATTACGTATAAAGTTCAAGTATTGGGCCTTTAATTTCCTCTAGTTTTTGAGCACTGGAAAAAAAAACACATTGGAAGTCCAGACTCTTAAGAACATCGACAAGAAAAAGTACCCTTGATTCAATCAGAATCTAGCTTAAATCAAGAACCAAGCCTCTTAATTTAAGCGGATTTCTTTTTGATTCAAGCAAAAATCCGATTGATCAAGAGTATTTTTTCTTGTCAATGTTTTCTAGAGTCTGAACTCTAGATCCAATGTGTTTTTTTCCAGTGAAGATTTGAAATCGTTTTATCATTTGCCGTATCAAAATATATTCCAATACATTCAGTCTAAGTTTCTTAACCGAAAATTACTTGGGGTACCCCCATCTCAGACCGCGTCACCAATGCTTTTGAAGAAGAAAAAAAAGCTGTGTAAATATGGGGACTAGGTCGCATTTATCTTAATGACCTTTGAGTTCGTTAGAACTCGCAGGTTAAAATCGCAGTTAGAAATTAAAGTAAATTTGCTCATATTTCAGAAAAGTCAATCGAATTTGATGGGGGAAAACACAGATTCATGATCAAGAACACCAATCAGTGTTTTGTCACATTTTACTCGAATAACTTTCCTTTCCTTCCTTTTTCCTGCGCAAAATCACTTACTGGACTATCGGACTGCTATTTTACACTAACTTTGAAGTTTAGAAAATATTTAACCCAGCTCGTTCCCATATTTAGGGGCCGTCCATAAATTACGTCACCCAAGAAGAGGGGGGGGGGAGGCTCTAGCGGTGGAGGACGGAGGGTGACAGGGAGGGAGAGAGGGGTCAAGCCAAGGATGTACGGATGATGACGTAAAATTTCTTGAAGGCTATAAGGCTAAAAATTCTTTAGAATTCAAATATTTTCGAGGAAAAAATTTGTTTTATATATTGCATTTTAACTCGATGTTTATGATTTTTCAATAAATAATTTTAATTTTTCTCAAAGCAATCAAGTTTGCGTTGTTTAATTGTTCAGCCAGTAGTAAATCGTGACTTTAATTATTTTTCTTTTTAAAAGAACACAACATATATTTAATATTTGATAAAATAAATTAATGATGTTCTTAACGCTGCAAAATTTATCTCCTGATTTTTATCGAATTTCTGCGTTTCCCCTTCATGGGGGGGGGGGGGGGGTTACGCTAAGGAAAACTTACGTGACGCACGGATTTTAGAACGGCTCTAGCAGTGGATCCGGGTTGGATACGGTGGTGAAGAGGATGGGAGTCGAAAAATTGCAAAAAATGGGTGACGTAATTTATGGACGGCCCCTTGCCTAGTTTGACTTTTTTTAAACAGTGGAAACACACAACTCAGAGAACATTTGCTCACAAGAAATGGGTCGTCCGATTGTATTGTATAAAAGCTCACACAATTCTTCGAATCTGTATCTGATGTTAAACGGAGAAGATTTTGAAATCAAGCACAAAATGGAGGCGCAGTGAAAACATTGACAGTATTGCTATTTCAGTAATTCCAATTAAGAGCTAAGTCTCTATATTTCTTAGAACTGATAACTGTCGCTGAACACAGGATTTTCCAGAGCATACCTTGCAGAATGAAGGCGCAATACAGTAATTAACTGTAACACGCTATTTCAAAAATTCCAATCAGCTTTGACGCAGCTTCCTTGAATCAGCCTGTTGCAAACTTTTGCTAGAGAAAAAATAAAAGTTGACCCTCATAGAAAATATTTCAAAAAACAAGAATGAGCGCATTTGCAGTCTGAGACGCATTTTTATCTTCACTATTTGCGCAAGAAATTTGCGTTTTTTAAAGCTTCCCGTATCGCTTAAAGTATCGTATTTGAAGCGAGAAGCTTAAAAAAAACCCGCTTTCTTTCTGAAGTTAAGAGTGCATTTCAGACTTTGCCAATACGTTCATCGTGCCATTTGTATAAGAATCAAATCTTATTTTTTCTATAGCAAAAGTTTGCAACAAGCCCCCTCTTTCGTCAGAGATCGCAATCTTGTCTAAAAAATAATGCAGACATGTAGCCATAAAACTAACATGAGGCTACTCATCGACGTTGGTACATATTTTTGAGAGCCTTTTACTGGAAAATTGGAACTTTTCTGTTTGATTCGACGCAAGCGGCAACTGCGGTATGACTTTAAACTGAGGAAACAGAGGAAAGTGGGATTGATTTGGAGACAAAAAGTAGAGAGTCAGGAAGATAGAACACAGGAACGAAGCGGATGAACTTGGAGATATTATGTAAATACGTCAGCTTGACGTGTTCCCGACGTTGTGTCACATGTTGTGATATTGACTTAGTGCTCACTACAGCACCTCCATCTCAACCCTCCCCCGAATCCCGCCCCCTCCACTTTCCCATCGCCACATTTCGAATTTCACCGGGTATTTCCTTATTATAACCCGTCGTCTCTTCAGCGACTATACACGTATCATTTTTCGATGCAATTTATTTTCCCGCTGAGCGTATTTTCGCAAAGGGTTTAGTCGGGTTGGGTGATTGAGGATCGCAAAGAATCAGCAATTCAGAGGTTGTCTACGATCCTCCAATTTAGGAGTGTATATCGAATAAAAAACACTTTTAAATGACAGCCTCTGCAATAAACGGGGTGGAAATTTAGGAGCACGAATTGTCACATGGAGTAGTTTTGTTGCCTTTACTTAGTCTGCGTGAGGACACACGTCGATGACTATTTTTACTGCGTGTTTTTCAACTTGTCCAAGTCGCCTTCAATGAGCGAGATGGCAATTTGCGCGGCTGTGGAGTACGAATAGTCGTATGCGGTAGTTTTGCTACTTTTGCTCAGTCTCGGCAAGGAACATACGTCGATAACTCTTTTTACTGCGTATTTCTCATTCTGTCGAGTTTGCTCTCCATACAGCTACGTGAAAATCAGAAAAATTAAATTTTATCAAAAATGAAATTGAACCGGTGGTGATGTATTCTTACTTGTCGCCGATGGTAAGAAAATTCATTTTTATCACTGCTAAACAGGTACTTGAGCAATTATAACGCTCATTTTGTAAAATCTACGAATTCGGTATTCTTCACATGTTTCTCTCTTTGTTACATGTTCATCTATCTTGATTAAAATGGTGTTGGCGCCGCTAACGTCACCAATATTTAGCCTTCATTCCGTCAGCTAGGCAAGCCGCCCGCATCTCATGTCGCGCCGCGCGCCTAGTTCCGCCGCGGCCCGCCCGATCGCGCTGCGGGCTCTTTCTTCGCCCCTCCGGCTTTCCTTTAAATATTTAAATTCTTTTCTTTATTATTTTGTCTGTTTCAATATGTAAAATTCATTTTTGATTACCTCTCTCCATAAATCCTAAATTATAACACTCACTGGTGCCTTCCTTCAAAACCTTTCTCAACTCAATCCACGCGTCCGCGTAATTCCTTTTCAAATCTAGTTTGACCGGTTGGCCCGTGTGCTGTATCTAAGTTATGCTTTACCTACCACACTATGGTAGCGTCTATGGGTATGCACATTCGCCCCACTTATGTCTTTCATGCGCTATAACCTTCCTTCTTAAACAGCTACGTCTTATATATCAATCAAGTGAGTATGTATTCTAAATTCACCTTCTTTTCTCTACTCATTTCATTAATAATAACTTCATGTCAAATTCTGGCCTTCTGCCAATAAACAATTCCTTTCGGTCTCTAAATTCATTCGCGTTACTCGTGTCCGGACACGATTGCCTGCGGTCCGAGTGCCGCGGATGTATTCTTCAAAATTTAAATACAGTAAATGTTCGTCTCTCTCTTTAATTAGCTTCCATCGCGCTACTCGTGACCGGTCACGATTGCCTACGGTCCGGGTGCCGTGGACGACCCTTTCGGCTAATCTTTTTAGAAGACTTTCATTAAACTTTCAAATGGACAATATTTGGTTCTAAAGTTTGCTCACTGAACTTTCCAATTCATTCGGCCTTCCTGCGTGGAAAATACGAAGTAAATTTGTGATGTAGTGCTTTCATTATTCGAAATCTTTAAATTGTTCTTGTAAGTGTATGATTTTCCATGCATTGGAATTGAATATTTTAGGTTTTTGCGGCGAATTTTTCTGGGGAGCGGTTTTTGTCAAATTGGATCAAAAATTGGAGAGCATTTTCACGTAAACACTCTAAAATCCCCCAAAATGCATACGATATTGGTTCGATTTAGTGCTTAGTTAGTGCGTTAGTGCACTTTAGTTTAGCTTCAGATTACATTTCAGTCCAAAATCGTTCGATCGTGAACATTGTAAATTAAAAGTTTCACTTGATTTCGCGTTAGACAACGCGTTTTGGGCTGCAAACTTAAACTACCTTAACTCCGGTTTGCTTTGAGTTGTAACGTATTTTTCCTCGAGTAATACATTTTTGTAAAACATTTCTATGCGATTTGACCAAAAATGTACGTTAATTGTTTTTTCTTTTTGGCTCAAGATCCATTTTCTCGTGGACGGTTGCATAAGCGTATCGATTCAGGCGCATTGAATTCCTCAATTCCATGAATCTCAAGTTAAATCTTCGAAAAAACCAAAACTGCGAAAATAACGAATCCCACGTTTACAGTACCCCTACAAACGCGCTCTTTCATGTACAGATGTAGCAATATGCGTCAAACATATTAAACTGCGCAAGGTATTAAATAGATTCGACTGTGGTATCCAATTTGTTGGAGCAAAGCACGACGCAATGGCGACTCGGAAATATTAATGAATTTAGATTTCGGCTGTGAAGAGTTTCAAGGGCCAGAGGGCGTGCCGAAACCTCGCAGGAGGGAGACGGGATCACCGGATAAATGAGGCTGAAGGCGGCAACTGGGGCCTATTGCGAGCATTGTTGCCGCATTGGGCAAACCTACGTTAGTATTAGGTCAGTAAATTCTCATGCTGGAATAATTAGAGTACCTGTATAAGAAGAGTATTGCCACGGCCTTGCTTTCTCAGATTGGTTCATTAGTTCAGGCTTGGGATGGGTCGGAAACTAGACCGTGGTGGTCACTGAAAACGCAGCAAATATAGTCTGCAAGACAGTCTTAAGGTTAGATACTCAGGAGGTGCAATCACGCATCGAGTTCCTGAAGATCGTTGTTTAAAGAGATTTCTACACATTTATCAGAAATCAACGGTTGAACTCCCAAACCACTTATCTCGTTTGCGGTGTTTAAAAATCTCTGCTCCCATTTTATCTTTTTACACGTAAACGTATCAGTTGCCACAGAATTCATGGCAGTTTTAAAAATAACGGTGGAGTAGTTTTCCATTGAAAAATAAAATATGACAGGAAATCCAGGGGCGGACTGGCCCTAAATTAAGTATGGGGCGGGCCCCTGGGGGGGTCTGGGGGGCCCCCCCAGTAGAAGGGGGGTCTGGGGGGCCCCCCAGTAGAAGGGGGGTCCGGGGGTCCTCCCCCGGAAAATTTTGAAAATTAGACCCTTTTAGAATGAATTTTACGCTATTTTAGACCCTATTCTTTAATATTATTTTTGAAACATTATCCAAAAAGAGACCAGAAATGCAAAACTTACTATATTTTCTTAAACTGGATGAAAAAATGAGAATCCGTTGTATACTTGGAATTCAACTTTTATTTTCCTCTTCCAACGAAAAATTGTGCCAAAGCTAAATTAGTATACAGAAGATACATAGAATCAAGTAGACTAGTAATAGTGACAGTCTAAAAAGAACACATTCTGAAAAACACAGTTCGGATTTTTTTGTTCGTTTGTTTTTTTTAAATGTACTTTTTAGCCGCCAAAATTGACAACTGTCTTAATTTTTTTTGAACGTTTTATTGGATCCTTTCTTCGCTCTGCTCATAGAAAAATCAGTGCCGGCGGCATTCGCGATCCAGACAAGCCTCGAGCCTTGTGAGTGATTGAAGTAGCCCTAAGGTATTTGAAGGAATCGACTCGCACGCGCGTCTTAAATGTGTCAAAAGAGGCCTTATGTCGCGGGAATTTTTGAATTAGAAAAAAGTCATTGGGGCTGCCCATACAATACGTAACGTATTAAGGGGGGAGGAGGGGGGGTCAAGCCCAACGTTACGTAACTTTTTTTTGCCGTAAGACCTTTTTTTTCCTTGTTAATTTAAAAAACTGACCAAAATAGGGGGGAGGGGCGAGGCTTGTGTTACGTATATATTTATTTTTTCTGAGGGGGGGGGATGGTTCGAGCTTGCGTTACGATGCGTTACGGAGGGGGGATGGGGGTAAAAAAATCGGAAAAACTGCGTTGTATTATATGGACAGCCCCCATTATGGATTTCGCTAAAGGAGGGAAAAATCGCCGAAGGCCCCTACGAAATCCCTTGAGGAAGGTAGGAAAGGTTCCCTACTAGGGGCCTCCAAAGTTCAAAATTGCATAGAAATGCGCCCTCGAGGCCTCTCTGAATCAGTACCAAAGGGCCCCCGGCAAAAAGGACCCTTTTGTCGAATCGGCGATAAAGAGCCCGGTGCCTTGAAGGTCCTTAGAGGCGGTATAAAACCGCATCAAGGCCTCTTCAAATCGGCAATGAATGGTCCCTTGGAAACGGCAAAAAAGGACTCCTTCGAATCAGATGAAGGGGCTCTTTTAAGGTCCTTAGAAGCGGCAAAAAAAGGCTCCATCGAGTCTTCTTCGAATCGGCAATAAATGAGTCCTTCGGGGCTCTTCCGAAATGACAAAAAAGGACCCCTTTGGACTTTTTCGAATCAGAAAAAAGGGCTCTCAAAATGCAACGCCCTTAGATACGGCATAAAAAAGCTCCTTCAGGGCGCTCTCCGAATCGGCAATAAAGTGTCCTGTCCTCTCAGGAGTCTCGGGGCCCTTTCTCGAGGACGAACCGAAAAAGCCCTCGGGCGTTTCTTCGAAACGGCGAAATACGGCCCTTCAAATCGGCCAAAAGGGGCCCCTCCGGGCCCCTTTTGGCCGATGAAAGTGGGGCGATCGCCCCATCGCCACCCCGGCCAGTCCGTCCCTGAGGAAATCTGCAACGTCGCAAACCTAGATACGTGGTTTGGGAGTTTTACCATCGAAACGTCATTGAACACAGGACTTGTGTTGAAGTATTAGAGTATGTTGGCTCAAGATTGAATATCTTCCATCAAATCACTGATACATGCCAAGTTGATCAAAATTTTAAGGAGAGCAGGATGTACAATAAATGTACAAAAAAATAAACTAACAAAATTTTTCTGTTTGTTTCAGGTAAGAAAAGCTTCTGTTAAGTTAAAGTAGCTGTAGCATCAACATGTGAGTACTCTTTTCAACGCGTGCTTCTTGACGGTGCAATTCGCATCTTGATTTACAACTATGCATGTTTACTCTCATGTTATACCCATTTTTTTAGATACTGCCAATTCGAGTTATTGCACTACATTTTGTGTGATTTTTCCTCGCTGTTTCATGCGTATCTTACTCTACATTATAAAATCATAAGAATAACGCATAACACATAATGCTTGAGGCGCATGACGCAATTCAGGGGGTGTACTTAGTTTCTTAGTTTATAGTATTGATTTTGAGTTGACCCAGTTGATGCATTGAACACTTAAAGTGCAGTATAATTGTCTCCAGTTTTTCGTGCCGCAACCGTGATATACACAGGAGTTCGAATAGTTGCTCGTTTAATGAAACTACACCTTCTGGCGCCCTCCGTGCTGCTATTTGAACCGTGCCAGTATAGAGAAGGTTCGCACGGCACAGATATATCCGAACGCCTGGGATCACTGCAGTTGTGACCTTGGTTCTTTTAGAAATTTCAGAGCATCCACCTCATTTAAAGTCAAATTTTAAATGAAAAAACACGCATTGTGATGCTTGATTACCTCGTCTAGTAATTCATTGTCTGCGAGACAGATCTTTCTTTAGTAATTTTTCCATCGATATTACGCCAAATAAGTTTCCTTTTTGCCTCCGTTTGCTTTGAGGTTGAACATTGGTTTGATAGATTTCTTTTTGCACTCCATGCTTATATTCATATTTATTCGCAGATAAACTGTAGGCAATCAGAAATACTGTTCCTTTTAGGTATGTACACGGAAAAAATTAAATTGCTGATTTAACAGTTTTGAAGTTAAAACAGTGTCCTAAATGTTTTAATGTAGATTTTACGTCAATAAAATGCTAATTTAACCACCCCCGTGTTCAAATTAGCTTCCCGCTATTGTAAAATTTACATTTCAAACATGTCGGACGTATATCGACAGTGTAAGTCCGCAACCACGTATCTCGGTTTGCGACGTGGCAGACTTCTTGTCATACTTCATGTTTTAAATAGAAAACTATTCAATGGCAATTCCTAAAAACTGTCATATTTTCCTTCCCTGAAGAAAGAAAATCCTATGAAAACTCCGTAAGGAAAGCTCCGTACTTTTAAAGGATGCCTGTGATTCTTAATATGTTGGAGCGCCAAATAGTTACAGGTGCCGCGCCGCGGCATGCGGCATGGCGAGCGGGCGGCCAGCGCGGAAAGCGCCTACAAACCTAAGTGGATACTTCAAACATTGCGCAATGCAAGAAGTATCCACTTAGGTTTGTAGGCGCCAGTGACCCCTTCGTGCTGGCAGCACGCCGTGCCACTTCGATCTGTTCGGCTCTAATATTTAAACTCGCAGAGTCAGCGTTTTTCAACTCATGGTCTTGAAATGTTTGCAACCTACATGGATTATTCTCATTTAAATTGATGAAAAAAAAAAATAATATGTATCAAAGGAGAATATCGACGGTGTAAGTCGGCAATCGCATAACTCGGTTTGCGACGACGCAGACTTCCTGTCATACTTTCTTTTTCAAACGGAAAAGTACCCAGCGGTAATTCTTCAGAGCTGTCGTTATTTTTTTTCTCTGTGCTCAGCAAAAACTTAAAGGAATGATGTCGCCTTGTTCTCCTTTAAAAAATAAAATAAGAGCGAAGATTTTCAAACGCCGCAAACGAGATACGTGGTTGCAGACTTACACCATCGATATCTTTTGACAATATCATCGCTAAACCAGCAATCCAATTTTTCCGCTGTAATAATCGTGTCGCGAGGATCTAGGGGGACATAGGCAACGCTGCGGGCAAATCCAAGGGATTAATTGGTCGGGAACTCCTTGCCGGGCTGCCTAGCTACCGGGCGCCACGATGAACGGGGTCTGCGGTTGACACCGCGGTACCAAAACCATATTTCGTCGGCTACGAATTGAAACGAGGACGGGGACGGGGCGGGGGCGCGGAGTCCACTCCCGAGTATTTTACAACTGCCCCTGATCGCGGGCAGTTCACCGGCCAAAATTAACAGCTACACAATACATGGAGTGGAAACTAAACGAGACCCTGTTTACACCCACTCCTTACCAGTTTCTTTCCCTAGGAAAGCCCACTCGAAATCGTTTCCGTGTAGTAGTTCCCTAAACTGCCGTCTAAAGTGAAAACGCCGTGTCTCTATTCAAAACTTTTTCAATTTTTTTCTGACAAAATGTCGTTTTACAAGGCTGCCATAGTCAGGGAATACCGGGAAAACCGGGAAATTTCAGGGAATTTAAAAATGTCAGGGGAAACCTGGAATTGTCAGGGAAAATGACAAAAATGTCAGGGAAAAATTATCAAGTCACCTTCATTTGTTTTGTAGACTAGGTTTGACGTTTCAAACACTAGTTGTTGAACGAAAACTGTTTGAAATTATATCTAATTAACCATGTAGCATATCTTAAATTTTCAGGGAATTTTTCCAAAATGTGACATGGAAATTACCTGCGGTACCTAGTGCGGTGCTGTTTGTCTAGCGACGTAGACCAAAGTGAACCTAAAACTAGAGAGAGTCCAAAGCTCTTAAAACAAAAACAAAAAACAAAGAATTGAAAAAATCACCAAAAAAAATACCGAAAGAAACCCAAAAATCCAAATAATATGGCAGTACAGATGAGGAAATTGTGCGAGTTTTGCAAATTTTAATGTAGCCTACACCACCCATTGTTTTTCCGAATTGCATGTATATACACTTTTTGAGCTTTTAATGAACTTTTTATGAGGATTTAAGAGCCGTTGCACAGGCTACAGGACCCGGAGCAGCCGTAGCGACAGCTCCTAAATCCGAGACCTCCGGTCGCTGAGCTCGGATAATACGGTACGCTCGGTCCGTAATTACAGTTTTCAGAGCCGGAGTTCTCCCATTGCCCTCCATCTCTCATCTCCTCTGCCCCCCGGCTCTGGCCTTTTCTTCCTCTTCCTCTTCGTTTTTTAAGGAAACGAGTAACTTTTTAGCTCAAGTTCACATCCATCGTTTTTATTGTTACTTCCTGAGAACGGCAACAGAAAAATTACTTTTCATTAATTGCGCGGCGTTAAGCCGGCGCTTTTTTCATACTTTACCATTCTGGACGGAGCGCGAACATATAATCGCAATTATGCAAATGAAATGCGAATTCAGCTCTCGTTTAAAAACAGCTACGCCAAATGCGAGGGAGCAAAGGGAGCTCAGTGGGGCAGGAGGAGTAAATATTTGCTCTTTCGCGAGGAAAAGATAATCCGACAGAATTCGCGCTCTCCCTATTCCCATCGCATTACCTAATGCTGATTGACGATGCGTCGGGATAGACCTGGCGAATGTCGTCTTCCCGCGATCAAATTGAGGACCTCGAGAGGGTGGTCGATCCCTATTGGCTGGTGGTGCAAGTTCGGGTCATCGATCACCCATTCCGAAAACCTCAGTTTGATCGTGTGAAGACTGCTTTGGGGGAGTGGGGAATTCCTTTACCGATCGCTGGAAGATTTGAATCAGTGAGGAAGAAAACGCATCAACTCGGTAACTCAAAAATACTCAATTTTCATTAAAGACCTGCAGTGAATTTTTATGAAGGTCATTGAAGTTAGCGCAGCTATTCCAACTTGGACCTTTAAAGTGTGTCCTTAAGTAAGTACTTAAGGACACTAAGGACGTTTGAACTTATAGGCGTTATAAACGTACTGCGAATAATATTTTTTTAAGGTTGAGTTTTCTCGCGTATGATGATTCCTTTGTGAGCAAACCTCGTTGGTAGTGACTAAGGAAAAAGTATCTACCGATGCTGCAGATAATTTGGAAATGCGTGAGACAAAACGTCAGAACCGCATAAATTAAACACCGAGAAATGCATTTTAGACTTTTCAAATGTGCGTTAATGCGATTTTTATGTTATTCAACCCGCAAATAAGTCCCTTCAGTTGACTGCACCTCCTGTTTACGACGAACACATTAAACCTCTCCGTGTAGTCTATTGTGCGTCACAGGAGGGTTCACGCAAAGGTTATTGCCGCGTTAAATGCAAGCGTTTCGCTCGGGTTCCGCGACCCTTTTTGCAAGCCTCGTCGCCGAATTTTGCCAGAAGCCGGAAAATGCGGAGAGTGCATCTCGGTGAAAGTTCGTTTTTCAACGACGTCGCAGACGCTTCGTCTACCGGGCGTTTAACGCTTGATAATGATAAATTACGATGTCGTTCTGTCCCGTGAAAGCTCGCAACTTTTGTCAAATGGAAAGAAAGTTTTCGTATCGCGGCTCATCTGGAAAAAAGGAGAGGGCAGAAACCGGAGCAGCTTGGGAAAAAGTTCGCTCCGTTTGGTAATGGAGCCGCTCGGAATCTTGCGCTATCGTTGTTGATAACTTCTCATGCTTAATATTTGTCACCCTTTTTTGGTCCTCTACAACACTCGTTTAGTTTAAATGTCCGTTGAGTTCTTTTCCGCCGCCTCTTTTTTTCACGACTGTTCTGACGTAAAATTTCATTTCGACTTCATCAAAAAGAAAGGCGAAATAAGCTTCCATGCAGAAGGAAAAATAAAACGACCCCAGCACTGCCGTGCTAAGAAGAAACGCCGTATGTACTTTCAGGCGTTGTCAAATTTCCTTTGATAAAACAGGAATTTCCTGGTTAACTTGTGGATATTTTCCTTCCAATTTTTCAGATAATTTTGTTCGCAATTTCACTTGAAGTTTCTGAAAATTTCAAGGAAAAATATTCATAATTTTTCCAAATATAAACATGTTATCAAAGGAAATGTGGCAACTCTCGAATGTTCATACGGCGTTCTTCCCTAGCACGGCAGAGTGGCATTGGCTGTTTGAAGAAAGTTGAAAAAAAGTCGGATATTCCAAACATGAAAAATAAAAACTATTAAAACGTATGAATCAGAGAGACTTTGGTGTTTCTCGTGAAAATTCTACCATACACGTTTATAAAAAAGTTTGCCCTTTGGTGAACAAAAATTTTAGGAATACTATTTTTATTTTTATGGTGCGTGTAGCGTTTTCCCCTTTCTGTATCATTTTGAGCGATTTTAAGTAGTGTACTAATAATTGTTGTTATTTTAGTGACGCACGTTCCCTGACATGACGGCGCCAATCACGCCAGCCCCGATTAAAACAAATTGTATCTGTAAAAGCATCATGAGGGTAATGCACATCGCATGTGGCGCGAAACGCTTTGGGGTGTCAGGCCGCGAAGCTGTCAGGGGGCGTACCCCTTAATAATGTCTATGAGCTCATGATTTTCGGACCTTTGACTCATAAAAATTGCATTTTTGTCTCTTTCATCTTTGCCCACCCGGTCAATTTCCATGATTATTCGGCTGAGGAGTATTAATGGCAGGCCGTTGCGAAATGATTCTCAGAGTGGCGAAGTTTGAATCATCAGGTATCGATATCTTCTCATTTAAAACAATGCTGAGGAATCGATTGTCAAGTCGCTCATTGAGAATATCCTGATAATCGGTACGTTTCCACAGGTTTAATGGATCGAGTTCGATAGTGCTTCGATGTATCATTTGATTCAAAACAATGGAACACAACCTCAAAGAAAAATTTATGGATTTAAGTTGGAAAGCTGAAATTGAGAGAGTTCCTAACAATTTCACCTTTCATCGCCATTCGGTATACAAATCTCACCTGTTTGATGTATCGAATACGATCTATTGGTTGGTTAATCGATTCATCGCAAAGCTCGCTGCGCGCCACGCCACCGATGATTTTTCCGTGTTGGTAGAAGTATCGCGGTCTAGTCCGTTGTGAATGATGGAGGGAAGAGAGAAAAACACAAACATTCACGTGGAGTTTTCGCATTTTTTTTCCAGCTGAAAAGGCGCAGGTTCTTACACTATTATACTGTGTGAAAAGCAAGTGGAGCAAACTGCTCATTATTCTTCGGCTACGGTGTTTGCATATTCAAGCGCCTCACAGAGCGAACCGTGGCGTTTTAGGTGAATACATTTTCAAGGCCCTAATATGCAACTCTTTGTGATTTTCCGTTGCGCTTCAAGAGCCGCGAAGATGCTGCTTCACCCCCGAAGCACCGTTCAAATTCATTCTTTTACCTGGATCAAGTGAAGTTGAATTGTTTTAGTTTGAAGCAACGCATATTCAATTTAGGTACGGAAGAGCGATGGTCTCGATAACTGAATGCGTTACTGTTAGTACGTCATACTTTTTCCGCGAACGACGAATTTTCTATGACCATCTACCTAGAATTTTGCCATTTTTAATGCATATAAATCAATTTATATTTACGGAAGCAACACACCACTAAGGCAACCAAGATCCACAAGACCACACTGAAAAAAAAATTGGTAGAATTTGCCATTCCTTCACGCTGTATTTCACACATTCTACCAATCTTCAAGTCGATTCTGCTAGAGGAACCTGTACCAGTATATAGTAACGTTTACCTTTCTTCTGGCAGAATTGACTCTGGTTTGACGCAGTGTGAAATACAGCGTGAAGGAATGGTAAATTCTACCAATCTTTTTTTTCAGTGCAAAGATTCTGATACCACTGTTGAGAGCGCACAGTGTCCACCCTCTCAAATGAAGGAAATTGAATGCGAGAGGCTGCACTCGAAATAAAATTGCGTAGAGCGCACATAGAAATTGCCTCACACAGGATAGATTCCTAACAATGAATTTAAAGTGAAGAAAAATAAAGTTATTCGTGAGGATGTGAGGCAAGACGTGTCTCAAGTAATATGAGATCTTCAACCGTAGGTATATCTAACTCTGTAATATAAGAACACAAGGGTAGCGTGTAACGCATAACTCCTGAAGCGCTAAGTGCTTCGGGTAGTTGTACCGCTCAAGTGGTCAAGGGGCGTAGGCCCTAGTATTAAAAAAACCGATTCTGAGTCAAGAATTTTGATTTTCAGGTTCCGATACTGAAATTTTTTAAATACCCTTGAGAACAATGGATAAAAGTTTCAAGCCATAAGTTCAAGCTATAAGTCATGATGTTCATAAAGAAGGTAACGGTCTAGGGGGAGGGATGTCGAGGAAAGCATTACGCCATTTTGTTTTTAAGCGTTAAAGGAGGGACCTACGTCACGAAAGCGTTATGGAAGGAGGGAGGGGGTTGGAAAAATCCTAAAAATTCCTTAAATTCAGCGTTATCTACTTTATGAACGACTCCTTTGAAGCGTTTGAAGTAAATTGTTCCTGAGACTAGCAACAGTGCCGATTAATTTCATCAGCAGTTTTTTCGAATTCCCCGTTTGTAATCCTCAAATGGTTAATTATTGTTGGAAACGAGTCAATTTCTGGGCTTTTTTAGTTCCTTACGGCAAATGGTGCAGAGTGGAGAATTTGCACGAAAAATTGTATTGCTTCATCTGGAGTGCTTAATGAGCTGAGTTCGCAGTATTTTTCATAATTTTTTCCTAATATGAAAAATTGTAGAAAAATAGATAGGAAAGTGAGAACATATACCACTTTGCGACGTCATCTAGTGGCATTTTCCACTTAAACACATTTATTTTAGCAAATTCGGTTATTTTGCCATATCTTCTTCAATAATTGGTCAATTTAGAAACCAATGATATGCTCAGTTCTCCCAGTGGTTTCCTCTTAAGCATGAAAGTCGCCAAATTTCAGACTGATGGAAATTATGCATTAGCCCTCAAAGCCATGATGTAGTTACCTCATCTTCTCTCTCACTTTACGGCTCATTTGGACGTATTTCTGCCAAACGGAACTATATGCATAATGACGTAAACCCTGTTATGCATATATTCTTAAGGGCCTCAGGGCTCATGTTTTAATGCACATAGTTCCGTTTGGTATAAATACGTTCACTAGGAAAAAAAACACATTGGATCTAGAGTCCAGACTCTTAAAAACGTCGACATGAAAAAGTACTCTTAATTCAATCAGAACCTAGCTCGAATCAAGAACCAAGTCTTTAAATTTAAGCGGATTTCGTTTTGATTCAAGCAAAAATCCGATTGAATCAAGAGTATTTTTTCTTGTCAATGTTTTCAAGAGTCTGTACTCTAGATCCAATGTGTTTTTTTTTTCCAGTGTTCGTTTTGACTTCCTCCGTTAGCTTCATTCCCGCTGCTCTACGAACCATCCATTGGCTAGCTAAATTAGGAGTCGGAAAGATATCCGGAGACCAGAAACGGAGCACAAGGTCTTCAATCGGGTCGTTCCGAGGGAAACAAATTATAGATATAAGAAAATGAAACCCGCTCTTGAGTTGTTCATTTATGAAGTTGGGAGCCATCTCTCGACTGTCTTTTCTGCCTCTGCTCTCGTTATTTCTGTAATTGCAATAGTGCTCCTTCCCGGTATCGCGCGCAGACATCATCTCCAGGCGCAGGAATCGCGAGGAAACTGAGAATCAAATAATCGTTGTAAGACAATGGATTTTACTCTTTCACACCCGACGTCCGAGTGCCGGTTCGAACGAGAATCCTCGTGGAGTCGCATTGCGCGCCCGCGAATTTCCCGCCAAACTCGGCGGCTTCACACCGTATCACGGCGCGGGCTGGGTAGCTCGGCAATAAGACTCTAGGCGAGGGATTTTTATTAAGTTTCGCCGATCCGTCTGAAGTAGGTGTTTTCCGAAATAATACTTTCCTCCTCCATGAAAAAAGGTCGTTTGAGAGATGATTCGGAAATCTCTCGAGCGAGCTATTCACCTGCTACGCTCAGATTTTTTTTTATTTTCGACTCTGATTGATGTGCCACTTTAAGATGGATATTCGAGAAAGATTCTCCGAGCAAAACCACCTGCGGGCTGATTATTGATTTTGATAGACATAGCTATAGGCAAAGAAGACAAAAGGGATTTGGAGGGATCGTATTGGTGGAAGCGGGTGGCTGCAATGGATAAAGGAGGTAACGAATAGACTAACTACCGGCAACCCACGAGAGACCCTATAGTCTATCATTTGGACGGAGTAAAATAGAAAGGAACCAAGCCACATCGGGATCGAACCGAGGAAAAGAGGTTTAAAGTTTGGCTCCTGCATAAGACTCAATGTAAAAGATAAACTTCAAGTTCAAATTCCACAAAATTTGCTCCAACAAAAACCTTGAATTTTTGGCGATATATAGTAGAGCAGTGGTTGAGTTCAAAACCACTCATAACTCAATTTTTTTCCAAAATGTGGGTTGGTTCCTTTCTGCTTAACTCAGTCCATTTATCCCTTCAGTCTTTGAGAACCACCCATTTTAACCAGTAGGCACACTCTATACTATTAATTGAAATTCACCAAATTCGACCCTGTAAAGATCGAACGTACAAATGCAGGGAGAAAGGGGGGCTGTCTAGCCCCTATGTTGTTTTAAATTGCTTTAAAACTACGCATGTAAATAATTCCTCTTTGTTCTGGGAACACCGCGGAAGAGGAGGAATAATGGAAAGAGGGTTAGAAGATAAGACAAATCTTAATGCTTTAAATGTGCTAAATGATGTCAAAATGCAATGGGTGAGTAAAATTTGTAGGACCAGACCGGCCAAATAATTGCCGCAGTGCGAAAACAGACAAAAGAGTTAGAGGCGGCACTGGATGCTGAGTTAAAGCATGCCAAAAACGCGTTGCCACACGGTGCGGATCCGGAAATCATGGAGATAAAACTCTACTTTAGTCTCGCACAGTTAAACCTTGGGAGAACACTGGAAAAAAACACATTTGATCTAGAGTCCAGACTCTTGAAAACATTGATAAGAAAAAATACTCTTGATTCAATCGGATTTTTGCTTGAATCAAAACGAGGTCCGCTTAAATTAAGAGGCTTGGTTCTTGATTTAAGCTAGCTTCTGATTGAATCAAGAGTACTTTTTCTTGTCGATGTTTTTAAGAGTTTGGACTCTAGATCCGATGTGTTTTTTTTCCAGTGAAGGAAAAGCTCAAATCATTTCGCCCAGCTTTAAAATTTAGTGAATACCCTAACCCCACCTCCACACATAAAAACCCCTAATAGAGTTCGCGCCCACTAAGTTTACGCAGTTTTAGACTGCGACAGAGGATCCGCTATCTTGGTTCTTTCTTTCTCTTTCCTTGCGAAAATCACATCAGACGATTTTCTGTCGCAGTCCAGAGGTGCGTAAACTCAATTGGCGCAGATTCTATCGATTTTATGACTAAGTACGTGGACCTTATACTTTTTTTGTAGGAGCGGCTTTGAATTCGAGGATAAGTGCAATCAGTAATCTTTTGACATTTGTGCAAGCTTATTGTGTGAAGTTTGCTGTAAAGTTATGACACTTTCAAAGCCGGAAAACTGTGAAGTTCGGTCAATAATTTCTTTTTTTTTTGTTGCTGAATCCGAAAATCACCTTTGCTCTTTTGTCACGCAACAATTATCCGGAAAAATTCATTTTCCTCGGAAAATGTCGTTCTTATGGAAATCCCCAGTTTTTTTCGGAAAATCTGTGGGTTAAGGAAGAAACTAAGGACAGTATCAGACTCTGAAACCAAAAATGACAAAGTAATCCTCCACAGAGTCCTCAGCATTTAAAAAAAAAAAAAAAAAAATGCAGACCTGTATTATCGTTTACGAGCGACGTTCGGCGCTCATCCCGACAACGCTGCGTGGGGTTCGGACTATTAACATGCAGGGAGTAGGGACAATCGGATGGTTACATCGTCGCGCCGCTCAAGAGGGGGAGGGGTGGAAAGGGTCGGGGGCGGGGGTGGATCGGGCGACGCTGCTTACTCGCGAGCGAATAAATAGCGGCAAGATGTGGCTGTTTATGCGTTTTCGCCGGTTATATACGGTGCAGCGATGCACTTTCTGACCCATATCTCAAGCCAATACGTGCATACATCATTTGCTCTCCCCCCGCCACCGCCGAAATCCCGACTTGCCCCCGCACCCCCGGTCCTGTCACCGTATCATCCCCTCGCACACAATGGTCACTCTCGGACCGATTGTGGGACAGACATGCGGCGAGTTAACGCACCATTTCAGAGGCGATCCTCGCAAATTGGTAACACCGGGTTTTTTCTGTTCCAATATACGCCGAACAGTACCAAAACAGGCTGCCTCGCCGAATATCGGTATGAAATGGAGAAAAAGAAGTGGCACCAACTTACGAAGAATCGTCGCGTTGGTGGAAATATTGACCGGTAAAATTGCGAATGTACGCCATAAAATGAGTAATTTTGTTCTCTTCCTTAATAATCTTGTGAGAGATTATATGCAACATTTATAATTTACGAAATAAATTAAAAATGAACTTTTAATCGACGATTTCATTGATTGAGTTAGGGCCAGTAAGAAATCTGAAAGTAGGATTTAAACGATAATTAGTTATTAAGTCTTAAAGACAAGAATGCGTTTAATGAGATCTAAAATGCATTACTGAACCGGTTAACAAAATGTCTCTCTCAATACGTGAGAGAACATACTGTTCTCCAATCGTCTAATAAAAATTACCACCAGTATACGTGCACAAAACCGTGAGAAAAATGCAATTCAAGCCTGCATACATTTAATCAACTCAGGATCAGGACCTATTTTTCAAAAAAATTTGATTCCTTCGGAATTACATTGTAGCCAGAAAGAAAAATTGTGTAGTCAGATATAATTAAAATTAACTAATCTAACAGAGCTCAGAACGAACGTTCGTAACTCGCAGAGGTGACGGAGCAGAGTCGAACATTGGCGAGATCTTGTGAAAATAGCTGTTGTTAAAGATGCTTCGGAGCGGGAACAAGCGGAAAATTGTTCTTCTCAAATTAACTAATCTATTTAGACACGATCTCTATAAAACATTAGCGCAGCTGAAGTTATTAACACAAAAATCAACGTGTGAGTAGTGATTGATACATAATCATCAAAATTAAAGCATTTGCAGAGTCTTTAGGAAACAGGATGCGCCGCATAGAAGGCGCGCTCGCGATACCCAATATAGTGCCTTCCACATCGTAGAAATACCTCAAGCACTACACCGTTTACACAAACGGCCCGATGTGCAAATTGCCTATACTGCGCCTATGTTCACTTGTTCAGGATACATCGTGCCGTCAGAAGGGGCGCTCACGGTACCCAATATAGCGCCTTCCACATCGTAGAAATACCTCAAGCACTACACCGTTTACACATACGGCCCGATGTGCAAATTGCCTATACTGTGCCTATGTTCACTTGTTCAGGATACATCGTTCCGTCAGAAGGGGCGCTCACGCTACCCAATATAGCGCCTTCGCCTTCCACATCGTAGAAATACCTCAAGCACTACACCGTTTACACATACGGCCCGATGTGCAAATTGCCTATAATGCGCCTATGTTCACTTGTTCAGGATACACCGCTCCGTCTATCCCACGATCCGTGGGATCCGATCGCGGGATCGAGCATTCACATATTTTGCACGCCTGATCAAACATGCATCTATCGATTGGTGAGTCTTACCGCCTCTGTTCTTTGTAATATTCCCGCTCAAGGAAGGAACTTGAGGGAAGCGGAATGCCGAAAGATTTTGGTATTTGGAGTGTAGCCGAATGCTAGAAATAATGTAAAATTTGTCTTTAAAAAACTTACATTTTAATATCTTGTTATCAATTGTTACCACTGAAATCTGTCACCTTGTTTGAAAATAAATTATGGCCTTTGTGATATCGATTTTGTGACCCTGACGATGAAAGTTTGCTTCGAAAAGCTTCGGTCAAAGTTTGTTAATAAAATGTAAGTTTTTTAAAGAAAAATTTTACATTATTTCTAGCACTCGGCTACACTCCAAATACCAATATATTCAGTGCTACTACCTTTCAGACATTGTGTTACAATGTTCGCTGATTTTGACCGAAAGATAAGAATGATTGCCCCGTGTGCGACCAACGGCGATTCTGAAATCCCTCCCTTGATACCCGCCCCGAAGCATCCTTAACAACTGCAACTTCCACATCTCGAGATCTGGCCAATGCTCGAGTATGCCCCGTCGCCCTTGTAAGTTACGAACGTTGCACCCGCCATTGTCGTCTCCCAGACTGCCGCGTTTCGGGTAATGGGTATCGCAACCACATCGCTCCCTCAGAAGAGCATGTAGAAATCTATGATTTTAACGCAAAATTGGATGGAACTGAGCAAATGGGATTTCTCTACGTTTAAACTCTTTTAAGAAGGTCTAATTTAGATATGCATAGTGTCTCAAAAATGTACAGCCAGACTGTAAAATCTGGTTTTATGAGTCAAAATAAGACTTTTCCGTAAGTTTCTCAGTCAGAGCCCCGACATCCCCAAATTTTCGAGAAAATCTTGTGTTTTTTGGCGCGTATACGTAGTATACCGCCTTTGCGATCGTTTCGACCCCCCACTCGATACAATAACCGAGTCCCTTAGTTCCTTACCGAAAAGTGACTACCGCGAACTTCTGAGATTTTCCAAAGCGTGTAAAAAGTTTATTTATCCGTCAATAATTATGATTTAAAGTTGTTTCTCATTCTGGGGCTCATTAGTTTATGTGCAGTGAATACCAAGAGTCTACGTTACTTGGTTTTTTTAAAAAAAGCCTAAGAATACGACGCGCTGATTTAAAATATGCATATATAAGCAGAAGCAAGCGAACTGATTCGAGGATGGCTGATCAGGTCGGCACTCGTTGAATGAGAATTTCACTTCTTCGTTTTGTTTAAAACGTTGCTTTGACAGATCTCCACAACCCTGTTATGATTTTCAAAATTTGGTACTCCTTGCTCTGATAGCCGGGGCCAGCAGGATAGTGGTAAGTGCAATCTGTGATGAGCCTCGAGACTCATTAGACCATGTGCTAACCGTGGCCCATACAGAAATTCACTCCCCTATCAGGCCAAAACAGAGCACAGGCAGACACAAAACCCAGGTAGTGTCCCGGTCCTGGCTCGGTTCGCTGCGTCGCGTCGCTTCCCAGCTGAAGAACAAAAGGCGACCCTCGCGGTCCTCGTCACAGTCAGACCTAATTACTTTCACTCGATTACCCATTTCACCATCACGCTGGGATCCATCAAATTTTCGAAAAAATTGTTTCGCGAGTACTTAGGAATTTTTTCCTTACTCTCCGTTCAAAGACGAATTGAAAGAGGTCTCATTCATAAAAATCGGCCGAATAGAAGAGAAGTTACAGTATTTGAAATCCGAAGAAATCAACGAAACTTCTCCAAACAAAAAATAAAATGAAGGGGAAAAAAGAAATGTATAAATTACAATTAAATATAATTGACCTCAGAAATTGGCAAGCAATTCAACTATATAACGGAGAAAAAATTGGGAGAAATTACAAAAAATTCGCTTCTTGCAAGGGGCTTCCTTATAAGAATTTTGATCTGAAGGCAAGGATTGAATACCAGCGCAATACACCATACAATACATGGTGTGCCTGAACGAACATTTTTTTTGGTGTCAAAATCGAAAATTCTTTATATTTTTTAACTACAGTGTCTCTTGAGTCGTTTAAGCCAAAAAAAAAATTCCGTCAAGATTCTGGAAAGTAAAGGCGCTTTAAAAGTATTCTGGGGCTATGTATCCTAACTGTGTCCACACATGGTTTCTGTTCAGCATATCCATGTGTAAGTATTTTTATACGTAGAATCTAATTTTCACGTCAGGGAGTCGACACATCTCGATTTTTTCGATTTTATACGGAAAATTGATGGTTTTTCGGGATTGAAATTATTATTGTTTCATGAAAAATAAATGCACCCAAAATGACTATAGCATAATGATTTTTATATATTTGCACCCACGAAATTGGTTGGTAAATTCAACGAGTGAGTGCATCGACCTGGTATATCAAGTTTCTGCAATTTTTTACGGCAAATCGGTAGATTTTCGGGATGTAGATTGCTTACTTTCAATTCATGAATGAATAAAGCATGGACATGGTTGAACTTCTTTGCATGGAAATACGTTTAAAATAACAAAATCAAGACATATCTTAATATCTAATTTGAAAAATAGAATGAAATTGTGAATCAACCACTGTACTAATTGCGAGGGGCGTTGGTTCATTTGAAAGGTGTTGTTCTCAATGCTTCGGGAAAACTATAAATTATTTTCTGGGGTTCGTCCCCGATTTTTAAATCCCTAAAAACTCATAAATTGGATGAGGGGAAGTGGGGGTTTTTTTGTTTTTTGTTTTTCGGAAAAGTTTTGTTGCTACGCATCTTACTTTACTGTTTGCTGTCTTTTTATCAGCTGTTTTCATTCAACAATCATCATTAAGTGAGGTTACTTCCAACACTCAACTGCCATCAACTTACATTTTTCTTTTCCCGCGTTTTTTTTTTTTTTTTACGGTTTTTCATGATTGGTTCCATCTTTTTCCTATTGCCAATTTTTCCTCATTAAGTCAATAACCTCCAAGTTTTTTTTCTCATTTCCGATCAGAACTTTTCACGCTGTTTCTTTTCAATGTGTATAAATATGTTTATTATTAATTTCCATTTTCATTTCATCCTTTTTCTTCTGATTTATTTTTTTTAATTTAAAAATTGAACTTTTCAGTTATGATTTTGTTAAAATAATAATAATTTTTACTAATTTTAATTTTAAATTTAACAGTTGTTATGAGTGAAATTTTCAATGACCGAGGCGGTCGTCCTCCAAAACGTGGTCGCGTTTTCCAGAATTCTTCGCATGTTCGTTTAGTGAAGCAAGAACTTAACTCTGTTATTAGTATAGACAATCAAAGTTTCATTTCTTCATTTCGGAAGTATAAAATTGATGATCAGAACTTTGATGAAAATTTTGTTACCAAATTTTCAGTCGGTTCAATGAATATAATTTGTCATCATTGTGATGCTCGCCATTTTCAGGGTGAAATGTCCAATGGTCATTTTAATAACTGCTGCCAAAATGGCTTAATTTCTTTACCGAGTATTCGGACAAATACCGATTTGAAATCATTATTTTTATATTCTCCAAATTTCATAAAGCATATCAGAAATTATAATAGTGTTGTTGCTTTTGCCTCTTTCTCTGCAAATCGAATTGATATTCCGGGTGATGGACCTTATTGCTTTAAAGTTCAAGGATCCATATATAGGTAAGTTTATTTAATATTTACCGTTACGTAACGTACTTTTTTCAGTTTCTCAGTCCGTCCCTCCCTCCTTCCCACCCCTTAACGCATCCGGAATGCAGCTGCATTCCGGATACTACATTTAAATCTTTCCTCCTCTGTTAGTTACTATTTGGACTTTGTCTATTCCGTTTTGTTTTTAAACATTTTAAAAATAACATAATCCTGATAAATTTTCCAGAAATTATCCTATTTTCCAGATTGACATAATCCTGTGGAACGAAGCTACCAATGAAATTGAACACGAAGACTTGGGAAAAACCATTTTTATCAAACAAGTTAAGCTAGGAACATACATGGGTAATAAACAACTGACTTATATGTGGAATAGTAAGATAACGAAACAAGAAAAAGATAACATACCAGCAAATACGGAAACCAGAAAGCAGACTGAACATGGAAAAAACGAAGAAGAAAAAGCGGAAAAATTAGATGAAGTTAAAACAGGAGCAGAAAAAGAAGAAGAACCAGAAGGAACAGCTACTGAAGAAGAAAAAGAAGAAGCAAAAAAAGAAAAGACAAAAGGAGGAAAGAAGAAGAGCAAAGTTGTAGGAAATATAGGAAGAAAAGCAGGACAGAAATGGCAAAAGAAGAATCAACAATTTAATCGAAAAAAAGCTAAGTATTTAAAAAATAAAAAAAGATCTTCTTTAAAATTAGTTTGAAAACAAATGTAAAACCTAAAAAATAATTTTGTATGAAGATTAAAACAAAATTTTAGTTTAAAGTTTACTAAATAAAATTACAATTTTTGAAAACATTTGTTATATTTATTCTCTCAAAAAAATAATTAGACCCGATTCAAAGACAAAACAGAAAATTAAATGAAAATAAATAAATAAAAAAAAAAAAACATGTGAAAGTGAAAAGTGTACAGGAAAAATAAGGGGCTGCGAAGCAGCCCCATAAGCCCCTAGTTTAATGCAATTACATTTATGTCGAGTCAATTTCTTTTCAATAATATATCGGGATTTATAATAGGTACCGGTGATTTGGATATTTTAGCCCCAAAAAGACCTTTAAATCGACTGTATCTTTCAGGAGTTCGACAGAATTTTTCCTTTCTTCGCTTAAATTATTCCGTAGCACTTTTCTTTAAGAATCTGATAAGATATTGCTGGGGGCAGATCAAAAAACTTAAACTCGTTCGAATGGCTTTCTACATTCACAATACACGGTCTCGTCAAAGTGCGTCGTCGAAGAGTTGGATCGTATGAATTCTCTTGTTGTGCTACTTGCCTATTTTGAAATCTCTGTAAATGAAAACTAAAGGGGTTGATATGTGTGAGTTAATGACGCGCCTTATCAACACATTGTGTTGGAGTTCACTGCTTGTTTTTTAATATTTTGGCGACAATTACGAATAGAACTCATGAAAATTGATTAAATCTACTCAATTAATGACGTGCACCTGGCTTTGGACTTCATAGAGCTTTAAGTGGTTTTTGCGGAGGCTTCCTGTTTCCAGATTCCTCGTTGCTCTTGCTACCATTTAGTTTTGTAGGCGTTTCTATCATTCAAAAAATCTTTACAACGGACCTTTCTCGGTAAATATTTGGTGGTCACGTCACTTCAAATCGCAGCAGAAATTCAGTATAAAAATCATCCGTGAGGGCTGTATTCAAGACAACAAAATTGTTCTTCTCAAATTAACTAATCTATTTAGACACGATCTCTATAAAGCATTAGCGCAGCTGAAGTTACTAACACAAAAAGCAACGTGTGAGAAGTAATTGATACATAATTATCAAAATTAAAGCATTCGCAGAGTTTTTAGGAAACAGGATGCGCCGCATAGAAGGCGCGCTGACGGTACCCAATATAGCGCCTTCCACATCGTAGAAATACTTCAAGCACTACACCGTTTGCACATACGGCCCAATGTGCAAATTGCCTATACTGCGCCTGCCGGAGTGTATTGTAGGCGTCTCTAACATCCAAAAAATGTTTACAATAGACCACTTTTTCGGTAAATATTTGGTGGTCACGACACTTCAAATCGCACCAGAAATTCCGTATAAAAACCATCCGTGAGGGCTGTATTCAAGACAACTTATTACAAAAATAGGATTTTTCACGGCAATATTGTAACAGTCGCAGCGGACGGTAAGCGTTGATGGCTTTCTTCCCTTCTAAAGTCATCATTCCATTCTAAGCAATCCTAATAGAGCCAAGCTCCCAAAGTATTCTACCAATTGCAAGGGAAAGAAGAAGAAAACTGTGCGTTTTAGGTCGACCATCGACGAACCACAGTTGAACGCGGTGGTATAAATTCGGAGGTAAGAGAGTCACTTAATTTATAATTTATAAATGAAGACCCTCCATTTAATCTGCTCACAGCTAAAAGATTTAAAAAGTAGTTAATAAAAAGAGGGGAGTGCGGTCGGCATTATTAGGGCGTTTTTAAGGCCCGGAGCCGTGTTGCCAAATTCCGAGTTGTTCCACTGAATATCATACGTGAAATGGGCACAGTTACACGAGTGTCTGGCAACTGTGAGATGTCCTGAAGGTGCTTTTAGAGTATCTGCCCTAATTTAGTCCCTGGGGAGAGTGAAGCCCGGCACCGAGGCAGTATATCATATCATTTGGGGAGCATGGACCTGCTGATGCGAGGAAAGTGTTTGAAATTAAAACGGAGGAAAAATTATCTTTTTCCAAGTGAATGTGCTGAGGTGTCAAAATATTTTCAAGAGAATATTTAAGCTGTTTTTTGTTCTGTGAAAAGGTGGCTACGTAACAAAGGGATCGTTGGTTTTTTTTTATCTGAGTCCACTCTCAAAAATGTTCGGTTTTTTAGTCCATGTCGGACCGTGCTTAGAGGCAAATGCAGATTTTTGAGCTACCTCAAGTGACAGCGACGGTTGAAAAGCTTTTTTCAAAATCTCTCAAGGAAATTGTTAAGACGACTTACGTAAACAAAAACCTTCATTTTTTAAATCAAATATAAGACTGGTAAATTAAATGTACAAATGTTGTGAAAAAGTGACATTAATTTATTTAGCGCATCACTAAACAAAACCCTTTTTTATATAAAATACCCTGCTTTTTAAATACATTTTGAAGCACAGTTTCAATCCATGAGGAATATCCTAACATTTGAATAGGCAAATATTTCAACTCAAAGGATTATTTTTTGCCCATACTGTCAATTGAGGGTGAGCACTTTTGGGGAGGAGATTCTGATATACTTATGATCCATCCCTGTCTGCTCTAAAAAAGAAGAATTCTACTTTAATTGCTAAAATATAACGAGGGGAAATTGTAATTTTAAACGCTCACGTATTAACAGCTTCATAATTTTTTACCTTAAAAGTATTGATAACGATCATTGATTAATATATATATTTACAGATTTTTACCTTAACCGTGAAAAGGAATAAAAAGTAATAGATGAAATAATGAATGAATAATGTTCAATTAAAAAATCAGAAAAGTCAGAAAGTGACTTTCCTCACAACTAAAAAACTTTGCAAAAGAAATCACACTGCCAAATTAGCAGGATTGTTTTTTTATAAAACATTTTACCCATCTAAAATCTGAAATCCTTTTTAGATAGTTAATTCTCAATTTTTTTAGAATTATTCGCGGGAAATCATACAAAATGCAGTTTACGTGATACGTTAAATCAACAACTCTATTAATTAAAAGTATATTTGTTTGAGAATAGATCTGTATATTTAGTGTTCCAGATTCTGTTGAACTCCCGTGGCATCCACGCCCTAGCGTTTTTCCAAAATTATATGCATCCCTGTCTAATGTATGCAACCATTCCTATTAAATTACACTTATATTCATTTTTTTTAAAACTGACGATGTAGAAAGAATCCGTTTGCATCAACGTAAAATAAAAAAAAAAACTCTTTTTAAAGTAAAATACGTCAATTTACTACAGACGAGCTTTAAAGTATGTTATTCTTATGTATGACAAGACTAATTTAAAAAAAAAATTGTTTTGTGCCCAAATAAAAATGAGCTAATTTTTAGGCCTCACTTCTCCACGCCGCTTCCCGCTGTTTTATGGCTAAGTCGCAACTGAATGGACGGCAAAAAACACCAGTGGCGGGCGTGTTTTGCGATGTATCGATTCATCTGCCGTTTAAACCTACGGAAAAGGATCGTGAAACAGAGTGCTCACAACGAGCACTTCAATAATCGATCCTTCGCCGTAGCTTCAAATGAGGAAATATCGATAATCGATCATTCATGACTCGCACTGAAAAATACGAGAGAGGGAACGAATTCGAACGTGTGTACCGATTGAGTTATGCAGGTTCGTCGAAAGTAGGAGAGAACACTCATTCAAACAGAACGCCCCAATTCCGCGTTCGAGCGCGCCCGGCGAAAGTTTAAGAGCAATTTACGGATGGGAGCCGAACTTAATAATGAACCGACAATGAAAAACAGAACGGGATTAGTGCCATGACAAAGCGAGCTTTTTTAACAACACAATATCTCCTCGCGCCGCGGCGCCTGTGTCATCGGCGTGGGTTGAAAAATTATTATAAATACACGCAACAAATGGAGGTGTTGTCAGGGTGGCATGAAACGTAAGAGAGAAATGAAAGATTGGAAATTTCAGTGAAATATTTCATGATATTTCACTAGGCTGTGAAATATTTCATATTTTTAAGTGGCTAGATTATGCAACCCGCATTTAAACATACAAAAATAGAAGAAAGTCATGATTTTTACACTTAGTGAAACATGAAAAGGAACCGGTATTTTTCAATATTTTTCATAAATTTCTGAAATTTCTTGAAATATTTCAAGTGGAATTTCAAGATTTTATTTTTCATGAAATTTTGCCACCCTGGGTGATGTTCCGGTATTTTTTGCCTCCTTTGTTACGCCTGAGACTGCATAAGTTGGTTCTCAACAAAAATGCCTATCCGACGCATTTATGCATCGCATCAGACTTTCGGACGCATTCAAGCAAAATTCGTCTTTTTCTGGCCGAAGTATCACAAGCGTCATGCGACGTTTCAAACTTTCCGCAGCCATTTTATTTTTTCTCAGGGGAATCGTTGGTTAAATCTGCTTGAAAATTTCACTGAATTTTCGGCAGTACAAAGAAAATTCAGTGAAATTTTTGGACAGCTTCGTTGAAAAATTTCTTTGCAAAAAAATAAAACGGCGGCGGAAATTCTCAAACGTCCCATGACACTTGTGATACTTTGGCTGGAAGGTGACGAAGTAACCTAACTACATTTTGCGTTGTCTAACTTCCCACCGTGTTTCAATTTTTTTTTCAGGAAGAATCTCATCAGCGGAAAAACATATTGAAAAAAACGTAACTTTTACTTACTATGAATATTCTCTCGATTGTGGAGAATGTACTCCCAAAATTTCGAGTTAACTTATTGCTAAGTTGTCTATGAAGTAAATAAAAGATAAATGAAAATATTAGGCAAAGTTTGATATAATTAGGCTAATTCTGGTTTAAGCTACCACTTTTCTAGACTTTTAACCATTTCCCCTTTTCGGTCCCCTATCAGAAAATATTTTAAGAATATCCCTTTCCGAATATTCCAAGAATAGGTACTTTTTCTTAGAAATTTAAAGTTGAATAATTCAAAGTATCGAAGAAATAATCATGATTTCAGAATTTTCCAAGATTAAATTTCCAAAATATTCAATATACCAGAAAAAAACTTAAATTTCTGTTAAAAATAACTTCCAACGAGTTTGGTCATTTCCCAAAGAGGAATTTTAGTTGCTTATTCGGATTGCTTTTCAGGTTCTGTCTCAGGAATTGTTAAACCTAAAATTTGTCTCAGTATGTTCAAAGAGCACTCCCAAAAAATTTCATGACGGAATATTCTCTGAGAGGAAATTTCTGGATATTCCCATTCTTGTCACGTTTGCGGGGGAGAAGCGACGATATCCAAAAATAGAGGTGAAGAGAGGTATGAAGAGACATGACGAGGAGGAGATGGATAGGGGAGGAAGAAGAGGGAGGGAAGAGAGGGAAATAGAGCCGGAACCGACGAGATACATTTCGACGGTTTAATTCAACTCGGAGGGATTAGAAGATTACAAATTGGCCTCAAAGTATCAGGGAAGATTCAGAACATTGGCCGCGCGCAGCTCACGAAGATGCAGAGCCCTGGACTCAAATCTGCGCGGCGGAATTGATATTTCGGTCTCGTCGCCGCGATTTCCTCCGGAAATGAATTCGCACACCTGGCGTATCGGGAGGGGGTTTATTCCGAGACTGAGTTCCGCATACATTACGACGGGCGAAATTAAAGCCGCGGATATTTCGACCACCGGCTCCAATTCCTGAAAGCCGTGCTCCCAGGGATGGAATATGAAACACGATCAGTTCGCTGTCCTTCTCCTCCCCAATTAATTGGAGTTCCGCTGGTCAGCGAATGCGGCTCGTAGAAAGGATGACATTATGTGTGGTCCGCTTGACCGAGATCATAGGGACGGCCACGTACGGCTTATGAGATCTGGCCCCAGCTAGAGTCCCTTTATCCTGAAGAGTAAAGACAATGCGAATCCGTTTCTGATTGGTTCCCGTATTTTAGGCCATCACAGTGTCACGAACGGGAATAAAGATCACATTTTCACCAATTGCATAGATTATAAACTGGAAACTGGCGTCTCTCGTGGGTTGCCGTTAGTTAGTCAAATCTACCTCCTTTGTCCATTGCAACCACCCGCTTCCACCAATAGGATCCATCCATACCCTTTTTGTCTTCTTTGTCTTTAGCTTTGTCTATCAATTTTAATAATCGGCCCGCGGGTGACCCAGGTCGGGAGAGAGGTTGCCCGAGCAAGTTTAGTATTGGGTACCACCTGGGAACGGGTGACGGGAACGTCCCACGAAGGGATGGCGGCAGGGCGTCGGCGAACAGATGACGCGTTGTCGGTTGCTCGATTATCTTTATGAAGATAGGCAAGTGTGGCGTCTGGGTGTCGCAGAACGCCTGAGTGCGTTATGCAGGAATGACTTTTATGAATATATGCTTTACCGTATTACTTTTGTCATATGACTCATGCAGAGGTGCAAACTGAAACATTCTGCTGAAAAGTGAAAATTTATTTTCCATGAAATTCTTGGTCTTCCAACAATTACTCGAGAATTCGATAGGGAAAAAAATGTATCCCCAAATTTTCAAAACTAATAATTTTTTTTTTCATGCGTTACATGATATACACTAAGTTCATCGTAGAAGTTTTAAGAAATTTCATGAAAGTCAGCGATGTTTTGTTGAATCCTTAGATTCCAAGTTGGGGAACCTTGCCAAAAACACGTGCTCCGCGGTTTTTAAGGGGCCGTTGCATACGAGCTTATAGTTCTGCAAATACATCGTAAAAAAGAATCGGACTTCAAATTGATAAAAATGGAAGAAGAAAAAAATCGGATTTCAGCAATTTCAGTTAGGGCTCGTTTTTCACTTTTCTCTTTATATCTCACCTCTCTTTCACTCACCTCTCTCTCGTCTTTTTGACAATAGCGTTTCTGTTGCATGAATTCAATAATACGTCACTTAAAAGAAGTAATGGAATAATTGCTAAATGGTATAGGTGAAATAAATTCAAAGTTGTTGAGCGAAAAATTTACATTTATTCACAAAATGCTGAAACTTTGCAGTAATATCATTGCACTGTCGTGAGGTTTATTAAGTTTTAATTGGGTTTGGACTGGTGATAAGTGGTGTAAAAGAGACGGTTTTTTATGTCCTCCATTCAAATGTGTTGTTTTAAAGTGATCATCGAAACGATCAGGAAGGGCGATGCACAATGTATGCGATCCTAAACAGTTGTACAATTTGATCAGCATTTAGTGATGTGTGCTCGATCCGACGGTTTCCGGCGCCGAGCAAGTCGGAGTACAATTTGGAAAAGCGTTCATCTCAAAAAATGTTATTTGTCTGCAAACCGTATCGCAACTCCGGATTTTTTTCCACTTGACTCACGCTGATTTCCGGAAGAAAAATCTCTTGAAAACCCCGAATAAATACCCAGTTCTTGGTTTCTGAAAAATGTCTACCACGACTTCCGCAACGAAAACAAGAATACTGAGGAACAGTCCCACGGCAAGTCCGATGAAGGCTGATTGTAAATCGTTTATGTTGTACGCTCGAGGATGTTCGTTACTCGTCATTGGAGGTACTTTCGCCACCAGTATGTACTCGTCTTGGAGGGTGATGCGCAGGAGTTGGGACGAGTGTCCAGTTTCAAAGAAATGGAACAAGATTTGACCCAGTTTATCAATGATGAACGCATATTTTTCAAATGGTAACAATAATGGATATGTCATTAAGCATTCTTTCATCAGATGATATCCAGTATAGCGTTGTGTGATGCTGTTTTTCATAACTAAACTTTCTTTCGAAGTTAGAGAAAAAGGCAAGTTCACCAGATGAGCATCATATCCCGCAAGAATTTGCGCGTTCCTTAAAATTTGATTGAAAACATCCCTTTCCGCATCTGATTTTAGAAAAGAGTCCCTGTCTCCCGTAAAAATTGCAGAAGGAGCAATTCGAAATATTTCAGATAATATTTGCGACTCATAATGTCTGAAATTCGTGGCCATCTTAGCTATAAGACTCTTAGATAGATTCTGTTGAGCGAAAATACTTGGGAGAGCATCTAAATCGTCATAATTTGCTTGAATATACATTAGATCGGACTGATCTAAAGTCTCAAGCGAGTCAATTTCTGGATAGGAGACTCTGTTTTGTAGAAACTTTGTCATACTACTAAGGAAAGCTGTGGAGATGATGATCGCAGAAAAGCTGAATATGACAAACAGAATCTTGCCGGTGTACAGACGACCCAAAAGAAGAGATGGTGGAAATCCGCAGATAAAATAGGCGAAAACAGTCAAAAGAGGTGACGTGCCTCTGTAAAGATGAATCTCGGCCTCTGAATAAAGTTGATGGAAAATTTCGAATTGAAAATACTGAAAAACGTACTGCATCAGGACGAAAAGCATGAAATCAACTCCCAAGCTTTAAAAAAGCTCTCAAGTTGAGGCCAAAATGGAGGGGATATCCCACGCTATCCTGAGAGTCCACGTCTACATCAAGACAAACTCTCCATGCAAAGATAGGGAGCAAATACATTGACAGGGATGCCCCTTTATTTGAGGACTCCAAAACTGAAAACACGGCAACCCTACTAATGTATTTGCTCCCTATCTTTGCATGGAGAGCTTGTCTTGATGTAGAGGCGGACTCTCAGGATAGCGTGGGATATCCCCTCCATTTTGGCCTCAACTTGAGAGCTTTTTTAAAGCTTGGGAGTTGATTTCAGAGAAAACCAGTGGTACCATCGTGTTTCTCGCAAACTTTTACATAAGAATGAATTGTCAAATCGCAAAATCCTCACACATGCAACATCTCCATTATCAAAATTAAAGCATTTGCAGAGTTTTAGGAAGCAGGATGCGCCGCATAGAAGGTGCGCTCAAGGTACCCAATATAGCGCCTTCCACATCGTAGAAATACCTCAAGCACTACACAGTTTACACATACGGCTCGATGTGCAAATTGCCTATACTGCGCCTGCCGGAGTGTACACACCGTATGTTCACTTCTTCTGTTTACACCACCGTTCCGTCCGTCCCACGATCCATGGATCGCGGGCTCGAGCATGCACATATTTTGCACGCCTGATCAAACTGTATCAATCGACTGGTGCGTCTCGCACCGCCTCTGTGCTTCGTAATATTTCTGCTCAAAGAAGGAATTAGAGGGAAACCAGTGGCACCATCGTGTTTCTCGCGAACTTTTACGTAAGAATCAATAGTCAAATCGCAAGTTCCTCACACATGCAACATCTCCATTTTGCTGAAAATTAATGATTTGCCAGAAGAAATTTGGCAACACCTGAAGGTTCATACGGCGTTCTTCCCTAGCCCGACAGTATGGTGTCATACAAAATTAATTCAGGCAGCTATAGAGCAGACTCCTCCAAGTGTTAGCAGAGGGTGGATAGCAATTCGATTCCCCAGAGAGACCATCACAAATCAATTCTCAAGCAAGATTCAGCACCTATCATCCTTCATGCTTCGCCTCTTCATTTTCTCCATGATTCCGCGGAAGACGCCCCGGTAATCCTCCGCGATAAGATATATTCTGACGTGATCTCCCTTGCATCTACTGAGAGTCTTGCATTTTAAATACTTATGCCTTTGTGCCAGCGTGCGTCCGCCTTTCGTAAGAGCCCTTTACAGATAACCCACTTGGGTGGCACTGGCAGCGGATCCGCGAAACGTCATCTCGCCGCTCTTCTGGCGTAAGAACGTACCTCGATTACTTCATGAGCCCTAGAAAGCATGGATTCATGTGTAAAACAGAGCTCACCTGGAAGTTGAGATACGCCCTTACATCAGAGGGGCAACGATCCGTCGCAAGCCGTCACAAGAAAATCAATCCCCCGAGATGTTCAAAAGCGAATATCATTACTCTGTAACTTTTTCCCTCTTTGAACCCAATACTTCCGAGTTGTACTTTTCTTAAACGCATGGAGGGGAAATTTTTAATGGGAGTCGTAATCCCTTATTCTCCAGGAGATGCGAGCTTCTATGAAGCGCAAAGCAACTCAAGATTCTCAAATGGTGGCTCCGAACGCTGCCGTCCTGAGGAAAAGAGCCGTATGAACCTTCAGGAGTTGCCAAATGTCTTTTGTTAAAACACGAATTTTTCGGTAAAATTATGAACACCTTTCTTCCAATTTTTCAGATAATTGTGTTCTCAATTTCACCTCAAGTTCCTGGAAAATTTCAAAGAAAAATATTCATAGCTTTCCTCGGGAATAAAAATTTCATCGAGGAAAATTTGGCAACTCTTGAATGTTCATACGGTGTTCTTCCTTAGCACGGCAGAATGGTGGTACATCATCCAAACCGTTGTGAAAAAAGAAATTACGTGTCACCGGTACAACAAAGCAGTGTAAAGTATACGAGGGCTGTCCCAAAAGAAACCGGACTTTTGTCATAGAAGGCGAACCAAGCGTTGTAATGAAGTTTTCATGGGCTCGTTTGAAAGCTGATAAGCTACTGGAGATGCTTGTTTTTACAGAATGCAAAAACTCGTCTTGGTAAGGAAACTACACGCTTTGGAATAAAGGAAAGTCAAACTCGAGTTGCGATTTTTGTATTTATTTCAAGAAAAATTTAGACACAACTTAAAAAAAACCCAGGTTTTAAGGTAAAAATTCGTTGCTCTCTTATTCAAATGCTTAAAAATAAGGAAATTAACATTTTAAGCAGCTTACCAAGTCATCACTTATCCCCTTCAAAATAATCGCCAGCTTTGTCGATGCATTTTTGCCACCGTTTCTTCAATTGGGAGAAAACACTGTTGGAAATCCTCAGATTTGAATGATCGCAATTCCTACAAGGTGTTCTCTTGAATTTTCGGAATGGTTTGAAAATGTCGACCTTTCAAGGTAAATTTAAGTCGTGGAAATAAGAATAAATCACACGGAGCCAGGTCAGGTCACCTTGAAGGAATTGCGATCATTCAAACCTGAGGATTTCCAACAGTGTTTCTCCCAGTTGAAGAAACGGTGGCAAAAAATGCATCGACAAAACTGGCAAGTATTTTGAAGCGGATAGGTTATGACTTGGTAAGCTGCTTAAAAAGTTAATTTCCTTATATAGTCCAGTCAATCTGGCATTTTATTTTGCGAAAATCTGAGGAGAAAAAAGTAAGACGGATTCCTATGTAATTTGGGTCGCTGAATCCGAATCTGATGTTTGCCAACAAAAATTTTGACCGGAAATGGCCGCCATCTTGAAAAAATGGCGGAAAATCACGTTTTTTCCCCAAAATCCCCCAAAATCTCACTTATTTTGGGGTTTTCGACAAAATGAGTTATCTTCACTTTAAAAGTACGTAAAATTTCCTATCAAACGGCTTTTAGATTTTTGAAATCGGACAATTAGGGTAAAAGTTATGGGCGATCGCGTTAGGGGTGGTTTTAGGGGTTGATGAATTTTTCACCAAAATTGCTGCGTAAAAACGCTGTAACGCCGTTGGAAGTGAAACAAAAATTCCGAAAATGGTTTGCATATGTCCCCCTGGGTACCAGTGACTCTCCGCCATGAAAAAATCCCCCACCCCCGCCCCTCCCCCCGCGCCCCTCATTCAATGTGCACTTTTTTCAATTAAATCACACTAATTACAGATGCCGAAAATGTATGCAAAACCCTCATGGATCACTTGGTTTTCCAACTCCCATCACCCCCCTTAATCCCGTTATGACCCCCCTCACCTACCCCTCCCCCCTCAACCCCCTCCCCGCCCCTCCATCCCTCCACCCCAAACCCTTATTAGCCATATAAGAGCCACCGAACCGATTCTGAAAGCAAGATTTTTTTTTTTTTTATTTTTTTTTTTTTTACAGGCGGCGAAAATCTTTTAAAGACTTCATCTTAGGCAGCTAGGAACTCAAGATGGATGTGTGGGATTTCCACCCACTAAAAACCCCTCCGCTTTGGGTGAGCGAATTGAAAAAAAAGAGCACTGAATGAATGTTGTCTTGAATCCCTGGTAAAAATTGGCAGTAGGATCTGTGTTCCAAAATACTATAGACCTACAGACGGCTGTCGGTTTTCCTATAGCTTCTGTAGCTGACTATGCAATTTCTTATAGCCTTTTATAGACCGTGGCAAAAAAGCTACAGCAAGGCTATATACTGTATAGCCCGGCGATATGAACTGCATAGCCTCGGCTTTATATTTTTTATCGCTTCGTGTAGCCCGGCTGTATAATTTTTTATCGCTTCGTGTAGCCCGGCTGTGTGAAATTCTTCGCTCTCTACAGCCAGTTAAATAATTTTCTATCGTCTTCTATATCCAGCTATAAGAATTCCTAAGGTATTTTGAATAACGCAGCTCCTATTGATAATTTTTACCAGGGATAGCTTTTTCTCTATGACATTTTCCATAAATCCGCTCCGACTCGGTAAATTCGGTATTTTAATCAAATGTCCATAAATCCACAAAAAATCCAGCGTTAAGATCTCATAACGATCAGGCAATTTATTAACAGTCTGCAAATCAAGAATTTTGATGTCTTTCATTCCATCGTGGCGTTTCTTTTCAAAAATTTCAACGGGTGTTACTCCAGAGGCCCGAGCTATTTTACCGGCGGATTTTGAGATAAATTACGAGGTATTACTTAATCAGGGTAAACTGATGATTGTGGTGTGATACACATTACGCCGCCCATAGCATGGAAGGTGTTCATTCCATCAAGCGTCTTGACAATTCAAATCCGCATTATCGAATATGAACTGAAAGAAAGCGTCGAAATTGATTTTTACAGGTCCATGCAGAATAGCAGCGGTTTCAAATTTCAAAATTTCATGGTACGGTGCAACGTAGGCGAGAGATTCAATACACCAATCAATTTTTTCGATCTGAATTTTTAGCACACATACAATGAAACTCCGATTTGGATGGGCGAATTATATGACCGAGGTCTGACTGCTGAAATTGCAGAGTGAGAAATCGCGTTGACTTTTTTTTGGAACTTCGGTTTACTCTTAACTTTTTTGTTATTTAGAATAATAGTATCAAGTAGGAGCTTCAGAGACTCAGGAATGTCTGATTCTCCGTTCTTAAAAAAATAACCAAATCAAACCAATGAGTGATATCTTTTCCCGTTTTTGGTGATAAGATTCTCAACGAAGCTTGGTAAAATCAGGTTTTAAGCAATAAAAACGCTGAAAGGCTACGTATCGTGGAAACTGCTGCAAAAATGATTCTCGAGGATATCAGAACGAAGGGTTACGACACAGACAACTATCCTGCATCTCATGATTTTTTTAAGAACGCAGAATCAGACATTCCAGATTCTCTGAAGCTCCTACTTCATACTATCATTCTAAATAACAAAAAAGTTAAGAGCAAACCGAAGTTCCAAAAAAAAGGCAACGCGATTTCTCACTCTGTAATTTCAGCAGTCAGTATAATACCGAATTTACCGGGTTGGAGCGGATTTATGGAAAATGTTACAGAGAAACAGCTATTCAAGACAACATTCATTCAGTGCTCTTTTTTTTCAATTCGCTCACCCAAAGCGGAGGGGTTTTTAGTGGGTGGAAATCCCACACATCCATCTTGAGTTCCTAGCTGCCTAAGATGAAGTCTTTAAAAGATTTTCGCCGCCTGTAAAAAAAAAAAAAATAAAAAAAAA
The DNA here is from genome assembly GCF_918797505.1 of Bemisia tabaci. Classification (NCBI taxonomy): domain Eukaryota; kingdom Metazoa; phylum Arthropoda; class Insecta; order Hemiptera; family Aleyrodidae; genus Bemisia; species Bemisia tabaci. Next base: position 16,119,389 of record NC_092796.1, read on the forward strand.
AAAATCTTGCTTTCAGAATCGGTTCGGTGGCTCTTATATGGCTAATAAGGGTTTGGGGTGGAGGGATGGAGGGGCGGGGAGGGGGTTGAGGGGGGAGGGGTAGGTGAGGGGGGTCATAACGGGATTAAGGGGGGTGATGGGAGTTGGAAAACCAAGTGATCCATGAGGGTTTTGCATACATTTTCGGCATCTGTAATTAGTGTGATTTAATTGAAAAAAGTGCACATTGAATGAGGGGCGCGGGGGGAGGGGCGGGGGTGGGGGATTTTTTCATGGCGGAGAGTCACTGGTACCCAGGGGGACATATGCAAACCATTTTCGGAATTTTTGTTTCACTTCCAACGGCGTTACAGCGTTTTTACGCAGCAATTTTGGTGAAAAATTCATCAACCCCTAAAACCACCCCTAACGCGATCGCCCATAACTTTTACCCTAATTGTCCGATTTCAAAAATCTAAAAGCCGTTTGATAGGAAATTTTACGTACTTTTAAAGTGAAGATAACTCATTTTGTCGAAAACCCCAAAATAAGTGAGATTTTGGGGGATTTTGGGGAAAAAACGTGATTTTCCGCCATTTTTTCAAGATGGCGGCCATTTCCGGTCAAAATTTTTGTTGGCAAACATCAGATTCGGATTCAGCGACCCAAATTACATAGGAATCCGTCTTACTTTTTTCTCCTCAGATTTTCGCAAAGTAGACCCCTTTTTTGGGCCAGATTGACTGGACTAATATTTAAGCATTTGAATAAGAGAGCAACGAATTTTTACCTTAAAACCTGGGTTTTTTAAAGTTGTGTCTAAATTTTTCTTGAAATAAATACAAAAATCGCAACTCGAGTTTGACTTTCCTTTATTCCAAAGCGTGTAGTTTCCTTACAAAGACGAGTTTTTGCATTCTGTAAAAACAAGCATCTCCAGTAGCTTATCAGCTTTCAAACGAGCCCATGAAAACTTCATTACGACGCTTGGTTCGCCTTCTATGACAAAAGTCCGGTTTCTTTTGGGACAGCCCTCGTATGTATTACTCGATCAAAAATTAGAATCAATTGATGGAAAGTTCTGGAGAAGTCTGTACCTATCTATTGCCCAATCAGAATTGTCTATATTTGAATTAGAAAGGGAAAAGTTTGCCCTAACTAAGTTGAAACTTTCGAAAATGTTTTTCCGATTAATAACATCTCATCATTTGTGGTTCGCGCCAAAATATACCTATTCTTGTGTTCTTTTGAAGTATGTATTCCTGGAGGGAGGTTACCGTTTGAGAATTTTGAATTTTCCATCCTCCAGCCTTTTTAGAAAGGTAACGGTTGCAACCTCTCCAGAAAATTCTCTCATATGCATATGAGGCCGTCAAAACTGCAACCTTTTGGCTCAATTACAAACAAAGTTCCATGATAAAAGTATAGGTACTTTTGAACATTGCCGCATGTTTGTTGCAACTTCGACACGGTCTGATGCATAATTCAATTCGTTTGTTCCTTCTTAAGTGACACGATGAAGAGCTATGTCACTCTTTTTAACGGCAAATTATTATTGAGTTATTCTTTGATTGGCACTTGGCAGCATGATTGCCTGATTAACGTGGCGAGGAGCGAACAGTAGACCGTTTTAAACAGTGGCATGGCGTGCTTTGCGATATATCAATAAGAATCGATTAATAGATTATATTTAATCGATTATTACACCTTATTGTCGATAAGAATCGATTAATAAGGTGTTCGCAGCGAACACCCTGTTCATCGATCATTTTCCATAGGTTTAAATGACAGAACAATCGATACATCGCAATTCACGCCACGCCACTGGTTTTAAAACTGTGTCAGGTGTCACAAAGAAAGAGAGAGAGTCGAGTGCTGTGCTAGCTATCTTGACAAATGTTTCGGGCATTAAGGATTATTTATTTCTCCCCAAATACTTGAAGCCAAAATGTGCTTGCGTTTAACTAAACGCTTTAATTTGGATCTTATTAACCAAATTTCGATGCACGATATCCAGCGAACTAGGTATTTGGTTTGAGAAACAGAATTTTCATATTATAACCGAACTTTCGACTCATATAATACTGAACGTTTATTTCGTGTACGCACACTTCTTTTCTCCATCCAAAAAGTCCGATTACATGGACGGAACGTTCGATTCGACGAATTGAAATTTCAGTATAACAAACCGAATAGGTCGATTAATCAAAAACACCGAACCATGCCTCATGTGATCCAGCTTCTTTTCCAGTGTAGCCGTGTGTTCCAGTGTGAGGCGCTTTGCGACGCCTAACCGCCACAAAACTCGGTCCTCCCACAAGTCATCAGGAGTTGGCACTCCCTCGCCTCATTCAAAACCTCTACCGCTTCTGGGCGTCCCCTTCATCTCCTCCCAGGAGGAACCCACTTCAGCATTTAGGCGGATTTCCCATGGATTCAAGCACAAATTTAATTGAATCAACAGGATTCTTTCTTTTCAAATTTTTCAAGTGTCTGGATTCTGGATCCAATAGACTTTTTTTCCAGTGCGCGGCGTTCCTCATTCTTCTGCAGCACGGCAGAACAATTTTTACAAGTGGAAGTATTTCTATCAAACGGACCTAAGCGCCATAGGGTGAGGAAGGTAGAGGGGGGCTTGGATTGGCAGCGGAATCGGGCGTCCGGCTTATTCCGTCCTATACTCGCAATGCTTTTCCATGGCACTTATGTCCGTTTGACACAACGCGCTATCCGGAATTCTAAATTCCTCAAAAGGAACTCAAATTGGCGCTTAGTTCCGTTTGATAGAAATACGTCCAAGTGAAAAATGTCTAATCCACAGTTTATGACCCACAGTTCACGAAGCGCGCTCGTAACACTTAGTTCAGCTCATGGTCCGATCAGGAGCGAAAGCCTTCAGGTGAAAAGGGCCGAGCGACGATTGAACTCGGCTCGGCGCCCGCTAAGTAACCGCCCGACCCGACCGGGAGAGGAGCAAGGCTTTGAGGATCCGTGTTTATTGGGAAGCGAACACCGGATTCCAATTTAAAAGTTGCCCCGAACTATTTCCTAATTACAATGAATTTAAATCCGCTTCCCGACGGAGCTTCCGGTTTAAACTTAGCCGGGTCGGGCGCGCGGGGGGTGCTCATTTGAGACTGGAGATTTGTTACGCTTTTCGGATGTGGCTTCAGCTTTGCCCCGGCCCGCCTCTCTCCGGTTCGTTAAGTAAAAGGATATGTTCCGTCTTCGATTGACAATTATGCGCTGCGGGAGCTCCGCGTTTCGCGCATGTTGCGCGATCGTCTCTGAGCTTCAGCGAGCTGATTGTTGAAATTGGTAGAGAAAGCTAAGGACAAAGAAGACAAAAGGGATATGAAGGACTCTTATTGGTGGAAGCGAGTGGTTGCTATGAACAAAGGATGTAGGCAATAGACTAACTAACGGCAACCCACGAGAGGCCCGATAGTTAGTAGTGTCCATCATATACTCCCTTAGTCCGTAAGAACCACCCATTTCAACCAATAGGATCGCTCCATAGTCTTTATGTCCTCTTTGTCTATCGCTTACTATCTATTTCAACAGATCAGCCCGCTGCAACCCTTTCGCCCTGCGGGCTGATTATAGAAATTGATAGACAAAGCTATAGACAAAGAAGACAAAAATGATATGGAGGGATCCTATTGGTGTAAGACTGTAAGAGGTTGGTTGCATTGTGCAAAGGAGGTATAGGTAATGGACTAACTAACGGCACCCCACGATAGACCCTACAGTTGGTCCATCATTTTCTCCTTTGGTCTATAAGAAACACTCATTTCAACCAACAGGAGCGCTCGATACTCTTTATGACTTCTTTGTCTATTGCTTTGTCTATACATTTCAGCAATCGCCCGCTGGATTAAATTCATAGGGCTGTATTCATAGTCGTTTCTTAAGCAGCGTTTATTTCATTCCCTTGAGAGGCTCCATATGATCTGCAGCGTGATTGAGATAGGTTCAAGACGGCCTTTACTATATCGTGTTTCATAATATAAGATCATTAGGTCCAGTTACACGATCAAATTGAGCCATCAAATTGGGCCTCTCATTGGTCGCATCCTCACTTCAGGTCTTTTTCCACCAATCAGAGCTTCAGTTTGATGGCTCAATTTGATCGTGTAACTGGGCCCATAAGAGTAACGCGTAATACGGCTTGCACGGGGCGGTTTTGTCGTTTTGTCTATCGATTTCAACAATCAGCCCGCTTGTCTATTGGCCCATTTGAATAAGATTTCAAGGCAAGGAAGCTTCGAGGACCGCCTTAAAATGTCGACTTTTGCTACTCCTCCCCCCCTTGTCTCCTTTCATAACGCACCATAACCTAGGCTCAAACCCCCTCCCGCCTCTTTTTGATTGCGTTAAACGTCCCCGAAATTCCCGCGCACGAGTGAGCGAGCATGACGGCAAACACTTAAAATCGTAGGAAAATGGAAGCGACAACTGTTTCTTTTGTGAGCGGAGCGATGAATGGAGCGCGGAATTAATTTCCACCGCGTCATCCTCGAGCCGAATCCCATTAATTTACGACACGAAGTATGCCTGCTGCACCGCGCCCAAAGTCGATTCAAAGGCGCGCCAACTTCGCGGAGACTTCGCACACTGCACGCTGCAAGCTCCGCCGTGCTGAGGAGAAACGCCGTATGAACCTTCAGGCGTTGCCGAATTTCCTCCGATAGAATACAAGATTTCGAGGAAACTGTCGGATATTTTTCTTCCAATTTTATGGACAGTTTTTTACACAATTTAATCTAAAATATCTGAAAATTTCAAAGAAAAATATTCAAGGATCCCCTCAAAAATACATGTTTTATCTGGGGAAATTTGGCAACTCTCAAGTGCTCATACGGCGTTCTTCCTCGACACGGCGGAACTGCGCCGCAACGCGGAGGGTGCACTAGCTGTCTGCTCTGTTGTGAACCTTTTTCCACACTCGAAAAACGCTTCATTACCACCCGCGCCGCGCAAAAACCGCTCAACTCGAGGCGAGGCCCGATGGCGGGTGCGCGTTTTTAGGCGGACGAGCCCCCGACATTCCTCTCATATCGCGAGCGGGAATTATTGTATGAATGTGAATTAATGTTGAAGATAATTCAGCGGGGCGTCTGGCGCGGCGCGGAATGGGAGGTATTCGCCAGAGACAGACACCGTTCTTTTCTAGTTGGCAAGTGTCAAAATTGCCGGGAACTCGGGAACAATGCGACACTAGCGCGCGATCCGGGCGGTGGCGAACGACCGCGTTTGTTATTCCGGCGCCGCGATCGTTTTTCGAGAGTGTTGTCAATTAAAGTTTACGCCGTGCAACTCCCGACCCGACAAACGCGTCCCCGCTCCAACAGCTCGACAATTCATCGCGGGTAAACTCTTGAAAAGTTGGATCCGCGTCCCTTACGCGGCTTTTACGCCCGACTTTTGTCTCGGAGCTGCGTGCGGAGATGTCGAGACGCAGTTATTTCCGCCCGCTCAATTTATCTCAGAGACATCGTAAGTTACAAGGCACAAAAACCATTGCAAAGTGTGAAAGTTGGAGTCGTGTCATTTACGCGGCTTTTACGACTTTTGTTTCGAAGCTGCGTGTGGAGGTGTCGAGACGCAGTTATTTCCACCGTTCAATTCACATCAGAAACATCGTAATTTACACGGAACAAAAACCATTACATAGTGGGCAGATATGGAAAGTAAAATTTCATAAGGCTCGAATAAATTTCACAAAAGTTGAAATTTATTAATTTTTTTTAAGATTATTGATTGAACCTTAGAAGGTCTTAAAGCGTTTCAAATGTTCTTTTTATTGATGCTGCGGTGTTATGCTACTCTACCGAAGGTGCCAGATGCAAAGAGGGGGCAAGAAGGGGAGTCTAGAGAGGAAAATTGTAATTACAATTTTTCTCTTACAATTTATCTCTTGGCTGTTGCTTTTTCGCCATCGATTATAAAAGGCTATAAGAAATTCTGTAGAAATTCGTGTGCTTTGGAAAACATTAAATTTGATATGGAACCACCTTATTATTTACAAAACACACATTACATCTTCCTTTAATACATATTTTTTTCATCAATTAAAATTAGAATAATCCATACAGGATGTGCAAACATTTCGAAATCATGAGTTGAATAACGCTGACTCCGCCAGATTAAATATTAGAGCCTAACACAAAGCGGAGCGGCAACGCACTGGCGCCTACAAACCTAACAGGGATACTTCACGCATTGCGCAACGCGTGAAGTATCCCGTTAGGTTTGTAGGCGCCAATGCGCGTTTCCGCTGGCTGCCCGCGTGCCGCGCCGCAGCGTGCCACGGCGCTTGAAACAACTAGGTATTTCACACCAGAGGTATTGCACAGTATCATACGAAACTGAAGGCGCTCTAATATATTAGGAATGGCAGGCATCCATCAAAAGTACGGAGCTTTCCTCGCAAAATAAATCAAGATACAACGGCCTAAAAAGAGAGCAGTTGACCAAAAACTCACTAAGTCCTAGCATCCGTAATTAGTAACGTTTAGCATACCGACGGTGAAACTACCAAACCACGTATCTCGGTTTGCGACGTCGCAGACTTCCTGTCATACTTTATTTTTTAAATGAAAAACTACTTAACGTCCAGTCTTGAAAATTTCTGTGATTTTTCCTCTTCGTGCGGAGAAAATTCTGTGAAAATTTCAAGGAATGATATTGAATTGTTCTCCTCCAGAAAAATAAAATGAGAGCGGAGATTTTTAGACACCGCAAACGAGATATGTGGTTTGGTAGTTTCACCGTCGATACACTTTATCGCCTGACTGTTGCTTACTCGTCATCGGCTATAAAAGGCTATAAGAAATTGTGTAGCCGGCTATAGAAGCTATTGGAAATCTTACAGCCGGCTGTAGGTCTATGGTATTTTGGAACACAAATTCTACTGCCAATTTTTATCAGGGACCCTTAATCCAGCCTCCATTCGACAAAACTGACGCAAAGTAATACTATATACAGATTTTTTTCCCCCATAAAATACACAAAATACAAAATACACACATAGTTTGTACAAAATACGCTTTCAGACATCTTACATGCCTTTAAAAATCTTCATTAAACTATTACTAATTTTATAAATTCTAACACTAGGAAAAATACTACCTCAAAAATATCAGGAAACAGATGGATTCTTTTCAAGAAGGCCCAATGTGGAGAGGTCTTGTCGTTTAGTTCCATCCAGGCATAAGTTGATAAAGAGAAATTCCCGTCCATATGCAAGGCTTCGTTTTGCGTGGTTCCTGCCGGTGACGTGACAACGCTCTGACGCGTTTTTTCCCCGGAACCCAGCTTAAGGGCGAGGGAGGGGGTGGGGATCGGTCCTGAGAGAGCAAAGTTAACAAGTTTCTATTTTCATTTTCCGATCAACGGTGGAAAAGTGGGAAAACGACCGCGCGACCCCCGCGGACGCCTGGACTTGATCTAACTTTTCGAATAGTTCCAGCTTTGTGGAGCCGCTCGCGTTTGAAGTTCAGTCCGTCGGTCGTCTGCAAAATGCAATCCCTATAGTGACTAATCTCCTCATTGAAATCCCTTGAACTCTGATAGCGAATTCCGATGGAACAATTGGTTTTTTCTTTTGAAAAAAAAGATGTGGTTTATTTTTATGGAAAGAGCTTGTACAATAATTTCCCAACTTTCCCCCGATGAAAGTTCGCGGGGAATTTTATTACACAAAACTCCTGAGGATATTACCCAGTAAAAATGAAGGATTGGCAATAATTTCAGAAACTTTCCAATGGAATTAAACCACTTTCGTTCCCAGTGAAGAGCCGCTCTTGTACTACGTAATGCACACTTTCCGTGGTCCATTTTCCCCGTCGTTTTTTCCGTAAAAACCCTGTCAAGATGATGAAGATTTGGCAGCATTGCCCCCTCATTACTCAAAAACCGTCCGTTTACTCAAGCTAAAAATTTTACCAGGGTTTCAGGGTATCGTAAGGTATTGTTTAGGCCCGGTTTCAGAAAAATCCCTGCGATCTGAAATGGTGCCATTTGTAGCACGGAAAATGTAAAAACCCGTGCTAGTTCTCTGATTGGTGCCGGATGACATAATTCGATTCGATTATGTAGCATCGCGTCCAAGATATTGGACTCCATGCTCATCCTTGATATACTTGCCTGCTCATCTCATCCAAGATCTTGGACTCCATGCTCCTCGCTAAACTTCTCACTTCTTTGCTTGAGCATGGAGTCCAGAAGCAAGCAGACCTCCCTTAGTTTTAAAGGTCATCGTGATAGGAAATCGTATGCTTTGCTTATCTAACCTAACTTGAACTAACCTAACCTAACCTCACCTAACCTAACTTTACCTAACCTAACCTAACCGAAGCAATGCACAATTTTTTTCGACGACACATTTTTTCGCCTTTATTTCACAAAAATTGTCGTAATAAATGTTTGGACCCAATGCTCTTGTATTGTCAGAGAATACCTGCATCTCACAATTTTGGACGCTATATATGCTCACTTCGATTTTTCGAAAAAATTATCCCTAATTAAAGTGAGCATGGATTCCAAGATCTTGGACGTGATGAGCAACCGAACATTATATAGCTGGGCATGGAGTCCAATATCATGGACGCGATGCTACATTACCTTCGGTTCGGCGCGAAACCGGGGCGTTTTAAATTTGCGGGAAAAACGCACTTTTTGAACTGCGCACTTCTCGGTTTCTAGATACTAGATACTTAGTTTAAGTATCATATTGGATATTATATTTGTTACAGATAAGGTTAGAGAAATGATAACGATTTGCTCATTGTAATATTAGTGTTCATTGTATGTATATCTAGTGTTTGAGAAACAATAAAAAAAAAAAAAAAAAAAAAAAAAAAAAAAAAAAAAAACTTCTCGGTTTCTAAGGTACTTTAACGTGTTTTTAATGTGCGCATTATGTTCTACACGTCATTCACCTTTGGAAAAATGTATTCGCGAGTCAAAATTGAATTACGCTTAAGTGACCCAATTTTTTATGTCAACCTGAAAGCACCCTGGTCTCGATCCCAAATTTTCGCGTTTTATGGCAACGCCGCGGGGCGCTTTTAATTCACGCCGAGCGCCCGGTAGTCATTAAGTTGTTGGGCGGTTTCAGGCCGGATCAAAAAGTTGGCGCCGCGCTGTAAAAATACCTACGCGCGCCTACTTCATCACGTCTTTGACGTTACGCCGATGAGGTAATAAAGTAATTCCATAAACCAGGCGCAATTTCCTTGAGCCGTGAGTTTAAGAGCACGCGGGGGATGCCTCCCGCCGCCCCATAATTCAAAATTTAAAACCTCCGCCTTGACGCTGGAGAGCCGGAGCCTCCGCCCTGCGCCTTGTTGCCAGATTTTGCCATAAAATATGCATTTTTGCATTGAGTAATGCAAGGAGATGCGCCCATCTTACTGCACAATCAGACAATCTATATCTACCTCTGAGCCATACCATGAGTCTTGCGTCCGCTTCTGCACGTAATAACCCTTTTTCTGTTCCCGGATGAAATTACTGAGTTTTAGGATTCATTTAGGTCGGCAGCTTAAACGTGGAGTAACTTCTTGAAGCAATAAATTGCGAGATCAGTAAGAATAAAGTACTCGGATAGAACTGCGTGCGCGTTGAGTCAAAACTTAAGAAACTCATGATGTATCAGGAAATTTAATAAAAAAAATTAATCAAGTTGTAATGCAATCATTAAAAATAACATTTTTGTTGGCATTGACCAAACGAATTATCTCCCTACGAAAGATTACAAATAATAAAATGAATTCCTTTGGTTCCGACAAAAGGAAAACGAAAGGAGACGGTTTCATGTTCGTATCTAAGTCGAAGAGCACTTTTTAACAAGCGCCATGCATAACGCCTGAATACGACTATTCGAGCTCAGAGGATGTGCGTGTTGCATGCTTACACAGCTGAAGGCGTTTTCGTCTCTCTCGAGCTCAATTCTCCAACGTTCTCAGGTCCAACTTGCAAGTTTGACGTATCCCCGCAAACAAAGTCCATCTACATTGTTTCTGTCCAGAATATTCCTGATTTTTGTGTAGTATCGGAAAAAGACGAGTGATACCTATTTCTAATCAGAAATGCCCAAAAGTCTCCTGCGGGCCGATTATTGGAATTGTTAGAGAAAGCTATAGGCAAAGAGGACGAAGAGAAAATGGAGCAGTATTATTCGCTGAAGCAGGTGATCGTTGTAGAGTAAGGAAAAGATCGATGGACTACCTATAGGGTCACTCGTTGTTTGCCGTTTTGTAGTCTATTGTACTTACCTATTGACAACAATAGATGCGTCATGTTAAAGATGCAAAATGCAAAAATATTATACAATTTTCCCACTCTCCTTATTTACCCTCCTATGTCAATTGAAAAGACCCGCTTTCACCAATGGGATTGCCCAATTTTTTAGTTTTTTCTCTGCCTATCAATTTAAATAATCAGCCAACAGATGACAAATTTACCTGCACAGAAAAAAAGTATCACAATTCCAACTATACTCCTGTCTGATTTTGGTGCCAGATATGAGAGTAGTTGCACCAGTCAAAGACACGGTTGAGCCTGCCGAAAGTGTGGTTGGAACAAGCATACGTCTGGCTAGTGAAACTATTCTTATATCTGGCGCCAAAATCAGCCAGGGGTATTGGGGTTGTGGTGCATTTGGGTGTGGCGAATGTAAACTGGTTGCGTTTTTCGTCTGGAAAACGACGTATTTCTGTCCGTTCGACAGCGTCGCCTTGAAGAATCGTTCATGTCGGCATTTTTGCCAGCCAGATGAGGACGAGGGCCTTGGAAGTGCTTTTGAACACGTTCCGCGGGCCGCGCCGCGCCGCCCCCGCCGGAGCCGGTGCCTACTTGTGTGCGCCGCCCCTGCCGGACTGACATGCAGGCGAACAATTCAATTAAAATTTCGATTGCCCAGTCAAGCGCACCCTCGAATAACCGACGGTAGGTGCCATAAATTGTGCAATCAACGACCTAGTTTTCACATTTTTTTCGCCACTCTCCATGCGTTGGTCAACGCTACCATCGTAAGGAAAAACGCATTATAAACATGTGAATATTACACAATTCCTTCTGCTGGACAATTTTTGGGAGAGTTTTTACTAATTCGTGTCTATTTCCAGACACATTCAATCGCCAGTAAAATTCTTCAGAATAAGATTCAAACAGAAATGGCCACAAATTTGTCAAAAAATGTCTATTTGGTCGGAATGAAATAGGACCGCGTCAAGCAGAGAGGAACCAAGCCACATTAGCTATCGCCAAATTTAATTGGGCAATTTATTTTTTTACATGAAAATTGTCGAACGGATTTTAGTGCAAATTTCGGGGAATTTTCTACATATTGAGAAGCAAACCCCTTAACATTTTCAAAGAAATCCACTCAAATGTTCCCTTATACGAAATTAATTTGCCCGGTCAAATTTGGCAAAAGCTGATGTGGCTTAGTTCCTTTCTGCTAAACGCGGTTCAATTGACAATGTCCTAAATTGGATACGGCGTACTTCTTTTTGGCACCGCGGAACAATTTCAAGCTCGAAGGAGGGTACAATTTCTCTGCCATGACGTTCCATGCAGAATTTCTCTTTAATGCTCCTGAATTTTCGAAAGGTATGCGTTTAATGTCATGAGTCGCGTGAGTTTTTAGCCGTCATTAATTTTAAGGTAACAAAACTCAGATTTTAATTTTTTGTAATTTGCAGTGTCGGAAATTCTTGGGGTGCTGTCACGTTTTCGGGGTCCTTTCTCTCGATTGGGGTCCCCTCTAACTGAACAAAAGTCATTCTTAATGTGGGTTTTTCAAGTTTTAGGGCCCCTACAGTCACAAAGGGCTCCCACCGGGGTCTCCTGAGCCACCCGTCAGAATTTCTGGGGTGCTAAAGCACCCCAGCACCCCTGGCTAGACCGCCCCTGATAATTTGGTACAGGTTTAATTTTCATCTGTACTTATTTGACTCCAAAATTAAGTCAGAAACTGAAATTTCGGAACTTTATAACTGAAGGTAACATTAAATGCGCCACAGAGTTTCGATTGAATTAAGTAGTTTCAATCTGAGTTTAGATGACATCATACTGGGCAATTTTTTCCGTATTAGACGTGTTATTTGGGTACACTATCAGATCTTTACTGTGAGCACCCAGGGGTTTTCATAAAATTTAACATGCTGTACCAGTCCGAAGCATTTGCACTTAAGTCTTTTTTCCCAAAATCCCGGTTGTAAATAGACGACTCTCGTTTAAATTCGTCCAATTGAACGAATGAGATCGCGCGCTACAGAAACTGAGAGAACTCTCATTCGTCTGGTATTATGAGGTTTTACTTTTGTCTGAGTCATGCGGAGCGTTTTCTGTATGATCTCATTCAGCTCCTGTCGGAATTCAGAGGCGCAAATTTTTCAGGTGGGGAGCTAAAATATTACTAACTCCACTTCTCAGTCCTCTCTCATGGATTCACGGTGATGGATTCATCCCTTAGGAATATTGTTAATCCATAAAGTGTATATATTCCTCGGTTGGAAAGCAATATAGTTATTTGGATGCCGTCTCTGGAGTCAGTCAAAATTGATAACGAACTTGACAAGAGAAGATAAAACAAGGAGGAACTAGAGGTACAGGGTCGCTCATAACGTGAAGTCCCTGTTCGCTTCAAAAATTCCGAACGATGAGGAAATGTTCAAGTATACTAATAACTTCACAAAATGTGCATCGGAACATTTTGAGCAAGACACTAACTTGTCACACATTTTTTGTTTCTGCGAATTTCATTTCTCCCCGATAACGTACTCTGAGCCGGTAACCCTTTTACGTTATGTAGAGCACGTAACGCTAGATCATTAACAGGTAGGTGACCAGATTGCTCGTTCCGTTTTACAAATTGCAGGAAAACCAATTTCTCCCACAAGTTTTTCAGTTTTACAGACTTTGACCTTAATGTAACGCTGACCTTTGTTATTTCCCTCAGAAGCGCATTTATTGATACTTGCGCGGGCCCCAATTTTGATTCAGCTGAACTTATATAAATCATCTTACACACGCTCAACGTACGGAGATAGAAAAGAGAGGCTAGTCACTGGTCTACATCCATGGTTTTTCGTGAAATCCTATTTTACAAAGACTAGGTTGCTGCGCCTCCTGACCACTTCGCAGTCCACCCTCCGGCCGGAGCGTTTCGCGCCTCAGGCATTATGCGTTAAGAGTTTTTTTTTTTTTTTTTGACTACTTCAAGTAGCCCTCAAGGGCTAATCCTGCGCTTTTAATCCCATCCCCCCTCCGTCCCTAACTACCAGGCCCAGGCAACCATTGTCTGAGACCATCAAACTCGGATTGCCTAGCCGGGAATCGAACCCGGGACCTCCCGATTATAGAGCTGGCGCTACAACCACTTCACCATACGAGGCCGACGAGTTACTCTTAAGATTGTATACTATGCAGTGAGATTTGGAGATGATGAAAATCTTTTTCGGCTTCTCAAATGGCAAATCAATATAGGGCACCCTTGTGTCCATTGACACGGAAAATAAATGGATTGCTGATTTACCAATTAAATTTTTTAAAAAAAATATGTCAGACATGTTTCAAATGTACATTTTACTATTGTGGGAAGCTACTTTTACCACCGGGACGGTCAAAGTAGCATTTATTTATTGTAAAATCAATATTGAAACACGTCGGACACTTTTTTTAACTGCAAAATTGTTAAATCAGCAATATCATTTTTCTCCGTGTAGTAGCGTTTGCTTTATGACATATCCACGTGTAAGTCGGCAATCACATATCTCGTTTGCGGTGTCTGAAAATCTCCGCCCCTATGTTATTTTTTTAAAGGAGAACACATTAACATCATTTCTTGAAGTTTGTGCCGAATTTTCTTCGCACAGGGAAGAAAAATCACGGCAGCTTTAAAAAATTGCCGCTGAGTACTTTTCCGTTTGAAAAAGAAAGTATGACAGGAAGTCGGCGTCGTCGCAAACCGAGTTATGCGATTGCCGACTTACACCGTCGATTTTCTCCTTTGATACATTATTTTTTATTTTATTATTTTTTTTTTCATAAATTTAAATGAGAATAATCCATGTAGATTGAACTTATTTCAAAACTATGAGTTGAAAAACGCTGACTCTGCGAGTTTAAATATTAGAGCCAAATAGAGCGAAGCGGCGCGGCGCGCGGCGTGCTGCCAGCACGAAAGGCTCGCGGGCGCCTACAAACCTAAGTGGATACTTCTTGCATTGCGCAATGTTAGAAGTATCCACTTAGGTTTGTAGGCGCTTTTCGCGCTGGCCGCCCGCTCGCCGTGCCGCGGCGCGGCACCTGTAACTATTTCCAACAGATGTGTTACACAGTATCATACGAAATGGAAGGCGCTCCAACATATTAAGTATGACGGGCATCCTTTAAATCACTGCAGCTTTAAAGAATTGCCGTTGAGTAGTTTTCTTTTTAAAAAATAAAGAATGACAGGAAGTCTGCTACGTCGCAAACCGAGTTATGTGATTGCCGACTCACACCGCCGATATGACAAGAGCTCATACATTTTTGGAAATCTGCAAAAATAAATAAATCATTATTGATGTTGGTATTTATTTTTCTGTGTTTCAGGGGATTCGTCGGCCTCAAGCCCGGAGAGCGATGCGGGGGAGCGCGGGGCGCGGACGGAGCCCGGGACACCGCTCCCGCACAAAAACAACACGACCCCGCACCCGCCCCCGCCGCCGACCGCACTCTTCGCGTCCTCATCCAGCACGACGCATTCCCCGCCGCCGACGTCGGCACCGACCCCAAGGAACACCGCGTCCGCAGCGCTAACGCCCGCCAAATCACCGTCGTCCGCCACGCCTCCCCCCTCCGCGAGCCGCAAAAGCCAAACCCCCCTGCCTTCAACCACCTCTCCCTCGAATTTTTCACACCCGACTTTTTCTACTTTCAACGAATCTAGACTAGAGAGCACCCCGCTAGAAACGACGTCCGCACTCTATTTTGATAAGCCCCATAGGAACCGGACGCTCGCGACGGTGCGTCGAGTGAACAAAACGCTCAAGTTCATAAATAAGGTGAAATCTGTGAGTACAAGTGCCAACGCCTCGAAGACTGGGGTGGTGATCAAAGCAGAGGACGCGACCACCCTCGAGGGTTACAAGAGTCTAGTCTACCCCACGAAGGGGTTGACAACAACCCTCAGCCCCACGGAACGTCTGAAGGTCGTGCGGGGGAAGAAGCCCCACGCGTCGCAGGTGACCCAGGTGGAGAACCTCCGGCTGTCCCTGGGCGATACGAGCGAGATCCACGTCGGGCATGACGTCATTAGGAGTGACGCTGAGTTTCGGCACCAGAGTGACGTCAACAAGGCGCGGGTGGTGGTGAACCGCGTCATCGCCGGCAACGACACGGCGAGCCAGTCGACGGCGCGGAACAGCGAGGTGATGTCGCCGCCGCCGAGCCACGTGGACGTGTCCAAGCATACGTCGCCCATCGCCGACGTCAACGACGCCGAGCGGAGGCAGAACCGGACGGAGAAGAACTGGTCGGCGCCGCAAGGTGGCGTTGTCTCCGAGTCGGTCCACGGATCGCGCGACGACTACTACGAGTACTCAGAGTACTCCGACTTCCCGATGAAGCACTTCAATATCTCAGGTATGTGGTCCCTCTCCCTTTTTACGTAGAATATGGTGGCAATTTCCGCGAGCTAACGATAATGTGTTCCGATTATTTAAAAATATTTAAAACAATTGGTTAATCGAAGCAGGCTGCTCCGAAAAAAATATATAATTATCATGAACGGGAAATGACGCAAAGCAGCGTTACCAACTTGCGTGAGTTGCCATTGGTAACTTTCAATTGGTTTACATTTTTCAATTAGGAACCACTATCTCTGGCTCTCTAATAAAATCACATTTCTGCGTGGGGAAACTAATGGCATGTGTGTTGTTTCTAAAATGAGCCAGAATTAGTGGTTCCTTATTGCCAAATAATCCAATTAGATACAATGAGAAAGGTGGCATGAGTCGTGCAAAGACGCTTTTCCCTGTTTAAAACAGCCTTTGACGGTGGCACCGAAAAAGCTTACTGAAAGGCTACTTTTGATTTTGGAATTTAGAATGTCCACGCTTACTCGCATAGGATCGTTGCATCACATTTTAAAGGAATGATTTTGAATGGAGAAATGGAAAGATCTGTGGAGATTAACAAATTATAACAGATTATTCCTCATGAAAATAAGATGTGGCTTGAAGTTTGCAAAATCAAAATATAGATTTTTCCAATTTCTTCATTAAAATGCAGAATTGCAAATAATTATGTCCGGATACACTGAGAAGAATCATTCAAAATTGCACGCATTCAAATTGTTCGTTTCATTATATTCTCAAACAGTGTTGTGCACCCAGAGGAAACCCAGGATGTTAAACTGCCTTGCTATACCTATACGCTCTCAAGAAAGTCTGCGAGACTCTTTAACCATGTCTTTAAAAGATCTACCAGACGCATGGTCACCAATGCTCGGAATACACTACTATCCACCAGAGCATATTTTATAGCAAAGCAGTCCAGTATACTCATCACTAGAATCTATTCCGTGTAACATCATAAGATAAGATGAAATAAAATAGAAGTAAGGAAAGGACTAAACTTTTTTTCTTCTGTAGAATCCCATAAAATCACATTTTTCGGCATACAAATTAATAAAGATAAAGAAAACGAGGGGGAGAGAGATAAAACAGTAATGTAGAAAAAAGAAAAAGAAGGGACAGCGTGATAGCGAAAAGAGAAAGAAGGAGTAGCCGGATAGAAATAGAAAAGAGAAGGAGACACCTAAAAAAATCAGGAGAAGAGGAAGGAGGGAAATAATAATTAGAGGCGGAAGAAGAAGGAAAATATAATGAAGCCTAGAAATAAAAATGAGAAAAAGAGGAGAAGCTAACATCAATAATAATTCAGGGCCGGATCTAGGGGATGGCCACATGGGCCGCGGCCCATTTCGGAAAATTTAGGGGGTGGCAAATTTTTATTTATTTTTTTAAATATAGGTATAAAAAAAATTGGATTCAGAAAAAAATTACAAACGAGAAAAGGTGACAAAATCTCTCATTTCCTGAGAGTATAGTAATTTCTAATTTTTTCATCTTTCGGTGATACAAGAGACAGCATCTTTCATTAGTCGAGTGAAGAGAGAAACCAAACACGCAATTTGGCCTGGAACGGCGCGGCGCAGAGAGCAATGATGACGAGGACTTGACATGAAAAGGAAGCCGGGTTTTCCTCCAACTAGCGCGGTGGCGCGCGCAACGGCGACGGCGTTTTTGGGCGCGGCGCTGCACTGCTAGGCATGAAATCAAATGCTCCCGGTTCCCTCCGAAATGACAGCGCGCGATGAGCGCCAAGCGTCACCGAGCCAACGCTTGCGCCCAAAGACGCAGCACCGGTCCGGGACCGGTGCTGCGTCCTCTAGCGCGGCGCAAGGCGCCGCGCCTACTAATCAATAAATTTACTTGGTTGGTTACTATTCCTTTTTCTGTGGTTTTTAATATTTTAGTGTTTTGGGTTATAAATATTATCTTACTTATTAAGTTTAAGTTTTTTATAAATCACATGTATGTTAATATTTGGTTAATAATTTTATTGGGTTTGTTTGTTTATTGTTTTGTTTTACAATTTAACCCTTTTATCAGGCACTTTATTTATTAAGATATCGGGATGAGGCTAATCAATTCTAAAATTGCAGTTTAGCGTTATATTTCTTTAACTATTAATAATTATGAAAGTTTACAATAATTCATTTTTATTGTAATAAAAAAAAAAAAAAAAAAAAAAAAAAAAAAAAAACCGAGAGAGGAGAATTGAATACTATCAAACTCCTTAACCTAAATCAGTAAAAAAATCTTAATGAGACTATTAGCCTATTAGCTATGCTTTGTTGATTAATCAATGTTTTGATAAAGTACAACATTTTTTATGTTAATCAATTTAAATTTAGGTCTTTAAATTTATCTACAAAAGTTATAATTTTTATTTATGGTTTAAGAATTTCTGGATTTTCTGTTTTAAATATTCTTGAAACTTCCGGTCATCTTCCGCGAGGTGGCGGTTCACTAAAATGTGGAATGCTCCCTCGGTTGCTCTAGTTTGGAAGAGAGGGCTTGCACTGTTCCTGCCTTTCTCTTGGTGCAGTAGCAACAGAAGTAATAACTTTTGCCGTCTCAGGGCAAGATGGTAAAGAGCAAGAGCTTTTCTTTTTCTTCTATTATCCATTGGAATGGAGAAAAAAACACAGCGGAACGCATGTGCGAGCACACTAGCGATAGACGCCACACTGATATCGAAAAACACGAAAAACAGTGTGAAAACGCCGACGCTGTACTCAGCGCACGACGCCTGACAGATTCCGAGGAGAACAGAGCCGCGCCATTCGCGCCAGGAACCGCGTTTTTGACGCGATCGCCGTGCGCTGCGCCAGTTGGAGGAAAACCCGGCTTCAGCGCGGCGCGGCGGTCGGCATGTACACATATCAGCGCCTACAAGACTGCATGAATACTTCACGCATTGCGTCAAACACAGTGCGGTCAGCGCGGCGCGGCGGCGGAAGTTAAAATTATTAAATCACGTTTAGATTTGTTCTTTCATAATGTTTTCGTTCATTTCCTTAAATGGAAGGCCTCGTCCACACAGAGATAGGTATACGGGACTTAACTTTCTCGCCGAGTTCCGTGAACTTTTGCTAGTAGTGTTAACAGGGTTTTCGCAAATAATGTGTCCAACAAGAATGAACGCGTCTTATGCACCCCTCTCCCTTCGGCACGTTCACTCAATGGTTTTTATTGATGTTTCAAAACGAATGATAAGGGGGCGGCCCATGGGCGCCAAGTTGGAAAATCCAGCCCTGTAATAAGTATAGGCAGAAAAAAAGCAGAAGAATGGGTAGGCGACGTAAAATGAGACGAGGAAGAAAAGCAGGATGAAAATAAGCAGAAGGAGGAAAGGACTTGTATCTTCCGAGGAAAAAGAAGCTGAAGATGACGAAGAAAACTATGAAGAAGGAGAGAACTCACAAGGTTTGCAAGGTTGAGGTACTTCAGCCAACATTAAATGCCACGTTGCACCCCTGTGGCTCAGACCACCGACCGGTCACGTTTGGAAGGGCGCAGGAAGCACTGAGCAACAAGCGCGAATGCGAATGTCCAAACGGACTCCTTTGCATATTTCCCGCGTCTGAGGAGCGAGGGAACCACGTCTTAGCGACGAGGAAGTTAGGTGGTTCGATCCAGGGACCAGGGCACGGCATCCTCATTTTCTTTTCCATTTCCACCCATTTCCGTATTTACCGCCGTTTCCGCGCGCGCTTCCCTCCGATAAATCTCGCGCGCGCCCTCGCCAACCCGCGTATCGAGCATATATCACTGGAGGGTGGAAAAAATTGAAATATAACTGCGTCTTATCCGCGGAATCATTTGAATTTTCATGAACCTCTCTTTAATGTGCGTCGTCTTGCCCTGCTCGCATCCACGGAACAATGTACGCACGCTTTGGCCCCATGCCCGTGCGTGTTCCGGATAGTGAGATATGTGCGCAGCTGCTAAATCTCGTGACGTTTCACCATACTGCTAAGGAGAAACGCCGCTTTGGAAAAAAACACATTGGATCTAGAGTCCAGACTCCTGAAAACATTGACAAGAAAAAATACTCTTGATTCAATCGGATTTTTGCTTGAATCAAAACGAAATCCGCTTAAATTGAGAGGCTTGGTTCTTGATTTAAGCTATAGATTCTGATTGAATCAAGAGTACTTTTTCTTGTCGATGTTTTTAAGAGTCTGGACTCTAGATCCAATGTGGTTTTTTTCCAGTGCGTATAAGCCTTTAGGCGTTGCTAAGATTCCTCTGGCAAATCCCTGATTTTCAGGAAAATTTTTGAACATTTTTCCCGCCAATGTGTTAGATAATTCTGTTTGTAATTTGATCTATAAGTGTCTGAAAACTTAAAGAAAAATATTCATTATTTTCCGCAAAAATAAACATTTTACCCAAAGGAATTTGGCAAATCTCGAATGTTCATACGCCGTTCCTCCTTAACATGGCAGTATATCGTCACCTCCAGGCCAAAGTATTTCAAGCGCCATGCGATGTTTCAAATTTTCGCCGCCTCTTTTTATTTTTTTACAGAGAAATCGTAGGTTCAATCTGTTTGAAATTTTACCGAATGTTATCGGCAGCAGAAAGAAAATTCAGTGAAACTTTCAGGCAGCTTCGTTGAACAATTTCTGTGTAAAAAAATAAAACGGCGGCAGAAATTTTGGAAAGTCGCATAGCGCTTGTGATACTTTGGCCAAAAGGTGGCTTCGCACTTTAATCATCGATATGAAAGATCCTCCTAAAAATCTCCAATTTCCTCTTCTTGGAGGAAGAGAATAGCGAAGAGGAGGGGGGAAGAAGAAAAATAAGAATAAGAAACGAAATCTCTACCCTAAGTACATTTTGAGAGTGACGATTTGAACACACAATTTTGACGAAAAATTGGAAAATTATACCCTTATTGTCATTGATTAAGCACAAATTACTACAATTTAAGAAGAGTCTTAGATCACCAAAGCTTATTGTACCGCGTTGCCTTCGTCTAACCACTTTCTTCATACCCAAGCAACACTGAAACATCATATAAACGTCAGTTTTTAATATTAGTCGGCATACTTTTAATTTGAATTATATGAATTTATATGAAACAAATTACTAATTTAAATAAGTTTATGTTACTTCACTCTTCTTTTCCTCGTGAACTGCCAGTAATAATGGACAAGCGCTATATGGACGTATTTCTATCAAACGGAACTATGTGCATTAAGACATGAGCCCTGAGACCCATAAGAATATGTGCATATCAGGGCTCACGTCATTATGCACATAGTTCCGTTTGATAGAAATACGTCCATATGTCATTAACATGAACGCAACAATCACAATCGATTGTTTAAAACTTAGTGCTTTTGGCCCGGCTCAACTTGAAAGTGAATGAAAGATTCAAAGAACCACACATTGAACCATTCGGAAGTAATTATGAGGCGTTACTGTGGACACGGGCCGAATTTGCTGCAGCCAATTTGAAGCGAGCGTCGAAACTATAACGCGCGCACGGAGCGCGGTAAAGTTACATTATTGCAGATCAATACGCGAATCTCTGCCGTTTTCTCCGAACATGTAGTATTTAAGCTTTCGTTAATTGCTGTTCCGGACTTAATCGAGCAAAGGGGAGTAATTGAAAACGCTCCATAATTCCTCAGCTGTAAACGTAATCGACGCACCAGCGGAATATTGACGGCTCGCCCTCGCAATATTCCTTGATTACAATTTCCTCGTATGTAATAGGATTTATTAGGGGTTCAAAGTGCCCCTATTTTCCTCTCCGATCTCCCTCTTTTAGGCGAACTGAGGTTGGGCTTCACCGGTATCATGGGTGGAGCTGGCGTCACGTTGGCTATGCCTTTTTCGTCGAATTGACTCGCATTAAACGTTTCTCTAATGGAGCATTAGGCAGGGGAAAGGAGTCGGAATGTAGGTTCAACACGTTGACTAAACTTGCAGCCGTGAGGAAACGAGTATACGTTGCAATGCCGCTAAGTTTGTGAAACTTCTCTGTGCTGATGAGAAAGATCAAAAAATTACGAGCACGCAAAACAATGAAACTCCTAGAGACCGTTTTTTTGTAATTTACCATTAGACGGGGTTAAAAATGTTTGATCTTGTTTATTTATTTGTTTGCTTGTTTATTTGTTTGTTTGTTTTTAGTTTTTAGTTTTTAGTTTTTTGTTTACTTTTTTTTATTGTTTTGGAAGAGGAAAGTCTCCATTGCATGTGTCTAAAGAAAAATTTTGACACTAAACTTTCACCTATGAGTTGATATTGAACATGTGTGTCATACTCAACATTTTTTTACGTGAATTTATACTTGAGAAACTCGCCTTAATGACGTTTTAATCATTGACCGTGTTCAGTGGTCCATCAAGATTTTACTTCCATTTTTATCCATCTGTGTGTGTAGGAATGGAATAACTAAGTAGGGTTTTTGTGAAAAGTTACACAATCTTAGCAGCGTTGCAGTGTTTTTGATTCCTTTTTGCTAAACTCGGCTCACTGTATTCTCATCACGTAAACAACAGATGCATGTGGAATTCTGCCACTAATTCCTAACCAGCTAAGGTATGCCGTATGGTCACGGCGCGGCGTATCAAGCAACTATTTGAACTCTCCGGAGAGGAAATTGCGTGCGTAAAAATCGAAGGAGTTTAAGCGCGCTGCTCAGACTGATACCTAGACCGTCAGTTGTTATACAACAGCGCACATCAGGAGCTCTCAAAATGTTACACGAGACTCTTTATTCGTTCATCACCATTCATCCAGCTACTCTATATCAATCAGCAACACCCATATTTTCACTGGGCTCAACGAAAACATGGATGAAACCAAGGTGGTAGGTACCAAGGCTGGGTTTTACCAGTAAGCTCTATCTCAGATGAGACTGGTGCAATTTCACTTGCCGGTGATTATAAGTTTCAATTTGCAGTAAATGTGATTTTTTTACGATCCGCCGTTAAATCGGCGCGTGCATTTGATTTCTCTGGAAACTTGACCTCATGAACTCAGTTTCCAACTTTGTAACACTCGTTTAAATTGTATGTGTGATCGTCCGCGGGTGAAGTACCGGAAGACAAATAACTGAGCTTTTGGAACGATTGTTCGGAGAATTAAACGATTATTTGTATACCAGCCGACGTTTTAGTATCAGTCGGAGCAGAGCGCTGAAACTCCTTCAATTTCTACGTATGCAATTTCCTCTCCGGAGAGTTAAAATATTTGCTTGAGGCGCCGTGACCATACCTTTGCTGGTTAGGAGTTAGTGGTGGAACCCTACATGCGTCTGTGGAAATTCTTAAGATGAGAATACAGAAAATGAACCGAGTTTGGCAGAAAGGAATCAAATACCTTGCAACGGTGCTAATATTGATGAACTTCTTAATTCTTGTAAAAAGGCCTGGCAGTTTCATTAGTTTTCATTCCTACACAACCATAGACAAAAACTGAAGTAAACTATTAAAGGATCACTGGACCCACCAGTTTAAAGCTCCAGCAGTCTAATTTTTTAACTTGATAGACAAAAGGGAATCGGAGGGTCCTATTGGTGGAAACAGGTGGTTGCAATGGACAAAGAAAGCAGATAGTAGACTAACAAACGGCAACCAACGAAAGACCCTACAATTAGTCCACCATTTTCTCCCTCAGTCTACAGGATCCAACTATTTCAACCAGTAGGATCGCTCCATACTCCTTATGTCTTCTTTGTCTATTGCTTTGTCTACCAATTTCATCAGTCGGCTCGCAGGACATGACCCTGTGACCAGTGCATGCAGTTGGCTCGTTTTGTTCGCAAAGTTTATTTGAAGCGAGTTTTCAAAAAATACTTGACCAATACTTCAATGCTATCAAAAATTCATTAGTTCTCCCGCTCACCGAAAGCTTCGTGTGCCTTTGATCAAAAATCCTGTGAAAGCCTAGCCGACAAAATATTCCGGCCGGATCGACGCCACTCACTGATATTTCAATTTCACGGCTGGGTGTTCGCACTATGGACGCGGAACGACCGGCCTTGCAATGTGCATCCTAGCGTCATAAAGGCGGAGGAACGCGGGACCGTATTTTGCATAGATAACTTCCGAATCATAAATTCCGCCCCTCCGGCCCGGCCCGAATCAATTCCCGCCCCTCGGCCACTCGCACGAGTGGTGTTGGGTTCGCCTCCATTAAGCAGGATATTTACAGCTCATTTTTAGACGTCCCTACGCAACATTTACGACGGCTTACGTCCCGTCATTTAATAACTTTTACGGCCGAGGAAATCATTGCACCAATCCCGCGCCCCATTGACTCCGGGCCTCGCCACCGGACTTGCCCGCTGCGGAGCCCGTTACTTGCCATCGGATCAGGTATCGATAGCTAGACTCAAAAATCACCATAGCGATTGAACCATTCTTTGTGACTTCCGCAGCAGTCAAATACTGTTATGAACCTCCCGAAAAGCTGGTAAATTTTAAAAAGATAACTCAAAAAAACTGTTAAAATTTTTGTTTTGGAAAACCATCGTTGCGTGGCCATCTCGATTGAACCATTTTCTGTGGCTTCCGTAGCAATCGCTACACTGTCACTATCGCTATCGCTTTAACTGTTCTAAACCTTTTGAAAAGCTGATAAATTTTGAAAAGACAACTTAAAAAAACTGTTAAAATTTTTGTTCTGGGAAACCCTCGTTGCGTGATTTTTCGAGTAAAATTTAGGAAAGGTGATGAAATTGAAGCAAGGGCCGTCCTTAAATTACGTAACACCCTTTTTTGGCATTTTGGACCCTCCCTTTCTACCCTTTGTAACACTTTTGTAGCGTAGATCCTTATCCCTTAACACGTAATAACAAACTGGCCTAACGCTCTCCTCGACCCTCCCTCATCCCTAAAGCGTACGTAATTTAAGGACGGCCCTTAACGTAACTTTTGAAAACTCTCAAACTATCTACTATAGTTTTTGACACTATGGAAAAATCTTTAAAATTATATAAGCTTTTTGAAAAGATTATTATTTACGTAATTTTTACTTGACATAAATTTTCCGTAAAAAAGTAATCGAAGGAGTTTTCCGGCGCAAAAGAGATTATTGCTGGAGATCAGAAAAAAAACTAGCGAAATTTTCAGTGAGGAATTTCCAAGATTCTTCTCATTAATGCAATTTGCGAGGTGAAATGTGACCACATAGAGATATAGTTACGTTTTTTCGTGAGCAAAACGACGAATCAATGCCGGATATAAAATGCTTGGCAACCGTGCCATCGGTTTGCCTCTACCATTCTCTTGTTCTTTGACCTTCTCCCCATTCGTGCAAAGCCCAGTAGCGCCAAAGGCGGCAAAGAATTATCTCCCTTCGAGGATGCCGCCTCGTACCGAAATTCACCTCCTCAACGTTCCACGCTCCGCGGAATCGAGGAGAAACGGCAACGCCGCGGTCCGTTGTTGATTTTTATACGCTCCGGAGCGGAAATAGAAATAATCATGAGAAAATGGGAGGAAAATGTTAAAGAACCGCGAATGGAGAGATAAAAAATTGGGCACGGTAGGATACACTTGCGGCGCAAAGCTGAGCTGTCTTGATTTATTTATAGGTCACTCGGTGACTTATCGTGCGGGTCCGAGTAGTTGGGTTGTTCCTCTCCACTCGACTATCCCGCTCTCAGTGGCGAGGCGTGAACGATCGATCATCGATATTTCCCCATTTGAAGGTGCGGTAAAGAATCGATTATTGAGGTGTTCGTTACAAACACCCTGTCTATCGATTCTTTTCAATAGGTTTAAAAGACGGATCAATCGATATATCGCAAAGCCCGCCACTCGACTATCCGGCTCTCTTGCTTCGGAGTTCGGCCAGCGGATCAGGAGGGATTGGATTATGATGTGAATTTTTGATGCTTCGCCGAGGTAATCTGTGAAAATGCCTACTCCCGTCCCGCGTTTATTTCCCTCTCTTATTTTAAGTGCAGCTAATTGTGAATAAAAAATATCCGCCACGGAGGAAACATTAGTAGCAACATTGCCAAATAAGGAACCGCAAAGAGGCAATGTTTCCGATTGACAGGTGCCACATGCCCCCTCACCGTCCCCCATGTCTGGCAATGGAGATGTTGCATGTGTGAGGAATTTGCCATTTGACTGTCGATTCTTACGTAGAAGTTCGCGAGAAACACGATGGTGACACTGGTTTTCTCTAAAATCAACTCCCAAGATCAAAAAAAGCTCTCAAGTTGAGGCCATAATATAGGGGATATCCCACGCTATCCTGAGAGTCCACCTCTACATAAAAAAAAAACTCTTCATGCAAAGATAGGGAGCAAATACATTGACAGGGCTGCCACTTTATTTGGGGACTCTAAAACTGAAAACACGGCAACACTGCTAATGTATTTACTCCCTATCTTTGCAAGGAGAGTTTATCTTGATGTAGAGGTGGACTCTCAGGATAGCGTGGGATATCCCCTCCATTTTGGCCTCAACTTGAGAGCTTTTTTTCAGCTTGAGAGATTATTTCAGAGAAAACCAGTGGCACCATCGTGTTTCTCGCGAACTTTTACATAAGTATCAACAGTCAAATCGCAAATTCCTTACACATGCAACATCATCATTTTCGCCACGTTACTTCTAACCTCCTCCCCCATTTGTTCCTGAGGTTTTTTGAACTACATTTTGCAATTAAGTAGGAACTAAAATATCTGGCTCGTTTTAGAAACAATGAGCCTCCGCGGTAAAAATTGGCGATACGAGCTGCGTTTCAAAATACCATAGGAGTTCTTATATCCGACTAAAGAAGGCTATTGAAAAGCATGTAGCTGGCTGTAGAAAGCGGAGCAAATCATATAGCCGGGCTATACGAAGCTATAAAAAAGTATACAGTCGGGCTATAGTTCCTATCACGGTGCTTTACACTCTATTGCCATTGGCTATAAAAGGCTATAAGAAATTGTATAGAAATTCGTGTGCGTTGGAAATCATTAAGTTTGATACGGAACTACCTTAATATTTACAACGCACATTATATTTTCCTTTAAAACATATTTTTTTTCATCAATTAAAACGAGATGGTCCATACAGAGTGTGTAAACATTTCAAAATCATGAGTTGAAAAACGCTGACTCCGCGAGATTAAATATTAGACCTTAACACAAAGCGGAGCGGCGACGCATTGGTGCCTACAAACCTAACAGGGATACTTCACGCATTGCGCGGCGACGCACTGGCGCCTACAAATCTAACAGGGATACTTCACGCATTGCGCGGCGACGCACTGGCGCCTACAAACCTAACAGGGATACTTCACGCATTGCGCAACGCGTGAAGTATCCCTGTTAGGTTTGTAGACGCCAATGCGCGTTTCGCGCTGGCTGCCCGCCTGCCGTGCCGCAGCGTGCCACGGCGTCTGAATCAACTATTTCACACCAGAGGTATTGCACAGATGATACTGATCATAAGAAATTGAAGGCGCTCCAACATATTAAGAATGACAGGCATCCTTCAAAAGTACGGAGCTTTCCTCGCAAAATAAATCAAGACACTACGGCACAAAAAGCGAGCGATAGTCCAAAAAGTAACTAAGTCCTAGTATCCTTATTTAGTAACGTTTAGCATAAACTCTATCGTCTGGCTGTTGCTTGATCGCCATCGGCTATAAAAGGCTATAAGAAATTGTACAGCCGGCTACAGAAGCTATTGGAAATCTTACAACCGGCTTTAGGTCTATAGTATTTTGGAACACACATTCTTCTGCCAATTTTTACCAGGGCAGTGTCGTGTCCGTGAGTCATTGTTTCCCAACGTAGGTAAGTTTTATTTTATCCATGAGCCAGGAATTGTGGTTCCATATTAGAAAATGAAGTCCATTTTGGAGGCTTGGAGGACAAGGCGCATGAGTGCAGTCTTTGCAATTTCGCTAGGAGAAACCAATATTTCTGCTTTATCCATCAAAGCACCTATCTACACATAAAATTAAGTGGGACCTACGTTGTTCCGAAAATAAACCATAAATGGTGGTTCCTTTTTGCAACATCTACTCCGATATATTTGGCATTGCAGTCATATTGGTTGATTTATTGGATTTTGAGCGACGTGATTGGTCAGAATTCTTCAAATTGCTCCATTTTGAGGTACCATTAGAAAGCTTGATAACTCGCAGTTCAAACTATTGGAGTAAAAATCTTGTTCTCAACTTGGTAGAATCACCACTGCTGTAACGTCTGTTGTGAAATCATCCTTTTTGTCATCGTTTCACTCATCAGTCAAGCCATCGATGAAAGCATCGTTTAAATCACCGGTGAGGTCATCGATGAAGTACATTCTTGTTCTGTCGAAGGTGGGAGTAAATCGGTTTAACTGTAGCTGAACAAAATTCTGTTTTTTCTTTTTCTCTTCTTATCGGCTTTATTTCTTCGGAGCGGTTCTCTGAGATTGAAACTTTCTTCACGTGTCTCAGTTTTTCCGTTGTTTGTCCCTGACAAACTGACTCAACTCCTTTGAGCACCACCACCGTAGAAAGTCTGTCGATCAACCTGTGAAGTTCATCTGGCTAATCTGTTTTCGTAGGCAAAGTAAACAAACGCACGATTGGCTTTTCACGGAAATCTTTTCAACCTGCTTATCTCAGGCCTTGCCGACGGACATTGAATCCACAGCAACTTTGCTGAGTGGGTTGCAGCATTCAATTTTTCTCTTATGTTGCTGAATGAGAAATAAACGTTTTGAAAAGTTACACGCAATAATCAAATATACGAATTCTTTTTATTTTATTTCATGCCATAATGTAATTTCCTCTCTATATAATTTCATTTCGTTTTATATTTTTGATTATTTTTTATTTTTAAGTGATTAATTTGTGAGCGGTTTTTCACTGCGTGCACGAAGACATATTTCTCAGGAAAGTATTCAAGATCACGTTAAGTCAAAAAATTTGGATTTAAGTTTTTGACAGAAATTACTTTCTGGTATTCCAAGGATTACGTTGCGCGTGATATACTATACATTTAAATGTCATTTGAAGGCTTACACTGAAACAAAAAATTTCTTGAGATATTATATTTTAACTTAAAGCGCCGTTTCTTGTCGACAGAATTTGGTTTTAATTTTTGTTAAATCCGTGCGGATTGAACTTAAAGTCAGTTTTTTTTTAGTTAAAGAAACCTTGTTTTGCTATCGGTTTTTCAACTTAAAGTTAACGATAACAAAACGACGGTTTTATAACTTAAGGAAACTGATGTTGAATTGAATTCGCACGGATTTATTTTAAAAGAACCTAATTTTGTCGACAATAAACGACGCTTTAAGTCAAAATAATATCTCAAGAAAAAAAAATTTTCAGTGTACATTTAAATCGTGATAATAAAATTTTGAGCTTTGAACATGACAGGCTCATTTCAAATAGCATGCTCGGAACGACGTTTTTTGGACACCTTTCAGACCAATATAACTTGAATTGGTTTGATGTGTCACTTTTAGGCGTTTTTTGTGCCTCCACATTCGTTAAACACTCCTCCGAACGGTGGCTCGAACTTCTCAATTTTGGATTTTTCGGAACCAAGATTCCGACCTCATGAACAGTCCCATTTTATTTATTTTTTAATTCTCTTCCCATCAACTTAATTCAAAGTTGTTTTATAATTTATCTTATTTTCATTTTTAAAGTATAAAATGCAAATGATGCGATGTTACTGCAATATCGCAGAGGAACAAGCAGCGTCTGATTTCGGATTTTCATACTTATTTTTGAACGGCTGTCTAAGCGACGAGAATCGTTTTGGCTTCACTTTTAACTTCCCGCAGAGAAGAGTCTGCTTTGGCCTCTGCCGCCGAAAACTTTCATCCCGAACCGAGGAATCAAAATGTAACGACTTTTGCGACATAATCGCCACTACTTTTGATGGGAAGCTCGGTGAAACCGGAACAGCTCCAAACCAAAGCTTCACAGTTTCTTGAAGCCGGAAGTTTTTATTTCACAATTTTATAGAGCAAACTTTGCTCAAAGGTGCTTAGCAAAGTGTGCGGAGCTCGATTCAGCCATTAATTAAGTAAAATGGTGCTTGGAACTTTAAGGTGCTGTCGAAGTTTGGATGACTCGATGATGAGGCCAGTTTGGTGGTCCCTTTGTAAATGGGGCATCCGATAACGATGAATACCTCGTTCCTCCGACGGCACCCCCCCCCCCCCCCTCTTCTCTGAAATCTTGTGCCAATCGGAGGGTTCAAATCACGCATCATTAAAATTTAAATTCAATCAAAAACTCGAACAACTTTGCCGTTAACAAGTATGCTACGAGCAAGATTGATGTCCTTCTAACTGGCTTTATGAACTTGAAACTTTGCATTGATTCTATCGAGAGCCCATTATATTCCCAAGACGGAAAGAGAGTCCTCCACTTCTTATTTTTTATGTCAATATCAAACAACCCCTTACTTACTGTTACCCTTAGAAAGTCACCTCTCTCTTGAAAAATTGTACGGAGCTCTTTGAAATGGACAAAAATTGAAACGATGTTTTCATACAAATAAAGAGAAAATAGAAAGTAAAGAGCCAGGAAAAGGTGCCAAGAAAATCTGAGAGGACCAATCCCTCTATCCTAGGAAAACGATGTATTACTATACTATTTTGATCTCTCCTCTAAGGTGTTATGGCTCAGATGTTAAAAGCACCAAATAAACGTATCTACCAACCAACCTACGTTTGAATACAAAAATGCCACCAAAGTTTTTTCCTTCTTGCTTCAAGTTGAATAATCTCCAGACCGAGCAGAAAAGTTATGGAATAAAAAAGACGTTCGATTTCGGTCGATTAATATTTAATTTTAAAAGATTAATTTAATTATTGGCTACAAATTTTAATACTGATGCTCGATCAAATTCTTTCTCCGCCAATCCGTGATTTTAAAATGACAATTCTCCTCATTTGTGAGTGAGATGTCAACTGCTATAAGTAATTTCAGTTGATCCTAAGACGCTCATAGTGCCTGATCAGATTTTTGACGATGAGCGATAATCGTATTTTCAGGCATGCGCGGAAGAAAAATAATTGCAGTGGTTCCTTGACGTTCTATCCTTATGTGAGCCGCAAGAAATCTAGGAGGCAGTAACCAGATTTCTGGCATTGTTGCTGATGTGTCTGGTAGATCTATCCTAGGATATCTTCGTGTATATTATAAAAAGTATTCTAAGCGTATGCTTATGTTAATGAACAATAATTATGCTACAGGTTTAACAATCAATAATAAACCATTTTCAAGAGGGGAGGTGGTAACATAAGGTAGTCAAAAGGCTGGAAGCTAAGGTAGTTTAAGTAACTGTTTTCAGTATCTATCTGATCATTTAAAAGTGAAATATCGACTTCAGTCCTGCGTTCCTTAATAGTTTTTAGCACACTTAGAATTCTATCGTCATAACCTTTATGCAGGATTTTTAAGTCACTCTCAATTCAACTAATCAATATTTAGAGCGCAATAAAGCCAACGAAAATTTAATTTTGCGTCTTTAAAGTGTTCCTAGTACCTTGTTTTAAAATTTATAGCAGGTGTTATTCCTAAATATTGCTGCTGTCGCTATGGCTGCGGGAAAGAGCGCCGAGCGTCGACTCTCGACGAATTAAAAGCATCATTACTATCGGTTAATTTCAATTTTCATTTTCATCCCTTCGTATTTACAGTGCGGAATACTGCCCCTCAGCCCGTGTTTAGCGAGCATTGCACCTATTTTATGACTAAACCCATTAAAATACTTCAGCGGAGTCCCGATAATCCGCGCCTGGGCACATAATTCGCTATGTGGATTATTCGTTGTCAATTTTAACGCCATGTAATTTATCCTTCTTTCTATCATTCCTTTTCTTTGAGTACCTCTTATCGAGCGAAAAATAATTAGCAGGTTTCAGTTAGGAGGCGAAACAAGTAAAAATGTGCGATATATTCTTAATCACGAGAAATAATCCTTCCCAATACGTTTATGTGCTTAATGGAGATGTTGAATGTGTGAGGAATTTGCGATTTGATACTTTTGATACTGTTGATACTTTTGTAAAAGTTCGTGAGAAACACGATGGTGCCACTGGTTTTCTCTGAAATCAACTCCCAAGCTCAAAAAAAGCTCTCAAAGTGAGGCCAAAATGGAGGGGATATCCCACCCTACCCTGAGAGTCCACCTCTACATCGAGACAAACTCTCCATGCAAAGATAGGGAGCAAATACATTAGCAGGGCTGCCACTTTATTTGGGGACTCTAAAACTGAAAACACGGCAACCCTGCTAATGTATTTGCTCCCTATCTTTGCATGGAGAGTTTGTCTCGATGTAGAGGTGGACTCTCAGGGTGGGGTGGGATATCCCCTCCATTTTGGCCTCATCTTGAGAGCTTTTTTTCAGCTTGAGAGATTATTTCAGAGAAAACCAGTGGCACCATCGTGTTTCTCGCAAACTTTTACGTAAGAATCAACAGTAAAATCGCAAAATCCTCACACATGCAAGCAAATAATCGCGGATAATCGAGACTTCTCTCAGCATGCAAATATACTTCTCTTGTGTTGACACGTTGTTGAGTGGTTGCGTTGTTGGGTGTTGCAGGTTTTCGGGAGGCGGCGGTGATCCCGGACCCGGACCTGCGGGACGACGAGGCCGGCGACGCGATGGTGGAGTCCGAGCCGGAGATCATCCTGCCGGACGACAGCCTCGCCGACACGGACCTCCACGACCACGACCTCATCGACTCCGTCATGTACATATACTTCGGCGGCTCCCGCGAGGACGGCAGAGGCGCTGGCAGACAGGTAACCACCAACCTCTCTCATCCTCGCTTCTCTAACGTATCCTTTATACTGAGAGTCAAGACAATGTGAATCCATTTCTGATTGGTTCCCGTGTTTTAGGCCTTCACAGTCACAAACGAGAATAAGGATTACATTTTTACCGATTGCAAAGATTATAATCTGGAATGGACCAGGGAATTACGGGTTCGGCAAGAAACAAACGGAACGAGAGAGGGAACGGAGAAAGGAATTTGAGAATGGACCGATCAAAGATTACAAAAAACGTTCAATTTCTGTAATCTTTATTCCCGTTTGTGACTCCATGAGGGGGTGTTGTCTTGACTCTCAGTATAAAGGGACTCTACTCTAACAGAAGGGCGTATTTCGATTCCCGCAGGAGCCCTGCGGGCTGATTATTGAAATTGATTGACAAGGAGATTGATAAAGAAGGCAAACTGAAAATACAGCGATCCTATTGGTTGAAGCGGGTGGTTGCAATGGACAAAGGAGGGGAGTAATAGACAAATTAACGGCAACCCGTAAGAGACCCTTTAGTCAGTCCATCATTTTCTCCCTTAGTCTATAGGAGTTATACCTATTTCAACCAATATAGGATCGCTCCATACTCCCCATGTCTTCTGTGTCTATCGCTTCGTCCATCAATTTCAATAATCAGCCCGCAGAATGCATAGATTCATATGTAAAACAGGGCCCACGTGGAAAATGAGGTGCCGCGCCGCGGCACGGCGAGCGGGCGGCCAGCGCGAAAAGCGCCTACAAACCTAAGTGGATACTTCAAACATTGCGAAATGCAAGAAGTATCCACTTAGGTTTGTAGGCGCCAGTGAGCCTTTCGTGCTGGCAGCACGCCCGCGCGCCGCACTGCTTCGCTCTGTTTGGCTCTAATATTTAAACTCGCAGAGTCAGCGTTTTTCAACTCATGGTTTTGAAATGTTTGCAATCTACATGGATTGTTCTCATTTAAATTGATGAAAAAAAAAATATGTATCAAAGGAGAGAATCGACGGTGGAAGTCGGCAATCGCATAACTCGGTTTGCGACGACGCAGACATCCTGTCATACTTTCTTTTTCAAACGGAAAAGTACTCAGCGGCAATTCTTTAAAACTGCCGTGATATCTCATCTCTGTGGGAAGAAAATTCTGCATAAACTTCACGGAATGATGTCCATTTGTTCTCCTCTAAAAAACAACATATAGACGGAGATTTTCAGACACCGCAAACGAGGTGTGTGATTCCGGACTTACGCCGTCGATATGTCCTCGCGTCAGAGAAGCGACGTCATGTCACCGTTTCCCCTAGGAAAGAATGTAACTACATTTTGATGTTGCCGAATTTCCCCTCGTAAATTGCAATTTTAAAGGAAGAATCTCGGGCATTTGTAACTTATAATGTCACTAAATTTTTATCTGTTCTCATGCAAAAATAAAAAAAAAAAAATTGTGGGCAAAAGTTGCATAAGTACATTATTTTGAAAAATGAAAGTGTTTGAGTCAATTTTGCAACCTTGTAATGAATATAGTTTCCTTTGGTTGCTCAATGATCCTAAGAAGCTGTACTTGCGTAACATTATTGCAAACAATGGGCCACCAGACATGGTACGAATTTCAGCATTCTGAAAAATGTTTCTTAGCCAAAATTTCACGTGAAACACGATGCGCACAGCAAAAATTACCAAAATCAACTCCTTACAAAGATATTGAATGATTCCTGATGCGTGAATTCAAACCACCCGCTCATGAAAACTCAATGCTCTACGTGATTCACATCGCGCGCTAAACGTTATCATGACAGTCTCTACGATATACAAATCTAGCAACCTCAATCTTGACGCTTTGGCTCAGCTATAGCAAATTGCTTATAGTTTGAACAACACATGGTGGGAAATGAGCATTGCTCGATTGAGAAGCTTGCTGAAACCGTTGTAGTGCGCGATTTGACTCAAGTAGAGCTTTGAGTTTCTTGTGAGCGGGCAGTTCAAATTCCTCGTAACCAATGTGAAAAAAAAAAACGGTAATATCTTCGTTAGGAGTTGGTTTCAGTGATTTTCGTTGTGCGAATTGTGTTTTACGTAAAATTCTGGTTAAGAAACTTGTATCAGAATACTTAAACTCGTACCTTGTCTAGTGGTCCATTGATTGAGACATCGGTACTTCTGAACAGAACTTAGCTCGAAGTAAAGTTTACAACCTCATAAACTCAATTTTTAGCCCCATCACGTCAATGTAAATTTTTTTTCAAAAAAAAGTCTCAATGTTATTTCTTAACTTTGCGCTTTATTTCTCAGAATTACAAAAATTGAACTTACTGCCCTCATCATTGAAAGCTTCATTTTATTCTCTTCGTTTTTAATGAGTTTGAATTCAATTGAATTTTTCCTAATATTGTTGTTTTTTTTTTCATGTCAATAGGTGCTGATCGTCGGAGCAGTGATCGGTCTTGTGGCGCAGTTTCTGTCGCTGGCCAGCGCTGTTCAAAGAGTCCGAAGCTTCCCAAGGGAAGAAACAACTGTGATTTTATTACATACACAATTAGCTTTTACCGTTAGTAATCTAGTCTTCATGCTTGGAGTCCAGGTAACTATCTCATCTTACTGTATCGTAAACAAAAACAAAAAAATTTCCATCTGAGATCAGACGTATCAAGAGAGCTTTTAACTTCAATGCATGACTTTATCAGTATATGTAACGGATAAACGCAGGTTTGATTATAGGGCTGGATAAGGGGTTTGACTTCATGGGGTTTCAGGACCATTCGTCAACGATTTTTTGTCCGCGCACCTGTTTTGTCCAGTAGTCTACGTCCCCGCGTAAAATAAACAACAGTGACTTGGCCCAAGTGTTATATTTCAGTCCGTATGTGAAGTTATATTGACAATATCGAAATGAAAAATTGAGAGAGAATAAGGATGTGTTGCTACGGTAACTCATTTTTTAAATGAAATGTTACTTTCCTCTTTTGATTCATCTTTTTAAATCGTCAATGGTGAATATTTGGTTTTATTTCTATCCTCAAAATTTTCGATGTACACTATACCTTATATAGATACTTTTTTTATTTTTTATTTTTTTTACGAAATTATTACTTCATTTTGAAAATATTTACATTTTTAAAACGTGATAAATATATAAGGAATCTTTTTTAAACGATGGCATCGATATCAATCTCAATGAGCCGCAGTTTTGGTGAAAGAAACTGCAAAAATGAATAAAAGGGGGAAGAAACCAAGAAGCACGCAATCTTTAGTTTTAACCCATTTGTACATCGATCTTTTAGAGTCAAGTAGGTCGAATTTTGAGCGTTTGGTTGCGCGCACACCACGCTGCAGCACAGTAAAAGAACTAAATATAAAAGAAAACAAGC
The DNA here is from genome assembly GCF_918797505.1 of Bemisia tabaci. Classification (NCBI taxonomy): domain Eukaryota; kingdom Metazoa; phylum Arthropoda; class Insecta; order Hemiptera; family Aleyrodidae; genus Bemisia; species Bemisia tabaci. The sequence goes on from NC_092796.1 coordinate 16,155,101, forward strand.
AGGAAGCTCCAACGCATTGGCGTCGGAGAGCGGCTCTGGGGGCAGTAGTTGTAGTCAAGAATGAGGGCCTAGACACATTTTGTCATTGATGTACAATCCGACAACTGTCGATTCATGTTTTGTAACTTAGCAGATTTACGTAGCCGGTGTATAAATGTGTATTGGGCTTTGATATGGCGAATACATGGCATTATCACTTGTTGTATACTTTTAATTTTGAAAGCTCTTTGGAGGTCCGCTTCCTAAAAAATCTCTGGTTGATAAGTCGTTTAGCGAGGCTGCAAAAAATTTGCATTTTTATATCTGAAAGTGTAGGTATTGGTTTTTTGTATAATTGTTTTTTTGGATTGCTGGAAAAGTAACGCATACTTCTATAATTTAGGACTGAGTCAGGGAAATATAAGGTTCGTTAAATAGTAAATATTCCTAGTACCGTGTGACACTATTGTTAACGAAAAGTTTTTGCAACTTGTCAAAGAGGTTGTTGAATGATCTTCGAATAACTTTTGATGAGCTAGAGGTAATGGTTCTATCTGCAGCTCGTGGACTTCTGTACGATATTGTCCAGAATCATCTAAATTTTCAAAAAGTGTCCGCTTGTTCGATACCCAATTTGCTCATTCATGCATACAAGGAGAAGCGCATGAAAGCTTTAGCAGACATTTTGGAGATGAATCAAGAATTAGATGAAGAATTTATGACTTAAATCACGGCACCTTAATCACGGGATGACCTTAATTACGGCAACTATTTATTGTCCATGAGATGCAGATGGTTCCATTTCCCTAGCTCATCAAAAGGTATTCGAAGATCAATTTCATCAGCCACCCGTACGAACCACGTTTCTAGTGACCCGTACTTGCTTCGCACGTATGAAACATACAATCAGAGAAAACAGAATTCATCTTACAATAATCAATAATCAGTAGGACATGAATCGTTGCGATGTATAATACGACATTATAATGCGGCATTACTATTGTAATTCATTTTAATGGATTAGGGGCATTATAAATCATTATTGCCACGTCGGAATGAAATGTTGTAGACTGAATTGAAAAGCATGTTGGCAAAATTTATTATAAAAATAGTATAACATGTAGGTACATAACATAAAGGTAATACAAATTAAATGATTAGAGCGTGTATATTTCATTACATTATAGGTATATTACAATCATTTTTGTCATTGTTGGAAATTTTGATAGTTTGAATTTTGATAGTTGATAGTTGATAGTTTGAGAGTTGAAAATTTGGTTATTTTATTTAGTTAAGGTGATTCGATAGACGCCATATTTTGTGTCAGAATGGCATGCGACATATCCCATCAATTGGTTCCATTTTTTCATTTACTCATCATTTTTCTCCAATTTTAAGTTTCGCAATTCTGTTTTCAGGAGACTAAAGCACTCACTTATCAATTTGTATATTTATATTGAGTTAAGGGTAGAGACGTATTCCTCACCGGAATTGAGGAATGGAGGTGTTACAGTAAGTCCGGCATTAGGTTCCATTTCGACATCAGCGACGATCAACGCTACGATACTGGAAGCCAGTCTTCCGATATTAAATCCCTAGCGGGGAAGAAAAAAAATGCCTAGATTTCGCTAAAAATCCCTAAATCCCCAGATTTGCTCAAATATACTTAAAAAATCCCTAGATTTTGCAAAAAGCGCCATTTTTATACGAAGAATCATGATGTCATTCGATGTAGCGATTTGCAATATTTAAATCTGATTGGCTCGTTTGAATTTTGGCGCTCTCTGAAAGCAGTGCTAATCCAGACCAATAAAATGAAAGAATATTAGTTGATTTCTTATTATTAACAGGTTGAATGCAGTTGAATGTCAAGTACATCGAAGGACGCAATCGTTTTAATTTCCGGCTTATTTGCGGGGAAAATAGTGTTGCCAAAAAGGCCTACAAAATATAGATGAAAAAATGTTTTCGATTGTCGAAGCTAGAATTGAGGTTAAAAAGTTGATTTTTGGTAACTTTACCTCATCAAAAAAAAATCCCTAGATTTCCTGAAAAATCCCTAAATCCCTGGAAATTCCGGAAAATCCCTAAATCTAGGGATAAACCCTTAGACATCGGATGGCTGTTGGAAGCATTAGAGTCAACATTTGAAACGCTGCTGCAGAATTTGCCGGGAGTATAATCGAGTGTTGAAAGTCAGTAGAATTGAACAATGTAATAATTGCTTTCCGAAATAAGCGTTATAATAAAAAAACCACGAATCTGAACTGTTAATACTGGAACACACCTTCTGTAAATGTACCTTGCGAGAGATAAGTAAAAAAATAGATGTACTGGAGGAGAAGTGCTTCTCCACAGAGTTTGAAGAAGGAAAAAAAATGCCCAAATTTACTTACTTCAGCATTTTCGGCAAAATCACTGCAATTTCCGAACCTTTTTCTGGCCAGGGGCCAAAATTAAATGATTATGAAGGGCCACTTAGATGTTGTAGATAAAAATAGGACTGTTGAAAAAGTCGCCGTTTTCAATAAATATGTTCCCGGAATGGAAGACATCTAGGGGAAAATTGTTACGATTTTCCGATGCAAATATTTTCCTACAATCTATTTTCCTGCGTTTTGGGATTATACGTACTTTTAGTGTGTTTTCGTGTCATTTAAATGTCGCTTTTTTTTTATGTGTGTATTAAAACTAACTTGTTGCTTTACAAAATTATTATTTTCCATTTCAGTAGTACGAACTAAACTGTGCTTACGTTTTTTGAACATGCAAATTTTGATGAAATCGTCCATCAAGAAGGTTTTTTGTTTCCTGTCACTGTGAATTTTTTTCCTCCATAAATTTTAAGTATTCCGAGTACTTACTGTGTAAAAATAATAGATTTAAATTGACTGTTTACTTGTAAGATGTCGAATCGATTTAATTTTGATATTAGAAGGTAGAGGTATTAATTTTTTGTACTACTAAAGAAAATGCCGGATTGTGCATAGAAATTGCCAGTCTAAAGTTTCAAGAATGAGAAAATAATCAGCCCATGAGTGGGTCCAGAATGAGGGAGAAGGAAAAGTTGAAATAATTTTACTGGAAGGAGGGATAAATGAGGTACTCACCGAATTTATTCGTACAGAACATTCAAAAATCCCGTGAAAAAACAGCTCACAAATAAAAGCAAATTGCCATAGAAACTTCTTCACGAAATCACACACACAACGAAGAACGAGGCGCTACAGACGAGTCCGTCCAGGACAAGTTAAAAAATTCCCATGAGCCGAGTGCCGTAGGTTAAGGGCCCGTTCGCCAAAACTAATCGGAACTGTATGAATGAATTGCTCCTTTTAAAAATCAAAACAATATCGAATTGCGATATATTACACAGTTAAGATAGGGCTATGTCCTGTCGTAAGCGGCGACATACAGTCGATATCATTTCAATAATCGCCCCAATGGCCACGATAGTTGTTAGACGTTTACGGTTTCCCTGGTAACCTTTGTTTGCTATCAGCTGATATCAAGTAATATGACTAGGAAGCTCCAACCCAGTGGTTAAAGCTTCCTTAACCGCGAAAACTTTAAAATTCAAATTTTCAAATTTTGAACGTAAAGTACATTTTTTCCATCACGAGATAAAAGCACAAACAAGTTTTGAATTGTTGACTGTATCACCATGATTCCAAAAATACAATACACAACATAGCATTGACTAACAATAAAACAGTATGCAATAAAATAAAGTCATGACAAGGAACATAGCCGAAAATGGCGCCGATTCCCATCAACCAACGCGCGGTCTCTACAATGTAACATGCTGCATTGATACTCCCCAGCTGGGACCGTCCGGAATAGCAGCTCTAGTGCAAGCACCAGAGCCGCTAAAATTAAAGTGCTTTAGAAATCATTTTTGAAACGGAACCACCTTAATATTTACAAAACACACATCATATCGACAGCGTAAGTCCGCAAATACATGTCTCGTTTGCGGTGTCTGAAAATCTCCGCCTCTATGCTACTTTTCTAAAGGAGAACTAATTGACATCATTCCTTTAAGTTTTTACTGAATTTTCTTCGCACAGAGAAGAAAAATCACGACAGTTCTAAAGAATTGCCGCTGAGTACTTTTCCGTTAGAAAAAGAAAGTATGACAGGAAGGTTGCGCCGTCGCAAACCGAGTTATGCGATTGCCGACTTACACCGTCGATTTTCTCCTTTCATACATATTATTTTTTTTTTCATAAATTTAAATGAGAATAATCCATGTAGATTACAAACATTTCAAAACCATGAGTTGAAAAACGCTGACTCTGCAAGTTTAAAAATTAGAGCCAAACAGAGCGAAGCGGCGCCGCACAGTGGATCGAGTCAATTTGAGAGGTCGGACATGAATTTTTTTACTAAAACTGCAAATTTTGATGTTTATTTTGTCACATTTTAAGTTTCAAGGGGTGCTTCGGGAAGAAAATGTGACGAGGAAACCAATGGATTCACTTTTAGAACCTTAAGCTATTGTATAAACGGAGTTATAAGCGTTTAAAGTTTCCAAATTGTGTCCGACCGCTCCTGTTGACTCGATCCACCGTGCGCCGGCGCGACGTGCGCGACGTGCTGCCAACACGAAAGGCTCGCTGGCGCCTACAAACCTAAGTGGATACTTCTTGCATTGCGCAATGTTAGAAGTATCCACTTAGGTTTGTAAGCGCTTTTCGCACTGGCCTCCCGCTCGCTGTGCATGCCGCGGCGCGGCACTTGTGGTGCGGCACAAATGGGTCAATGGTCAGATCTAGGTTTGACTGGAAAGTGGAGTTTGTCGTAACATACAATTTTTAAATGAGGAGTTGAATCTTAAACAAAAGCGCCATTTTTTATGACCAAAACTAAATAAGACAAATCCTCACAAATGACTGAGGGGACCTACTTTTTTTCTTTCCTTATGCTGATCTGCCCACATTCTGAGTATCCTCTACTTCAACCTCCAATCCTCGTCCCCCCCCCATCGTGATGTCATCAACGTTGGAAAATCCCGGATAAAAATTTGAATGTTACGGAGCAGCGATATTTTTTTATGCGGCCAAAATTAAAACGGAAGAACCCTCACTAACTGTTAATGTAACTCTCTCTCTAATCTGCTCATATTCATCCTTCTACCTTAAGATGCTCATCGAGTCTTTTACCCAATCGTTTCCCTCATCGCGTCTCGGTGCGAAGCCAGATAACCTTAATAGAATTGTCACTGACTTCACAACGCTTTTAAAATGCCTCTAATCTCAAATTGCAAAGGAGAGGGAAGAGTAGAGGAAAGGTTAAAAGATGCAACGTAAGTAAAGTGTCGCGTCATTACTCTATCCTAGACTAAGTCCCTCTTACAATGTTGTCGATATGACTCTCGGCTACAGATACCTTCGATGCGGATCGTCTTGCATGGTTCAGTAAAATAATCTTGTGAAAAAAAACTCTGAATGAAAGAATTTCGGTATAAAGTTTTAAATGTAAGAGACTAGCTTTTCAAAAAGTTTACCAATAATGGGACAATACTAGCAATTGTTTAAAGTCATTATTTGAATCAATATTTTTTTTCGGTTTAGATTTACTGTCCTGCTTTAAAATTTTATACTAAGCTTATCATCACTGAAATTCACGAGGAACGTTACGCTCAAAAGTTTCAAATGTTTTGAACAACATTTTTGCGAATATTCATTTTCCAATTTGTGTATGATTGAACAAAATGATGTCGGTATTCTTTTGAAGAAGAGCATCGAGTTTATTCTCCGCCCAAAAATTTAAAACAAATCGATTCGATCAGCCTTTCATCTTAAAATTCACTACAAATTTTTCACCACTTTTCGTTACGAATTTATTACAATTTAGAAAGTTTCGAGAGGATGAAGAGCTTTTTGAGGCCGAGTGTTGTCATTTTATTTCAAAAGATAAAATGGATTACATTTTGCAAAAAGGAACCAGAAGAATTGCGATGATGCTAAGATTGTGCAATTTCATTCTTTGCAAAGAAATTACTGAAATCATGATAAAATGTGAAATTTACGTTGTAATTTTGTCTTAAACTTATAGTTTTTAGCGAGTACAATAGATACCGTTGTACGGTAATCAGTTTCCTTCCGAGCAAAGAGTTGGACATCTCAGCAACATTGCATGTTCTTGTTTCAGTGTTTGCAAAATGAAATCCAAATCCTACCGTTTGCATAGGGAGGAGGAGAAAAGGAGACACCAAATTTTCTGTTCACTCCGGTGACAGTTCACCCTCGGTCCTACGAATAAGATCCCTGGGAATCCGGCATCAGGGCGTTCGCAAACCTTTTACGGGGTCGTATTTTATACCATTGTAAAAGGACTGCTCAGACGCCGCCGTGTAAGCCGCGCGGAATTTTTCATTTATTCAAGAGTTGTTATTTTCAACGAGCCAACACTCAAAGTTTAAAACTTTAAACGACCCCGGCAAGTCCCTTTATCGTTTCACGCGGGACCAGCGCTCCTTGTCATTATCTCCCGCGACAAGGGGCTCGGATGGAAAACCCATGCTCACACCTGCTTATTTCGACGCACGCTGCAAATTCAAAGTCGGAACCCCCCTCCCCCCTCCCCCCCCCGCACTCCCAGCGCGGGCGGGAAAACTCTCCGAACGTCATCGCGCGGAATGAGGTTGAAGAGCTTTGAGAAAAATGTAACCGAATGAAACAATAAACGAGACAGAAGTTCGAACTTCCGAGTTTTTTCGTCACGGTCTTTTCCGCGTTTCCCAAGCGCGAGCGCCTCACCGGGACCGAGTTCGAACATTAGTTTCCAGTCCTCCGTGAAGATGCTCTGCGCACTAAGGAAGAACGCCGTATGAACTTCGAGAGTTGCCAATTTCCCTTGATAAAACACGTATTTTTGACGACATTCGTGCATATTTTTCCTTGCAATTTTCAGATACTTCATATTAAATTGCGTGCACAATTTTCTGAAACTTTTGCGAAAAATATTCACAATTTTCCCGGTAAATTTGGTTTTTATTGAAGGAAACTTGGCAACGCCAGATGGCGCGTACGGCGTTCTTCTTTAGCTGCGCATCCCGGTCGCGAGTTCTTTGAATTTCATCGCTTGTCTCATCCGGGAACTTTTTTAGTTTACAACTCGGAGGCTGATGTGCGGCAAGAGCGTTACAACTTTTGAGTGTGTCCTTAAAACAGAATTAGAGTTATAAGTCGTCATTTTTCTTGCTTCCTCCCCAACTTGTTTGGACGCGCGGAGAAAACATTGCATCGAATGATATTTGGACGTATTTCTGCAAAACAGAACTATGTTCGTTATGACGTGAGCCCTGTTATGCACATATTCTTATGAGTCTCGTGGCTCATGTCTCTATGCACATAGTTCCGTTTGACAGAAATACGTCCATTTGTGATTAGGTCAGGCAAGAGAGCACTCAAGGTAGACAAGAATTAAATGAGATAATCAGACCAACTCCTGAACTCCCTGAGGGCGTTGGGAAGATAGAGGACTTCAGCGGGTGGGTATCGCAGAGCGCTAGAGAGCCCTGTGGAAGCAGCTTTTATACAAGTTAGTATAATTACACCAAAACGTAAAGGATTCATCTTGTTGCCTTTGGTACGAAGGGAACTAAAAAATTTCAAAAATTGACCCTTTGAGAGCATTTTGAAGTTGGAGAAGGATAAGTTGCGAATTTGGAAAAATAAAAAAAAAAACAGCTAAAGTTTGCCGCTTGCCACTTGCCACATTTAGAAGCTATTTATTTAGAAAACCTATAATAGCGTGAATTATGCAAATTTTGACCAATATGTGATTTTGAGAGTCGGGAGTTGTTTAGCGCCGGTGACCCATCTATGAAAAATTCTATATTTGAAATCTGCAGGGTGAAGCAGGAGGCCATCTTATTCTCTGCAGATTACTAAACCAATGTGAAAATTATTCGTCTTTGTGAATATCCTCAATTCATGTAAGACAAACGAAGGTATTCGATACAACCACGCAAAATGAAGCAAATAAACGAAGCAAAAACGAGCCAATTTTTTGGTGAGTTAGGGATACGCATTTTAATACCAACTGTCCAAATTTCACTTTAATTTGCAGGGTGAAACTTTTTAGAAAATTCCATCAAAATATGGCCTTAAAAAGTTGAAATTTGTCATTAGTTTTATGTCGTTTTGTGACGTGCTCCACTTTTGCTGACAGTACGAACTTAAAGCCCCAAGTTTAGTTGCATCAGGAAGTGTGAGTTGATTTTGCGTTGATGTAAAAATCACTTAGCAGTAAACTAAGGTAAATTGGATCGCATGTGGCAAAAAGAAACCAGCGCGATTACAGTGTCTTCAAAACGGCGCAACTTCTCCGTTTCTTTTAAAAATATTTAAAATATTACAGTTTTAAATTTTACACAATTATTTTCCTTTAAAATTAACATTTTTTTGGTGGAAAGCCAAAACTATTTGCTATTCTGAGGCAATTTGTAGATACTTATGAAGAGGCAACATTTTTACAATACTGTAATTGCGTTGGTTCCTTCTTGCTAAATTCGCGCTCCAATTGAAGTGATCAACTATCCAAGTAACTATAATGAATTGGAGAGCGGAGCAAAGCTCTTATCAACTCTCACCTATTTCATTCCGATGCAGACCAACAAGTTAGAAAGCTCACCCTTCATCTCTGGAGGAAACTTGCCTAGCTTGAGTTGTAAGCACTGAACAGTTGAATTGCATTTTGCAAAAAGGAACCAAGAGCACATCGTTGTTGCTAGGATTGTGCGAGTCACGTTCTCCGCGATAAAATTATCGAAATCGTGCAGAAAATTAAATTCACAAATGTAATTTTCGTCTGGAATTTGTCGTTTATCGAGGGTAAAGATAAAACTTGTTTAGATGATCAGTTTATATTTGCAAGAAGAAAAGTTGCACAATTTTAGCGACATTGTAAATGCTCTTGATTCCTTTTTGCAAAGAAAATCCAGTTTGAGTGCTATGCGCTTGAGCCAGGATAATTGTTTCCTCTTTTATGAGCGGACAAAAGCAAGCTTGCCCTGAAATCTCCCAATTTCAGACTCGGTGACTTATAACCGAGCAACGTCTTAAAAATGAGACGGAAACTGAGCTAAGAAAATAAGCAGGGAACCGGGGAGATTAGTGGGTCGAGCCGTTGCCACGTTGTCCGACAAATTGACCTTCACCGATGGAAATCGGGCGATTATCCACGCTCATCTGACAACTATCGCACAGTTCAAGAGAGCATCACCCGGAGCTAAGCAGCTAACAGGAGCAAGCTATTAGATGCTCAATTATTTCCTCGATCAAGTTGTAGCTTTCAAGTTTTAAAGTTGCGATGCGCGGAGTAGTGGAGGCCCGAGGGGGGGTACCCCGCCTTACAGATTTCCCCGCTCCCGAATAACACGCGACGAGGCAATGCTCAGAAGTGAGTCGCTGTGGCTCCGCTGTGGCTTTGCTTTTCGTCCAACGTTGCCAATTTGAGATTTTTATGATGGCAGAGCTGCACCAGGCACCTAACTTTCAAAATTTGATTGCATTTTGCAAAAAGGAACCACTAGCATTGCAATGTTGCCAAGATTGTGCAACTTCTTTTGTCTTGGAGGAAAACCCCGATTATCCATTAATAGTTTCTATTTTACTCGCTAAAAACTGTAAATTTAAGACAAAAATTACCATCTAAATTTCATAGTTTTTCACGATTTCCGCAATTTTATTGCAAAAGATGAAGTTGCACAATCTTAGCATCATTGCAATGCTAGTGGTTCCTTTTTGCAAAATGCAATCCAATTGACTCTCGCCCCCGATTCCAGAGAAAAGGACAAAGACGAGAAATAGATCAGTCGGGCTACATTTTGCCATGAAGAACTACAGTCTCTGGCTCATTTTAGAAACATCATATGTGCCATTAGTACCCAAATGCAGATAAGTGTTTTTTATGGATGCGCCAGATATTGTAGTTCCTTATTGAAAATGAAGTCCAGTTGATTCGCGAAGTAATCCATAACGCAGATGATACTTGCAGCGCGATTGGATTGCTGAACGGATCTCACTCTGGAAAAAAAAAGTATGGTAACATCTACTATAAGTCTATACTTGCTTTTTACACAGTAATACTGGGCGGTGAAAAAGACCAGCATTATAGTAGTATTCAACAGAACGTAGGTGGTACTTACTATAATATGGTAAATTCTACCATAGAGCTTGGTGTTTATTACCATGCTCGTATCACTGTGTCAGAATATGGTAAAATCTTACCACATTTTCTTTTCCGTGATTCAAGATTCTTTGCTCTCGTGTATAGGTATAGAGTAACTGTAAACAGTAAAGGGATCCAGGGGGTTTGGACATCCCTCGACCGAAGGCAAAAACTTTTTGCTATTTTGGGAGATTTTTTAAATAATTATGAAGAAGCAACATTTTCACAACACTGTAATCGCGCTGGTTCCTGTCTGCCAAATGCAATCCAAGTAGTTTACACGTTCAAACGAAGAAGGTTTTTCATATTTTATACGCTGTGGATATAGGTTTCAACCCACTTTTCCCAGGTGCACCTATCTTTCAAAGTCCGTATACCTCTCTGGATAGACTCGTGCAAGCCCATCTCGCTTATTCACACTGACGTCACGCGACGCTCAAGATATATAACGTTTTCCGATAATATAACGATTTCCGATGTTAAGATAACGTTTCCCGATGTACTTTTGGTCCGTACGGGTGTAGGGAGAGTCCGTACGGCACGGAAATAAACACCCGCCCCGGAACACTGTTTCTACCGCTTTTTCTCAGTAATCTTTCTTTGTCCAAAATTGGGAAGGGAAGAGGGATAATTTTCGAGGAGGGTGTAGAGATGCCTGGAAGAGATCTAACAAGGGAACAGCGGGCTGATCGTTAAAATTGATGGACATAGCGATAGACAAAGAAGACATAGGGAGTATGGGGCGATCCTGAAAAGAGCTGAAATGAGTGGTTCCTATAGACTTAGGGGCAAATGATGGACTAACTTTAGGGTCTCTTTTTGGTTGCCATTAGTTAGTCTATCACTTACCTCCTTTCTCCATAGCAACCATCCGTTTCAACCAGTAGGATCGCTTTATTTTTAATTTGTCTTCCTTGTCCATAGCTTTGTCTATCAATTTCTATAATCAGCTCGCAGGGCGAAAGGGTTGCAGCGGGCTGATTTGTTGAAATTGATAGACAAAACGATAGACAAAGAGGACATAGGGGGTATGGAGCGATCCTATTGGTTGAAATGGGTGGTTCCTATAGACTAAGGGGAAAATGACGGACTAACTCTAGGGTCTCTTGTCGGTTCCCGTTAGTTAGTCTATCACTTACCTCCTTTCTCCATAACAACCATCCGTTTAACCAATAAGATCGCTCCAAATTCCCAATGTCTTTTTCGTCCGTAGCTTAGTCTGTCAATTTCAAAAATCGGCCTGCAGGGATAGGTCAAACAATTTGGAAAACGTCTTTTATGAACGGTACCACACAGAATACAAGAATCAGCGAGCAAACCCATCGATCAGTGGCGAGGCATCAATGATCGATTACCGATATTCCCCAATTTGAAGCTGTGGTAAAGAATCGATTACCTATTAAAGTGTTCGTTCTGAACACCCTGTTTATCGATATTTTTCCGTAGGTTTGAATGGCAGATCAATCGACACATCGTCACCTTCCAGGCAAAGTATCACAAGCGCCATGCGACGTTTAAAAATTTCCGCCGCCATTTTATTTTTTTACAGAGAAATTGTTCAACGAAGCTGTCCGAAAATTTCACTGAATTTTCTTTGTGCTGCCGATGAAATTTAGTGCAATTTCCAAACAGATTCAACCAACAATTTCTCAGTAAAGAAATAAAATGGCGGCGGAAATTTTTAAACGTCGCATGGCGCTTGTGATACTTTGCCTGGAAGGTGACGACATCGTAAAGCACACCACGCCTCTGCCATCGATAGACAGTTCCCGTAGGAGTATCGTTATCCGACGCGGCATCAGTGCGAGCATGCATGGAGGAAGGGGGAGGGGAGGAAGTCGGGTTAAGCGAGTGTGCAGCAGGAGCAGCAGCGTACTGTGAGCGCCAGAGCGAGTGAGTGGGCAAAGAGGCGAACATTGAACAAGAAGCGAGCAAATTCGGAAAAGGGAAAACTGGGAAAACTTTTAAAGCAAAGACGCCGAAAGAATTGGAGCAGAAACAATTTTCCTCTTCTTTCGGCCCACCCCCGCCCCCGCCCTCTCGACCACCCCCCGCCCCTGCCGGGTTCTAGCTTTTAATATTTCCGAAGCATTAGGAATACACTACTCGCCGGAGCTACTGGCAGATTCAGAGGATCCTCTCCCCTTTTTAAATCCACGTGTTTACCGGGAGCGTGTTACGTCATGGTTTGTAAACTCTTCCTGCTCCACGCGTGTGCGTCATGAAAAAGGAAGGGGGGAGTAGAAACATATTTAGGAGCGAATGTTTTCACATTTCTACGTTTGGTTTCACTTACGCAGATGGTATGACCTGCAATCTTAAAGAAGAGCGAAGGTATGAAACTCTACGGATTCTGATCGGTAGCCCACAATGAGAACAATACCGCCGGGTAAACTTGCCAGCCGTTGAATTAAATTATTGATCTCAGCACCTTTTTTTTACCAAATATGGTCAAATTTCGTGAAAGTTGGTCAAAGCACCGAAAACTTCTGATGATCGGTAATTACCAGGAAAATTAGTATTTCAGAAAGATTTTTTAACAGCTTACACTTTAGAAAAATTACATAAAACTACTAGCGATAATCGTGGTAGTCCCCTTGTGGGCCCTCTATGAATTTTGTCAGATAAATAAGGAGAGGGGATGTAGGATTGCCCGGCAAATCTCCTAAAATTCGATAGACAACGGTAAAGGGAAGGTAGGACGGGGCGAGGCAGAGGTCAAAAACTCGGAAAAAATGCCTGATGTCATTCCTGGGTGGTTCTTTGTTCATGACCACGCTCAAGATACGATACGATGTTCCTAAAATTCAGAATTGAGACGTCCAGAATACTATCTATAGAATACAGAAGAAGATACATATATATAGTTTTGTACAAGAAAGAAGTTTTAGAAGTTAGAAGAAAAAGAAGAAGAGGAGAAGAAGAGGAGAGTATAAATTTTTCGTGGTCATTTCTTCATATTAATGGCCCAAAAATAACAAACCAAACCAAAGTTATACCTGAACTTTGCAGTTGAAATCCCTTAGTTTAACTTGAAGTTATAAAAAGTTCATCACTGATTAATAGAAGTCAAAGTTGTGAAATTAAAACAACGTTGTGACCTCTAGGGCCACAACGATGATCTGAATAGCTAGAAACTTGTATTTCGGTGTGCCAGAAAGCGTTTTTCGCTAAAATCCAATTTCCGATTTTTGGACGAACCTTGAAAAACAAATTCCCCTCTTACAAATTTTCGTCTCGGGACTGGGGTCGGTTTTCTTGTGGATGATCACACATAAGAGAAATGTGAGTAAAAATTGCACTGTCTGCTTCATTTTATTTCACTTTCTTAGTGCCAGAATTTTCTTCAAAATTAGAGGTTAAGAGCAGAAATTTAGGTTGGCGCATGGAGCTCAAAACGCCTTCGTTTTATCGAATAGGCAATACGCGCTCCGGGACGTTAGTTTAGTTGCATTCTTGCATTAGCCATCGATTGCATGGCGATAGGTTACTAAGAGTTGTTTTCCGCTAGTCTTGTGATGACTGAAGTTTCCAATTTTGAAGACTTGTATACAAACCAAAAAACCTGTTTAAAACAAACAAACAAAAAGTACTTTGAAGTGTTACTTTATAAACTTTCCTCTTTACCCTCTTGCAATTAGAAACGCAACTACGATGTTAATCCTATGAAACTCAACTCGTACACATTAATGACTTCGATTGATATTATTCATATCGATGGCGAAGCCTGTCAGTCTGTTTTTTCTTTCAACTTTTGCAGTGTGCTTTTTATATTTGTACTCTTGTGCAAACTTTTGAAGTTGGAAAATAATAAATATCTGCATTTACAGCTCATATATCATCCAATATCATGACTATTCCCAGCTTTACAATTTTTTCATTACATACTGCTGATTTTCTAATCGATCTAATTGAAAAGAGAGTATAGCAGAATTATTCAAACAGTGCGCTCTTTTGTCATACTTTTTCCCCTCTTCAACGGCGAGGGTTTTAACAAAAACTCCACGTTTTGATGCGTGGATGATACATTTTGCGTTTGATTTTTGAGAGAAATTCAACTTAAATTGTTTCGTGCCCTTATTACTGCTCAGCAATTCTAATTCGACGACGAAAAGTGACACCACACAAAAATCCAACGCACAGAACGCGGCTATCGATCACACTTTCTTCCGCATAAATTGCGGAGACAAAGGAACCATTTTTCTTCCCTGTGAATTAAGTAGGTATTTGTTTATGACAAAACAATTTCCAAGCGGTTGCATTTAGAATTCGAAAAAGAAATGCGGCGGTGTACTTGTCATCTTACTTAGAGTGGGAGGAAAATATTCCGAGCTGTCTCTCGTTATCCGCAAACAGACGACGCCACTTAGAAAATATGATCGGAAAAGAGGGTAACGGTATTGTAACAAGGTTTCCGTTGTCTAACTTCTTCAAAAATTCTGATGATTTATATCTTTGATGTTACTTTAACGTGACAAAAATAACGCGAGGCGAAAGTCTTCCTCCCCTTACGATTTCATACTTAACCTAACTTTCAATACATCATTCATTATAATCTTGTATTACACCTCCGAATTTTCTGTTGTGGGTACCATTCATCTAAGATTCGGCAGGGCATCCTACACGTTTTCTGCCAAGGGAGGCCCAAGTACTGAACCCTCGGTGCTATATCGAAGTTCCGTTACTACAACCCAAAAAAATATATGTTTACAAAATGGAAAATTTTTGTGGGCCGTGTTACTCAAAGTTTTGTTGTTTTAAAATCGAAATTTTAACCATCGTGTAATAGTGATTTGGCATCATTGAGTGCTGAGCTTCGAATTGGCCTTATATCAAAGAAGCTATGTGTAGTGGGGGAGAAAACCCTGTATGCGCTTTTCCTACTACAAGTAGGCATGTCGGTTACTTCACTTCGTGTTTATTTCTTCTTTTTCCAAACGTTGAGAGCAAAGTTTATAATCATCCGAACTTCATTCCAGTGACGTCCAAAACTCAACGGACCGATAGTCTTACTCAGAGTTAATCTGCTTATTTCCTGGGGAAAGCCTTGTCTGGTTGACATTGTAACTGAGGGAGTAACTCATTGTAACTCGAGATTTTCAACACAACATCACTAAACGGACATTTTAACGAGCTGTCACTTAAATTTAACAGTATAGCTTTGTAATTAGGTCCCTTCAAGGAAACACAATGTTTTTTCGATACAAAAAAAGTGAAACATACCAAAGAAAATATTTGTAAAGTTTTTAGATTTTGAGTTGTTAATTTTGCCGAAACTGTTCGAGTTGGCCAAATTTTTTTATATCTCTTACCAGCTCCCACAAATGAAATTTCGATATTTTTAATAGTCATCTCAATACTGGCAAAATCTCCATTTTTCCGGACAGTTTTCGCTGAAAAAAGAAGAAGAAAAACTGCAAGACCAATCAAATGACGATAATGGAAAAAAGTGGTGCCTTATTAAAACAAGTTTATTGGTCATTTCAATTGGTCATCTAGCTACGAATTAGAAAATTGATTAAGGAAAATAAAATCAAATGAAATTTATCAAAATCGCAAATTCAACACTTTCATTGTGTTAAAACTTACGAAATTCAAAAATAACCATCCTGAAATCTTACATCTGCGGCAAGGTTGCAATTTTTCATGAAAAATAAAATCTTGAAATTTCATGTGAAATATTTCATGAAATTTCCGAAAAATATGAAAATAATTTAACATATTTTTCGAGATTAAAAGCATATATAAATGTAAGGCGACTAGTTTTTGCTTTTTTAGTGTTTTTTGTGCTTGTTGCATACCCAGCCCCTAAAAATGTGTTTCATATGTTTCATATTTTTCACAATTTCGTGAAATTTCATAAAACATTTCACGGAAATTCTCATATTTCATATTTCTCATTTCACCCGTGCAACCCTGATCTGCGGGCTCAGACTTTCACACCGAGCCTTGACCCCAGAATCTGGAGCCTGGGCCTAGTGCTACGTCAACACGGTTCGCCCCCAGAGCCTAGGGCAGAGAATTGCGTTGTGGGGTACCTTCATGAACGGGTAAACACTCGACACTGTCGACACGACGGACTTTGATGCTGGCTCTTTGAGCTATTTAGCTTGTGTGACATGTAAATGAGGGACAAGGAAATGATATTGGATCGGCGATTGATTGTTTCAGGCAACAAGTACCGCCGGACAATGCGCGCGGGTCGCACTGGCGCTCCACTATTTGCATATGACTGCAGGCATTTGGCTCCTCGTCAACTGCGCTCATGTTTGTCTCAGGATATCCGTCAAATTGCGCCACGCTATTGCCGCATGGTGTCTTCCGCTTTTTTACGTACTGGTGAGTACCCACGTTTCCTCTTCAATGTTCCGGTTTTCCTCTGCGGACTGTTTCAGATATCGAGCATTCAATTAGTATCGGAATATTCCAATCAGAATGCGTTGAAGATAATGACTCAATATTCAATAATAGATTTCGTCACCTTCCGGCCGAAGTATCACAAGCGCCATACGACGTTTAAAAATTTCCGCCGCCATTTTATTTTTTACAGAGAAATTGTTCAACAAAGCTATCCGAAAATTCCACTGAATTTTCTTTGTGCTGCCGATAAAATTCAGTGAAATTTTATAACACATTCAACCAAAAATTTCAATGTTTTGGGTGTCAAAATCAACACAAGTTGTGTAGAAAATAATCGAAGCTTTTGGCATTTAGCCAAAACTTTTGGCTAGTCTGTAGTTCTCCTCCAACATCCATCGAAAATAACGCAAGAACACGAATATTTTTTTACACTGAAAAAAAAAGATTGGTAATATTTACCATTCCATCACGCTACATTTCACACAGCGTCAATTCAGAATCAATTCTGCCAGAAGAAAGGTAAACGTTATAAAGTGGTACATGTAACTATTCCTCTGGCAGAATCGACTTGAAGATCGGTGGAATTTACCATTCCTTCACGCTGCACACCGGACTGAGTCAATGGTAGAATTCGTACACAATTTGGAAACTTTAAAAGATTATAACTCGGTTTATAAAAAATTTGAGGTTCTAAAAGTGATTCCATTGAATTTCTCGTGAAATTTTCTTCTAGAAGCACCCCTTTAAATTTGAAATAAGACGAAATAAACATCGAAATTTGCAGCAGGTAAAGGTCAAAAATTTCATGTCCAACTTCTTTGATTGGCTCGATTCACTGTGCGCTGTGTGAAATACAGCGTGAAGGAATGATAAATTCTACACATTTTTTTTTTTTCAGTGTGCCATCACCGAAACAAATGAATATTTTAATTCCCAAGAAAAATCCCCCGCAAAAATGATATCTTGTTTTTCCCCCAAAAAATAAACCAATAGCAGAGGCTTCGAAACGTTGGAATTGACGTGCATTTATATCCATTTCAATTACCGATTCACCTCGTAGAGACCCAAAAAGACGATGAGTTGCATTGTTCCGATGAGCGTCATCGGAGAAGTAAAAACAAAAGGGCAAAATGGAGGTATGTGATTGACTGCACGGAAGCAGAGACCCTCGATCCCCGACTTAAGGCGTGATGAAAGAGACCTTATCCGTCAAATTCTTGGGTCTGATCAAGGGAATAATACATCTAAATGACTTTCCAGAAACTTTTTCGCGGCTCGGAAGCTTCTTTAATTTTTCTCCGGCATGCCGCCGCCGCCGCCGCCGCGTGAGAACTTTGCAAATTAGCATAACCGACTTATTTAATTAAACTTGAGGGAAACTTTTTCTCCCTGATGCTTTATTCATCCTGAAAATTACTTCTCAAAACATTTTTCCTCCCGCCGTATCGGACTCTGTCCCAATAGCATCGGCATGCTACATAGTTTTCAGCGGTATAGGCAATCTCAAAATACGCCTCAAGTGATCCCGAGGACGTCAATACCTCAGGGTCAAGAATCAATAATACTGCCGTGATAGCAAAGAGAGCAGTGAGTGGAAAAATGTAGGTATTAAAAATAATCGGATTCAGTAATACAATTACAAACAAGAAAAGGCGACAAAATGTCTCATTCCGTGAGAGTACATTCATTTCTAATTTTGTCGTCTTTCGGTGATACAAGAGACAGCACCTTTAATTTGTCGAGTTCAGAGAGAAATCAAACACGCAATTCGGCCTGGAACGGCGTGGCGCAGAGAGCAAGGATTACGATGGCTTAATATGAAAAGGAGAAGCCCTCGGCGCGGCGGTAGGCATGTCCACTTATTAACGCCTACAAGACTGCATGAATACTTCACGCATTGCGTCACACGCAGTGCGTTCAGCGGCGGTCGGCGTGAAACGCACAGCGCCAACAAGACTGTAGGAATACTTCACGCATTGCGCCAAACACAGTGCGGTCAACGCGGCGTGGTGACGGAAGTTAAAATTATTAAACCACATTTATGTTTGTTCTCGCATAATTTTTACGTTCATTTCTTACGAATGGAAGGCCTTGTCCACACAAAGATAGGTTTACGAAACTTAACTTTCGCGCAGTTCTGTGAACTTTTTCTAGTAGTGTAGACAGGGCTTTCGCAAAAAATGTGTTCAACACGAGTAAACGCAACTTATGCACCCCTCCCTCACCGGCACGTTCACTTGATGGTTTTTATTTACTGATGTTTCAAACCGAATGAGGAGGGGGCGGCAAAATACAGGCGGCCCATGGGCGGCAAGGAAGTATATGTAAATTCGGCCTTGAGTGCTGTCTTCTGCAAGCTTTCGTGGTTGCGTTTTGGACACGCAACAAACACATTTTCAGGTTAGAAATTGGCAGAAGAAGACGGCACTTTACTTGGAAGCATACTGTTTTCATAGGCTCTCCGGAGAAATAATGTCACTTACTGCTGTCTTGCCCGAAACTACGTCATTTTTTGCGCACTTACGGCTTTCTTGTATGTCTCGTCTTTATAAAATTGAGATGAATTTTACTGTTTTAGCGAAGTATTTCAGTGATTTCATCTAAAAGAGATTAGAAGAATTTTGAAATAAACTCGATTTCGAAAATTTGACACTTACTGCTCTCTTCGCCATCACGGCAGAATAGGTGCCTTCTTATCAAGAATACACTAGTGGCCACATTGAAAATATAATTGCAAAATCAGCTTTTTCCGTTCAGTTCATTCAATCGTCCCATTCGCCCATGAAACCAAAGTCGACCCAGAGGCGGATCCAGGAATTTGGCAACACCGGATTTTCTCCATTTAAACCTATATAAAAGAATCGATTCTTATCGGAGCTTCTGGCCCCTCCAAGAATCGATACATCTCAATAGGTTTAAATGGCGAAAAGACAATGTTGCCAAATTTGCTGGATCCGCCAATGAGTCGACCGGAATCAACAAAATGAATTTTTATATCCTATCATATGGAGATACAAGTTTTACATGGTCTATCCTTCGCCGTGTATTTCTTGTACCTATGTAAAAACGAGGAAATTCTTACTAGAAGCCGACAACTTTGCCCGGGGATGCGTACGTGCCTTCCGCTGGATCCGAGGTTCTCGCAAAGGCTCTTACGGAGTATTTAAACAGATAAAAGGCCATGTCGTCGAACTGCGGAGCGGAATCTTATTCAGGTCCCTCCGGGAAGTGGGCTGCCAGTGTGAATACTCCTATAATCTGACAGCCACCAACTTAACCTCTAAGTAGCGGAAAAGTAAACGCACGGTCCTTGCGCTGCCTTGCTGGAAAGAAACGACGTTTGAACCCTCCAACCAGTGGCGTGGCGTGAATTGCGATGTATCGATTGTTGTGCCATTTAAACCTATAGAAAGAATCGATTACTAAGGTGTTCGCAGCGAACACCCTGTTTATCGATCCTTTTCCATAGGTTTAAATGGCACAAAAATCGATACATCGCAAAGCACGCCACGCCACTGCTTCCAACATTGCAAAATTTCTCGAGATAAAATATTTATCCTTTGGCAAATTATGAATACGAACGTATGACCCAACACGAGAGGATTGACTTCAGTAATGAAAAACTCAAAACTGAGCCATCGGAACAAGTGCCTTCCTTCATTAACTCACCGCAAAAAAATTTGCTTTAACACGATTATTTTCCTCTCTAAGAAACTTCACTCAGTTTCTATAGTTTCCAAGAAAGGTTTTCATAAAGGGAAGTATAGTAACGTCCGAAATTTTTCACGCTATTTTTCCTTAACACAGTGGAATTTTGACTACGCACAAATTCTCTTATCTACAAACGGCAAAACTGCAAAACGCGAATCTAATTTTTGGCGTTTCAAAATCTGTGATCCTATTTTCTTTTATCAAATGAGACTAAATCCAAACTATTGCTTGAAATTTTTGTAAAATATTCTTCACGCAGAGAAAAAAAATTCAGAGAGAGTTTTCAAGAAATGACGTTAGGTATTTTTCGGTTTAAAATAAAGTAAATTACGTTCGGTAGTCCGCAGCGTAGCAAACCGAGATTCGCGTTTTTACATTTTCAACGTCGTTATGACGCATTACAAACGTAATTCTCAGGAAGATGAAAAATTCTGATTACCGAAGGAAAACAAGCAACATGGCTCGAGGTCCCGTGTTCATTTGAAGCGAAAATATGAATGGGCCTAGAATAAAGATGAAGATGGGACGTTAGTAGGGTTTAGAGTTTCCTCCTTATTGACTATTGCCCTGGCTTCTTGGAGCGTAAGCCTCCCCAATGAGCACTCCCCATTCTTGCCTCCCTCCCGAATGTCCACACGAAGTCTCATTAAATGTACTTAACTCATCAACGTGATGTGATTCCCAAAACCCAACCTCGGGACCTTTTTCGAGTGTGGTTAATGATTCGCTGGGTCCACGCTTGGCTTTGGATGCCCGAGATTTTGGTTCGATAACCTGTGGTTGTTTCTCGGTGCACTACCTACGTGTTGAGTGATCAACAGTTGAAATTCGTTTTGCTGTGAACAAATGCTGTCCCAGGCTTATTTTAAAAACAGCGTTCGTGCCGTTAGTTTCCCTTTGCAGGTGGGCGATTCACATGATTTAGACACACCGAAAAAAAAGTGAAGTTGATTTAACATTCTGTATGTAAAAAAATTTTGTAAGAACTCACAAAACGCTGAATAATTAACCGCTGTAGAAGTTACTTTATCTATATATGTTAAGATGTAAAAGTAACTGCCATGACGGGTGATTCAGCATTTTGTGAGTTTTTGCTCACTTTTTTTACATTCAGAATGTTAAATCAACTTCACTTTTTTTTCGGTGCAGAAATTTTAGTTTCGAAGTACAAAATGTAGTCCAGTTGATCGCAGCTTTAAGGAGAGCAATCGAGAATTTGCAGGTGTCTGAAATCTGGTGAATTCCATGTCTAAAATGGAACTTTTGAGAGAGCTGAGTACGAGAATATCCTTGGTTTCTAAACTAAACAATTATTGGAGGATATTAGACAAAATAACCGAATATGCTAAAATACATGTGTTTAAATAGGGAATGTCGCCAGGAGTCCTCGATGAAGTCATCGGTGAGTCCTCGATGAAGCCATCCGTGTATCGATGAAATCATCTATAAAATCACCTTCGAGAAAATTCTGAAGAATAAGAATTCAACAACTGTTTTCAAACGTGCACTTATATGACCTGGTTACACGATCAAATTCCCGTCAAATTCCGATCAAATGGTGACTGGTGCGCACCATCCTCCATCAAATTTCTGCGGCCTGCAAAAATTTGATGGTGGATGATGGAACTGTGGAGCTCATCCTTCATCTGATTTCCACACAACCGTGCTTATTTCATGCTTATTTCAATCAACACGCTGTTTTAATTAATTTTACTCATCAATCTAGATACCTCTCGACCGCCATCTTGGACATCATTTTGATCGGAATTTGACGGGAATTTGATCGTGTAACCAGGCCACTACGTCAATAATTCAAAATACTATGTTCCAAGCGTAGTTAGTTCCGATTTATCTCGCCTCCTCTCTCCTCTCCTGATTCTTTTCCGTCTTCGTCCTCTCTCTTTTCTCTCCGTTAAATGGACCTGGAGCACACGGATCTTCCGAGTGGGAGGAGGTAGTGGAATTACCAAGGTCGCCTGCCCGTTGCATGCAAGTCTGTTGTTACGTCATCACGAAGGCTCCCATCAAGGGAAAGAAGGAGAAAAGGGGATTCAATGAACTTTAAGAGCCGGCAGCGCACCCACGCTCGGAGCGCTCCTACGGAATATAATAAAACATTCTGTTAGGTTACCGCTTAATCTTCGCCTCGCAAGACGGAGCTTTAAGCTCAGCTCGAGCTTTTTACGAGCCGGGTCGAAGGTTCGCTCGCTGCTCCCAGCTTTCAATTTCCTCCAAA
Organism: Bemisia tabaci; assembly: GCF_918797505.1. Classification (NCBI taxonomy): domain Eukaryota; kingdom Metazoa; phylum Arthropoda; class Insecta; order Hemiptera; family Aleyrodidae; genus Bemisia; species Bemisia tabaci. Next base: position 16,177,569 of record NC_092796.1, read on the forward strand.
TCCACGCGACTATTTACATTCACCAATTGATTACAATTTATATTCGCGCTTTGCTCCTTAAATCCGCATCAGCGTAGCATCCCTCCTCCCTCCCCGCGCCTCGATCGGTATCACGGCATCAAAGTCGGATCGCAGATCTCTCCGGGTCTCGGGCGCAAAAGCTTTAAAAATGGAGAGTGTAATAATTAATTTTTGCCTTCCTTCTTTCGAGCTCGGCTCCCGCGGTTCCGTTGGTTGCCAATTTTCGCCCCCGAAAACTGCTCGCGTTGGCCGACTTTGCTGCAGCTCTGGCAGTCTGCCCGGCATTCATTGATCCTCCCCTGAAGGGTTTTTGAGCGAGGGTGAATGAACAGTCGTCCGTTGAATATTCAGCGCTTGTGAGAGAAAGGTCAAATGCCGGTGCTCTCTCTCTCATTCGGTTGAGCTATAGCTTCCCGAGGACACTTAATAAAACTGTAAATAAATCAAATAATGTAAAAACAGAAATTGCATTGACCTATTATATATCGCATTTAACGCTCTCATCGAGAATAAGTAGACATCGCATGTGTCAAAAATACTATATCCGCTGTGAGGTGATAACTAAAGCATCCATGCGGCTCAAAACACGAGCAGGATTGCCATTGCTGAGGGCTAAAAATTACCTGTTGGCCGTTGGTGCCTCCACACAGTCTGGCAACTCTGCCAATGAGTTTGCAGCTTTACTCAGCCGAGAGAATTTCACTTAGCACAGAAAAGACGCTCTCATAATGACGTTACGCATGAATACGGTCTTAGGGTTGAACATTTTTGAAGAATGAAGCTGATTTTAAATAAAACTATCATGGGGTGATATGATTTGATCATTTTGATTCCTTTGATATCATATTCGATGCCTGCTCATTTATTCCTCTTCTTCTTCTTCTTCTTCTTCTTCTTCTTCTTCTTTTTCTTCTTCTTCTTTTTCTTCTTCCTCTTCTTCTTCTCCTCTTTCTCCTTCTCCTCCGAGCAACAGGCCATTTGGTACCTAATGCTTTTAATGACCATAAAGCCTATTAAATCGTAAGTGTCATAAAAAACAAAAATCGGTAAATACAAAGGACTTGTCAAATGACTAAAAGCAGGAATAAAACATTCAATCATCGCCCCAGGATAAGAGAGCCAGCTTTGTGTCCATCTCTCAGGCGGTCGTTCAGATGATCTATCCCCAGTCGTGCAAACTTTCGCTAGTCTCTCTCTTCATCCATTTCGGTCAAAATGCTCCGATGCACCACAACCTTCTTCTGACACTAGTCCATTTGACAACATCTTGCTCACCACAAGCATATCTGATGGACTTGCTGGTCTGCCGATGTCGAAGTGTAAAACTTGCTATCTTTCTCAGAACTTTCATCCCAACTGTGCCAAATCGTTGTTTGGTGCGCTTTGTTTCAGCCCTCGTCGTTTCCTTCATCGAATTCAACTTTGTCTGATAGTCCCGTCTGATATTATCGAATTGTTTAGCTTCAAGATTCGAGAATTGAAAACATCCAGTCAGGAGCATTAAGTTTTTCAAAGTAAAAAAACGCTATTATCAGGCAAAAAAAAAAAAAAAAAAGCCTCAAACATCGGTATTTCTCAGCAATTTCTGTGCACAAAAAGAATCATTTTCGACGATGAAACTCCTAAACCACGTATCTCGTTTACGGATTTTAAAAATCTCCCCTCACATTTTCTTTGCTTAAAGGCGAAAAAATACACATCATTCCTCGAAAATTTTTCAGAGTTTACCTCGGACAGAGAAGAAAAATCGCGGAAATTTTAAAGAATTAACTTTGAGTATTTCTTCATTTAAAAAATAAAGTATGACAGGAAGTCTACAACGTCGCAAACCGAGATAAGTGGTATGGAAGTTTCACACTAAAAAAAAAAATATCGGTGTATTTACTAAGAAAAGGGCAAAATTACCAAGAATTCAGGGTTCTATTTGATCCCAGTTTTTTCATGGTAAAATTACCACTTATGGAATCGGTAATTTTACTAGACCTTGGTAAAAACGCCAATATTTTTTATCGACTGTGGTAGAATTACCGAGATAAAATGGCAATGTTACCAGGAATTGATTACCAACAAAAGTGGTATTCTGACCTGAAAAAACAGTAAAAATACCGGTTTTTAGGTAAGCTTACCAGTCTGTCTTGGTAAAATTACCAATAATTGGTAAAAAAATTGAGATGGTAAAGGTACCAACGGACCTTGGTAAAAACGCCGAGAATTTTTTTTCAGTGCGCACCATCGATATTCAATAGCGAAAATTTGCCTACCATGTATATCGCAGAATCTCACTTAGAGTCAGTTACTTAAATCGAAAATTCCCGACCATTGCATGGAACTCCATTGTTCAAAGAACCCTTGTTTATAAAACAGTCGGAGGTTGTGACGAAACCACCCACGAGTGGACCAACCGACAACAGGATAAAAACCTCTACGAGGAGCGAAGCGAGCGGAGAGCATAGGGCGCTTAAGTGACAATTACTGTAATTGTGTCTCAGATAACAGTCCTAACTTTTATGCTCGTTCCCGGCTTCCGATGCGACAGGGGTCGCGTCGACTGCAACCGAAAGAAGGCGAAAAGAAAAACAGGGGCAAAAATCCTCGCGGCCCCGCAGAAACTTTTATTAATCGTAAATGTTTGGGCTCGCGGAAATGTCATCAAGCCGCGGTTAAACCCCTCGGTTGCCAATTGGACCTCGCCCCGATTCGGAAAATCGAGCGGTGTTCGAAAAAATTATTCCATCTGGGTAGTGTATTAAAAGCTGCGGGCCGCTTGTTGAAATTGATAGACAAAGCTATAGACAAAGAAGAAATAGGGGGAGGTGAGCTATCCATTTGGTTGAAATGGTGGTTCCTATAGACTGAGGGAGAAAATGGTGGAATTACTATCGGGTCTCTTGTGTGGTGCCGTTAGTTAGTCCATCTTTTACCTCCTTCGTCCATTGCACCCACCCGCTTTCACCAATGAGATCTCTCCATATCTCTTTTGTATTCTTTGTCTGTAGCTTTGTCTATCAATTTCAATAATCGGCCTGCAGATGCATAACATCACCTTCCAGCCAAAGTATCACAAGTGCCATGTGACGTTTCAATATTTCCGTCGCTATTTTATTTGTTTACAGAGAAATTGTTGGTTGAATCTGTTGGAACATTTCACTGAATTTTAGCGGCAGCACAAAGAAAATTCAGTGAAAGTCTCGGACAACTCCGTTGAACGATTGAACGTAGTTCATCAAAAAGGAACCACCCCTCCCCCCATTTTTTTTTTAAAAAAAATGGAGTTAAGGGTGTTTTTGAGTTCTACTAGTCGTATATATTCTCCTTTCAAAAATTTAAAGTCGAGAAAAGAAAATTAGTCAGTGTTAAGAGGGGTTAAAGTTTTTTTTTCTACATTTAGCCTTATGGAGAAAAGACTTCAAATCTATTTTTCTCAGTTTCTCTCCGTAAAAAAATAGAATGGCGGCGGGAGGTAACGATATCGTTTCCTCGCACAGTTTATACCGATAAAATTTCCGAAAAATTGCGCGAGGATTCATTCTGCTTTTTCTCGCCATAACATATCCGCAAATAGCACTATTTGTCAACGCTGTTGCATACGAAAGATATCAAGAATGAATTCTTAATACGATATGATGTGTGCGTATTGAGAGAAATGAAATGGAAATTGAGAGACTGTAAAATAGAAGATTGCCAACAAAATCAGATTATTGAATTCGCAATTTTAACCTTAATTTTATTTATATCATTGTTTTATTATTTTTTCGTCCATTTTTTTTTTCAATTTTATTAGGTATTTGAACTTGAATTGCCTTTTTTTGTGCATTGATGACACGCAAATACAATGAAGTGAAGCAATATGTTTCACAATCCCTGGAGGAAAAAGTAGAAGGCCTTTTGTGTTCAAAGGATGTCCGTGTTGCAGACACAAGCAATTGCAGGCGCTCCGGTTTTCTTAATCACAATGCCTGGCTGCATTTGCTCGTGCTCAAGGGATGTCAGCGTTGCATGGATAATAACGCTGACGATAGTAAATCTAGAAATTCGGGTGAACGAAAGTCGTTTGGGAAGCGTGTCGTTGCAGCGTCGCCAAATAGTGCAATTTGCGGAAACTTATAATCAGCAATGATTTGTTAAATTATAATATGTCCAACTGTTGATCAGAGACGTTTCTGGTAGACAATTTTGCGGGTTCCTCGTGCGGATGTATGATCCACGATAACAATGAATTGAAACAATCGCATATGAAAAGAGAACAAGTAGACGACATAAGGAAAGAGAGAAACAAAGAAAATGAGATGAAGAAAAAGGAGGAAAAAAAGAGAGTTTAGACGAATTATCAGGCTTATGCGTGTAAAACGATCCGGATGAATGCTATTTCCATTCGTTGTAGAAAAGCATTGCCAAGAACTTAGCTCGATCGTCGCATCGCATCCAGTAGCGTGGCGTGCCGTGCGACATATCGACTGATTTGCCATTTAAACCTATGGGAAAGGATCGATAGACAGGATGTTCGTAGCGAACATCTTAATGATCGATTCTTTACCACAGCTTCGAATGCAGAAATATCGATAATCGATCATTCACGCCTCGCCATCTCGATCATCTGATCGCGTCATCTCGTGTTCGTGCCTTCACTTGTAAAAAAAACCTTTTGGTTCAATAGTGCAGTTTCTTGTCGCCGGATTTAAGAGTCTTGAACTCTTGTTTCAAGCGGATTTTGCATTGTTTCAAGCGGATTTTGAATTGAATCACTGCAAAATACGCTTGAAACAAGTGTTCAAGACTCTTAAATCCGGCGACAAGAAACTGCACTCTTAAGTCAATGCACCGCGGCATTGGTCCAAGAGGTTTTTTTACCAGTGTTGTGCCGCAAAAAAGTTGGATTCCCCGTCAAAAAGTATCACTCGGTGCCAAGATTCACCAAAATCGATCGACCAGGAGCCGAAATAGCATATTGAGCCACTTTCGGGCATCTTGGATTTTCGATTTTTGAAAACTTGACTGCAAACTTTAGTTTCTTGTCAAAAAATACCCCCTGTATACAATGAAAGCGCTGAAAAACTAAGCAAGTTTCAAAAACAGGTTTCCATTCAGGCGAGCCTCTTTCGATAGCCACATTATTAATGATGATAATTCTATCTTTTCAAATCAATTCAGGCTTAAATTTTTGTTACGGGCAATAATGGGCATAAAATATGCAATTTATAATTTGAAATACAGCCGTTAACAGGTTGACCCGTCTTATACAGCAGAGAAATTCGTTTGAGTTAGGTTCGAACCTAAGAATACAACTATATCAACTTCGGTGTGTTGCACAGTATCACACGCATTTGAAGGCGTTTTACATTGGCTCGACCGCGACCTACGGAGAGTGGAGTCGATGTATTGATTTTGAGTGCTGCTTACGCTGCATACGTTGAATGCAATATGATGAATTATTCTCTTAATTAGTGCTACTTAAAACTATTGGTAATTAATAGCTCCGTAAGGGGCTAGTCGTACATTTTTCAAACAATAAAAAAAAAAAAATAAAAAAAAAATAGTGTTACGAAGAGTCTACAAAAATGACATTTCGATTTAAAATAACGTTCACCTCTAATTAGTTATTCTTTCTAAGCGAGGGAAGTCATCTCAGAAGCTTTCAAAAGCCGTAACGAGACTGCTTTTCCCCGAGGAAAGAGTAGGAAAGTCGGAGAAATTTTAAAATCTCTCTTTTTCATTTCCTTTGCGACGAGCCTGGGTTGATTTCGTTTCGCTCCGCGGCGAAAAATCTGCCGTTTTTCGCGGAAGTCTTCGGGAACCCGCCTCGAGCGCGGGAAAGAGGAAGCTCCGTTAATAAATTACCGGTAATTTCATTGTTTCGGCGACAGCTTTTGTTGTACGGCAGCGCACGGAAGAGGAGAGAAGACACCAGCCCAATGACTCATCAATCAATACTTTATTCTGTCACTTAGCACCAACCCGAAGCATTGCTCTCGGGTCCGTTGCCGGATGAAAAAATAAAAAGCACAGCCAGTGATTTCAGCCACGATCTTTGAGACCCTCGTTATGGATAAGGAAAGAACAATAATCACGGCGGACATAACCTCTCTTGGATCCTAAGTCAAAGGCCAAACTCATATTTGGTTCCTAATTAATAGGTCTACACGAGGCTAGCTGTCCATACTCTATTCACAACGGTATTCTAGAATTCTACCGTGCTAAGCAAGAACGCCGTAAATCCATCAAGATTTTCCATCGTTTCTTGGAACTTAACACTTTATAAAATAAAAACTGTTTCACCCAATCACCTCAAATTTTCAAGATAAGTTCTTGATAGCATTTGCAAAAGAAGTCTGTAAAAACATTGTCCCAAGGCACACAAGTTTTCCTGCTATGATACATTGTTTCCAAAAAATGTGAAATGGCGTTTACGGCGATTTTGCGTCACGGCAGAATTACTGGACGGCGTTAATAGGGATCAAAGTTTCTCGGGAGAGTTAAGTGCCGGGAACGGAAAAAGCTCTCGTGGGAACGTTCTCAGTGGCCTTTCTGAGTATGAGTGATTACCGTGTACGGTGTAACCCAATAATAGAAATTTTCAACGGAATAATTGCGATATTTCGAAATTTAGTTGCGATTTTTTTACGATTTCTTGGCGAAAAAATCGCTAGGATCATCAACATCGATGAATGAGCGATGAATCTTGTCGAAATTGTATCATGATTTATCACGATTTGTTTTCCACGACATTGCGATGAATCCCGTCGATGAAATTGCGATTTTACCGCAAATTTATGCAATTCAATTGCAATTTCTCGCAATTTTTATTCGATATTATTGCAATTCATCGACGTCGATAAAATCGCGATATATTCTTACGATCAATTGCAACTTATCGCGATCACTGCTGCTTGGGACGTCATACATGGCTCCATACTGCAAAATGGATAGCCTTAAGTAAGTAAGTCGTATCCACGTAGAAAGTTTTGAAAAAAGACATATGTGGGATAGGTTACATCTGGGGCCGAATTTTATCGGCTTTTTCACACGGAGTGCAACATCCATCGATGAATTCAAACCGCACCATCGGCCAATCAGAATCGCTAAATTAAGCCGGACTTAAGTGCAGTCGAGCCCCGTCCTAAGTATATTTAAGTACGGTGGAAGGACCAACAAAATTCGGCCCCTGATGTCTTTAAGTTAGATAGGTATGCAAACGAAATATTCGAAGGGCCAACGGGAGGGCGGATGCCAGACATGGAGAGTACTCACTAAAACCACCTAAGGCCTACTAAACTTCATACCCACTGCAGTGTTTTCAATCCTTCTGTACATATGATCCTTTTGCTAACTGCAATTTTCCCGCGCGATCACAGTTCAGAAATGCTGTGACCATCTGTAGAGATGTAGAGGGAAATCGTGCTATCTGCTCAAGTTACTTAAAGCGTTCATCAAGATTTATCTTCCGTTGCATTATTGTGCAAAACTTCTTGTATAGAATTTCTCCAGACCCAACTTCTATGCGCCTATTTCACCTAAATTCTTCCACCATACAGATCAGTCCTTCTGAAAAAAGTCCAATTCAGACATGACTGTTTGCTTAACACCTGCCAACTGGCATCTTACCTATATGACTGGATCCAATTTAATGGATTGCAAATCCCTGAATCTTGCAAGCACCTTACTGCGGTCTCTCCTTAAAACTTGTGCATGGGCTCGAAAGTTTTCCCCAGAAAAAACCATTAGCACCATCGACGATGGTCCATCACATCTTTCGCACGCTAAAAAATGTTTATTGGAATTGTTGATGAGATCGCGAACTCTTCGCTCTGGCAAGGACTCCATTGTCTTGAAATTCTCAGAATTTCTCCAATGACTTGACAAGAACGGGGGCATCTTACCCCGGAGCTCCCCACCGTGCTGAGCGGAAACCGCTCATGTTCTCATAGGGTTTCATTGTGAGATACGCGGTTTGCGCCCGGGAGGGCAGCGAGGCCGCCCACCCGCGTCTTCCCGGCCGGAGCTCGCCGGCGAGAAACTTAAAACCAATATTCCATTTTCTTCATTATCGATGATTTTTGTGCCACGCCGACCCGAGCGACGGCATCCCGTCGGTATTCCTTGATTGAAATATTTCCGCCGTAAATTATTTCACTTGCGCCCGGCCAGGCGCACGGGTATCTCACACGCTTGGCCACGTGACCCCGATCCTCGACGCCTTGCCGCGTTCCGACCTTTTCCTCCGCTATTTTTGTAACCCCCCCCCCCTCCTGCCCTGGAAAAAAAACCACATTGGATCTAGAGTCCAGACTCTTAAAAAACATTGACAAGAAAATATACTCTTGATTCAATCGGATTTTTGCTTGAATCAAAACTAAATCCGCTTAAATTAAGAGGCTTGGTTCTTGATTTAAGCTAGATTCTGATTGAATCAAGAGTACTTTTTCTTGTCAATGTTTTCAAGAGTCTGGACTCCAGATCCAATGTGTTTTTTTTTCTAGTGCGTCTTATAATACCAACCCGAAGTGGCAGTCCTGAGCTTTTTATTCCTATACCTTTAGAAAGGAAATACCAAGATACCTGTCGTTACCCTGTCGTTTTCATACATTTTCCGAGCCGTCTCCACTCAAGTAAAAGTAAATTACGTGAAATTTGCGTCCAAATGTACCAAAACTTTTTCTAAAAGTCTGGTACTTTTTTAATGCATAGAGGTCCGCATGAACTCTCAACGACCAAACTTTGAAAATTATGATGCTATTTCCTTTGGTTTTTTTTTTTTTTTTTTTTTTTTTTTTTTTTTTTTTTTTATTTATATTTGAGTCCTGTGAGAAAAAGGGAAGTTAAGATACCACAAATAGCCACAAATGGGAAAGTCAGAAAACACAGAAAAAGAAAGAAGTATTTCAGACCGGGACATTTCCCTCGATTTATAATTCCAAGTGTTATGTTAAACAAAACGATGAAACAAGGTTTTTCCATTACTTACTAAACGCATGCTGAGATTTGATGCGGAGCTTTCATTACTGAAGTGCGAGTGGATGTGGGCATGCGAGGGTGTTTGCGGCGCACAGTGGATCGAGTCAATCAGAGAGGTCGAACACGAAATTTTCGACTAAAACTGCACTTTTTTATGTTTATTTTGCCAAATTTCAAATTTTGAGGGGCGATTCTTCAAGAGAATTTCACGAGCAAACCAATGAGACCATTTGCAACACCTCAAAATTTTGTAAAAACGGAGTTATGAGCTTTTAAGTTTCCAAATTTTGTCCGACCTCTCCCATTGACTCGATCCTTTGTGCGGCGGGGTGAGTTGCTTTGAGAGGCGGTATCTCAGCCGCTTTTCGTGAAAGGTGGCTCCATTCATCTTTTCCCATTTTCCCGCCAGTGTCGGGTCAAAGTTGTCGCACTGCTCCTGCAGCAAACGTTTTTCACGTTAGAGAACTATGCATTTTCCCCGAGGTCCGGCAACGTTGTGGCCTGCACTCGGCAAGATCTATCAATAACCTTCGATCTGTTTACTTTCTATAATTCTGTTTTTTTTCAAGACTCGACCACCTCCATCTCGCCCATGAATTGGCAGCGAATATTAGTTTCACTCCAATCTTTCTTTTATTTTTTTATTTCTTCCTATTTTCTTTCTGTGGCTCAGGTTTATGGGTGGCCTGAAAAACAGGGAATTTATTGTCAGAAATTAGGTTTAAAATTTGAAAATAAGGAAATCTCTGAAAATTTTTGTAACTCTAAATGTGACTTATTACGGGGAGGGAGACTTTCGTACGCGAAAACTCAAAAGAAAGGTATTGACACAACTGCTTTAAGGAATGTTTTGCGGCCATTTGGGCGAGAAAAAGTCTAAAATTATTGATTTTTTCCGTGATTTTGGGATAACTAATCACTTCCCATAGGACTGGCTACCGCTACCTCCAAAACCACGAATGAGAGCGACTTGTTAGTAGTAGGTTTCTTAGTTCTAGAAAAGAATTAGAATATTCGTATGATTAGGTCAAAATTTGCTGCATTAGGCTCAATTGTGTAGTGTTAGGCCAAATTTAGTTCAATTATTTTTACATAGTTAGACGTATACCAATCTCACAAATATGAGTGGTTAACAAGTTTTAAAAAAAAATATTTTATGGCACCGTGGCATACCTAAAAACTACCGGCACTCAGGAACAATTCTGTCAATAGGCAGTTAGACACAACGAACCGCCGGAAAAGGAAAAGTGATGAAAAAAGGAAGAAAGAAAAAAGCAATACGCTGTCAGATCCCGCGTTTAGAAATTTTAGATGTGCCGGTACCCTCGACAGGAAAATACAAATCGTCGAATTTTCTAATGAACGTTAATCGATTTTTCCTTATTGCTACTCTGGAAAGTTTCATTTGTACGTAAAGTGATATTAGCTCCCCCTTCTCCCTCTCTTTTTCCCCTTCTCTCACTCACTCTCTCTCTCTCTATAACTCTCTGTTGCTTGTTTCAGGGATGCTTCATTCTAAATAGAAGGATTTACGAGACTCGGAACTTTTGCTGGATGTCAATTCATCGTGGGCTTCTCCTGTCTTTCGTCGCGCCTGCCTTCATTTTCCTCACGGTAAGTCGATATATCGATTGATCTGCCATTTAAACCTATGGAAAAGGATCGATAAACAGGGTGTTCGGAACGAACACTTTAATAATCTATATTTTACCATGACTTCAAATGGGGAAATATCGATAATCGATCATTCACGCCACGCCACTGAATGTAACCCAAAATCTTCGCTCTTTAAGTTTTAACGTAGAATTATCTCGGGACCTGTGCTTTAAGAAGTAAATTTTTTCCAATCGATGATATTTTCAGGCAATTCATTTAAAATTATAAAGATTTTTGGCGGTTTTGATGCATAACTGTAGTGAGCAAGCTCATCCCTATCTATTTAAAATTCGAAAACTAACACCGAAAGCCCCTCCTGTAGAGACCCATTCATTGATTTTACCTAATGATAAGCGCCTGCATTTTGTGAGGTATGCAACGCATGTACCCATACCAGTGTAAAATGAATTAGTGGTATCATGCATCAAGTCGCTATCGTCATACGCAGCAATGCAGCGTTTATCAAGGCGTTATTCAATGGCTTACGTTTAGAAGAATTCTCATTTAGTTGATACAAATTGATTTTCATAATCAAAAATAAAATTTAGAGATTTATTAAAATTTAAAAGTTGAATACACGCATTTTTCTTTTCTACACGGATTGTCAAAAAATCCCACGTGCGTTGGGACCAAAGTTTAGGTCATATGGATCTCTGAAGTTTCCAGATTGAGCATCTGAACACTTAAGGTCTAGCTGTCGAAGTTCGGATCACTCATCTGAAACTACAGTTCTTACATCTGAAGTACTTCAGATGTGAGAACCGAAGTTTTTCGGATGTGAGAACCGAAGTTCTTCGGATGTTAAAACCGAAGTATTTCAGACGTAAGCACTAAGTTTCAGATGTGTGATCTAAACCTCAGCAGCTGGACCTTAAGTGTTCGGATGCTCGATCCGAAAACTTCAGAGATCCACATGACCTAAACTTGGGTCCCATGCAGAAGTTTTCTACAGGCCTAAGAATTTTTGTCATACTATCTGCACAATGTACGTTGAGACCTTTGTATAATTCAGTAATTTATGAGGTACGTATTTCTCTCTCAGGCGAATACAACGCTCGGAGCCATCGGATACACCCGCTCCAAGTTCCAGTGCCAACAATCACCGAGTGTGGACCGGAAAGCTCTTCGAGTGGCCGTTGTCCTTCTTCCAGCTTTCATTTTCGACTGGTTTGTCGAAATCGTCGCGTTGGAAAAATCATCGGCTCTCGTCTTTCCGCTGCTTTTCGTCGCTAGCAAAGCCTTCATTGTAAGTGTGTTAGTGGTGTGATGACATTGAAATTTCATAAACCCCTTGAAATTGAATTTGTCAGAAAATTAACACAAAATTCGAAATTGTAGCTCAAAAATTCATGTCCAACCTCTTGTATTAGCTCGTTCGATCCACTGTGCGCCGCAATCAGATTGTTGAATCCGTCACGCATTGGCGGATCCAGCAAATTCGCAAGATTGTTTTTTCTCCCCATTTGAACGTATGGAAATGTATCGATACTTGGAGGGGCCAGGTGCTCCGATAAGAATCGATTACTTAGCATAGATTAAAGTGGAGGAAATCCAGTGTTGCCAAATTGCTGGATCCGCCTCTGCCATCACGATCCATGGTCCATTCATAGGTTATTCAGGCGAAATTGCGCGGACCTAAAATAAATTCGGAAAATTTTTCGAAACTAAGTGCACTTTCTACTTGTAAAAATGCAAGAATTAAAAACCTCCGAGCAAGCTCATCAGCGAGTACAACTCATTAAACTGAAAACTTGATAAGCTATTATTTGAAGCAATAGAGAATTTGCATGAAAAAATTGTATTTCTGCATCTGAACGTTCCTAATGAGTTGTGTTCGTATTATTTCTCATGATTTTGTTCCGATCTAGATAAGGGAAATTGTAGAAAAATGAATTTGAAAGTGAGAAAATCTGCCGCCTTGAGACGTCATCAGCGGGCCGGTTATTAGAATTTTGTGCTTGTCTGGCGGACATAGGTTAAATGGCGGATCGTAATTGGTCGGCTAAGTCTTATCGCTGCTTTGTTGTGCCTTTGTCAGGTGAAATTCACGACAAGCTAAAGGCACCTCTTGAGTTCCCGACAGTATGTCGTCTATTCCACCCGACAAAGGCACGATAAATCAGCGATAAGACATAGCCGACCAATCACGATCCGCTGTACCTATGTACTCCCGACAAACACACAATTTCAATAATCAACCCGCAGGCGACGTATCCTTTAACAGATTAGGTGATGTGTTCATGATCTCTCTAATAATTCTTCAGTTATGAAACAAGGATATTCTCTTTCTCAGTTCACACGGTAGTTTTCTAATAAGGTGATTCGTCAAGCTTAAGTGATGTGGTCAAACTGGCATGAGATATATTGCATGCCAATCACTTGAGCTTGAAGAATCACATTAAACATTAAATTCACACAATTTCAGACAACTGCAAATACGAGTACTCCACTATGCAAAAACGATCTGTCTGCTTTTCACTGCGCAAATCTAAAATTGCGTAGCAGCACTTTAAATTGGGCTGCATTTTGCAATTAGGAACTCCAATTCCTGACTCGTCCATTAAAACGCACATGTCGGTCGGGAGACAAATGGCGCATGCGTTGTTTTTAAACTGAACCAGTAATTTTAGTTCCTAAATGCAAAATGTAGCCTTAAGGTGAATCGACGGACGCCATTTTTTGTGTCTGAGCGACATGCGATGTATCGCGTCGATCGGCTCCAATTTTTCAACCACTCGTCATTTTTTCTCGAATTTGAGATCGCAAATCTGTTGTCAGGATACTAAAGAATTCACTTACCAATTTTGACAGTTAAGTTCAACGTAATAAAGGTGTGGTTTTTTTTAGAGGAAAATATCGCATCCGAGTGCAGTTTCGATATCAGTATTGAATGCTATACTTTTCCTCTAAAAACCACGCCTTTATTACGATAAAGTTTGTCAAAATCGGTAAATGAATTCTTTAGTCTCCTGACAGCAGAATTGCGATCTCAAAATTCTAGAAAAATGACGAGTAGCTGAAAAATGGAACCAATTAATGCGATGTATCGCATGTCGTTCTGACACAAAATTTGAGGGCTTTTTTTTTTTTTTTTTTTTTTTTTTTTTTTTTTTTTTTATCACGGAACAGGGTGGATCGCAGTGGAACGCACTGGATCGGAATCCTGGGCGATCCGGACCGATCCAAAGTGTTCCAAGTGATTAAAAAATCCAAACTTGGAATTTGGTTTGATTTGTTGGAGACGGCAACTTCCTCGCATTAGGTTAGGATCACAGTGGATCGCGAGCTCGCCCCACCTCGGAGGAGCGATCCAGCGTTCCACCCTGATCCACCTGGAACGCTTGGATCACGGCTGAGGAACGAAATAAAAAAATATCGATCTTCATCGCGATCCACCGCGTTCCACTGCGATCCGCATAAAAAAAAGCCCTTTGGCGTCCATCGAATCACCTTATGTAGGTTGTAGTTGGCTTCGGCTTATAATCTCACGAGCTAATTCTGAGCATTGTCTTGGCCGGCAGAACTGGTTCATATTCGCGTGTTGGCTGCCGTCGGACCAGTCGTGGATGGACCTGGACGACGAGTACGACGAGGACTTCGACGACCTCGAGGACGAGATGGCGCCGGCGCTGGTGAAGCTCAAGTACATGGCCGACGCGGAGGCCCAGGCACACGCACACGAGCACAAAGGCATGGACGAATACAGGCTCCCGTACTACCACTACCCCGGCTACCCGGGCGACGACCTCCCCCACCTGCCGCTCCTCCACGACACCGTCGAGACCTACAAGTGCGGCCGCAGGGACGTCTGCGACCTCCAGATGGACCCCATCTCCACCATCTGCTCATGAACGGAGCCCAACGAGGCTCAGCGCCAAACAAGTGCCAAATACTTCCCCTTGTCGCAACAAGATGGAAAGGCAGCGTTATAGTTTCCGTGTAGATCATTGACGTATAATACAATCTAGACCGCGCATTGGGCCCGACTTTAGGCGGGAAGGTAAGACAGCTAGGGGGGTAAAGACGCGCCTTCAGCCTAGTTGATACCGCCGGATATACGAGCTAAGTGTACCCGTATCAGGCAACGGCACTGATAAGACTGGCATTTCCATTGTCTCAGTATGTATTGCCGGTACACTTATTGGGTGTTGCTGAGTTGCCTATCGTCTCGCCTGAAGGGACTCTAGTCTTGCCGAAATTTCCTAATGCGCGGTCTAGATTGTATTATACGTCAATGGTGTAGATGCCGTTGCACTCGGCTTGAGGTTTGGGAACGATTCCTCGAAACGGTAGCAGAAGCAATGTGTTGATGAGGTCGACCAGCGGGCTGATTGTTGTAATTGGTAGACAAAGCTATAGATAAAGAAGGCAAAAGGGATAAGGAGGAAGTGGCGAGTCGTGCTATGCGATTTATCGATTGATCTGCCATTTAAACCTATGAAAAAGGATCGATAAACAAGGTGTTCGCAACGAACACCTCAATAATCGATTCTTTGCCATAGCTTCAAATGGGGAAATATCGATAATCGATTATTCACGCCTCGCTACTGCAAGGAGGGATCCTATTGGTAGAAGCGGGTGGTTTCAATGGACATAGGTTGTATAGGTAATAGACAAACGGCATCCCAAAAGAGACCGTATAGTTAATCCATCAGTCTTTACTGCTTCAGTCTATAAGAACCACCCATTTCAACCAATAGGATTGCTCCGTACTCCCTAGGTCTCCTTTGTCTATCAATTTCAACAATCAGTCCGCAGAGCCTTTGTAGGATGTCTTTACTCTGTAGTCCTTTTCCCACGACAGAGACAGAAGTTTAAAATGACTCAAGTAACGAAATTTGTGAGGTGTTGACCAGCTGTAGGATCGGGGCGAATTGGGGCTCATTGATGCCTCATTTTGAGTTCCTCTTTTTGATCGGCAACAGTAAGCGAGACTTATAGCTTTTTTGGTAGAAAATTTTGCGATGACGCTATGCGCAAAGATGGATGATCGTAAATAATTCTGCACTAAATTTAACTGCTTCGAGTTATTAGTATGGCGTTCAAGAATCGTTATTTATTAATCAAAAGTTTCAGCTGAGCGTATGGTGGGAAGAGGCGCCTTCAAATTTGTGGCTAGGCAAAAATCATCTCTCTCGGCTATTTCGCGAACAGCCGACGGACTAGTAGACAAGGTACAAATTTAAGCATTCTGATAGATTTTTCTTCACGAAAACATGCAAAACACACCCTTGCGACGAAAATTACTGAAACTAACTCCCAAGATATTTAATTTTTGTTGACGGGTGAATTTAAACCTCCCGCTCATGAAAATCGAAACTCTAAAGGAATCAAAACGCGCAGGAAACGTTTCTGTAGCAGTCCCTGCGGTATAAAAATGTGGCAACCTCACTTTTGGTGCTTTAGCTCAGCTGTTTCACGTTGTTAACTCTTTGAAAACTCAAGATGGGGAAGGAACTTTGCTCTATTAAGAAGCCCGCCAAAATCGTTGTAGTTCGCGATTTGATACAAGAGGAAAAATGTTTCTCTTGTGAGCGGAGAATTAAAATTTTCCATAAGCAATGCAAACTAAAAATGTTAATGTCTTAGTTTGGCGTTGATCGCAGTAATTTTCGTTGCTCAAATCGTGTTTTATATGGAATTTTGATTAAAAAACAAATATTGGAATGCTTAAATTCTTACCTTGTCCATTCTGGCCCATTCTAACAAACCACAGATAAAATGAGTTTGATACGATTAAGTAAGCCTTGAGAAGATTTTTTTCTGGTTTTATTATTTTCCTGCTGATTTTCTTACATTTTAATTGAAAATGTATGCAATGCATTTCTGATCACATTTACAGAACTTCCGAGTAAAGTATCCGAATAGCCAAGTAAATATTGTGAAGAAATTTCAAAAGGGAATAGGGAGATTCACATTTACTTTTTTCCATGAAAAGTTAATCATTTACGACGGTCTGTTAAAGCTTACTTATTCGAAGCAATTTCATCAAGCATCAAAATTCCTAATTTGAAGCTCCACAGTTATGTAGAAATTTTTCAGCTCAATCTTTGATTTCAAATTCGTGTATGCTCTTAAAATGTCTCTTCTTATACATTTTTTCGGTTTCGGAAAATCTCATACTTTGCAGCCTACGCTTGGATTCTCATCAAAATCCTAATTTTTTTCAATACCTATATATTTCAACTCTGAAAAAATCGAACTGCAAGAAATTAAAAATAAAAATAACCTGAATAATATTGTTGATTATTGCTCTCACCGTGAGATCGGATATTGCTCGAACGAACACCAATTTTAAATTGACCGCTACAAACTAGGGAACCCTATTGTTTTTATTCGTCCATTGAGAGCAAAATAAGGAATGAGGCGAACCACAATAAATTTCAGCTTTCCGCCACTGTAAAACTGTGAGTAGCAGCCGCCTGGTAATCTTAATTGTCAAATTAAAGTAGTTCAAGTGGAAGATTAAGCTTGAAGAGCTGAACACATGGTGAACCCGTGGAGGAGGTGGCATGAGGATGAGACAGTAAATGATCAATTGGGGTGCAATCTGTTTCTTTGTGAGACGTATCTATGAAGGGCTATTTGGCCCTTGTATAGGTAGGACATAATTCAAGCTGTGTTACTCCAAACTTGCAAGTAAAGTAACTCAACATATGTCTACATTCAACTGAATCAAAACTTACAAAGCATCTATTTTTTCAATTAATGTGTTCTCCTTCTTTCATCAGGATTTTTTGGTCTAGCTAAAGAGAGTTGTTGCCGTGAGTTCTACTGGAGGGATTTCTTCCGTTCATTGAACTCAGTAGAACAAAACGTTGCCTTGCACCATCTATGGATCTTCCTTTTAAATCTCGATTTTGACCTGCTTGCCACTTACTTACTTGAGTGCCGATTTAAGTAGCACAGTTTTGAATGAAGGGTCTAGTCTAACTTGAAATACTAACATCTAACAGACTGTTCAAATTTTAAGGTGACCACGCTGAACACTGACCCAAATGGGAATGTACTTTTTAATATTTTTTTTACAACTTTTAATTAAGTCCAATCTTGGCAAGTTGATTCGATTTTAATGCGTACATTTAAGTTCCTCCCATTGAAATGTCTTTGTTGACGAGTCAACATTTTGCAGTTTTTGTTTGTCCTCCTCCTCCTTTCTTCTTTCCTCTTCTCTCTTCCTCCTTGTTATTCCTTCCCTTTTTGTATCATAAAGTTCCAAAGGCTATGCCAAATGGTACATTTTTATGTTGAACCCTATAAAATCTACTAATTTATGACCTACTGTCACAGAGAAGGTACTAGGTCGAGCTCTGTGCTTGTTCTTTGTATAGCTCGCTGCATGCTTGATTTGCAACATTTTTTATTCTCAGATTTTTAGGACAGCTGCGAAAAGCAGCCAAGCTGTTTGTTTTCCACCAAAGTAACTTTAAAATACTGTTAACCTAATTATACTGTAAGATTGTTTATAATGTGGCTATTATTGTACAGACGATAATAAATACTCGTGTGAATATTACGTTCGTTTCTTTTTTTCACCATCCGGCTAGCATATGGTAAGCAGGCCTCCAAAACGGTCGCTATACGCGATGTTGAAAATCTGTTCAAAACATCTGACAAAGAAAATTCCAAGCTCTCACTGAAGTACCGAAGACTGACGAGTGACGTCTCTTAATTCGATCGGAATAGTTGCTCAGAAGGCGCTCTGAGAAACTATTCCACCACAGAAGTATTGCACAGTATCATACGGAAATGAAGGCGCACTAATGTTTAGTATCGCTCCACCTTGTAGAGTCCTACTAATCGTGCGATATGCGGCTCCTCTTCAATCGATTTTCGTAAAACCTGGTATTAGGTGGGATTTGTTGACGGGCCTCTTATATCTCAACTAAAATGTTCAAAATTCGAAGATACCAGATGTTGGATGTGGCCTAACATGCTATCTAGGCGCCTTTGAAAATATCCAACTGTGCAATCAAGGTATCTATTCTTTTGTCCTTTCAGGATCAAAATCGAGGTGCTCTCAACCAATTTAGGACTCGTTATCGGCGCGCGTTTCAACTTTTTTTGTGTTGAAACTCCTTGTGTTTTTATCAATTTATCTTTGTATTTCTATAATACTTCCTTTTTCAATTTCTCATTTGATCACTCGGAGGAATATAATTAACGTTCATATTCTGCACATCATAGACGCAAAAGCGAGCTGATAGCAACACTGATTGCAGTTAGTATGTTACGGCGGCTCATGAACTCTGCCGGCCCGTTTAATTCACGGGCTTTTTAATTTTGGATCCGTTCTTGTTGGTTCGGAGGTTCCTACAAATACTTCTTTTTCCCTTTTTAAGGAAAGTACACGAATAAACTTAAATGAAGCATCAAAATAATATTTTTCGTCTCATCTTGGAAAAATCACGGCAGATTCTAACTTTCCGTCCGAGTTGGAAGGGAACCTCATTAATATAATTTAGCGGGAGCATTGCGAGCTCGCGCTCGCGCCACCAAACAATCAAATCATACAAAATAAAAAGTTAGGCAATCGTTTGTTTGATTTGGGTAGTTCTTTCTCACTCCTCCTTCAGCCCGTGCAAACCTGGTCGGCGGAGACTGAAAAAACTGCCCGGATCGCGGGAAACTTGAACGCGTGTTGGCGCCTACAAACCTAACAGGGATACTTCACGCATCGCGCAATGCGTGAAGTATCCCTGTTAGGTTTGTAGGCGCCAATGCGCTTGTCGCGCGGCGTGCCACGGCGCTTCAAGCAACTATTTCGCAACAGAGGTGTTGCACAGTGTAATACGAAATTGAAGGCGCTCCAATGTATCAAGAATGACAGGCATCATTTACTAGTAAGGAGCTTTCCTCGCAAAATAAATCAAGATACTACGGCAAAAATAGAGAGCGATAGTCCAAAAAACTAACCAAGTCGTAGCATCCGTATTTAATAACGTTTAGCATACCTAATTTTTGAATTTCATTAAAGAAAAAGTGATTTGATTCAGGCGACATTCTTCATTTGACATTCTTGAGCGTGCCGTCAAGAAGATTTTATTTAGAATCAAGAATAAAATCGCTGAATGAAAGTGGGCCTCTGCTTGATGTGACTCTTCTTATTGTATTTGTATTAGCTTTCTTTCTTCTTCATACAAGCATTATTGTCTTTATTGATTTATGAGAAAATCTTCTCGGCGGTAAAAAAAATCATAGAATGTAAAATTATGTTCTTCGGCATTTTTTTTTTAAATTACGGCTCGATTGAAGACTCCAAAATTATGAACATTTTTTGTCAACATCATTCTACGTTTAAGTCACATTTTCGAACTTCAAAAATCCGAAATGACGGACGTGGCTAAAAATGCTATCTCGGCTCCTGTTCGATGGATTTTTGTGAAACTCAGTGTCAGGGTATGATACATGATATCGCATCGATTTTTTACGAGGAATCCGAATCTGAGCTTCGACTTTGAGTATTACGCGTTTTAAATCAAAATCTGTAAAAATTTAAAAAATTCAAAATTCGAAAATCCGAAATGACTGAAGTGGCTTAAAATGCTATCTCGGCTCCTGTTCGATGGATTTTTCTGAAATTCGTTGTCATGGAGGTATTTTTCGACGGGAAACTCGAATTTTTAGTCCATTTTTTAAAATTCTAAAATTCAAGATGGCGGACGTTGGCTAAAATGCTATCTCGGTTTCTGTTTGTTCGAGTCTTGTGAAACGCGGTATCACACGGTATTTTCAACGGAAAACTCGAATTTTTAGTCTATTTTTTAAAATTCTCAACTCCAAAATGTTAGATGTGGCCTAAAATGAGCCCCGGTTCTGGCCTCCGTTTCTGTTCGTTAGAGCTTTGTGAACTGCGGGATCAGGGGTACTTTTCGACGGGAAACTCGAATTTTTAGTCGATTTTTGAAAATTCTCAAATCCAAGATGGCGGACGTGGCCTAAAATGCTATGTCGGCTCCTGTTTGATGGATTTTTCTGAATCTCGGTGTCTCAGGGTATTTTTAACAGGAAACTCGAATTTTTAGTCAATTTTTAAAAATTCTCAAATCCAAGATGGCGGACGTGGCCTAATATGCTATCTCGGTTTCTCTTCGTTCGAGCTCGCTGAAACTCGGTTCCTCAGGGTATTTTTCGACGGGAAACTCAAATTTCTAGTCAAATTTCCAAAATTCGTAAACCCAAGATGGCGGTCGTGGCCCAAAATGTCACCTAGGCTCCTGTCGGTTTTTGTGAAACGTAGTAATAGGGTAACTCTTTCCAGTCAAATCTTCAAAATTTGAGAATCACGATTGCTAGAAACCAGAGCATTGTATGGCGGGTTATGAAAAACTATTTTTCGCAGGAACAAGTAACCCGCTTCTTCAAAAATAGCAACTTCACACTCATAAGTATGTATAGTGAAGAAATTTTAAGCCAGGATATTATTTAACTGACAGTAGGTATTCCATGTAAACTTTTGATGAGCCGCGGCCCATGTAGCCCCCCCCCCCCCTTTAATCCGGCCCTGAACTCTGCATGTAAAGTCGAAAATGCTTTGATCTGATCAACAGGATATCCGGAGGTATTTTTGAAATTCCCGCTATCTATAGGTTCAACTCGGAATAAATGGAATGAACCAGTCAGTGATCTTTGGAATGAGCATGAGCCTCCAGGAACGCTCTGGACTCTCTGGACCAGGGACGAGAACTGGTCCCTGTCTGGACCAATCATAATAAACCTACCCCTCACCCTCGCCCCAACCTTGCCCTCCTCACCCTTCACCTGATGCTGGTGAATCTTTTGACTTTGTTTACGTTTACGTTAAAATCTTCCATCCAGGCGGCCGGCCAATTTCTCAGTAATTATTTTCACAATTCTGTGCTTCACAGTATTGTAAGTGCAACTGATCCATACCTGGGTTTCCGAAGTTATCTTTCGAGTGTTTTTGTTTTGCTGTCACGAGTTTTTCTACACCCTTCTTTGAAATGTGTGCAAAAATGGCATTTCAGCATCAGGCAGGCACAGCCATGGAGTGTTTAAGCGTAAGTCTTTTTGGTATAAGTACTCGAACCTACTTTAAGTACAGAAATCTTATCGTAAGAGCAGTTATACTGATAGCAGCGGTACTGTCTTGCACGAGGTAAATCTGTCTCTTTAAGGGAGTAATATCTGCTTCACTTCAATGAGGTGACGCCACAGGTGTGTCGTCAAAGTACCCCAAATGCCAAGCGGTCGACTTTGTTTGCGTCACCTAATAACTTTCATGTTTCTGTGTGAACACGCAACATCTCTAAGTAATGACCACACAACCTTTAGACTGCTCAGGATTGTTACCAAAATTATACAGCATTTCTAACCTCACTTCGCTCCTCCTTTCTTTCTCTCGTTGGTTGCTAAAATGTGACACTATTAAATATCAAAGATATTGTCAGATAGAGCGGAGTCATCCTATGTTGAGACTAAAGTAAAGTCTCAGTTACCACTCATCGGTGGTGCTATCTGACTGCATAGCTGCGTTGTCAAAGTAAACTGCTTAGGATCGTTCGGCAATGGAATTACCCGATTCCAAACATTCGGTGTTGTTCGACTCCGTTTCGATTGCCTGATGTCCTGGACTGTTTACCAAACGGAAGTCAACGAGTCATCGGTCTCAGGATGTAGTTGAGAGCGTTGAGCTAACCTCTAACTGTAATTGTGCACTCAAAACACAACAGTTTTTAGTCAACAGAAACAACCGACAACACGTTTCCCAACGGGTAAGTCAATGGTCACGTGATATCTGTTAGCGTTGAGCACCCAACGCAAAAACAGAAAGTTTACTTCCACAACGCACCTCATGTATAATCCTGTTCAGTGGTGCTGATTCAGAGATAATCAGAGGTTGACATTTGTTTCAACATACGATGACTCTGCTGTAAGTTGGCAGTTGTTTTTTTCAGAATCTGTATTAAAATGCTTGGGTATATCCAATATCAAAACGCTCCGGTACATTGATATCTAAGTGTATCTTCACAGCCAGTGTTCCCCTTGTCATTGACACAGCTAAAAAAATTTCTTTAATTTCTTAATTGCGTGATTAATCTCAAAAAAAAAAAAAAAAAAAAAAAAAAAAAATTCTTTCAGTTTGCCAGCGATTGCAATGCAATGGTCCAACAATAATCGAGGATTGACCTCAGTACAGCCACTGGGCGCATAGCCGTAAATTGGTCTGCTGTGTGTAACAATCTAAAGGAAACAACTGCCAATTTAGCTGACAACATCTCTCATGTTTTTTATTGAGCATCAATGGTCAATCAAACGAAATCGCACAGCCCTTGTCTTAAAGGGACGTTTTCAGGACATTTTTTGTAGGTAAAAATCTCACTTGAGAGATTGAGTACCTATCCTAATTCTGGTTAAATACTTGATTTTTACCAATTTACCCTCTTCCGCAAACTTGTGGCAGGAGTATGAAAGCCTCATCCTATGAAGACATTACTTAGCTGCAAAAAATCCCTGAAGTTTTATTTCTCATCTTGACCCTGGGACAAATCTCATGAAAGCACCCTGCAGAGACAAGACCAAGAATCTTCACATTTTGGTCCTTTTGCCAATGCGTTGTCATGTGGTGATGTTAAAACTGAATAGCAATTTCCATGCTTTCATGTCATCTTTTTGATTATTTTCATTTTTAAAGGATAAAAACTTTTTTTATCACTTCAAATTTTTGCAGATAATTTTTCTTACTAAGATAAAATGTAACAAAGGAATGATGTACTTTTGCTACACATCTTAAAAAAATTTGCAAGGAGGAACATTTCTCACTTCTCAAATCAGCACACATATTTATTTAGTTTCACCCTAGAAGTATCAAATATACTTACTTACCTTACTTTGGTTTTTTTTTAACAGATTCCGATAACATTACATAAAGACACTGAAATAGATAGCGGTGGTAAAGAAGTAATGAAGTGTGGGTTCAAAATCGGAGGAGGTATTGACCAGGATTTTAGAAAAAGCCCTCAAGGATACACCGACAATGTAAGTCCTTTAATTTGCTGACACTAAGAATAAAATTTTATCTCAGTGTACTTGGTTGTGAATCATGAGAAGAAGTGATGTTAAATGCATTTCTAATTTTAATGAAATTTTTATTCTCTGAATTACTAGTGACTCATTTAAATGACTTTTAGTGGCTCAACTTAATGGGCTAACTTCCTAAGTATTTCTCAAACCCTCTCAGCTAAATACTTAACTGATAGGATGAAGTCAAAGCAGTCCCTCATTTTCATCTCGGCAATTTACTTAAAATACATTCTACTTTTCTGTAATGCTTGTTGTTTTTGGGCCTGACAATCAAATGCAAAAATTCACTAAAATTTCAAAAATTGGACAGCATTTAATGAATCAGGCTTTCCTTTGTTTTTTCTAAGCTCTAGTATTAGGAAGCTTCCCCTCTGAAAGTTTGAATCCCCCCCCCCCTCTCTCTTTTAAATTTTTAATTGGATGCAGATAGCAGTTGAAACAATCTTAACATTAAGCTGAATATGTATCTACTTTAATCTAACCTTAATTGTTTGTCCTCCATTTTAGGGTATCTATGTCACAGAAGTGCATGAAGGTAGTCCAGCATCAAAATCTGGCTTAAGGAAGCATGATAAAATACTACAGGTGAGGTCCTAGTCTTTCACTTTCTCGATAAGGGTCACTTTAAACCTCTCTATTTCAATTTTTTTGTATTCGTAAGATATTTTTAAGATGAACTAATGAGTTTCAGTGTACTAACCATTTGGTGGATGTGAGATAAATAAATCGCTAAAGAGTTCGATGATTCTCACAAGGGTGGCTGAACAACTAGCGCAATGACATTAAAGGCATCGCGTTCAAAAGAGCAACCAACCGTGTCTCATTCTCAGATTTTCCTTTCATTGATATGCCATAAGACAGCTGCCACTAAACCAAAAATAAAGATAATTTTAGCCTTACCTACTAGATGAGGCTAAAATTGTCTCTACTTTCAATATTTATTACACCTTGCTATTTGCAATAATGTTCAATTAAACCAAAGGGACTGCTCAGATGCAACTTGAATAATGTTCCTATCTCAACATCGACGTAAAATTCTTTTCAACCTAAAGGTATTATTTGAAGTATTTCTGATACAATTAAAGAATAACATTGGCATTCAGACCTCGCACCAAAGGTTAAGTTAAAATTGAAGTTATATCCTCTTTTTTTTCAGTGCAATGGGTATGATTTTACAATGGTAACACACAAGAAAGCAGTAGATTACATCAAGAAACCAGCGGTCCTGAATCTTCTAGTCGCAAGAAAAGGAGTTACGTCAACATGATTTTAAAATAAATATGTACGTGTTAATGTAAGTCCGTTTTCAAGTTTCAGTTGTTATTCATGCTTACCATCATTTGGAAAACCTCCTCAGGCAAACGAATGCTTCTCTCCCCTGAGAACCGTATTTCTCATTAGTATGTCTACTTTTTTCCGGAAAATTAAATAACCTCGAACCAAGTTAATTCCTATATCTTTCGAATTTGTCAGTTTTAGCACAGGGAAATTAAACCTGTTACAACTTTATGTTACAATTTATTCATCTCAAACTTAGGTCAGTTAACAAAAAAAGCTGTAGTAAAATTATTATCTTTGAGCCTCAAGCTGAAGCTGAAAAAGTGAATCAAGCCAATTTTCTAGGATAAAAAATATTGTGTGCTCCAAAGTTTGGCACCATGCCAATTGTCTGTTTAGTAAGCCTGTGAGGAAAACATCTACTCTTTTTTCTCCTGTCTTAGAGGACTTTTCAGACAATAGTTAATTATTTAATTTATCCGACTCATTATTTTTGTTCCTCTATTTAAGGAGTATCAGGATGAAATTGACCATTTTTTAAATTGTCCTTTCTTGCAGCAAGTTCTTTAATTGTATGTATTTTGAGGTCATGCCTCTTGTCTCTATCATAGCTTTTCAGGTGCATGTAATCAGTATTGTTTTATTGAGGTTCAATTACTCAGCATAATTGTTAAAAAACTGCTAATGGCTGCTGTTTCTGATTTTGAGAAAATCGCCAAAAGTTGTACAAGCCTTTTAATTTTGAGAATGGATTGTGCTTAAAAGCTAAGCTCCAAACCTATTACCACACCTCAAATCCCTATAAAACCCCAAATCTCCAGGAGTTTTAGACACCAAAAATCTCACATGACGAAAAAATGAACACCAGCGGTTTTCGCACAAGTTGATTCTGAAGGTCTGTTGAGTGTCATATTGTGATCATTTTTTGAGGCTTCTCCTTTTTTTGCCAGGCTTTCTACCTGGAAAAATTGTTAAAGAAACGAGGAGAAATTTCTGTTATGTTTTTCCTTTTATTTTAATTTGATCAACCATTCCAATTTTTTATTTTATTTTAAAGCTTCATACTGAAACATCTTTCAAGCATTATTAACTCTAAACTGTTTTTTTTTTTACTAATATAGACTTGTTTTCTGAAAGTGTTGTGGTGAAGTGATTTAGCTGCAAATTTTGTATTTGATAACACAAGCAAATCCATCGTGTCTCCAGGTCTAAATAAAATATCAGCCCAATTCATTTTAATTTTCCTCTCCTTTCTAAAGGAGCAAAGTTCAAACAATATAATAAGGTTCCTACCCACTGAAACAGTCGATTGCCTTTAATACTTATGAACTGACCATTAATTTGCAACAATTTACCTCACAACCTGTAGGACCTATAGTATTATTAAATGAACACAAACTCTTTTTGAATTGTTAGATTTATTCTTTCAACATTTAATGTCAACTCTATCTCAATCCTTGTTGACCAGATTTCTTTTAATATCCGTTTTCTGTCAAGTCCTTTTCACCTAGTACATTAACTACTCATGTCAGTGAAAATTCATTTTCTTGTAATCTAGGCTCTTATGTAACATAAATTTTTGAAAAAAAGCTAGTTTAATTGAAAATACTGAAGTTTCAAGGTAATTTTACTTTACTCATGTGCCATAATTGCTATGCAGTAATGCTGATCAATACTTAGTTCTAATTTCAACTACATATTTCCAATCAGGTAATACCCATTTTTATGACCGGTCAAAGGGAGGCCGTTGTAACAATATATTACTGGTCACACAGCTGTCTAAATATGCCCTACCTATGACTGATGTGCATTTTGCCAAGAAAAGAATAGTGAAGTTGAATCGGTCAATACTGTCCAAAAACCTGCACATCTACTCTCTTATAAGCGAATCTTACAAGCGAAAATGCAATATTCAAATGTTTTGTAGGTACGTATGCATTCTGAAAAAATTCAAGAGTTATCAGGACACATATTTGCTGTTTTGTCAAATCAACCTGTTCATTACATTCAACTTCTTTGTATCAGCTAAAATATACACCAAAATCACAGTTGACACTCATTGTGGTATCTGATTGAACGGCACTTTCTCAGGATTAAATTACCGTCAACACTAGCCAAAATGTTTTCCAACAAGACTTTTGTTTGAAACACAGCATACTTAACTACTCCTACACTACCTACTTGTTATTTGCATACTTAACTCCTTCTGAGTGAACCTTTTCTGATGTAGAAATATAATCATTAGAAGGAGATAATAATATTAGTACCAGACCATGAGTAACCGTCTTATTGGTAAAATTCCTCTTTCCCCGATTAGCTTGACTTGCTGTCCAAAACAACTCAGGAATACAAATATTTATGCCAATTGGAAAGTGAGAGAATCGACAATAATTTTCTCATATCAAATTTTTAGTGTTTTTTGTTCATGATGAAATGGCAAGTCATGTATTTATGGAGTAACAAGCTGGAAATAGTTTGGAAGAAAGTTTTTTTTACAGAATTATGCCAATTTAGGTATTCTGCTCTTGCTTCAACGCACGTATTTTGTTCCCATGTAATGTTCGAGAAAAGCATTGCTTCTGTATTTTCTGTGGCATATATACTTGTATCATTCCTGTTTTTGTCCCTTTTTATCCATACCTGTGTGTGTTTTTTGCCCCATGTCCTTAAAAAATAAGTCTATATCATTATCAATTCCTCAGATCATTGCCTGTGTTAAAATAAATTAACACGGTATCTGAGAAAGTTATTCTAACCTGCTTCTTTTAATATTTTGTTGGCTGAGAAGTATACCTACTATCTGTTTGATGGAAATAGTGTTTTTAAGATAGTCTACTTCTGAGTCAGCAACACTTTTTACCTACAAATTTTTTAAAAAGGCTGACTTTTAATGTTTTCAAATTTTTTTTTAATATCATTCGCATCATTTAAACCTTTTATGCAATAACTGATCACGTTGGAAGGATGCATCCACAATATTGGTGCATGCTGAAGTCGGGTAAAAGAGAACACAAAGTGGAATTCAGATATTACCCAGAGAATTATATCCAGAGTCAAACAGTGTGTGGCCCTGTTCACTGTTAATGTGCTCTGCCAACTAAATCAAACTGAATGGAAATATCTCAATAGTGTACTGTGAGTCCTCCTAAATACATCACAGTTGTGTGAACTCTTTTCATTGAAATTTTCATGTGGGTGGTTTTATTTCTCAGTCAACAACTGCAATTGTTATATCTTCTCAGTGTTTTAATTTATTTTCTACTTTTATATGTATTTACCTTTTTACTTAGTTGTTTAATAAATTTAATGACCAAATACAGAATCGTTTTTAATTTATTATTATAGTTATTCTTGGTTTATGTCTAAGAAACATCTAAATTTGAAATCCATTACGGAATTTATCTTTCTGTACATGATATTTTCCTTCAGTGTGAACAGGTGAAGTTTCTGTTCCACGTAAACTCTGGTACTAATGTAAAGAAAGATTTTCAGCTTTATGCTGAATTTTAACGCAATGAAAATATTGATATCTTGGTTAGAAGTTGATTTCAGTGATATTCGATGCAAGAATCGTATTTTACCTGAAATTCTGGTCATGAAACACATATCAGATTTTTTAAATTTGTACCTTGTCTTGGTCCTACCTTGTACCTACCTTTGGTCTATTAGAGAGTTATAATTACATCTAAGATTGCTTTTTAAGCAAAAAGAGAATAATGTCTTTCATCTCTGACTTGGTGTTTCTTTTTTTTGCGAAAAAAAACAACAAAAAAACAACAAAAAAACAAAAACTTGGAAATTGGAGTGAAGGTAGGACCTTCACTCTTATTTTCCCTGATAAAATGTAACACACAACAAAATAAGAACATTTTAGTCAATTAAAAAACAATTTAATAATAAAATCATTCATGTACCACTGTATCAATGCCAGCACAATCAAAAAAGAAAAAAATTCTGTAGGTTGAGCTACTTTGCGCAGCAAAACTTAATATTCTCATGCTAAGCATAATGAAAGAACCCAAGATCTCACATGAAAATATATGCATTTTTCCTGACTGAAAGTTAAGGAAAAAAAATCATATCAATCTAACCATTTAATTTACCACTGCGATTATACGGAAACTTTGGGTGTGTTGTCCCAGCTTGCCTGGCTTGAAAATATGTATCAATATTGCTGTATAGGCATGCGGCCTCTACAGGTGGGGTGCCAAGACCTTCTGTTGCTGGTAAAGTGGGATCTTCTCTGGCGTCGTTATTTTTCGATTTGCGTAAATTGAGCTTCAATTCTGGTTCTTCTATCTTTTTACTTTCAGCAACTGCTTCTCTAAACAAGAGTTCCTGAAACAAAGCAACAGCTCAGATCGATCAAACTTTCATTACCTCATGATCAAATGGTATTACAAATGAAGGAGTCAGATCACATTTTTGTGAACAAAAAGCATTAGACTTTTGCTTACTTGGAGGCTTTATCACACAAGAACTTTAAACTTGGTTTGCAAGGCAAAAAAGAGCTTTACGCAGCAAACTAGCCTGATTATTGTCTAATATCCTTTGAATATTTTACCTAGGCTGAACATTTTCGTGGAGTATTTTGTTCAGATTTCCCAAAGGCAATATTCTGCGAAACAATAATCACTGTAAATGGTCAATGTATATGCCAAAGACATTCCTTAAATATTCTTTGTAGGTATGTGACAAGACATTCATTAGCACCGCATTTGTCGGAAAGATATTGCAAATCACTGCAAAAGTTTTAGAATTTAATTGGCTTGTTTGGTGTTTGATAATTTTATTCATTTATTCATTTTTTTCCAATTTATTTTTAATTGAATACGGCAACCTTGAAACAAACATAATTAATTGTTGGTGATTGACTCTTTCATACTTAAGTGCTCATGAGGTGTTTCATATGTAGGTGTGAAAGGAAAAAAATCAATGCAAATATAATTGTGCAGAAAGGTTCCAAAAAACTAAATTTGGCAGATTTTATCGTCAGGGTGGAATGGAAAAACAATCATTTGGCATTTTCCAGCAATTTGAGATTAGGGACAGGTTGTTTTGATATTCTTTGTAAGTACTGGACTTGGTTTTGTATCTTGGTACCTATTGGATACTATTCAATATGTACACAGGTGAGTCATGTAGGATTTGCTGAGAATGAATGGCAGAAATGCTTGATAGGTATTTTATTTGCTACACCCATTAGGTGCAAGACTTAGATTTATTGCAGTTTTGTTTTTACTTTTACAGTTCGACCTCAGTTATTTTTTTATGGTAAAAACTTAACTTTTCCATTCCAAGGCTGCATGAGACTACGTGGCGTCTCTATGAAGAGTACACAATACTGCCAATTGAACTAGGTCCCTAGAGAACCTAGATACCTGGAAGAACAAATCTTACCTTCAACAAAGGTGGCACACAGCGCTTGTTTGGGACTACGTTTGGTTTTTTCCTCTTAACTTTTGCCAATTCATAGAGACGATCCTCATCTTCTTTGGGTACTAACTGAAAGTCATGCTTTCTGGTTACACGCATAATCTGAACAAGATCTGGATATCTGTTGCCCCGAAAAACATTTTCAGCCCACACTGCTACTTTTCTCGGCTCATCTTCAGGCTGGAAAAAAACAATGAAATGATACATTTAGGACTTTCTGAGTAGGTACATGACAGGATTTACATAAAAGAGTCAGGTAAATACATATGTTCAGGTATTACCTATATTCAAGGACTAGTTTTGATACCTAAAATTTTAAAGAAGAGCTCACTGAGTACATACAAGATTTTTGTAATGGGAATCCTCCTAGAAATGAAACCCAGCTAGTCACTTTTGACTGAGAAAATTAAAAATGCATCAAAAGCATAAAACCTGAATACAGCTGAAAATGTTAAACTTTTTAGGTGAGGAAGAAAACGTAGAAATTCAATCAATTCTGCTGCTACTTAGTTTTAAATGTATTGTATGTAATTTTTACAAGGTGTTGTGGTTAGTGAATGAAAACAAAACTGAGTTTTCTATATTATCAATACCTTTTTATTTAGTTTTCCTTGATGCATTCTGGCATTGCGCCATCATCATGGTGTACATATACATTGAGTTTTGATTAAGGTGATTCGTCAAGCTCAAAAGAAGTGGTCGAACTAGCATGCGATATATCGCATCTTTCAGGTAAAAAATCTCGGCATATTATGAATTTTACGCAAACCAAAGGACGATAGCCCCTGGGCATGAGCCTAAAGAATCATTTTAAACCCAAAAATTGGCAAAATTCAGAGAAATGAAAGCAGAGTAGGTAGTGTTGGAAAAAAACCTCGCATTCGATACAGAAATTGATAACTGAATCGAATGAGAGGTTTTTTTCCAAACACTATTCTGCTTTTATTTCTCTGAAGTTTGCCGATTTTTGGGTTTAGAATAATTTTTTAGGCTCATGCGCAGGGGCTACATCCTTTTATTGCTAAAAATTCAAAATTTGCCGAGATTTTTTACCTAATCGTTGCAATATATCACATGCCAGTTCGAGCACATCACTTGAGCTTGACAAGTCACCTTAGTATCTTCTACATCAAAGTAAAACTACCTTTGGTTACGGAATGAACATTTCTACTTCTTTTGCCACAGCTAAGTAATTCAGAATTAAAATATACTTTACCTCGTGAAACTGTGGGAATACTCGAGCTATCCTAAGAAAACATGGTTCTTCATAACGCTGTTGAGAACCTCTGATTATCAATCTGCCGACTCCATAGTCCTTTAAATTACCCAGAAGTTGCCACAGTGTCTTACCGACATGTGTCGTTTTACGTCCAATGTAGATGTACGGCATTTTTAGTGTTCGCCAAAAAGTAGATTCAGAGGTGTACTATCACAGGGCACTAGAATGTGCAGTCACACTGACAAACAAATTCAAGTTGTCTCTTTACATTATGAATTCACTTTAAAAGAAAGAGAGAGTAGATAAATTCGATTATAATGATATACAAACGGACACAGAGAGCGAGGACTTGAGGGTGGACCAAATTTATGTAATGGAGAGCTAAAGGACGACTGTTGTTGTTATTAAGGTTCAAAAGATTTCCAAAACCTGTCACAAGATAATTGTTATAAGAAGTTCAAGAAAACTGTAGACACAGGCAGGAATGAACTAATAAAACCTTTGCAAAGCCCGAAATGGTCTGATAGGATAGGACTAGGAGGCAACGGCAACCTGCTATCTGCACATTGGTTAAAGTAAACATTGAAGTTAGGTTATGTTCTTGTATATAATAATTCATAATAATTATTGCATTGCAGTGGCAGTAGTTAGTTGCAGGGTTGAAAGATATCAGTGATACAGTGTGACTTCAATTCAAATGTTAGTATATTTCAATAAATGTTTTTAGAGTTTAGACATAATTTTCCATCACTAAAGCCAATGTTTCGTGTTTAACAAGTGTATTAACAAGTTACCTCTGTGTGTTGATTTGCAACGCTCCGCCTAACTTGCTTTTGAGTCTCCTTTTAACTCAGTTAGTTCTGCTGTACGATTAATATCCAACCATTTATTATTTCATTTGAACCACATTGACTAATTTTAGTCAGTTTACTCCAATTTGCCTTTTGGAGTCACAGAATATAGATGAATAACACCATTTTCAAGATCCCTCTCGGAGACTGCAGGCCGATTATTTAAAATACTTAGCATGATAAGTTATTGAAAGGCAATTTATTGCAAGGTTGAAATAGGGCCGTCTTGTCCTGTCGTATCAACATACATTCGCTAATCTTGGCAATGATTAGCCAACAGCTCTGTAGACGTGATACAATATACTGTCTCTGAGCTATTCGACGAGCTCAGAAATTGAAAAAAGGGTACAACAAATTTGCTCGTGAGTTCATTAGACTTACCTCTTCTCTCCTCATAATTTACAAGTTATTTGTTTGGTAACTATAAAAGGGTTTTCTTCACTGCGAGTACTCCAAATAATAATAGGTAAACACTTTTAAGACAAGTTACGTAGAGCCATGCACTTTTGCTAGGTCTCAAAGTTTTTTTTAGGACGCTATAATAAAATAGCATTACTAACCATGTGCATAAGCATGAATGAATTATCAATCCTGGAGTGAAATGATCTATCTGCATTAGAGTTACTTGTCCAATGAGTCAACGTACCTCTAGAGTGTCCTAGAAGATCCGCTTAATATTTCTAGTTGGGAAGTAACAATTCATAGTTTTACATTCCATCTCATTATTACCTTTACATAATGCTCTACTGCTGATTATATTCTGCCAAGTACATCTTTCATAAAAATGAAGCGTGGCTTCCTTTTTTTTTGCTGTGTTTTTCTCTCATTCTTTTTGATTTTTTTGTTTAGGTCTCTCTAGCTGTCCCAATATGAGGAGATTAATTTTCACTCATAGCCTCAATGTAATAAATATCAGGGTCCTCAAATACATTCATTGAGCTTTGTCGAAGAAAATTCAGCAATGGATCTAATGAAGAATGACATTCTCACTGAAAACAGATATCTAGCTCAGGATCTCAATCACCGAGTTTATGAACGGTTTGTTCCATACCTGTTTCTGCTTTCTCCATTCCGATTCTCATATTAAGTATGTCAAAAAAGAATTTTTCTCCTTGTAAAAGGAGCCTGTCATGGTCTTTGTAATGTTATGAATTAGAATTTTTGGGTCTTGTGTAGAAGACACCCACCTGAGATTTTCAACTTCGACTTTCAATAAACTGTAATTAAACTCGATTACCTGAACCCCCTCCTCGCCTCTACCATCTGCACCGATGTGTCTGCACCCCACTCCTTCACCATATCCCTAAGTCTCTCATTTCTCTTTCCCATTGTATCCCTACTCCTCACTGCCAACTCTTTTTAGCACTCCAAAATATTAATCGCTCTGGGAAATCCACAGCTTTTTCATAAAATCTAGGTACCACTAAATGGATTTCATTTTGCAATTTGGAACTACTATTTCTGACTTAGTTTAGATACATCGTATGTACCTTTAGTTTCCCTATACATGTAAGTGTTTTTACAGATAAGGCAGAAATTATGGTTCTTAATCCGAAAGGAGGGGAGGTTGCAGGTCAACTATTGCAATAATTGAAGTCGAAAATTAAAAATCGAAAGTAGGCATTTTCTACACAAGAGCCGAAATGATATACTTTCACCATCTGTATGACCTACTTACATGAAATTTTGACAAAATACACTGACTTGAAGGTTGTCCAATTTAATGAACTTAAAAAAAAAAAAACACAATAAATAATATATATAATATATTTAATATTAATATTTAGACCTGCTTCCCCAATCACATGGCTCGGAAGTCTCTGATCTTTCTTTTTAATGTAACTGGGCTCATTATAAAGAAACAGGTAGTCTCTGAAATGCTCGCACTGACTATTGAAGAATTTTTTTTAAAAAAAATTTAATTAAGTAGCTATAGCGGCCAGCCCACACACAAACTGGGGCTCTCCAACTGGCTTTAATTCTTCAATTTCTAAGTCATTTCTGCACGAAATTCCTTGAAAATCTCAAGATCTGGTCTGTGCTGAGTCCGAAACACATCGGTTGCCTTCTAAGATCGTCGGGCCGACGATCTCTGAAAGGCAACAGTCGACAATTCTATCGATGAGCCTCTTAGAAGACCCTAGTTCGTGCAAGGCTAGACGCTTAAATCTTCTTAACCTAGCAGCCCCATTCCTTGATAGTGACTGGATGAAAGCATTATGGAAGGACTCTTCTCTTTATTTATTTCATTTTTTTTTAATTCTCGCTCAAAGTTTGTCTGTAAATGAATAATTCTTGAGCTTCATATATTTTGTCATTGTTTCAGCATACCTGAAAAATCAGACTTTGACTTTGCTGTTCCAACTCCACATGTAAGTATTCACTGCATCTCATGATTTATAATAGTAGTAAATGATGTGCAGTGCTGTAATTGTTTCAAATTTCAAAATTATGGATATAGCTTTTATCTGATTACTTGAAGCTGTTTCAGAATGAAAACAGGAGGGAAGATAAGTGAAATAGTTAATAGTAAGAAAAGCAGTTAAGCATCGCAAGCTTCAAATGATCAAAAAATTATACTAAATGAAATTTCTGATCAAACAAAGTAATCAAACTGCATTTTGCAATTATGATGTTTTAACCAATAAGTTGGAAATTGTAGTTCCTGATTGCAAAATGGGTCCAATTAACTGATGGCAAGATTGAGACACACAGTCTCTTTTAGACACATCAATAGTAGGCTACATTTTGTTATTCAAAACTACAATTTCTGGCTTAGTTAAGAAACGACGTATGTATCATTAGTCTTCCTATGAACGTAAATGTTTCTACGGGTGAACCAGAAATTGTAGTCCCTGATTGCAAAATACAGTCCACCAGGCAGGATAAGCCTGACTTCACCACATGTTGCCTGTCATTTACTTTTTAATTAGAAAACCAGGCGACATATTACCTTTAAACCTTGTGTGAGTATATTTGTTATACTTTTAGGAAAATTCACAAAAAGTTTACAGGTAATTGGTTCTCTAGTTTTTTGTGTGAATAAGCAAATAAAACATGGGAAACATCAAGCAATATGAACTAGAGTTACACAGCATTTTTCGATTAGGGACTACAATATCTGGTTCAGTTTAGGAACAATGTATGCACCATTATTTTCCCAATGCACAGTAGTGTTTTTACACGTGAGCCAAAAATTTGAGTTCCTATTTGCAAAATGAAGTCCAGTTGGGCTGATTTGTGTTAAATTTGTCACGCAAAGTACAGCCATACTGTTTTATACAAAAAAATGAGAAAAATATCAATGCAAAAGAATCAGATTTATTTGAGAAAAAAATTCTAGTGAAATTCATTCAACTGATCTCCCAAATTATGTCCATGATTTAAGAGAAGGTTGAGTTTCTATATTTAAAACACTGAAGTAACAAAGTGAAGTTTTTAAAAGTTCATCAAGTAAAATAACGATAAGATTTTCTTGAATTATAATAACTCTCTTTTACGTTGCAGGTGAACCATGTAGACACATTAAATGTGTTGAATCTCGAAACCCTTTCAAAAATGATCGGACCAGATGCATCCCAAGTCGCAGCCTCATTTCCTCTTCTACCCAGATCCAATCACTCTTTCCTGGAAAACCGTAACAATCGTAATGCTTTTTTAGATAACCGCAATTTCTTACGCCTCACTTTTTCAAATAGCCGAAACGTTAATCACTCCTTTGCTGAAAATCAAACTGAAAATCATTCATTTTCTGAAAATCGGAATGGAAGTATTACTTTCTCCGAAAATCGCAGTGAAAGTCAGCCATTCTCCGATCAAAACGCAGCATTTTCTGACAGCCAAAACTGTAGCTCATCATTTTCTGATGATCAAAGTCAAAGCTCTCCTTTTCCAAGTAGTTCAAATGGAAACTCCCAATTCAGAGAAAGACAAAATGAAGCATCATCTCTAAATAGTTACTCTAACCTTGTGCCTTCACCTCAGTCTGAGCTCCATGAGAGAGGATCGCAACCAGAATTTGATGGTTTTAAAAATGGCAGCACCGACCACTCAAATGTCTGTAGTATTGATCCTGAAGTTGTTTACTCTGATGATGACGAGCCATCTAACCAATCTCTTTATTCTCATTCTTTGCCTACGTGCTCTGAGCTGCCACCACACTCTCATCCACATTGTATTACCAGTTTAGAAAGTACTCATGAAGACTCAGCTGAATTTCAGTGTAAAATTTGTAAAAAAGTCCTCGCTAATAAGCATAATCTAAAAATGCATTTTATGACCCATTCGGGAGAAAATCGTGCCAAATTATTTTGCCCAACCTGTGGGAAAGGTTTCGTCAAACCATCTGATCTGCGAAGACATAAAGTGATCCATACTGGAGAGCGCCCATACGCATGTCAAGAATGCGATATGGCTTTCCATGACCCGTCCACATTAAAGCAACACTCTCGGACTCATTCCGGTGTCAAGCCTTATTCGTGTGGTGAATGTGGACGCAGTTTTGCATCCAACTATTCTCTACAGCGGCACATGTTTGTTCATGCAGATAAAGCCCCTTTTACATGTACTGAATGTGGTGTTGCAGTCGCGACAAAGTATGATCTCAAAATACATCACATGAAACACAACGGAAAGTTGCCGTACCCATGTTCGATCTGTAACAAAGGATTTAGTAAGCCATCTGATCTCAATCGACATAGTGTCATCCACACTGGAGAGCGACCTTATCAATGTGAGGTTTGTAAAATGAGCTTCACCAACTCCAGTAATCTTAGGATGCACGTTCTAACTCACTCCAAAATAAAACCACACCCATGTATCACTTGCAATAAATCTTTTAGGAGGCCGTCTGAGCTGGAGAGGCATTTGCTCACTCATAGTGGAGAAAGACCATATGTATGTTCAATCTGCAATACTGCTTTTACTACAAGTTACAACCTAAAAGTTCATACTATGAAACATTCTGGAGGGTTACCCTACCCATGTCCCTCGTGTGATAAGGCTTTCAGTAAACCATCTGAATTACAGCGACACAGTTTTGTTCATTCAGGTGAAAAACCATTCTCTTGTTCACAATGTGATTTAAGTTTTACAAATTCCAGTAATTTACGCACTCATACTCTAACTCATACTGGTAAACGGCCATTTTCTTGCTCAGTTTGCGATAAAGCCTTTACACGACCTTCAGATGTCAAACGACATATGTTGACTCACACCGGTGCTCGACCTTTTGCTTGTAACCTCTGTGGTTTAGCTTTTGCAGATTCTTCCAATCTAAAAAAGCACACTTTAATTCATTTTCGATTGGATCCCTTGGCTTTGGGTGAGCAATTCAAGAATTCAAGCGAGAAAGAGAACCCACTGAATAAGCCTTTATTTAAATGTTTTCTTTGTTATGTCGAATTTCAGTCATCTCATGACCTAGAACTTCATTCTTTAACACATTCTGTAGATCAATCATTTTCAGAAAGTCCTCCAGTAAATGCGTCTAAACAGGGACAGAACCTGTATGCTCTTCAAGATAGTAAACAGCGCTGTGCAGACAATGTAAAGCAATACTCATGTCCATCATGTGGAATGCAATTTGCTCATGCCTTGCATTTACAAGAGCATGTTGTAGTTCACTCAAACGAGCCTTCATTTCAATGTGAAATTTGTGAAAAAACGTTTATTCAGGAATCATTCTTGAAGAATCATCTTTTAACTCACACAGAGTCGAGACCTTTCAGGTGTCCAGTTTGTTCGAAAAGTTTTAAAA
The DNA here is from genome assembly GCF_918797505.1 of Bemisia tabaci. NCBI lineage: Eukaryota > Metazoa > Arthropoda > Insecta > Hemiptera > Aleyrodidae > Bemisia > Bemisia tabaci. The sequence continues at coordinate 16,215,781 of NC_092796.1, forward strand.
GCTCCTCTCACCTAAAAAATCACGTAGCGATACACTCTGGTGTAAAACCTTTCATTTGCACAGTCTGTAACAAATCATTTTTGAAACATGCATCTCTCCGACGGCACTTTTTAACTCACGAAAGAATGAATCCAGTCGCTTGTAATCTTTGTGGCAAAACATTTTTAAACCAAGAATACTTGAAGAAACATAGTATTATCCATGTTAACAAACCACAGTTAAATGTTTGATGACTTAAGAAAACTTAGATGACTGTAAAAATGGAGATGTTGCATGTGTGAGGAATTTACGATTTGACTGTTGATTCTTGTATAAAAGTTTGCGAGAAACACGATGGTGCCACTGGTTTTCTCTTAAATCAACTCCCAAGCTCAAAAAAAGCTCTCAAGTCGAGGCCAAAATGGAAATGATATCCCTTGCTATCCTGAGAGTACACCTCTACATCAAGACGAACTCTCCATGTAAAGATAGGGAGCAAATACATTAGCAGTGATGCAGTGTTTTCAGTTATAGAGTCTCCAAATAAAGTGGCAGCCCTGTCGATGTATTTGCTCCCTACCTTTGCATGAAGAGTTTGTTTTAATGTAGAAGTGGACACTCAGGATAGCAAGGGATATCCCCTCAATTTTGGCCTCAACTTGAGAGCTTTTTTTGAGCTTGAGAGATGATTTCAGAGAAAACCGGTGGCACCATCGTGTTTCTCGCGAACTTTTACATAGGAATTAACAGTCAAATAGCAAATTCCTCACACATGCAACAACTCCATTCAATGTCTCTATCACATAGCAGATGAAATAAGTCATCATTTTTCATCTTAATGAAATCGCACATATTTTTCAATCACTGAAAGTTTGAAAATTTCTAATTGTTTTAAATTTTTATTGGATGAGTTTTTTGTTGTATTTGCATATTTTGTTACACAAATATTTTTGGAGCTATCCCATTTTAGCTGTAGTACATTTTTTATTTGATCTATTCATTTGTTAACAACTTCAAAAAGTTAGTCAAATTTGGTTCATATCAGATGATCAAAATACTGAGTCACCATGAACCACAAGTTAGGTACCAAAGTCTCGATTTTTCATCTTATGCTAAGCACTGCACAAGTAAGTGACAGTAAGCACTGATGATTTGGCTGTGATAGCTCATTTAGAAACGAGACTCTCCTGACTTTTGACTTGTTTTATTCACTTTCTCATGGGAAACTTAGTCAGGGAAGGCACCAAGAATAGTGCTTATATATGCATCTTCCAATTTTCTATGAAATGCCCATCTTCACAAGGTAATTTTCCTTTTGAAAATTCTCTCTCAGCCACTCCCTTACGTCACTTTCAGTGCTTTGTTTTAAGAAATAGAATCCCTCAATTTTAGCTGAGGCTCTGGATAGACATAGGCGGTTTTATCATTGTTAAAATTAGAAATTTGAAACTCCAAAATCTGGAAGTGGGGAACTACAGCAAAGTACCTCAGGAAAACTTATGCAGTAGCACAAAAAATTATTTCTTGGGCTTTTAAAAAAATGAAAGAAAAAATGAAAAAAGTGTTTTTGCACTTTAAATTATTTTCGTTTAACTGCATATGTTTTCCTCAGGTATTTTAGTTTAAGATTATACAGGATTCCCAGCCAATTTTGGAAAAAAAAAATTCCTGACTTTCCCAGGTTTTCCAGGCCAAAATGAAAATTTTTCCAGGCATTTTTCCGCGGAAAACTCAATTAGTTTGCCTTGAAAGAGACATTTTTCATGCGCATTTTTCGATTCTTGTAAAAATTCCTCTATTTTCATCAATTTTTGATCTGGTTTAGCTTTTTTTTTTTTTTTGATAAGAACCAGGCTAGGATAGTATCATAACACGAATGAAATATCAAAAAAGGTAAAATATGTTGGGGGAAAAAAAAATTGGCGAAATATAAATGCCTTCTGAAACGATGCATGCATCGATGAAAGCAAATGATTTTTCAATTTGTTTCATTTACTCACAGTTCCGATACACAGAGTAGCTCTAATTCGTTCAGAGTTCGAGTTGGTGGAAAATTCAAAATACAACGAAGGAATTGCAATTTCAATTTTAATTATTTTATTTTTATTTGTTTATTTATTAATTTTTTTTCTCAGTATTTGAAAAAATTCCAGACTTTTTGAGCAGAAGTCCCTGACTTTTCCAGGCCATTTTTTTCCCTTTGACTTTTCCAGATCGCTGGGAACCCTGTTATATGATTTGCTTATTTTTCCGGATGGATGATCAATTACCTGCGTTGATTTTTTCAAAATCTAGAAAAAACTGCAACACCGGAATGAAAAAATCGGCGCAGGTAATTCATTATTTTACTTTAGTTTCTTGCTTTCGGGCTTGGGGGTTTCAGGTTTCTCATCTGGGCGGCACTGAAACCACCTAAAGAAGTGTACCTACTTAACTTTAAGACCCCTATGAAACGTAGTCAAGCTTCTTTTGCTGAATCCTAGGGTCGTTAATTTTTTAAAGCATTGTCTTTGTGCCTAGTACCTGTCAAGTTTTAATTTAATTCCTCATTTAGAGAAACAAATATATCGGTTTAAATATACCTACATAGAAAAACGGAAAAATAGGGATGGTTTTTATCGTTGTTTTGCATCTCTCACTGGGCCAAGGTAACTGTCTCCTTCTCAATTTAAACATCGCTATAATTTTTACTTGATCTCTGCAAAAGAAATGAACTTGTTGTAAAATTTTGTAATGATTGAAAATTTTAATTTATTATACTCTTTTTAATTTAATTCAATCAAGTTTTTCTTTTCCTGTCATCCCATCGCAGACAATCCCATAATGATAACTTTAACATGTTATTAATTCATGAAAATTTGATCAAGAAATCTGTGAAATTTACATACATCTTGCAACAGAATTAATCAATGCTTGCAATTGTACTTGCTTGTTGATCTTCGAAATTATCTGTACATCTGAATGGCGGCAAAATGCTGAACAAGGGTCTGTGGCACTGCCTAAACCTCTTGATACGCATGCAGTTATCCATTAATTTGTGCGTTATACTTATTGAAGTGAGTCTACTCCAGAACCCTTGCAATTTTTATGCATTATGAAAAGAAATTTGACTTCTTTTTAGTGACTGGCTTCTGAAGGGTTGAGATAGAGATAAGGTGAGAACATTATAGTCAACAATATAAATTTATTTTTTAATTACATAATAAAAATAACAAAATAAGAAAAATGATAAATTATTTCAAGCATAAATTAATACTTATGAGTTCTAAAAAATTTACTTAACAAGTACGAGTATGAAATTGGAGACAAGGAAATTACTGAAAAATCAAATATTACTTTATGCTCAAAACTAGGATGATGTTATGTACGCATTATCAGTCGAAAAAGTACGTTGAATCTTCCAGGTCTCCTTTTTAAAATAAGATTTCTTGTTGAAAAATATCAGTCAAAATAAATGAGATAAGCTTGAGGAGAGCTATTCCAAGCGATACTCAGGACTGATTTTCTTTCTCATTAAAAATAGTCAAAAAATGACTTAAAAGACAAAATTTAAGAAATTCTAGGAATTGATCACAACGTTTGCATGAAATACACAAAGAAGGCATCTTCTAAGTATGATTGTCTAGTTGTTAGAAACCTAATGTGTGTCTGGATCATGAAAATAGACCTAGTATTTTCTGCACATTTTTGGTGAAAATATTGGCACCATGACAAGAAGAGGATATTTATGCACTTGAAATTTTGGACCACAGAAACTTGAATTAAAAAATGAAAAGAGATGTCCGCTTTGATTTTGAGAACTTGAGAAACTAGGATTTTAAATAATATGATTAAGAATTTGATAAATATATTTCTTCAATTCTATCAACTAATTTTTGATGACTTCACTCATCTTGGTGAATGCTTGAAGCAAAGAACGTAGGTTACTACATTGTAATTAAGGAAAAAGGAAAAACACACAACTTTTTCTGAACGCATTACGTTGCATTTGCACAAAAACTGAGTTATTTTAATATTTCTTTAATTTTTTTTCCAGATAATTCTTCTAGTAGAAAAATTTTGTTAGGAAGAAAAAGCTTTCAATTGATCTTGTCACAAATGCTGTTTCAAATATTTTAAACACGATTTTTCTCTTGCTGTAGCAATCATACTTACAGGAAACATGAGTGAATAAAAATGACAATTCCTCCTCTTAAAACAGAGGTAGAGCGTCTAATTTGAGTAAATATTTTAACATGAGGAAAAAATGCTAACAATATATATGAATACTGATGATAATTAGCACAGAATTACCGATACAGAAATGAAATAGTTCTCTCATGATTCATCATCAGATTGATTCACATCGTTAGTAACATCTGCACTATCAGGTTTCTTGATTACTTTCATGGTCTCCGCAACTTTCAGAGATTTTTCGGCAAACTCACGGACTTTTTCCATACCATCTTCCTTTAACAGCGTTAGGGCCATCAAAACTTCAAGAATGCCAGTCTCGACAATTTTTTCTGCATTTTCCTTGGAACTTGAAATCACATTGTAAACGATCACAGAACCTCTGTATTGGGTACCTGGATCTGGATGTGCCAACAGTTCCTTGAAACGTTCTTGCCAATCGGAAACCTCGAACAATTTAGAACAACATTTAACGCTCTCTCCAGTTAACATAGCCACTGCCCCTGCGGCTGCTTGACTTGTCTCGGCATCTTCTTCTCCGCAAAGTAACACGAGGAATTTCAACTTGTCATTGTTACCTTCATAAGACTGAACAACGTCTAGCGACATCACTAAATTAGTGATACACTGGGTAGCTGCTCGACGCAGCATGAGATGATCTTCAAAAAGGTAAGTCTCAATTTTTTGAAGACCCTGTTCTTTGATGATCCTCTTCCTGACACTCTCGTTCATGCCAGCTAAATTGCACAGAGCCATTAATGCTTCAAAACTTTCCAAGGCAGTGCATTCTGGGTGGAGTAAACTTAACAGTGGTCGCACGACTTCTAAGGCTCGTTGACCTGCAAATGCAACTTCTGGATTCATTGTAATTCCAATGCGAGCAATGGCTTGAGCTGCTTGTTTCTTTCCTTTCTCTGTTCCTCTAAGAGACATGGGCAGAAGGACTTTGACTCCTCCTTGCGCAACTATGATTCCTCTCAAGTCTTGTTGGCTGGCCATTGCGTTGAAAACACGACAAACCAGTTCTTTGCTATTGTCACTTTCAGTTTTTGATAAAGCAACGAGTGCATGAGTAAGTCCTTCTTTCGTTAGAGCGTTGATACGTTTTGCAACAAAATCTGGATCATCCAGCTCATGTTCCTCTGGAATATGATGCTTTGCAAACTTGGCAAGTTCAACCATTTCAGGTATCACTTCTTGCTTGTCGTATGCATTGCACAGATTAACGAACGTAGTGATAACACCGTAGACGGATGCTTGAGTTTTCTCTTTGCTGAGCTCAATCAACGCACGGATGGCTGGTTTGTCCTCAGTCAATTTTTCTTTCACTTCAGCATCCAGCGTTAAGTAGGAAAGTCCCTCTGCTGCCCATCTTCGCATGTCATTACTTTTATGGGGGTTCAGTAAAAATTTACGGCAAGCTTCAGCAAGTTTGACAGTTGAGCCATCGGCAAAAGGTCGAATTGATGCATCCGTCCCACCGCTGCTTCCCAGTTTACAGAGACCAACAAGAGCCCTCACCCGAATTTCATCATCTTTGGAAGCATAAAGATTCTTCAAAATGCCAACACCTTGCTGAATAATTGAAGCAATTTTGTCCTTCTTCGAGGCTGCTGCAATAATGCATTCGCAAGCTACTTTCTGCTGCAGTTTTTCTTCAGTATTTGCCATGACGATGATCATCTCCATAATTCCCTCCCGAGCGATTATTGTGTTACCAATGTCTAGGGGTCCAAGCAGGAGGCACTTAATTGCAACAGTAACTCTGACTTTAGATTCAATGTCCGGTGTAATAAGTTTCCCTTTCACGAAATCCAAGACATTTTCCAGGTATCTTTCACGAGCTTTATCATAATACATGTTTTCATAAATTCTAGCAAAGCAAACGGACGTTAAAATGTGGGTGGACTCGGTAATTTCCATTGATGACTCATACTTATATTCTTGCAACTCACTTGCTACTTCCATAAGTCTCTGAAGTCCTTTGATCTCAATCAGTCGCTCCGCCCAGTTTATGGCTTTGTAGTGAACATTACGGGTGATTAGTTGAATGATTGCATCACGCGCTAGCCCAGATATAGTTCTACTGTTACAGGAATAAACAAGGCAAGTCAACAAAGTATCGATTTCCTTCTTGTTTTCTTCACATAATTTCTCGTTCGGCCGTGAGTCCAAATTATTCTCCAAGCCACTGAGAGAGTTGAGAATGCACTGTAAGCAATACTGGGCAGCATTCACCTGTTCTTCACTGCGACAATTTAAAATGTCAAGAAACCATGGAACGCCGAGCTCATGGAGTACTTTTTTCGTCCTGCTAACATTGTTCTTGCAGAGCTCCCCAACGGTACGAATGGCATTGAGGTATATCTCTGAATTTTTTTCCACACCTAGAAGTTGACTGATTTTATGAAGTACACCTGCTTCGATTAACGCGTCTGCTCCAGTTTTCTCTCTACTCAGCACCAATAGATTATTCATTGCTTGTTCTCGCTTATCTGAAGATTCTTCCATCGTAAATGCATACTTGAACATTTGAGATACCTTGTTCTGAGTCTGCGCATTGAGTCTCATTCTTTCTTGAACAATTGCATGCAATCTGGCCAAAACCGGCTGGATGACTTTATTACCTGGATCAACGGTGTGGATAAGTTTAGCATCACGATATGCTTCTTCAAACCTTTCTAAGTTTTCTAGAGCTTGACAACGCCTGTACAGAGACTTGGGATCGTTAGGGGTGATTTCAAGCGCAGATGTTGTGTCAGCGACGACTTTCTCATTTTCATTCCGCTTCAAATAAACTGCAGCACGATTTTTGAGGAGTGTAGCTTGCTCGTTGGAGTCACTGGGTGCAACTTTCAATCCATCAGTGTAGTACTTCAGGGCTAGATCCAAATCACCATGTTTAAATGCCTCGTTCCCTTTCTCTTTCAGTTCAACCGCATTGTCAGAATTCACCACCTCCTTGAGTTCAGGCATAATTGGAAAAAAATCTAGGACACCACCGCACACGAGTGTAGATTAATTTAACAGAAGAAACTAATAGACAGTTGTATTAAACACAGTTTTTGCACACTTGAAAGCAAAAGTATGATACCAAATGAAGAAGATACGAACTGAAGTTCATGAAGCGTATTGATCACTTTTAATACCAGATTTTCGATTCCAGAAGTTTCTACTACGCGATTGTTCTAAATGGGGTTAATTTTAAACTTTGGCTTCACTCCAAGAAAAGAAATTCGAGAAGAACGAAACATGTGTGAACTGTAAACACGGAATTCTGCGCCGATGCAAAGTTTTTAGGTTACCGTTCTATTTACAAACACTTTGCAGTGTTACCAAATGAGTAAATTCCCACGGGAAAAGAGAAATTCCCGTTATTCCCTCTGACGCTTCTGCAGGCGGCAACTTTGAAATAGAGTCCCTTTATACTTTGAAACAGAATGCCGATTCATTGCAGAGAATTCTGCAGCGGACATGAGCGGAAGTGATGAAGAAAATATTTAAAATACAATTTTACAGTGTTTTATGGAGGTAACTTTTATCTTCACAGAGACACATGCATTGGAACATTAAAATTATTATTTGGTATTTGGAGTAGCATTTTCACAAACAATTTTAATTGAGGGGCTTGGGGGAGAACTTACAAAGGTGCATAAAAAGTGCAGATTTTGAAAAAGTTGAGATATTATTGATTTCAAGTAAAACTAGAGTCTCAATGCATATTCTAAGATAATTCGCTACTTAAAAAACTTACTAAACTAAACTTAAAATACTACTAAAATTTTTTTATAATGTATTCTGGAAGGGGGACTTCTTTGGACGCATAGTCCAAATTATTGCTTCTACTATTCAAAACACCGATGTTCCAATTGATGCTGCCATTCAAGACACAAATATTCCAATTGATGCTCTTATCAAAGAAACAAATATTTAAAATAATTCGAACCATGACTATCTATAACTGATGCTGCAAATGTCCAAAATGATCCTGCTCCTATTTTAATTAATAATCTTCATAAATAATTCTTAAGTTCGGCCGAGAAAAAAGAGCACTTTATACAATATGCAGTGAAGCACTTGAAAGGGCCCCTGGAGATATTAAAAGGCAGTGCTTTGACCTAAACGAATACATGTATTATTCATTGATGATATTGATGGCCCACAGTGTGAGGCATCCATCGACAATGGGATTGCAGCAATTATTTTTCTCCCTTCTAGTGAGAGAACTAGAGGGTTGCTCTCAGTTATTCATAGGGACACCACCAGAAAATATTTCCCTCTGAACAACCTCAATTAAAGAAGTTACTTTAATGTAGGCTTCCTTATTGGCAAGTGTCTGTTAGAAGCAGGGCTAACTTCATCCTTCTTTCCAGTGGATTTTTGGAACTTGTCGATTGGCAAGTAAGATGCCACTGAAGGGACGGTTATTACCTACCGACTAATGTTCAAGACCTGACACGCAAAATTGGAAAGAGTTGGAGACCCTTGATATCCTACAGAATACCATATCAGAAACAATGCTGCGAACATGTGGCATTGTGTGTCTTATTGTATGTATCAGAATCTCATAAGTCAGATATTCTGACAGGTATGCAGCCACAACCGCCTGAAAATTGCTGAAACTAAATATCCCAAAACAATCTTAATCGAGTTTATGTTAAGTTTTCGACTAAGAAAATTAAATTGGATTTGTGATTATGAAATTCAACTTAGTTTCTAGCCAAGTTCACGGTAGGTAAGTATTGATCCTGATAATTCAATTGGATTTTTTGGCATAAACTTTTGATTAATTTTTTCTATGAGGTTATCATTTGTAATTTTCATGGATGCAGATTTACTTTTTACAGCTTTCAAAAAGATGCTCATAAGTAGACACAGCTAAGTGAAGGTGTATTTCTATCTTCAATGCAAAAACAACTTTTGTCCAAGGGAAGTTTAATTTTTTATTTCAGGAGTTCATCCTTTTCAACACAATTAGATAAAATAACAAAACTTATGCACTTCTTACAACCTTTCCAAAACTCTTGACTACCCCTCTTTTCTTTAATCAATTTTTTTTAACGGTTAAAAATCAGACAACAAAAGAGAGGTGAATTTTTTAGATTTTCACTCTCCTTTTCAAGCGCCAAAGTTAAGATGATTCCTGTCCTTGGATGGGATTTATTTCAACAAAGTGAGTTCACTTATTAGATCTATCTGACAATGTACATTTTGCATCCTCAGTTTCCCACCGAGTCTAACTGCTAAAGGCATTCAATTGCATTAAGTCAATACCATCTGCATCATTGCACCTGACAGAAGTTATTACACAATTATTACTATGTGGTTGGACGTTTTTTACACCTCTCTTTGCTCAAAGAATTGTTCTGGGCATTGTTGGAGGAAACTGAATAATTTGAGTAGAAAAAAGTAAAAACATCACAGAGTACTTATAGCAATCAGTTCCTTGTAAAGAAGAGAACTTTAACGCAGCGGATCGACTGGAGAGTCCCTTTCATAAGTCACTTCCATTTCTAACTCGTCCTCATCATCATCATGAGTTTCGCTATCATCATCATCATTGTCTTCTTCTTCCTCTTCCTCATCGTCTTCTTCTTCTGCAGGTTGCTGTAAAAATATATCAGCAATATTTCTATAAATAATATAATCAGGGCCTCCAAAAGAATCTTGATTGTTGTACAGTGAACCTGGTGATAACAAAATCTGCACGGAATGGATAATTGCGCTTATCGGAAATTTTAATAAGATTTTCCTCAGTTTTGCCAATTGTTGTTATTATTTTCAAATTTTGTCAATTTGAAATATTTTTATTCCTAAAAGTGTTGAGCTTCAGTACAAATGAATGGTGATGCGTCAAGAGCGTCCACAGAGAACCCTGCAATATTTCTCTCTTTTTCCAAATTCTACGCAAATTTTTTTTAAACCATTATTATCACATCAACTTAAATAGACTTTAAAAAGAAGTTGAAACTTACATCTGAAGTTTTCCCGATTGGTGTGAATTCAGCTTCTCTACTTCCGATACTATTCATCTGAAAAAAAAAAAGAACAAACATCGTGAGAAACTATACCAAAGAAATAAAAAATTATTTATTTATTTTTTTTTTTCAAGTAGCCTGAAAGGCTAATCCCGTTCCAACGTCACATACCGTACATTCACCATTCATATACACTCTCTGTCAACTTCCCTCACCCCAGTTATTGTTTTGATATACCCTCAGTTTAAACAACAAGTTCCTTTTAAATGCCTCCAGCCCCAATTCTTCCATCTTGTAACACTTAAATTTATTATATTCCCTTACCCCTTTATAGAAAACCATTTTATCCACATAACCCTTTTCATGATATGCCCAGACCTCACCTCACCTCCATATCTAGTCCCTTTTGAATTATCCCCCCACATTAGCTTTTTTAATTCCTCAGACTGATAGGGTGTTGATAAGAATCAAGAGTTCAAATGAACTGTCTTGCATCAATGCATGCTGAATCAGTATTCCATGACTTACATCAGTGGTTGCATTGAAAAAGCTCATATGAACGTGTGTGAACGTAGTTAATGAACACAGGGAGCAGTCTCTACTCAGCAATCTTGCCATTCGGATCACAGCTTAATTAACAGCTGCGTATCCTATCTGTTCAGTTTGTACTTAATGACACTTGAAAAAATTAATGCATTCATGTAAGATATAACTATGATTACCCAAGATTGATGCTGCTGCTCTTGCTGGGCCAGGTCGCTTTCATCATTTTTGGGTTTGTCGACACTAAACCAGAGTGGATCTACAACTCTCGGAGACAGGGTAGGAAATAATGGCACTGCCATAATAACTTCACTGCTTTCTTAGTTTCACCAAATAAATTGGAAGGTTCCAAAGAGGGAGCCGTACGCTCTAATTTAATTGGCAAAAGAGACTGAGACTGAGAATAATAGATATACGAACTCAAAGGAACATGTCTTGGGGAAAAATAATTTGAAATATTTGAATTTCGGTTTTGTTTACATTAACCTAACCTAATTCAACATATTATGATGCGCAACGAATAACAACGTAACAACGTTGATCGTGTTGTGTTGGTAGATGAGTTTCCGTGTTGTGCTCGTGCGCTACGCCTGCGTGAATTGTGGATTGAGCGTTTTTGCAGGCAAAGACCCCCTACGATGTGCAGGCGATCACAGAGCGGGAGTAGCTGGTGGAGCGTGCGTGCAGCTCGCTCGGACTCCATGATTCTGCTCTGTTGCTCTCTCCTCTCCCCTACTCTTTGCTCCTAATGGCGCCAAGCACAAATTTCACTCGCGGAGAAAAATTAAACTGCTCAGCTCAGGGAATTGGCATTTTTGATTGAGATTAAATTTCTAAACGAGTCCAACCCAAGTCAACCAGGGTAATTCTCAAAATACTTTGGCAAGATATTTTTCTGATATAATTTAAGGATATAATATAATTATTGACATAATTATTATGATATAATTTATTTAAGGATTGAGGATGGAGAATCTTTAGAATTTATGGAGAAATCACAAGCTTGTGTGGGGGCCCCAGCGTTCTGAGGCATTGAAATTAATCTTAAACGTACCTATTTACATTTTGAATTTTTGTGGAAAATACGGGGGGGAGGGGGGCTTTAATTTATATCTGAGCCATGTATGTTTGATTAGAGGATTTACTTATTGCTAAATAGGCAGAGGATGCCAGATGATAAGGGATGAGTTTGAGGATTGTATGCGCACAAGGTATAAATGTTTTCAGGATAAAGCTATGGCAGCTAAAAACTAAGATAGCATCCTTCCTTCCTTATTGGAATCAGGCGTAGATCTCAGGAAAAATTTAAAAAATAAAAGGAGGCTATCTACGTGTGGGAGAAACACACAAGTTACTTAGAGTACTTAGAGTTAAATTTTAGGTAAAAAAGATGTGTAGTTGGTCGGTAAAGACGCAGAGTTGTACTTACGTATTTGCCAGGCTGTGTACATGCATGCAGCACCCACTGCAGCCTCCTCCGGAGAATACTATCGGTGCTTAATATTATCTCAAACATGCTTCAGATGTCAAATTTTGAAATCATCCATGTTGTGAATACCTATCTATTAATTATACCTGTATCTTTCCCTCTGCTTTATGCTGCTTATTAGTACATTCTGTGCGCATTGGGGGAACTAGTTGAGAGGAGGAGGGGGGGGGGATAAATCTTACCCTCACATCTGACTTAATTCCTAAGAAATATGAGGGATTTTGCTAAGTTAGCTGTGTTGCCAGACTTTCATTGTGGAAATTATAATTGTACCAAAAATATTTCCATGTAAAGATGAACCATCAAGCTAAAACTTTAACTAAACATTCGCACAAATTTATCAATTTCTTTTTGTGGCACAATGGTACAACTTCTGGAAACTTCCTGTTACTAGGTAAATACGAGGCACTTAGCACATTTCTTGAAAAATTTGCTAAAACAATATCTGTGCACATTTCTACTTTTGATAACTTAAACCTTCAAAAGTACATAACAATCCAAAAAGTGGTAAAATTTACCAATCAGGCATCAAGAGGTGAAATGTGGGAGTGTAAATAAATAACATCACCTACAAAGATAACACTTACATTGGAAATATGATAGTATCAATAAATTAATATGTATATTTTCAATTTTTAATTCTAAGAAATACAAAATGGATTAATATAATGCACCCAAAAGCAGAACAAGTGCACGTGCAGAGGCCTCAGGTAGATGCGCAGGAAACGGAAATGGATGGGAGAGCTGGGTGGGGTAGGGAGGCGGCGGACGATAGGATGGGTTAGAGTAGGTATTGGGAAGAGAGTGCTCGAAGCTCGAACCGCCCTGAGTTCCCGTCGCACGACGCAGCCATCTTGCCTGCACATCGTAGGGGGTCTTTGCCTGCAAAAAGTAAACATCGTGAATTGTGAATTCGCAATTACTTTACCAGCAGTTTGTAACATTTTACAAGATTTCATTCTAAATTTTACTTGAAGTTAAAGTTTTATGCATGGGAGTTCCGACTAAAACCATGTAAGAAGCGTCTCTCATCAATTTTCGTCTACTTTTTCAGCCGCTCAACCACGCCTGGTACCTGCCGGCGTTCCGTCTTTTCGGCCATGTATTAGCTTTAAAAACTCTTCCATCACTTCTTTCAACATTTTTAGATTATTGAGCTTGAAAATTCCTGTTCTCCGCCCATTCTAGAGAAAATTAAACACCCCACTCTGTAAAGCGCTCAACTTTCTGAAGCCCTGAATCGCCTAACCATGAAATGATTGATTCTACGCATCTGCATTTTCTTGGCCATCTACCTCGTTTAATCTTATCTCGTTATTAATCTTCCTTAGCTCCTTTTGTCACAAATTACGCCTCTAAATACTTTTTAAATACCTAGGCTTTTTAATGCCTTTTTTGTATAACCCAAAATCATTTTCCTATCTTCACACCCTCCTGCTAGGTATTTTTAAAGAACATCATTTAATTTTCTTTAGAATAACTAGTGCCAAATTCCTCAGTTTTAAGTCCATGGTCCTTTACCTAAAAATAAAGTAATGAAGTTTCTTTCAATGCAAACTTTTACTCGCTGTAATCAGCTCCATTTTAACAAACTTTTTAATTTTTCAGGGCCCGCGAAAGAAAAGGAAGTGGCAAAAGTTCTGATGATGCCTCTGACAAAGAAAACAAAAAAGATCGTGGAAGGGACCGGAAGAAAAAAGCCTCATCATCTAGTAGTGATAGCAGCAGCAGAAGGTAATGTACATGTCTCGCAGCCACTTTAGAACCTAAAACTACCTGCGGCATATCATGGCGTTGTCTACGAGAATAGAGAGGGCGTAACTACGACTCTGTGACGTCACGCTAGTAAATGAAATTCGGCCGTGATTTAACATGTGTTCTTATGGAAGAATGCATGACACATGTTCCTATTGTGCCAATATCTTTTCAGGGGTTGATCTGATGTTAAAATTCTTAAGTAAGAACCTCTTTGAAAGAAGATAAAATTTCACATCAGAAAACTGCCTAGTTCATAAATTACATTGTCTGATAATTGAGGATATAAAAACTAAACACGACTAAATACCGAAAATCTTTACCCTACTAAGAGTGAAACGCGCTGCTCATGCAACTTTGGCCGATCAATGACGGCTCTAATTTTTTAACACAGCGATTACTCTACTACTTTGACATCACAGAACCGAGTAGTTACGTCCTCTCCATTCTTGTAGGCAACAATCATAGGCGTACCTAGCTAACTTTCTTGATGTAGGTACAACCTACAATTAGGGTGTTTCTAAATGGAAAAAATGGTTGTCTATTATCATTTTTGCATTTTAATTTTTGATATTTATATATAAGGTGGGTATTATACATAGGTATAAAAATTAAAACATAAAATGAGTTTAACAAATTTTATCTTAGAATTATCCCATATTATTTAAATACCATTGAATTTTAGCTTACTTAAATTGAGCTCAAATTTAGTGTCTTTTTCTGTTTTTAAAAAAGGTCGTAACTTTATAATATCAAAGTAGTAGTTTATTTATTCTTTAAGTATTATCAATGAAATGCCTGTGAGAATGAAATCCATGATGTAGAGACTTAAAAAAATTTGATTATGTTGGTCATGGACCAGTAAATTACTTATGTAAGTCCTGATAAATAATTTATCTGTACTGCCAGACATGCCAGCACACAACTCTGTTGGCAATATAAGGGGCAGAACGAAGTAAGACTTTTCATGGTAAACACTGGCAAATATGCACTGTCGGCCTCCTATGGTGTAGTGGTTGTAGCGCTTGCTCTATAATCGGGAGGTCCCGGGTTCGATTCCCGGCCAGGCGACCCGAGTTTGATGGTCTCAAACAATGGTTGCCTGGGGCTGGTTCAGTAGGGACGGAGGGGGGATGGGACTTAAAGCGTGGGATTAGCCCTTGTGGGCTATTTGAAATAGTAAAAAAAAAAAAAAAAATATCTCCCAATCAAATTTTGATAGTAGAAGAGTCCAAATCAATGTGTTTAGTTTTGGTAAGGAATTGAAAGCGTTTTTAATAGTGCATATCCCATTCTGTTAAGTGGTTTCTTCATTATACAGCTAAGTCCCAATTATTGAATTATAAGCAAATGAACTTTCGTTTTAATTGATAGCATTATCTCTTTCAGCTCCTCGTCTAGTTCCAGCGCTTCAAGTGCATCCTCCTCATCTGGATCATCATCAGGCTCTAGCTCCCGCTCGAGTTCATCCTCTTCATCTTCATCTTCCTCCTCAGCCTCTTCATCAGCGCGGAACAAAATCAAGCGCAAGTAGGTTTTCAACATCTCTTTGCAGTCTCAAAAATCTTCTGCTAATTATTTTATACTGTTTATAACGTCCTGCAATATTTCATTCAATGAAAACTTTGTCTGAATACGAGTTCTCCAGACTCAAGATTTACAAGCTACCTATAAAACAGCGGATTCATTTTAATGAGAAAAACCATGAACAACCGAGGTATTTCGAAGAAACAAACTTAGAAGTGCTGGGACTTATAGTACTTCACAGCACTTGCAAGCAGTAGGTAATATAAAGTTTTGATTGCCCGGATGATTTTCACAGTAGGTTCAACTTTTCTGCCCTTGCCTTATAGAGAATATAAGACATGCAAAATTTGGAAAATAATATGAACTCTGGAATTAGAAATTTTTGCAGAATATCAGTGGATGAATAACCCTGTTGAACAGCCCTGTTGGTGTCATAGAGATATAAAATGAATCTATAGGAGATGTATTTTCACTCTTTCTTCACGCAAAGTTACTCACAATAACTGCACTGAGGTATCATTCTAACTTTATTTTAAGGTCTCTCAAAGTTTTTTAAAGATGTCACCAAATACAGCTCTTGCATGTATCAGGTATTTGCGGTTTAAGCACTGTTTCTTTTGTAAAATTTTGCAAGAAATATGTTGGTGGAACTGGTTTTCTCTGAAATCAACTCCAAAGCTCAAAAAAAGCTTTCGAAGTTGAGGCTGTAATGGAGGGGATATCCCACGCCACCCCTCCTGATAAAGAGGTGGACTCTTAGAGTAGCATGGGATATCCCCTACATTACAACCTCAACTTGGAGAGCTTTTTGTGAGCTTTGGAGTTGATTTCAGAGTAAATCAGTGGCAGTCTTGCGTTTCACGCAAAATTTTACACAGGAAACAGTGCTTAAACCACAAATTCTGGATACACGCCAGAGCTCCACTGATACTTGGAAAAAAAAATTTTAACTCCTTTCATTCTGGGGAAATTTTCTGGTGACCCATGGTAGAGACACACCAATTCACTGCTCAAAAAGAGCCAAATTTTTGAATTGCTTTGACATTATACTTGTTTTTTTGTTATAGAGTCGATAGCCGCAGTAAAAGTCCAGAGAAAAAGGTAGTCAAAAAAGATGAAGATAGGAAGAAAAGATCAGAAAAATCTCCAGCAAACAAATCTCACTCGTATCGTGATCGTCGTTCCAGATCAGCATCCCCAAGACGAAAGAGGAAGGAGAGATCTCCTACTCCTAAGCCATTGACAATTCATGTAGGACGCCTAACCAGAAATATCAACAAGGACCACATCGTTGAAATTTTTTCAACCTACGGATCTGTGAAAAGTGTTGATTTGCCAATTGAAAGAATTTTCATGCAGAATAAAGGTTTTGCATATGTCAAATTTGGGACCCCCGAAGAAGCAGAAAATGCAATGAAACATATGGATGGAGGTAACTTTTTTCTGAGATTCTTTCAATTTTCGCCCTTTATGATCAGTTCTAACAAACTGACCTTAGATATTTCCAGAGCTCCTCAACAAGGGTGCAGAATCTTCCAAGATTCCACGTTTTCATGCGCCTGCCTGCCAGCTTTCCACATTTTTCTCATCAGTTTTTCACGAAATTTCCCACCAATTACTTAAAAGAGGACCTTTTTCCTCGTCTTTTCTTTGATTTTCTAGTTTTAAACCTTAAAATTTTCTTTCCTTCCACATTAACACAGGCCTTTCCACATTTTCATATGCCTGGAGGAGTGTGGAATTGAGCATTTTCTGCACCCCTGCTGCTCAAACACAGTCGCTATTGTAAATAAAAAAATTTTGGTATGGCGTCCCTTCTTACAAACACCAAGAGTATTTTAGTACACCACCTTTTTTGTAAAAGCCCATCTATGAAGGTAATACTGTTTTGCTAAGTCAAAGAGCAACAAATCCATATTTTGTTGGAAGTCTATAATTGCAAAATATGATTGTGCTTGGTTGAAAGAAAATGATACACTTGAAATAAAAGCCCAAATTGAAACATTTACGCTAATGATTACAGATAAGTTCCGAACTTCCCTTAAGACTCCTTGTGTTAAACACACTAAGTGCCCACAGCTATATTGTAATGTTAACTGTTGCCAGTGCTATGGATTAAAATGAAGTTTTAAACTCACATTAAAATAAATGTATTTATTTTAGGTTGTCGAAGCTTTTCGGCCTTGGCCACCGTAAGGACTTTATGGAGATAAACTTTGAAATACTCTACATAACTTACTCTGAGCAATATTAGTACCTAGTCAATATTTGTGGTGGTTTATTTCTTAATCTAAGATTGAGAGAGAGATTAAGAATCAAGTTAGGGAAGTATTAAGGAGATCAACCAAAATTAAGAACATTAAGAGTAACTCACCCTTAATATACATAATATCAAAGACGCTAGAACACAGAAGACCCTACGTAAATACTCATTTCGCATTCAGACTTTTCATTACCAGTAGTAGAAGCATTGCTTTGCTTTTCAAGTCGTTATCCCCCCTCTCCCCTAGTATTTTTCTGGACCCGAAAACTATCAAACCCTCTACTGAGCCATTTCTTTTCGTTAGGACCTAAACACTTTTGATCTTTGGATTCCCTGTCTTTTATGACTTCCCAATCCTTCAAGAATATTACACAAAATATTACACAAATTCAGGCTACATGAAATCTAGTTAACCAATCCCAGTCAAAGTCGTTGGCTTAAGCCATGGAAATAATCGTCTGATTTTAATTCCAGGTCAAATCGATGGGCAAGAAGTAACCTGTGCTCCAGTGCTTCAGATCCGGCCGCCGCCTGTGCGACGCTTCAGTCCTTTTAGAGGCGGTGGTCCTCCAAGAGGAGCAGCTCCGTGGAGGAGGAGACAATCCCCTCGCCGCTTTGGGCGTGGCAGGCCCAGATCACCACCTAGAAGGAGGCTTTCGCCACCGAGAAGGCGGAGATCACGATCACCAAGGCACCGCCGCTACAGCAGATCCAGTTCCAGCAGTTCTCGATAGTTTGTCCTTTTTGTTTTCAATCTTTTACTTATTCCTCTCTTTATTTTTTATGTTTGACTTATCAAAAAGGAATGTTCAAAGTTGGAAGGTTACGTTCAAGTAAGAGGCAAATTTAATTTTTTGTCTTCTCCTGGGAGAAATTTAAGGATTTGCGCATTTAGCATGCCTGAAATGAATTGTGACATTATGCTATAAGGTTTTCTTGGTGATGTATTTTTATTGAGAAGTGCTGGCACAAAATCATTGGACTAATCTAAGGAGGGTTAGTTCAACCATTAGTATTTTCTTTATCTGCAGTGTGTTGGAATTATGGTTGGTTTTAACTTATGTATTTTGCACTTACCCTAGAATTATGAAAAATTGCCATCACTCCCGAAGAAAACAAGATAAAATTATCATTTTTTATATTTAATTGCCTATATCTTGCCAGACTGATTGATGTTTCGACAAGTACTCTGCAATCCAAGTACCCTGTAGCACCCGAGAGGATCCACAAAAGTATTCAACCAAATAATAAATCCTGGACTTTCCTGTGTTAAAAATAAGTATTTTCATTGCATCAAATGTTCATTGTTATTTGTTGTATTGACAAGGAGTTAAAACCCACCAAGTATTATGGTTAGTGGATAATATGCTAGCTTATGACTGCGTAGACCAGCTTAGGTAAACCATGAGCACGGAACTTGGTAACACCCGCAATTGCAAGGATTCGATGACCTGCCCAAAGCACTGGAGGTTCTAATAAAAACAATCGATCAGATGACAGACTCGGCATTAAATATGAGAACGACCATGGTTATTCACTCCAATTGAGTACAAAATTTCGGTGTGAAAGAAGTTTTTCATTCAAAAGAATGTTACCTAAATTAGTGAGAGTTAAAAGCCTATCAAATAAAATAATTTTGCACACTGAAAATAATTAATCTCTCTTGTTTGAGTTAATGAGCTGCACGCACTTCCGATTTCCCTTTTCTAAAAATTGCAAATAAAATTGTGGAAAATTCAGAGTAGTTGGCAAATAATAATTATCACAGAAAAATTAAAATTGTTTTATGTTAACAACCAAGGTGGATTCACAGTATTAAGGAGAATGATTTTAGTAGATTGACCTGATAGGTTTCCTGAAGTTCAAGACATTTTTCAAAATTTAAATCATTCCTCTGCACATCTGGTACAAATTATACTCCTTTGTCCTAAAAGTAGCCTGAAATCATCCCAGAAGTATGGTTTAAAGAAATTTCGTGAATCGTCTCGTCTTTCTGTCTTGGTTTTTTTCTGTTTCAAGCAATGATTTTAATATCAGGAAGTTGCCAAAAAATGTCTTAAAATTCAGAAACTATTTGCATCATTAAGAAGTGGGTAACCGCATGCAATGGTGGAAAACCATTTGAAGATTTCTGTGTTTTTAAGCACCTAAATCAGGCTCACACTAATTTGTGAAAGACTTGTAGCCTAAAGACTTCGCAGTGGTTATGTTCTGACCCAAGGACCTCTCATCTGATAGTCTAGTTAGAGTTGAGAGATTAAATGCAGTCTTTTTTGAAAATCAGGCGAATCCAACAGTTGTTTTTAATTTGTATATAATTTTGTACTCATACTTAAAATTCATAAGTAAAACAAGCTTCTAAGATTCAGATCTTCTCTTCATTTTTGTATTTCCTTTTCATAATCCGTGAAGTTAATCAATATTTTGCTCACTGAGCAAACTGCTCCTGTATACATACTAAAAGGAAGGTGGTGGGGGAGGGGCTTTACCGATAGGATACTAATTGTTGCTACTATCACAAAATATGTCTTCTTTTCTTTTCGAAAAAAGGAGTAAGCGTATGGACTCCCATGATAGTACAACATGAATCTTTCAGAGAAATTGCCAGCAATCATTTTCATTAAGTCAGTCAAGCTCGATAAATATCATCCGTCACATTTTGAACTCATCTTTTCTTCAGCGCTGATGACACCTTTCACTTTCTTCTCTTTTTGTTTTGCATTTTATAACTCCTAACTTGGGTCATGGGGGAGAGAAGATTAAAGGAGACCGAATTTTTGGTTCAAACCTTGATTTTCTTTATTTTTTTATAAAAGAAAGGTACTGAAATTCACAATCTATGTTGTCAAGACATTTTACAAAACAACTAACTAAAAATAATTGGCTCACGATAACACAGTTCAAACTTTTCCTCCATGTCTTCCCACTGAAGAATCAGTAGCAGAGGAATTTTGTTCAATACATGAAAAGTGGATGCACAGTTAATCTTCATCTAGTGAAATATTTGCTTATTGAAAATTGTCACCCTTGAATTATACTTTAAAATCCAGTTTTGAAAAAAGAAATTACTTATCGTCATGCGGGCAACAAGATAAATTGTAGAAGAGCTAGATGTAGACAAAGAAGTTTTCATCAAAGAATGTGCATTCTTATAATCAGTAATAGGTTCTTGAGTTTTTTAGAACTGCAAGAGTGTGTTTGGTCATTTTAATGTTGTATCGTGAAAAAATTTTCCAAAAGAAAGTTTATCCCTTTTTCATTCATTCTTCTACTCCTTGCTTTCTTATATTCAGAAGATAATAATTGAATAATTGCCACTGGTGCGTCAGATTGTATTAAACTCGGTTACAAGTTCATCTTCTGCTGATGGAGTGGAGACAAAAATAGACCCAGCTCACTCAAATGAATGATTGAACAATGCTTTATACCATTCTAAGATCGTGAAAGTTGATAATTTTTTGGCATGACAAACTTACACACTGCTCTGAACTTGGTGATAATAATTCTTCGTATTATTTATGCATGAAAAATGAAAATTAGAGGTTGGAAGAATCTTTTATTCCTTGACAAAATTCCGAAGTTGCAAACTTTTCACATTATTATTTTTTACCATAGTGATTCTTGCTTCTTGATAACGGCTCACTCATCTTCGGCAAACCTCAAACAGAATCTCACTCACACTTAAAATAACTATATTTCTGAGAGGTACAAGCGCACGTAGAACTGCCTCATGCTGTTTATTTTAACACATTACTGAAAGTAACAAAATGAATTGACATTATTTGTAAAATAAGTTAATATTCTTCACAAAGACAGTAGACTTCAGGTATACACTCCTGTCCATGAATCCACGACAGAAAAACAACGAGAACCAGAAAAAAATGGGTGACTAACAGTTAACAGCCAGAAGAAATTGTATTTGCCCCTTACGGCAGTCAACGATTTAACTGTTTTTACCACCTTCCATGAAAAAAGGTCTGTAAAGGAACGAAACAAAAATCTTGATGCCACTCTTAAACAGGTATTCTTGATGCAATCTGAGATAACAAACTGCTTTTAACTCTCTAGGAAAACTTCTGGAGGAGAGAAACTCAGTTCGTAACAAACCCGTCAATTTGCAGTTTTTTAGGTTTAATTATGGTAATAGATGCACTAAATTTCAGTTAAATTTCCATCATTACACTATGTAAATATTTCGATTCTGAACAATTTGGGAATGTAAGTTTTGCAATTTTGCCTTTGCGCAAAATAACTCTTCCAACAGCAAACATAGAGTAGTTTCTATCTAATGAATTTTGCAAACTAAGAGGTAGATGCGACAGAATGATTGGTTTTATCGTGCCAATTTAAAGTTGGATCATAAAAAAAACTCACAGCATTTACTGTGTTTGCAGTATTTTTCTTGTTGACCAAGATGACAGGTACCTACATAGATATTCTTAATGGCAAAAATTCAGAAAGACACAACTCCTGAATGTAACAGTCGCAACAGCCTAGATCTCTCTCATCCAGAAATTTAAGGTTTTTTTTTCTGTAGCATCACTTACTTATATAATTTATTTTTTGTTTGAATTCATTTCCCTATACATATTTTAACACATCAACAAGGTAGAAAAATACATCACTCAATACATTCACTCAATAATGAGGCAATGCGCCAGGTGTTCTCTAAGATAATCGAAAAGTTCCCGCGACGCTCCAGGACAATTGGTTAACTCTAATTCTTGCAAATGTCGCAGCTGTATTAAGCTTGACAAACCGCTAGATGTCAGCAGTGGACAGCCTGTATAACAGAAATCAGAGTCATTGTTAGAAGACAAAACCAACTCATTGAGTAAAAATTTAATCATTATCGGGAAATGTTGATTCACACGTGTCACAAGACAGTTTTCCAATTGGACTGAATACAGGGGCCTATACTCAGCAAAAATATTAAAAATTTTGTCATTAATATTTCAGCCAAATCTCAGGGAAAGGGAGACAAAAGTTGTACAAAATTTATTTCCAGTCAAATGGCCTCAGGAAAGTCCTGGAATCCCTACGGATTGACGAGCAGAATTATGATGGATAAAACCTTGAGTGCCAAGTTCTGGAAACCTTACGGCTAAGTTCTTGCTAAAATTGAAATTTTGCTAAATACTTTTACATCATGATTAAGAGCTCACTGGACTGTGAAAACATTCTTGGAAAAATGATTGTTTAAACTTAAGGTGTGTAAAAATTTAACAAAAAAAGTTTAAATAAAAGTTAAAAAGTTTGCATAAAATGAATGAATTTTCATTGAATTCAGTCTTTAAAAAGGAAAAATATCATCCAAGTACCAGCAAGAGACAAAACTTGTAGGTTTCGCATTCCGCATAGATGCTGTACACCAAAATCTCGAATTTGAGAGCACCATCGGAGGAAGAGAGCTGTCAAAGACAACATCGTTGAAATGTATCCAATTCCAATGTCTGTTATGTGTTTACATCTGAAAATGAAAAAGAAAACATTTTAATCACTGTACGTATACCTCTGTAAAATAACGAGTTGAAAAAAATGTAACTCTATGGAATTGCCCTCAAATCAGAATTTGAATTATTTTTTTTAAAAACAATTTTTTATCCATCATCTTCAACATAAATGAAGTGTCTATTAGTGTGGAAAAAACAGCACAAACAAATTTCATAATGAATGAATGATTCCTTCATGTTCCACTTTTTGTTTGGATTCAAAGAACCCATATGTGCCATTTTCAACGCATTTTTCCGGGCTCACAATCAGTGGCGAAAATAAGAGTAAGATAATACGCGGTAAGAAAATTTGGAGGTTGCCACATTTCTCTCGACTTAATATTGGCTTTTGAGTAAAGCTATGCACATTTTTCGGACACGTTAGACTGAATGGACATATTCAGGGCCGGATTTACCTACTTGCCGCCCATGGGCCGCCTGTATTTTGCCGCCCCCTTCTCATTCGTTTTGAAACATCAATATAAACCATCAAGTGAACGTTCCGGAGAGGGAGGGGTGTATAAGACGCGTTTACATACTCGTGTTGGATACATTTTTTGCGAAAGCCCTGTCAACGTTACTAGCAAAATTCCAAGGAACTTTGCGCGACAGTTAAATTCCGTAAACCTATCTCTATGTGGACAAGGTCCTCCATTTATAAGAAATGAACAAAACAATTATGAAAGAACAAACATAAAGGTGGTTTGATAATTTCAACTTCCGCCGCTGCGCCGCGCTGATCGCACTGTGATTGGCGCAATGCGTGAAGTATTCCTGCAGTCTTGTAGGCGCTATACATTTCACGCCAACCGCTCTTGACCGCGTTGTCTTTGGCGCGATGGGTGAAGTATTCATACAGTCTTGTAGGCGCTAATATGTGTCACATGCCGATCGCCGCGCGGAGGGCTTGTCTTTTTCATCTCAAGTCCTCGTCGTCATCTCTCTCTGCGTTGAGCTCCAGGTCAAATTGCGTGTTTAGTTCCTCTCTTCACTTTACTAATTAAAGATGCTACTTCTTGTATCACCGAAAAACGACAAAATTAGAAATTACTATACTCTCAGGATAGAGAGATTTCGTTCCCTTTTCTCATTGATAATTTTATTTCTGAATCCGATTTTCTTACACCTACATTTAAAAAAATTGCAAATTTTGCCACCCCCTAAATTTGCCGCCATGGGCCGCGGCCCATGCGGCCACCCCCTTAATTCGGCCCTGGACATGTTTATGCTAAAAGGAACTAGGTACGTTGCACGCAATCCCTGCACACGTAGTTTCTTTTAGCGTATGTAAATACGTCCAAATCGTAGATAAAATTCTGTGAAAAATCCAAGGAAAATATGCATTATTTCTATCAAAAATTAAATCTTTATATGGAGAGGTTTGGTAACGTCTGAATGTTGATCATCGTTTTTCCTCGCGGCGCGGTAGGGTACACCAGAACACAGTTCGTGCTTGAAAGTCGAAGAAAGTGACTACAATTGCATATTCGTGGTTTTGAAGGCGTTTTAGATACTCTTCGCTGTTGATCGAATCGAACTTTGGCAAAGAAGGAGCTCCCCTCCAGGGGTGGACGGGAGAATTATAGTCGCTTATTTGTTCGCGACAAGATGACCGAGCGCGACGGTTTGTAGAGCTTGGAAAAATACAGGGGTTCTCGGAAAAATAACCCCGTTGTTTGCACTCCCCGGGGCGGCGCACATGGGGATCGAGTCATCAGAGAGGTCGGACATGAAATATTTCACCAAAACCGTAAATTTTGATGTTTCAATCGTTACATTTTAAATTGTAAGTAGTGCATCTGCAAGAAAATTTCACGAGGAAACTAACGGAACCAGTTTTAAAACATCAAAGTTTCGTATAAACAGAGTTATAAGCGTTTAAAGTTTCCGAATTTCGTCCGATCCCCCGTCGACTCGATCCGTTGTGCGGCGGGACGCGGCGCGGCGGCCAGCACGAATGTAATGTACTCGAGCACGGCGAGTTGGCCGCAAGGAAGTGGGTGAATGGGCGAAGGGTGATCCTTCACGACGAATCGACCCATATTCTTTCGACTCGTCATTTCTGCGAGTGCTCCCAATGAGATGGTCCCAAGTTCTATTCTCTTTCGGAAAAGTTTGTGGCCTAAACCGCCTGGACGTGTAAGGACGGGACACTCAAAACCGAATTATTCTTTGACAAAACGCCAATCCGGGGTCGTCCTTAAATCACGTAACGCGGGGGGGGGGGGGGGGGGGGGTCACGCAGTTACGCCATTTTGTTTTTACAAAAATTTGTCGGATGCTAGAGCTTAAAAGTCGAAGAAAGTGTCTAGAATTGCATATCCGTCGTTTTGAAGGCGTGTTCTTTTTTTGTTTTTTGTTAAAAGGATGGGGACCTACGTCACAAAAGCGTTATACGAGGGGGAGGGGGTCAAAAATGCCGATAAAGTGCGTTACGTAATTTAGGGACGGGGCTCTTAATGACCAAATGCGAAGCATGCATACCTATCCCAATTACAACTTTTTAAAATTCTCCGATTTTCTTTTATCTTCTTCAAGGAAAACTACCTATAATGCGATTATAATACCTGACCTAATTAGGTACCTAATGTTGGTGCCATGTAATCAAAATGCTTCGCCGTAATTTTTTGCGATTTTTTTTAATATGAGCACCTCAGGAAAATTCACAGAACATATCAGTTGATACAAACTTTTTAGTTCCTTTTCTGGGGGGAAAAAACCAAGAGCGAATAGTTACGACGTCGCAATCCGAGAAACGCATTTTTCGATTTTAACCATCGCAAAATGCTTTTAGTCCCTTAGGTATAGAGTTCAATTGAATCAGCTCGAGCAAAAATTGCTGATGTCCATTGGCTATTTATCCAGTGTCAAGTACAGTTAGCGAGTCTCTACATCACATGCATGTATATCTAACCTTGAAATAGACTGCATTTTGCAATTTGGACCAATAAATTCCGGCCCCCGGTTTAAAAACAACGTATGTGCCATTAGTTTCCCTATGCACATAAGTGTTTTTTTAGATGAGCCAGAATCTATAGGTCCAAATTGCAAAATGCAGTCCAAATGTACATGTATCGATTACGAAACTCCCAAATCACGCATCTCGTTTTGCGACGTTGCAGACTTCCTGCCATGCTTTTTTTTTAAATTGAGAACTTGGTATTCGACGTCAGTTATCAAAAACTTACTTCCGTTTTAAATTCGCAAAATTGACTCAAAATAATCGACAGGATTTTTCAAGATCGTAGCTTAATTTCTCTCCACAATGCTGACTTTCGTGTGTAATCCACTAATCGGCAGAAAAATCGGTGAAATTTTCAATCACAAATTTCAAGCAGTTTCCTGGTAAGATTGATATTATTTCCTTGTGGGAATTTTGCAACGTTAAACTGGGATGCGGCGGCAATTTTTAATTGAAAGTTTAAAGCAGAATGAATCGACATGCAGACGCACATTCCTATTTCGCCTTCAATTTCTGAGGTAGGCCAACAAATCGTCACCTTCCGGTCAGAGTATCACAAGCGCCATGCTACGTCTAAACATTTTCGCCGCCATTTTATTTTTTTTACAGAGAAATTGTTCAACGAAGCTGTCCTGAATTTCCTTTGTGCAGATTCAACCAACAATTTCTCCGTGCAAAAATAAAATGGCGGTGGAAATTTTGAAACGTCGCATGGCGCTTGTGATCCTTTGGCCGGAAGGTGACGAAATATCCTTTGTGAAACAGTAGTTTTGTATTTGTTGATTTGCGTCACGTATTATCTAAAAATCTTTTCCCAGTCTGAATCTAGTCGTACTCCGCCTAACTAACTTGAAATTAAACCTACCTGGATTTTCATCTGCATCTTATTGGTCGATCTCTCACATACACGATAGGTATACAAATAGAAAAAACGATTTTTCCCCCAAAAATGTGGAAACAGTACTCAGCGTAAGTACGAGCAAAAAACCTCAGTGCCAGGATAAACTGTTTACACATCGCGTCCCCTTTTTCGGCATTTTCCCGCCTCCCGAGAGTTCCCAAAATGAATCATCCACGCGCGATGACAGGAACGAATTTCTCTCTCGTCCGTCTGTCAAGAACTCAAGATCGTTACGTTACGTTAAATTTTAAGCCCGCCGCCGCTGTCGACGGGGACGAAAATAAGAACTCCGCTCCGTCAAAAACCGTATATCTACAGATAGTATCCCCTCAGAGATACGCTGTTCTTGGCTTTGACGGGCAGGCGGCGCTGCCCTCCGATTCGGGTGCCAAGCGCGCGTGAAACTGAGACCGGGTGACATGAACCTGACCTCAGGTGTCATGGAGAATCGCTCGCGTAAGAAACTGCGACGGAAAACAATTGCTCATCCCGCGAACGAAGCGTTGCTCCCGGCCCCGGTTGGAGCTTTTGTTCCCGCTAAGTAACGAGCGCCGCACAGTGGAACGAGGAGGTTGGACAAAAAATATTTCTCTAAAATTTCAAATTTTGATGTTAATTTCGTCACAAATCCAATTTTAAAGGGTGTTTCCAACAGAAAATTTCACGGAAAAACCAAAGAAGCCACACTTGAAATTTTTTGGTTTCATATTTTTGAAAATATATAAGCTTTCAAAGTTCTCAGATTTTGTCCAACTTCTCCTCGTTGACCCGACCCACTGTGCGCCGTTCCGCCTACCCACGCAACTCAAACGGCACGCGCGCTGCTGAGGTTGCCTACGAGCCGTTTTGAAGGCGGACCTTGGAGGCGGCCTACCTGCGTTCGGAGATAAGCAGCGTTTCGCTCATTTGCTGGTCTGTAATGGAGGAGCACCGAACGCCCCCCTCCCCCCCGCTTTCTCCTCAAATGGCGGCTCGTTAATTTAATTAAATTCTGCCATTAAGAAATCGGGGCAGTGGTTGAGTAATCGAGCGACTAATGGTAGACAGTGAGGATTTTAAGCTGTGGTTATAATGGGGTATTGTTTTTCAGTGGAGATAGGTGGCTAATATTATGGCAATTTTATCGTTTTACAGTGGTGTCTTGTTACGTCAACGGTGCGAACATTAAATTTAAAAAAAATACAATCATAAAAAATAGAAAAACGTAACTCGAATGCAGTGTATTTCATGTTTACTTATTTTTGAATTTGCCACAAGTTAAAGAGATCCAACAAATTTACGGAGTAGAATTCAAAGAAGATCCGTAAGAAAACAAGAAAGAATCACACGATATTACGGGCAATTAAGACGATCGGTTTTCCTAGGTAGGCACGATAAAATATACTAGAAAATCTAAAACTATACAGCCCAAAATGCGTGTTTTTTTTTGTTTTTTTTCAGGCAAGTGTCATCTGAATCTTGGCCTCCAGAGCCCCATGGAAATCGTAAATGAATGAACTGATCGAAAAGATCCACGAAATGTCTCCCTTGCTTTTTCCGCTTTATTATTGAAAGCCAAATTACTTGCGTCCCTAAGGTTGCCTACAAGCCGTTTTGAAGGCGAACCTTGAGCACGGCCTACCTATGTTGTGTGGACGTAGTATCTCGTTCATTTTACTGGTTCGTAAAGGCGATCTAGCAGGCCCGATATGGCGACTCATTAGTGTAATTACATTTCGCCTTTAGAAAAGAGGGCAGTGGTTAAGTCATCATGAAAAGAAGATTTTTTTCTCCGTTTCCATTCAGTACAGAAAACATCCCCTCAGGGGACATTTTGAAACATTGTAGGCCATCTAGTTACAAATATTGTGGGTTCCGCTACTAGTGAGGCAATAAAAATAAACCGTTCCAATAGTTCATGTTAATTGTTACCTAAAGAAGATGTTTTGTTCAAAGTTCCAACGTTTCAATATTTCTACATTTATTCCATATCGTATAGGGATCTTTCAAAAATTACAACGATGGTTTTATACATTTTTACACCCCTCTCCCTGGTAAAAATTGGCAGTAGAATCTGTGCTCCAAAATACCATAGACCCACAGCCGGCTGTAAGATTTCCAATAGCTTCTATAGCCAGCTACACAATTCCTTAAAGCCTTTTATAGCCGATGGCGATTAAGCAACAGCCAGGCGATAAAGTTTATGCTAAACGTTACTAATTACGGATGCTGGGACTTAGTGAGTTTTTGGAATACTGCTCTCTTTTTGGGCCGGAGTATCTTGATTTATTTTGCGAGGAAAGCTCCGTACTTTTGATGGATGCCTGCCTTTACTAATATATTAGAGCGCCTTCAGTTTCGTATGATACTGTGCAATACCTCTGGTGTGAAATAGTTGCTTCAAGCGCCGTGGCACGCTGCGGCGCGGCAGGCGGGCAGCCAGCGCGAAACGCGCATTGGCGCCTACAAACCTGTGCTTAACCTATGCCTAACCTACGCTTGGTACTTCACGCGTTGCGCAATGCGTGAAGTATCCCTGTTAGGTTTGTAGGCGCCAGTGCGTCGCCGCTCCGCTTTGTGTTAGGCTTTAATATTTAATCTGGCGGAGTCAGCGTTATTCAACTCATGATTTTGAAATGTTTGCACACTCTGTATGGATTATTCTCATTTTAATTGATGAACAAAATCAAAAATATGTATTAAAGGAAAATATAATGTGTGTTTTGTAAATATTAAGGTGGTTATCCGTATCAAACTTAATGATTTCCAAAGCACACGAATTTCTACACATGTTCTTATACCCTTTTATAATCAATAGCGGAAAAGCAACAGCCAGGCGATAAAGTGTAAAGCCCGGCGATAGGAACTATAGCCCGGCTGCATAATTTTTTATCGCTTCGTACAGCCCAGCCGTATGATTTTCTCCGCATTCTACAGCCAGCTATATGATTTTCTGTAGCCTTCTTTAGCCGGCTATAAGAATTCCTATGGTATTTTGAAACGCAGCTCTTATCGCAAATTTTGACCAGGGTCTCTCAGAAAATTACTTAAGCTAAGCCAGACTGAGATTTTACTCTCAAATTTTCAAACTTCAGGACGTTTCAAGCTTGGCTTCAGGTTAGGCTCTGTCCTTCCCGCAGTCCATCTTTTTCATTGTCATGGCACCGGGCACCCTCTCCCCACCCTGCCTCCCCGAAGTATAAGGTGCCTGATTTTATAATGGTTAATTAATAAACGTTTTTTGGAAGAATATCCTTGTCAATGACGAGTCGTCGATTTTGAAAAGTAGATTACCAAATAATTCGTTTCTTTTCGGTGAACATACCGGAGAAATGGACAATGAGCACCAGCAAAAGTGATAAATATACCTACGTGTGTTGAACTTGAAAGCGATCATCAAAATACGTAAAGCTAATGTCACACGATCAAACCTAGCTATCAAACATCAAGGTCACGTGTTGTGATTGGCTTATTCGATGATTTGGACAAATCACAGAACTTGAACTTGACTTATTGATGGCACGGTTTGATCGTGTGGTATCAGCTTAAAAGTAAATAGAGATAAAGGCTGACTAACCTGTCGAGGGTAAGTTCCTCTAAAAGATTGAGATCACAAGCAATGTATTCTAGAGAGGCGTCGGTGATCCTTGGACACCACGACAAGTCCAAACTTCTTAATTTATGTAAATTCTCTGCGATTAATTCTACACCATCGTCCGTGATTTTACTACAGCCAGATAAACTTAAAACTGTTAGGTTTGGTAATGAGTGTACTGCAAACAAAATAAGACAATCTCTGTTTAAATACTCTGCATCAACAAATGAGCTGAAGATAAAACCTAAATCAAATCATTTCTTCAAAAACATTTCTTGATATTGAAATTTCACGAGGAAAAGCAACAAGACGAACATCAGGAAACTGAACCCCTCCCACATTTTCCGCACCCGGCCTGTGCTACCGTGCTAAGGAAAAACGCCGTATGAACCTTCAGGCGTTGCTAAATTTCCTTTGATAAAACTTTAATTTTCTGGAAAACTTATGAATATTTTCGCTCCAATTTTTCCGATAATTTAGTTCTAAATTTGATCTAAATAGTCTGAAATTTTCAAGGCTAAACATTCAGAACTTTCTTCTAAATTAAACATTTTATCGAGGGAAATTTGGCAACTCTCATGCTCATACGGCGTTCTTCCTTAGTACGGCAGTGTGGTGGGGCGTCGCGTCAAGTGAATCAATTTGTGGAGGAAGCGATATCCGCTATGGGAGAGTATCGAACAAAAAGCTGAGAAATTTTGAGGTAAAAAAAATGGGAAAAATAGACCGAAATTTTTCAGAAAACTGGTAGGGAGGACAAAGAGAGGTTATCTTCACTGAAACGCCACTTCCACAAAAAATTCCCTTTTCGGCCAAAAAGTTTCAATGAGAATCCTCTCATCTTGAACTTTTGATCCGAAGCCCGCGCTTGTTAGAGGTTAATCTTTTAGGCGGACCTCGGTTTGACACTCTGAGACTTGTTACTTAATTGTTATTTGAAAGTTGTTATCTTTTATCCCTAATTTAGTTTATCTTTGTAGCTAATGTCTCTTGTCAAAAATAGGATTGTATAGATCTCGAATCGAAACTTTAAAAAAATGGGTGACGTAATTTATGAACGGCTCCTTAAAGCAGGTCGTACGGATCTGCAATTCCTCCTCTCTTATAAATTACGTCGTACTTTAGACCTCCCTCCTTCTCTTTTACGACAAAAACCGACATTTTTCGTCGATATATCTACCATGAGTATCGCAAAATTTTCAAAAATCGGCGATTTGCACCAAATTTTGCGTGACGGCTCACAGTGTCAGATCCCAACAATAAATTCTTCGCCGAATCACCCGTACACTGGAAAAAAACACATTTGATCTAGAATCCAGACTCTTGAAAACATTGACAAGAAAAAGGACTCTTGATTCAATTAGATTTAGGCTTACCTAAATCAAAAGGAAATCCGCTCAAATTAAGAGGCTGGGTTCTTGATTTAAGCTTGAATCTGATTGAATCAAGAGTATTTTTTCTTGTCGATGTTTTTAAGAGTCTGAACCAGGTCTGAACTCTAGATCTAATGTTTTTTTTTTTTTTTTTTTTTTTTTTTTTTTTTTTTTTTTTTTCCCCCAGTGTACGTTTGGATTTTGCGTTGAAGACCTACCTATATTAACGATGCTATGATTAGTGAGCTCCCAGCAAGAGTGAAGCCGGAGTATACTAAGGGAGGCGCTCTGTTTGGGCGAGAAGAATCCCAAGGCGGCGTCGGTGACGTGATAGGCCTGCAGCGAGAGCTCGTACAGGGAGGGCAGGAGCTGAGCCACGGCTCCAATTGCTTCGTCTGCTATGTTGATGCAATCAGTGAGCGTCAGGCAAACTATCCGAGGAGACAGACAGGCCCAAAGCCCCGCTTCCGTCAGCTCGTTGCAGCCCGCCAGCTCCAACTCGTAAAGTGACTGCAACACCAACAAATTCAAATTAGTCACAGAGTCGGGGATTTTTTCACAGACAAGTTTTCGGCGGCAATTTTTACCGACGCACAGTGCATAGAGAAAAAAAAGGAGGTGTTTGCATCTTGAGGATTTGTACCCACCTACGTCATCAATGTAAACAAGACGCTCGTTGAGGGTTAAGTTGACGCTGTAAAAACGGACCATAATGTCCGATTTTTTTACTTAAATCAACTCTTTATATAATTTCAAGCACTTTTTATAGAATGACTTTTTCCCTTACATTACACCATTTCCAAGAAAATCGACAGGATAAAAACGTCGCTGTACCCAATGACGTCATCAAAGCTATAGATACTCTATGAAAAATTCCAAGATGCCCGAAATGCAAACACCTCCTTTTTTTTCTCTATGCGCACAGTGGATCGAGTCAATGGCAGAGGTCGGACATGACTTAAAAATTTTAAAAGCGTGCATCTTCATGAATTTGAAATTCTACTTTTTTAAATGAAGTTTCATCGGTTTTCTCGTAAAATTTTCTTTGAAAAAAACCCCTTAAAGTTAAAATTGTGACGAGATAAACGTAAAGTTTTACAATTTATGTCAAAAAATTCATGTCCGGCTGCTTCCAAACCTCCAAAGACTAGTTCCATTGTGCGCCGCAGAGGCAGGTTTATTTCATTCTTCGGGGAGAACGCTAAAAACACGGAGACTCCAAGAAGTTTACTGCGATCAAGGGGAAGTTTGGATTTACCAAAAGGCTTGAAAAAACTCCGCAAAAATCAGAGATGGTTTTGCGGAAGGATGAGTGGAGGGAAGGGGACATTTGCTTTGCAAATCAGTGTAATGCAATTTTGAAGTTAACGTCGCGATGCAAGCGGAGTCGTTTCCGGTTTAACAATTTGGAGGAAGCGGGATCGAAAAAAAGGAAATGTGGATGGTTCACACTGACTGCTATTTCGCCTTCAATTTCCGAGGTAGGCCAGAAAACATACTGCGTGCAGACATCTGTTTCCTAAGACTTGTGTCTTATGTCGTCTATAAATCTCGCCTCGCAGTAATATAAGTTATGATTAACTTCGCCTGCTGGCTGCTTATCGAAATGGACAGACAAAGCTATAGACAAAGGGAGTATGGAGCGATCCTAATGGTTGATGAAATGGGTGGTTCCTACAGACTAAGAGAGAAAATGATGGGCTAATAACTATCGGGTCTCTCGCGGGTTGCCGTTAGTTAGTCCATTATCTACCTTCTTTGTCCATTGCAACCACCCGCTTCCACCGATAGGCTCCCTCCAAATCCCTTTTGTCTTCTTTGTCCTATAGATTTGTCTATCAATATGAATGATCAGGTTTTCTGTGATTTTCTGTTATTTTTTTTCCCTTGATACTTAAGGTTGCGATCACACATTGTTAGAAAATTTACATTAATTATTCAGCATCGAAGTTGAAAATGCGTGCATGCATACTGAAAATGTGGACAATGCACAGCTGTACAGTGTACCTATGGCCAAAACCAGCTCAGAGCTCGAGTAAAAATTCCGACGATGGCTTCCCTCGTCACGAAATAATGTATTATATTTGCCGACGTCAAAGACACCCCCGAATCCCCCCCCCCCCCCAAAAAAAAGTCCACTTTTAGAGAGGCTCGACTTCTTCGGTTTTCCTTATCAAAGTGATGATGTTTCGAAATCCTCATTGGTATACGGTCGGAAAAATTAGCAAGAAAGGAGGAAAACGAAATGGCGGGGGGCCGTAAAAGGATTACGAGTCTTCGCCGTACCACTTTTTTATTTAGAAACGTCAGGAAGACGAAAGCGTAGCTCCAATTGACGTCACGGATCAACTCCTCAACATTTTTCTCTCAAATGAAGCCCCCGACTGCGCGCTGATTAAAAGGATAACTCGGAAATATAAAAGGCGCTCCGCGGTAGGACGTACGCCTACGGGAGCCTTGACGCAAAAAGTGAGGCTGAGCTAAAACGGGATCCCGTTATTAGAATAATCCGTTCGCATATCTGCGGCGAAACCTCACAAGTCGCGGCATCCTATTAATCGCACTTGTGCACTTTGGGAGTGACGTCTGCGGATGAGTTGTAGGCGGGCGAAGTCGCGAAGCTGTACAGCCTCGAGCGCGCGTTTAGTCGTTCGCTCGGATTTGACGGAGTTCTAGAAATCATCCCTCTAGAAACGAGATCCTTGTCTCAACCACTCTGTGCTCGATGACATTCTCCGAGTGAGCTTTGGACCGAGTTTAAATCTCGAGATTGCAGTGATTGTGCAACTTGTTTCGTCTTGCGAGGAAGCCTGAGTAGCAGTGATCGCGATAAGTAGCGATTTCATCGCTTGGTTATCACGATTATATCGGTGGCAATATATCGAGATATTATCGCATTACAAATCGCGATACATGGCGGTTAAATCGCTACAAATCGCAATTTGTGGTTCGATAAAATCGTGATCAATTTTTGTCGATAAAGTCGAGATTAAATCGCCGATTTCGCGATTTTTATTTCGAAAATATCGCGATGAATTGTCCGGCGATAAAAGCGCGATTTTATCGCGATAAGATCGGGATAATCGCTCAGAAGTCAGATGGTGATCCTGGCGATTTTATCGTCGATAAAATCAGCAAATAGCAATTTTTCCGTTGAGAAATGCTATTTGGGGAACGTTCAGATCTATTTGCTTTTATTTTCACATGAGGGAAATATTGATTAAAAAAGGAAATAAATTCCGGAGGTTTCGGTTGGTTCCGTACTCTCAGTTTTTTACGGCTGAGCAATTGAGCAATTTTAAAAATACTACATTTTATTTCGTTCCTACCTGCCCTCTGCTAAACTCGGCTGTCAATCTGAGAGGAAACAAGTTCGCTATCATTATTTGCTTCACTGCCAGCTACAAATATTTAGAAAGACGTTCAAGTTTCCGTCCTGTGCGACAGTTTGATGACTAGGTGGTGGGAAAAACTAAGACCCTGGGCCTGAGGGGAGAGAGACAAGACGACACGGTAATCGTGCCGTGCGTGGTCAGATCGTCAAATTTGATAAAAGTAATGGTCAAACTGCCGAAAAACGGCAAATTTCGAGAAAATTCCGGAAAAAGCTGAAAATTCCGGGAAAAGTTCCGATTATTTGAAAAGTTCCGAATTTCGGAATTAATCCGGGGAAATGGCAGCACCGGTATGACCTCTCTATAGTTATGACTACTGGTCGGTCACAAATAAATCACGAATCGGTGAGAATTAAACTCGTTGAGATTCAGAAGAGAGTGAATGAAATTCCTCGAGGTTTATTACCCCTGGTGCTCCGCTAGGTAGCGTGGGCGTCGACCGACCTTGAGTGGAAGTTAGGCGTCGATGCGGTTTTACGGCGCGGCGGCCCATTGGCACACATTTCCAGTATTTCAGGAAAAGCAATAAATCGCGGGGTGATTTACTTCCTCACTTGATGAGATGCTGCGGCGAGGCGCGGCCAGGAGATGTCAACGGGAACGGCACACCCAAGACTCTCCTGAGTCCACAAAACACATCCTGAGGGAAGAGCTGGACTAACAAGGAACGGGGGAAAACTCAGACGGAGGAGATTTAATGGAAGTTTTGCACGCAAATATTTTATCGTTTAACGTGAAAGTGCCTAAAGAACTGATTTTGCAGTATTTTTCATAATTTTTTCCGACTACGGAAAATAGTGCAAAAATAGACGCGATTTTTAAGACGCGACGAATTAATTATACGCGAATCTTTCAGAATCGCTGCATCATTTAAACATCGTCCGAGTTGCTGAATCGTTGCAATTAAAATACTTATTTACCCTTTAATTGTGGCAAAAACCGGGCAGGGACCGTCAAAAAAAATGACGCGTGGTCCTAGTTTTGCGGCAATTTTAGTGTCGCGCAAGCCACGGAAGGGAGCTCAGTCAAGTGTCGAGTGCGAGTCATCTGCACAATGTGATGCGCCTTCAATCCAGTGATAGCGGCAATGTGCCTATACTCACGATCGAGAAGTTACCGCAAATAACTCGTGCAAACGTGCATTGCGTTTGATGCAATGCGAGAAGTATTCAAGCAGTCTTGTAGGCGCTAATATGCCTTCGACGCCTCGTTGCCTATTGGTGTTCACACCCCGAGCATGCAATCTTGGGATCGAAGGATTGCGGAAATTTTCCCACTTTTAGTTTACTCACTTTTTTCAATTTTTTTTAATGAGAAAGAAGCTAACTTTATTGCTTGAAACGTATACATAATATTCTGCCGAAAAAAAAGTACAATTATGACGATTTTAAATAAATTGTGTTAAAATTTTGCGAGAAACAGTGGTGCCACTGGTTTTTACAAGTGTCAGAAATTGCTCAGAAAAGCTCAGAAATTGCTTGGCAATGACAGCAGGCTAGCAAAAAAATATCTGACATTATCTGGCAACTTGGAAGTTGCCACGAAGAATGACAACCCTGCTAATGTATTCCGCCCTATCTTTGCACGAGAGTTAGATTAAACGTATTGAATTTAGTAGGAAGGGACTCAATGACTTTAAGTTATGATAGAGAAAAAGAGGTTTGCAGTTTTCTTCCTTTATAACTCTGAAGGGAAAAATGAACTTTTAAGGCCACATTTTTTTTCCTCCTTCTTCTTCTCTATTAAAAAAAAAAAAGATAATTGATAATCAATTTTGTTTAATTTCGTTTAATTTTTCTTCGCCACGCAAAGAATATTCTATGCATGTATAAACATTTTAAATGCACTGGAAAAAAACACATTGGATTTAGAGTCCAGACTCTTAAAAACATCGACAAGAAAAAATACTCTTGGCTCAATCAGATTTAAGCGTAAGTCAAGAACCAAGCCTCTTAATTTGAGCGGATTTCCTTTTGATTTAAGCTGAAATCTGATTGAATCGAGAGTCCTTTTTCTTGTCGTTGTTTTCAAGAGTCTGGACTCTCGATCCAATGTTTTTTTTCCAGTGTGGGTTTTCTGCTTATTGGAAAAATAGAGAAGACGCGTAAGATTTGAAACACTGCAATCGAGATATGTGCTTTTACACTTTTATCAGCGGAAAATCGACACGAGGAATGTCAACAATGTTATAAATAAATGACTGTGTGTTCAAATAAGTGCTGGCACGTGAGGAGTGTTACCGATAATAACGACTTCTTTCTAACGATCCTGTGGAGGGCTAACAAGATTAAACCAGAAAAACGGAATTAATGAAGTGTCGTTAATGTAAGTGACTGTAAAGGGACCAAGAATACGTGAAAGAGAACCGGGAAAACCCGCAACAATTAATTTACCCGCATGAAATCGATGCCCAAATGAGTGTTTTTATTTGTTTTTGGCTCCAGCGAAAGAGCGCAGTCTGCCATTTCTCCAATATTTTTGAAAACTTGCCAAATGACTACAGTCTTAAATTTGAACTGTATAACGTTCGCATCATGCAAGAGTCGCCGAATTGCATCATAGCCCTACCGTGTTAAGAAAAAAACGCCTCATGAGTATTCAAGTGTTGCCCAATTTTCTCCGATAAAATAGTCATTCTTGAACAACTGTATTAATATTTTTTTTAAACAAATTTCTGATAATGAATGATAAATCGGTGCAGACAGAGTTAAGAAATTAAGCAGCACATTGCAGTAAATGAGTTTTCAACGAAAATTCATGTGGAACTTGGTGAACACTTCAAAAAGTCACAAAGTCAACGCTTGACCGAGGAACTGACGTTTTTGGAGTTCGTCAATTTGAACTTTCCACATACCATAGAAACAAAGCTGACCCGAGTCAATGGAGGAATTTTGTTTCAGTGTGATTTGATGTGAAATCTTTTTTTCAGTGTGCTGAATTTTTTTTCTCTCTCTCTTTCTCTCTCCCTCTGTCTTTTGACAAGTTTAAAAGCATACTCTATCAAATCAAAGGAGAGAGAAATTCTTGTGAAACCTCTAGTTTTTTGTGGAATGCATAAGTTTACTTTCAACGGCTTTTTGGGCCGATGTTGGTTTTCATTTTTCCGCAAAAGCGAAACGTTGCAATTAATCGGTTATAATGTAAAATATGAATTCTAATTCATATTTTACAAAAAACGCATTCATATTTTACTTTTATATTTTTTCATCCCTTACTTATTCATTTTGAACTGAACATATTAACTGAACATATTATTTCTGTGCGAATGTTTAAATGATGATTAGTATCTTGTGGTCTTTCTACTCTTACTTACCTGCCTACAGGCCAATTGGACGAATTTATGATGAAATGAACTATGTGCAAAGGGCTTGCGTGGAAGATAGTTCCTTTTCGCATAAATATAGTCCAATTGTAAGTAAATTTCTATCGAAAATTTATCGAGGGGAAAATTCTAAATTCTTCAAAATATTCATTTCTTATAGAGAGAAATTCAACCGCGTCCGATTGCTCATTTGGCGCCCTTCCGTCGCTAGGCAAAACTTTTGACCCGAAGGATTGCATCATCTGGCAACGTGGGTACGTAAGTATTGGCGCCAACCGAGATAGAAACAAGATACTGTTCCAATTTTTCCATCCTCCGCCCTGCGGTCCTCGTCCCTTCCAATCAACTTCCGTTGACATCCGGGAAATTTTTCCAACGCGGAAGCCGGAAGTGTGCCCTCTTTCGAAAATCAGTTTATCCGTCTCTAGAATAAATCGAAGCACTCTTCTTTTCCTCCCTTAAAAAACTCCCCTTAATCCGAGGGAGCTATTTTTGTTCAATTTGGTGACAGGCTTGCCTCTCGGACGGGGATCGGTAATTGCGATTGGGTGGGTTTCATACACTTGGAACTAGCGCAGAGGCGGATCCAGTAATTTGGCAACACCGGATTTCCTCCATTTAAACCTATGCTATATAATCGATTCTTAAGAGAGCACCCGCCCCCTCCCAGAATCGATACACTTCCACAGGTTTCAATGGAGAAAGACAATGTTGCCAATTTGTTGGATCCGCCGATGAACTAGCGGTTTACCCGTGCGGGGCGCTACATTGAGCGTTTATTAGTGAACATTACATGCAATCTTTAAATTACTCCTAAATAATAATGTGGAGTAAGTGAAAAAAAAAGAAGAGAAAATAACCGTAGTAAGCCAAGAAACACGCGTGATTACTCGCCCCACTACACATCTCTCATTCTGTCGGGTTGCACCTTCAAAAACCGTGACGGCAACATGAGTAGCGTGAGAGTATGAATAGTTGCGCGCGGTAGCTTTACTAATATCACTATCGCTCCATCCCGGCTAGAAACAAACGTTGATTGGTCAATATCAAAGATGCTGTTTTCGAGGGGAAAAACCTGTGACCCATAACCGTTTTAAACCACGATTTCTCTGTGGGTTTTGCGCCTGTAAGACTAGATTTTCTTAGCTGCCGTAATTTTCAACTCCGATGGTGTGCGACAATTTGAACTTTTAAAATCAGCAGTTCCCAGAGATACAGCTTGTGATAGATAATAATAGGTGAGTGCGTGAGCAGTCATCTTAACTTGCATTTATGAGTATAGATGAGACTTTGTACTTCGACTCTTAGAGGCAGTTGCTAGTAAGTGACGTTCCTATACGACGCTCCCATAAGGATTATGGAGTTTTTCTTTAATTGTCAATTTCGCTAAAATTTCGTGAGGAAAATTATAAATTGACCGAAAATGAATGAAATTCCTCGTATTACTTGAGAAAAAAAAAATCGTAATATGGCGATCTTGCGTATACACGTTGCACGTGCTCACATGTATATCGACGGCGTAAGTCCGCAATCACGTATCTCGTTTGCTGTGTCTGAGAATCTCGCCACCTCTGTGTTATTTGTTGAAAGGAGATCAAATTGACGTCATTCCTTGAAGTTTTTGCAGAATGGTCTTCGCTTAGAGAAGAAAAATCATGGCAGTTTTAAAGAATTGCCGTTGAGTAGTCTTCCGTTTAAAAAATAAAGTATCACAGGAAGTCTGCGTCGTAGCAAACCGAGTTATGCGATTGCCGACTTACACCGTCGATTTTCTCCTTTGATACATATTATTTTTTTTTTTCATCAATTAAAATTAGAATAATCCATGTAGATTGCAAACATTTCAAAACCATGAATTGAAAAACGCTGACTCTGCGAGTTTAAATATTAGAGCCAAACAGAGCGAAGCGGCGCGGCGTGCTGCCAGCACGCAAGGCTCACTGGCGCCTACAAACCTAAGTGGATACTTCTTGTATTGCGCGATGTTTGAAGTATCCGCTTAGGTTTGTAGGCGCTTTTCGCGCTGGCCGCCCGCTCGCCGTGCCGCGGCGCGGCACCTGTAACTATTTCACAACAGATGTGTTACACAGTATCATACGAAATTGAAGGCGCTCCAACATATTAAGAATGACAGGCATTCTTCAAAAGTACGGAGCTTTCCTCTCAAAATTAGAGTCCCTTTATACCAAGAGTTAAGATCGCAAAATAAATCATGATACTTATCGTATACAGGAAAAATCTAAGAGCCTTTAGCTGTGACAAAGCAAAAGGTTTATCCGGTTCAGGTGTAATAAAGGTAGGAATTTGTTGAAAGGTAATTAAGTCCTGTTGCACCAAAGAGGTGTTATAAGAGGTGTACGCAAACCGAGTTATGTGATTGCCGACTTACACCGTCGATATATATGAGTATGTTCATTGTGCATCAGTAGAGTCCCTTTATACCCTGAGTTACGACAACTCACTTTTGGTTGGGCCAGGATTGGGCTGAAAGTGGCCTAAAAAAAAATCCAATTCTGATTGGTTCTCGCTCATGGAGGCCGAAACGAGTGCACCAAGATGGCGGTACCTCGAATGTGAACAAGAATAATGAAAATATTACCTAATTGTGGTTTATCAAGAGTAAATTGTTATTTCCAAAGGTCCAAAATGAAAATAGATTAAGAAATTATTCACAAACCAATCTCATTTTCTTTTTAATTGATCACTTTGTTGATTTTTTATTGGTATATTAACAACAATCTACAATATATGTATTCAGTTGACTTTGGATGGGACGCCTCACAATATGATCACTGGCATATTAAAACGGGTGGGGAGGAACTTAGCATGTTGTTTTTGTGTGACAGACATCGCAGGATTCCTGATCCTTATCCCTCAATATCGTTCGTTTGGGTGCACTCGTTTCGGCTTCCATGGCCAGCCAAGGACGGCTGCCAGTCAGCTGATAATCGAGTTGTCGTAACTCTGGGTATAAAGGGACTCTATGCATCAGCATCTTCGCCCACAGTCATGAGAACCCTGCTTAGATATTCAGCTCTAACTTTCTGTCCATCTCAGTAGCCACGCTTCATTATTTAGCGGACCTAAGCACATAACAGGGACTGATACATCTTCATTTCCGGGTTATACTGAATTACTGACCGGAAGACTTTAAGATATTCATGACTACGATGATAATTTGACACCAGGCAAATTTTCGCGAGTGGGTTCGGTCGAAGTTTTTAACTTGCTGCCAACCTCCGTAGCAACAAAACGAAATTCCCTTCGGACGACGCAACGGTGCGCATATAACATTTGGTTTTAATGCTGGCAGCAATTAAGACCACAAGGGAGGAGGGTCGAAAAGTAGATGGATGCAAACGTTGGCCAAAATTCATCAAGCAGTTAAGTTTAGTTCTTGACGGCAGCAGAGCGTTTTTCTCATTTGGTTCGCAACCCTGCCGATCTGATTGAAAACGTCGACCAAATCCACTCACGAAAATTCTCCCCGGACTGTAGCAGGAGACAACAGGGTGTCTACTAATAATCTGTGCAAAAATCAGTACTTTTTCGGTACTTTCCCGAGAAATTCAGTACCTCCTCAACAGAAAAATTCAGTACTACTTCAGTACCCCCCGATTAACAAAATTCGGCAAATTTGAATTTCCCGCTCAATTTGCGACAAGAAAAACAAAATAATGAAAAAAAATTCAAACCCTTCTTGCAAAATTACGCACTTTTTCAGCACTTCCGGACCGCTCGTTAAAAATCAGTGCGATTTCCGGACTTTCCAGAAATTCCGGACGATATCAAAACCAAGCAGCTGGTTTGGTATGGACATGTGCGGAGAATGGCAGATAGTAGGTTGCCCAGAAAGGTATTTGATTGGGTTCCTCCCGGAAGAAGGCGGCGTGGACGTCCAGTAAAAGGTTGGCGAGAGGGAGTGGAGGGGGAGATCAGACGGTGTAATCTGCCCGATGATTTGTGGGAGGATCGATTCCGATGGCGATTTGGAGTCGCAGAGCGCTCTAGTGCGCTGAGGTAGCGGCTTGGTATGTATGTATGTATGCACCCTGGACAAGCAATCTGATCACATGATTTACAGACAAACTCTGATTGGTCTAATTCTGGCGAGTTTGTGTTCAGGAACCAATGCCAACAACAGCACACGACATTGTGACGACAATCCGATAAGAAACGGAAACGCGCTTCGAAAGTTCCCATCGTTGCCAAGACACCGTAGTGAAAAGTCTCTCTATTCGCCTCTTGACAGACGCAAGCACAAGATCTGGTCCCGGTGCCGGTCATGAAAACATTCCGTCTCCGCGAAAAACGAGCGAGGGAGGAAACTCGGTGAAAAACGGGGCGGAAATGGCAGAGATCTCGCGAGAGAGGAC
Source organism: Bemisia tabaci (assembly GCF_918797505.1). Classification (NCBI taxonomy): domain Eukaryota; kingdom Metazoa; phylum Arthropoda; class Insecta; order Hemiptera; family Aleyrodidae; genus Bemisia; species Bemisia tabaci. The sequence goes on from NC_092796.1 coordinate 16,258,883, forward strand.
GCTTCGGCAGCGGTGCATCCTCGGCGCGGGGAGCTTCCTCACGTGAGAACAAAAGCATGGGTGAAAAAGTGTCGACTTGGGAAGTTGGCTCGCCCTTCGGGCCGACGTACAGTGGAACGAGTCAATTAGAGAGGTCGCACATGAAATTTGAGACTAAAACTGCGAATTTTAACGTTTATTTCGTCTCATTTTAAATTTCAAGGGGTGCTTCCAGCGGAAAATTTTACGAGGAAACCGATAAAACCACTTTTAGAGCCTCAGAGTTTTGTATAAACGGAATGGAGATGTTGCATGTGTGAGGGATTTGCCATTTGACCCTAGAATCTTGTGTAAAAGTTCGCGAGAAACACGATGGTGCCACTGGTTTTCTCTGAAATCATCTCCCAAGCTCAAAAAAGCTCTCAAAGTTGAGGCCAAAATGGAGGGGATATCCCACCCTACCCTGAGAGTCCACCTCTACATCAAGACAAACTCTCCATGCAAAGATAGGGAGCAAATACATTAGCAGGGTTGCCACTTTATTTAAGGACTCCAAAACTGAAAACACGGCATTACTGCTAATGTATTTGCTCCCTATCTTTGCATGGAGAGTTTGTTTCGATGTAGAGGTCGACTCTCAGGGTAAGGTGGGATATCCCTTCCATTTCGGCCTCTACTTGAGAGCTTTTTTTGAGCTTGGGAGATGATTTCAGAGAAAACCAGTGGGACCATCGTGTTTCTCGCGAACTTTTACATAAGAATCAATGGTCAAATCGCAAATCCCTCACACATGCAACATCTTCATTATAAGCGTTTAAAGTTTCCAAATTTTGTCCGACCTCTCCTACTGACTCGATCCCCTGTGCGACGAGTGAGGCTCCACACTAGAGCGATGCTCCCTCGAGGGCTTTCAAGACTTCGTTATGAGGGACTGAACGCCGTTGAACGCTCCTGAAAGCTTTGAAAAAACACTTCTCACTTTTGATCCGGGCTCAGCTTCCTCTCCGGGCTCCTCTCGACTCTCTGCCGTGCGCGACTTCGGCGTGCGTGCGTGCGTGGCTATTGATCCCGTTTTGATTCGGCAACATCAAGAATTTATGACCGGAGTAAGCCAACGTCGAGACATCCTACAATTTTTGCCAAATATACGTCACAGGCAATAAGAGTTAGAGCGTGGAGATATGGGACTGAGGCAGAAATGTTAAAGTACTCAATCCCCGGAGGATTATGGTTAGGGGTGGTTATGGTCTTGGTTAGAAGAACTATGGATGGAGGACAATAGCGGTTAGGTGTCGTACAGCCATAGAGGAAAAAAAAGGAGGTGTTTGCATTTCGGGCATCTTGGAATTTTTTGATGATTTGATGACGTAGGTCGGTACAGCGACGTCCCCTCTTTATGCTGTACCGCTGTATTGACCTACGTCATCAAATCATCAAAAAATTCCAAGATGCCCGAAATGCAAACACCTCCTTTTTTTTCTTTATGTCGCGTACAGCGTCTGGAAGTGCTATGAAAGCGACTTATATGTACGTAAGTATCCCAATGCAAAAATTAACCGTTCGCGATATGACTCATCGAATACAGTACAATATTTCGCCTAACAACTCTGGTGATAGGATAGTTTCCCCAGAAAATTTTACGTAAGATCACGCAGTCGTTTCAGACTGCGAGCCTGAGAATCGCATAGTACGCAAGAGCTTTTTTGTGACAATTATTCGCCACCGGTTGACTGCGAGCGGGAAAAAATGCCTCATATTTGCGTTAAAAATCGTGGTCTGGTCGGGCAAAGGCTATTGTTTTATGACCAAGCGCTTAATAAAGCCTTGCGCGGACACAGGGTAATTTCCTCAGGTGTACGGCTTCCGGGGTGGGGGATAGATAATTACCCGACACATTTCGAACGCGCGAATAATTTCTGAGCATCAAACACGCAAAGCTCAGCCAATGTCAAGACTCGAGGACTGTAATACGATTTCTGTCACATGCAAAGCGACTGACTTACGATCTCCGAATAAACCTTTCAATTTTTCAAAAAGCTCGCCTCTCAATTTGAGCAAATTCCGCAAAAATATGGACTCGCGCCCCAAAACACTCTGCTGTCTTAAGGACCACGAGTTATACTGCCGTCCTAAGGAAGAAAGCCCTTATGAACATTCGAGAGTTGCCAAATTTTCCTTGATAAAACATGTATTTTTGAAGACATTCATGCATATTTTTTCTTGAAATTTTCAGATGCATACAAAATTGTCTGAACATTTTGGGAAAAAAAATTCACAATTTTTTCTGCATTAAATTCGATTTTACATACATAAAGCCGCTTTTATAGCGCCGCCTCGCGCTCTGCGACGCCCTATCGCCATTGTCCCCTATCCTCCCAGAGATCATCACGCAATTGGCACCTTCTGATCTCCTCCTCCACCCCTCGTCGCCAACCTTTCACAGGACGTCCACGCCGTCGCCTTAAGGGAGGAACCCAATCGATTTTTATCGAAGGAAATTTGGCAACGTCTAAAGGCTCATACGGCGTTCTTCCTCAGCTCGACAGTAGACGACTCCAGCAATCAGGTTAGTTAATTATTGCCGCTAGCGAGCCTGTAGAAGAGCTCAAAGCGCTCGTCAAGGGTTTGGCCGTGTAGGGGCCGATGAAACCCCCACAAACTTTCTTGCGAGTATAAAATAACGGCACACGGTGGATCGAGTCAATGGTAGAGGTCGGTCATGGACGACGAAAAAAAAGTCGGATTTTAAATGTTTTTTCTTGGTTTTCTGATAGTTAAGCTTCAAAAATGAATGTATCCATGGTTTAAGGGTCTTTGAACCCTTAATATTTATTCTGATACGGAACCACCTTAATATTTACAAAACACACATTATATCTTCCTTTAATGCATATTTTTTTTTTCATCAATTAAAATGAGAATAATCCATACAGGATATGCAAACATTTCAAAATCATGAGTTGAGTAACGCTAACTCCGCCAGATTAAATATTAGAGCCTAACACAAAGCGGAGCGGCGACGCACTGGCGCCTACAAACCTAACAGGGATACTTCACGCATTGCGCAACGCGTGAAGTATCCCTGTTAGGTTTGTAGGCGCCAATGCGCGTTTCGCGCTGGCTGCCCGCCTGACGCGCCGCGGCATGGGCGAAAATGTTGAAATGGTGCGACTGAATTACGTATTTTCAAAGTTTACAGCGGTGGAGTACTCAGAGTTAGTAGCTGTATGCTCGGTGATGTTGCTGCAGGCAGCTTGTTGAAATTCTGTCATTGTCAATTGGATAGGATAAGACTAAGCTGAGATGTAATGTGTCAGTTGTGTTGCTCGGTTCTGTTATCGTACCTTCAATTGATTGGATAATGCTTTATAGACAAACCATCGGCACCTCCTTTACGTGAAAGACAACCAATCGACTGTTCTACCTCCCTTTAGACACAACAAACGGAATCGAGTATACTACATTCGACTAACCCCATGACTTTTGAAATTACCTAGGTAACTAAAATTATTCCCAGCTACAATTGAGAGTCTTGGAGGACAAGGCGTAACGTGCAGTTTTGGAAAAAACTGAGATATTAATGATTTCAAGTAAAACTAGTGTTAATACTTATTCTGTGAAGAAGTCGCTCCCACATTCAAATTTGTAAGCATCTAAAGTCAGTTTGAACTTCCTTCCCGCCATGAGGACCCATGTAATTTCGAAACCTCAAACACGTCATTTCTCGAAACAGCAAAAACTGCACTTATGCGCCTAGTCCTCCAAGCCCTTTAATTATCTTGACAACTGGCCAGTTGAGGTCGAATTTTGTCGGTGTTAAAAGTCGTTACACCGAAATTCAGCGTCTGTCACTAAATTAAAACTATGCACTAAATAAGTGTAAAAACGCGTGTTGGTGAAATCGTAATATTCCTTAAGCTCAATTCACACTATCAAACTTTTCATCTGACATAATTGAACAAAAAGTTGGATGGAAAGTTTGACGCAACATTTTTTTATTCAATTACCGTTGCAGTGTGATATCGTCATTCCAGGTTTCCAGTTCCGGATACCTATCGGCATTCGGTATTTTCGTCGGCATTCGGTATTTCCGTCAGCCTTTGGTTCGCGAAGATACAGCCTCGGCAGACGTTGGTCGGAAGATTTCGTTCCAACTTTTCGTTCAACTTTCATTGGCGCCGCCAACTGGATGGAAAGTTCAACGAAAAGTTGAATTCAACGTCACACTCAAGTTTCTGTTCAATTTTTCATCAAATTATCGTTTTCTCTCGTCAGTATCAAACTATCCAACTTTTCATTCGACAAGTTGCATCCAAGAGTTGAATAGACATTTTGATAGTGTGAATTGGGCTTTAAAAATGTACAGGATGAGTCCTCCCAGCCTCCGTTTTGGTTAAACTGGCGAGTGATATATTGCGACGATTTTTTTAAAATCTTGTCAAATGTTGGAATAAAAATTGCAATAGCCCATGCGCGTGTAGGTCTGAAAAATCTTGTTGCGGAGAAAATAAAAATTGCAAAATTCTAGAAAATGAAAATAAATTTGACCACGACAAAAGTATCACCTTTGATACTGCAATCGAGTGCAGTGCCTGTTTCAAAAACCAAATTCAGGTTTTTTTCGAATTTGGCTATATTTTCGCAAATTTTTTGACAATTTGTTTCTATTCATGGAAAATGATTTTTTAAACTAAGTGCAGGATTATCGTCGTTTTTTTCTTACGTAGAAGTCAAAATTTTCCACAATAAATGACCAAATCGATGTACCTACATTCGTTTAATCACAACCAGAGCCATAAGGATATATCATTTTCAGAGAAAGGTCCGTTTTCCCCGGCACAAAATTCGGTCCCAAGTACAAAATTACGTGACCAGAATATTGCGAAAACATTGTTGCATCGCATCTTAAGGACTCTGTGTAGAATCACTGCGTTGCTGTCGGAATATATTGTTTTGCCGGAGAAATATCTATCCTTACTCTGGTCTGGAGTGGGCCGTGCAATAGCATGCACATCAGACTGCACGCGCAAAAACTTACAAAAAGCAGTGAGTAAGCGCCTAAAAAATTCATGAAATCGATATCCGTCAGAGAGCCCTTTTCATTATGAATTACTTCGATGCAGTATTCAATGGCATTTCGGGAAGGAAACCAGGAAGTGTCGGCAGGATAGTGATGGATAGGGAAGTATACAAAACATACAAACAAATCGAAATATCGAAATATTACACTTAAAGAGGTTAAGAGGCCGTGTTCGCCATATTCTCTACATCATCATTCTTTCGCGGGAGGGTTTTTATGAGCTAAAGTTGAGGGGTAGGCGAAGAGTCAGAAGAAGGAAGGGAACGTATATCAGTATCTTTTTAATGGCTTTGAAACTTTGATGCAGATTGCCACCATACTTGCCAGGCCGACAGCAAAACATTTTATGAGTACTTTTTTTCTGATGGTTATTCGCTTTGTGTTTATGAGTACTTAAGTATACCTAGAACGATAAAATTCAATAAAAAGGGCATCATTGGAGAAGAATCATCGTGCAAATATTCAGGCACGATTGAATATTTTAATGGGCGATGTATACGTGTAGATTCAGGGACTAAAACTCACCTAAAAACTGTTGACAATTGATAGGAGCTAGGGTAACATTTCCTCAGTCTTTCTTTTAAGGAATGAAGTAAAACGTAAGGGTCAGTACATGATTAAGTAAAACTGATTTTTGTTCAGATTTTCTACACAAAGGTTCAAAAACAAAGAGATATTGGTACCGCAGCATGGAGATGCTTCATAAATAGAAGGTAAAGAAAGTGCACAAAAATGTTAAGCCAAACTGAGAATGTACAAATTTTAAGTCCAAAGTTAAAAAAACATTATTTTGAGAGCAAAAACATTCTACGCTTTGATTAACGTTGTTCAATACCCAATGCTGTCACATGAGAATGTAATGTTATGCTCTGTGGAAGGACAAAAAATGCTCACATCCGCTTTCAACTTAAGTATACTCTGTAGGATATAAAGAGCATTCCCCGTTGAAAACTGAAATTCTAATTTTTCAATCCAACTTGACAAAAATCGCCCCCCTGAGGCCCTTTCCCCGTAAATTTTAATAATTGTAGGTAGGAGCTTTCATCAGGAATGAGACACGAGTAAGACCAGCAAATTAAGCCTCGTGCCGTTCGAGCACCGCACCATACTCCAGCAAACCTGGGTTCTATTTCGATGAAGGGTAATTCTTCCCACGTGCGCAACTATAAACGTGGTTTCGCGGAAGAAAGCTTCATTCAAGCCCTTCAAAGCATTCTTCTCCGAAAGAAATTAATTTACTTCCTCTTCGGTGCTTTGTAAAATTACGGCGTTAAATCTGGCAACCCGGGCGTCGATACTCGTTCCCGTTCGACTCGCAAAGCGCACAGCCCCATTGAGAGCTGCCCCTTTTCAATCATCGCTGCAAAGGGCTTCCCCCGATAAATTATTAAGAAATTGATAAATACATAATTAGGACGCCGCGTGGGACGACTCGCGTTTCCTGGAGCGCGGCCGCGGGGCCTTGAGAGTGTCCCTTTCGGCGAACTTTTTCACGAATCGGCCGAGCTACACAAAGCAGGGATACTACTTCTAGTTCACTACAAATATGACTGATCTGTACAGACGAGAGCCGCCACTTATCGATGTACTACACGCGGTTTCATTAAGACGCAAATAACTATCGTGAATAACGTATTTATGTATGAAACGGAACCATCAAATGTGTGTTGTGTAGCAACATTACTGAGTATGTGATACAGCGAGTGTTTGAAATTGAATTTAATAGAGAATTTTTTAAGAATAATTGGGAATCAGACATTGCTCAAGCCGGTGGTATAATTATTAAGAGATTGGAAGACGAGTCATATACGTGCATTTTTGGGAAGAAAATGAGAATAATAAATTATAATAATATAATTAATAATATAACTTTTTTGTTCGCGGAAAATCCTCAGTTCTTTTTGGCTCGTTTAACTAGGTTGGCCATAGGATGGCTGTATTGAACGTTCCAAGATTTTTGGAACATACCTACAAATTCTGCGACTTAACATCATTTCTTGATTGTCGTATGGGAAACCATCAGCTATGTAGCAGCGCAAAATCGTAGATCTCTATTCTCAACGCTTATAGCAAACTAGATTATTCAAAGGGGCTCATCGATGCTTTTTCAAGCCCTCTCATTGGCTAGCGATGCAAGTTGGGGTAATCGATGAGCTCCGTCGAAGCCTCAAGTTTGGACGTGGGCAAGGCGCTATAAACGAATGAATTACAACGCAGAATTATGAGGTCCCGCTGTCAAGGGACCGACGGGCGAATAAAGGGATATCGGAGTCGTTGATAAAGCTAGACGCGATCAAAGTTTTCGGCTGTTGCCAAGGGCGCGGGCGTTTCGTGGGTGTCGGTGACGAAGGGCGAGGGAATTCGAAAGTAACTACTTATATTTATATGTTTCTGCGACTTAAATTTCCGGCCAATGACGAATGGCGTCGTATGATGTCCCTGGAAATGGCATCGAAGTTTAAATCCGATAAAAAATCTTTTGAACGGAAGCGGCGAACTTCTATCTAACGATCGTTGGCCAAAAAGTTCGCTTAACGCGCTTCTGGACCGAGAGTCCGAGGGGTTCGCCGCGGCACGCCTTCATTTTTTTGTACATGCAATAGGAGCGATCGTCTAGTAGAAATAGTTACTTTTAAGTGTTCCCGGGTAAAAACATCAGGCAGCAGTTGTTTTTCTATTTCAACTTGCTTGAGTGTCCTGACCAACATACTAGATCGCCCTGTGGGCATTTTTTTATGCTCAATATACCCCAGTCATATAAGGTTTGCCATGTTTAATAGTCTTAATGCAAGATGTACATGAACAAAAAAAAGGAAAAGAAGAAGAAAGTTGCGTTTGGAGCATCTTAAAGTTAGCGCCGTATGAAACAAACTAAGTTCGTCTCAAACTTATGAAAATAAGTGTACTTCAGCATCAATAAAAAACACCTGCTGAACCGAGATCTTCAAACTTTTACAGTGAACAAAAATATCTTTCAATTTCAGCTTTACTAAAGAAAGCGAACAAAAAAAGGAGGAGGGGAGATTATCATAATTCATTATTTTGCGTTCACGTATGAGCGAACAGCTTATAATGTCGCTCAGTTCGACTAAGACTCGACGCCCTTGTCGCCTTCAGGTAAGGCTCATTTTCAATACTTGTTACTTTTTATATAGAGAAGCTGTCCTTATATTCGGCACGTAACGCTAGAGGAGGATGTTCATAATTTTGTGACAGAATATGACAGGGGCAGAGGCGTGGCGTGCTGTACAACACATCGATTGATCTGCCATTTAATCCATAGAAAAGAATCGATAAACAGGGTGTTCGCAACGAACGCCTTAATAACCGATTCTCTACAATAGCTTCAAATGTGAAAATATCGATAATCGATCATTCACGCCTCGCCACTGGGCAGGGGAAAGGAGCGTCAAGTTCAGCGTCAGCTCGCGCTCAAGCGCGACAATAACGGTGATACCACTATTCGACCACGTGGGAGATCATGTTGTCTACACTAAAATTTGAAGGCGATCTTACACAGCGTTGAAGTCATCTATTCTCGTCCGGTAAAAAGCTGTTTTGTTCTGCGTTTTCCGAGTCAACGAGGCATCCCAAGACGATGGCACAACTCGACCAGATGAAAACCCGTGTTGCCTACACCGAAAATTGTATGCAAACTGCCGTTGCGCTATAGAACCACCTCCCCTCCTCATTTGATAAAAGCAGATTTTTGTGCATTCCGAATAAGCGCGGTACGGAGAGCACTTACCGTGCATATCTAAATACCATTTATCTCGCAGTGTTTTAAACCTTATCACAAAATTATTTCAATCTAGATGAACTATAAAAATATCCTCCACTTGAAATTTTACCTATATTAGTTGGTCGTAGAAGAAAAGCCTCCTTTGCTCTCTGAGAAATTCACCTCAATTTCTGACCGTGCGAAATCACACTTCTATCGATTTTTTTGGGGAGGTTCGGAGGAATTTTATTTAAGTATAACGTAACATACAAGTGTTTCCTTGTATCTATCTACATGGTTTAAAACGAAAACTAAACGAATTGTATTGAATTTATAGGGTAACGTTAGATACAATGGAAAAAAATCCATTGGATCTAGAGTCCAGACTCTTGAAAACATTGACACGAAAAAAGTACTCTTGATTCAATCGGAATTTTGCTTCAATCAAAACGGAATCCGCTTAATTTAAGAGGCTTTGTTCTTGATTCAAGCAAAATTCTGATTGAATCAAGAGTACTTTTTCTTGTCGATGTTTTCAAGAGTCTGGACTCTAGATCCAATGTGTTTTTTTTTTTTCTTCAGTGTAATACGATTTTAGAGATATTAAAAATCACACTTTCCACGGCAATTTCAAAACGTAACAACGGATCTATACGCAAAAAATATATCCGATTCACGGGACGACCTTGCCAATCCGACACCGTGACAAGCCCTTCGAGTGCGGTGTCCCTGGAACACTCCGTCCCCGTCCGAAATGTCCTCAAGCCCATTCTTCCGGGCGGTTCTCGGACACAGGTCCGAATGACAACGGACAATGAAAGCTGCCGATCATTTCAATGAGATACCTGCGGTGTAATCGGATACGAGGGCTTTTAATCGGGGGAACGTGATCCGCGTTCCGACTCGACTTCCAACAGCGCCGCCGATTTCCCGCCAAAATCAGTGCGAGGCCACCCACCCGGCCAAAAACCGCGTATCGGCCATGGGAACCCTGGGGCGCGTGCGGGGTTTTTGCGCGGGGAGGTTGATTTTTCGAGGCGACGGCGCCCGCGGCGGCCGAGGATTACGCTGAGCCACTGTCTCTCCATAACACAACTTTTGTGACGTAGGGACGACACGATTGCGTCAGCCGCATGGAAGGGGATTTGTTGCCATCACATGGAAACCTGCCCTACCCCTACCGACAGGTAACTTTACACCGTCTTCCGCGCGCCTATGCATGCCGTCCTAAGCGAGAACGCCGTATCAACACCTGAGTGTGCCTTGCCAAATTTCTCGCTTTGAAATACGAAGTTTCGGTTCACTGGAAAAAACGTGAAGTTGATTAACATTCTGCGGATGTAAACATAGAGTACATAGAGTCGTAATGCAAGTGGGAGAGCTGGCGCCACTTTTAAGCATTTTACAGGTCCCGAATTCCGAGATTCCTGTGCGGCGCCGGGTCCCTTTTTCGATACATAATCGATTGTTTGCGATACAGGGGGACCCGGCCGTATTCCACACCGCTATTTTGGATCGAATATGTATCGAAACACACCGGGCCCGGAACTCGTCGAGCAGAACATGGCGCCAGCTCTCCCACTTACATTACAACTCTATGTACTCTATGGATGTAAATAAAGTGTGCGAGAACTTATAAAATGCAGAATTACCCACAACAGCAGTTAGTTTTACATGTTGGCATAGCTAAATTAACTGCTACAGTGGGTAATTCAGCATTTTTTAAGTTCTTGCACACTTTTTTTTCATCCAGAATGTTAAATCAACTTAATTTTTTTTCGGTGTTAAAATGTCATTTGGATTTTTCAGAGAATTTCACTTGCATTATATCGATGGCTAAAGTGAAAAATCACGTATCTCCGTTTGCGAAATTACGGACTTCCTGTCATACTTAACTTTTTCTTTTGAAAACAATGCAGCATATTTCTCTAAAACTTTCCCGATTTTTCTTCTCAATTAGGTACCAGAATATTCTGTATTAATTTCAAGCTTTGAGGTTGTTATGTATCTCTGCGAAAAAAATAAAATGGGATCTGAAATTTTAAAACACTGCAATAGAGGTATGCGGTTTTGAACTTCGGCTATCGATATTCTAAGGCATCTTAAAATTCGCATGTCCGATTGCGACGTTGCAAATAGCCGATCATGTTATATTTGTGTTAAAGAAACTGACCGGAATTTTTTCTTAAAATTGTGCGTAAATATTCCTCACTGATTGAAAATGTTCGTAAAACATTTCGGGACAATTTTGATTCGCTTTATCTTTCGGAGAGATAAAACAAATCGGTGAAATTTCACCGATACTTCAGAATACTTTGCAAGCGGTTCAGTTCATATTCGCGCCAGTGGAGTTTGTAAGGATACTTATTCATCCGACAATTTTGGTCTCCAAGCGTGACAAATAATAACATGGTGAATTAGAATTGTCTATACTATTTCCTCAAAACCATGCTTTTTTTGAACTGCAAATTGCAAACTATCATTACTCCAGATTCAGTTGATATTTTTAGGTGATACGAGTACCAAAATGTTTAATAAACATTATTTCCTGCAGTGATAGAAGTACCTCGATTTTGAAGGTTCCAGTGCTGAGGGGTTCCAGTCCATAGAATAATGACATCAGGCACTGTAATTTTTTACCGCTCTCATCCTCCTATAAAGAGGCTTGTGAGAAAGTATTGGACACCCTTCCACCGAGTGCCTGACGATATTTATGGACAATCCCTAAAGGCCTTAATTCCGGCGGGGCGGTGGGCGGTCACATAAGAGAAAATATCTTAATCAAAAATTCATGAGACGAAGCCATCAATGTATTCTTCAAATAAGTATCTAAGGAAAATAAGGTGCGGAACCTAAACAAAACCCTCCAGTGCTGGGGATTGTTCCAATTTTCATTCTCTACTTTTAACAATTTGTCTAAAAATTGGCAACATTCGGACATTTGAACGACGTTTGGCCTTATAACATGGTGAACAGAGGTCCTCTCGTCTCACTTCGGCGCCTCTGACCGCTCACTCCCTGATAAACATGTCCCTGCTGACAATAAGCTCATTAATGGTGATCTTTGTATCACACGAACAGACTTTTATGTACATCAGTGGCGTGGCGTGCTTTGCGATGTATCGATTGATCTGTCATTTAAAACGATGGAAAAGTTTCGATTAACAGGGTGCTCGCAGCGAACACCTTAATAATCGATTATATACCCCAGCTTCAAATGGGGAAATATCGATACATCGAAAGGCACGCCACGCCACTGATGTACATGTGACTGTCCGCGGGAAATGGAACTTTCGGTTCTCGGGAGAAAATTTTACAAAGTGGCCAATTGTCAAATTGGGTCGGGAAAATTGCGGTATTTAAGTTTTTCAGGGGGAAAATCGCCTCTATGGTAATTCAAAAAGAAAAACTTATCTCTTACATTTCTCTTTTCCCGCTTTCTATCGTGCCTCGCTGTGGGTAAGACACACAACACACCCCCCCCCCCCCCCCATTGTAGGATTTCAATCCATGTTTGGACCTTAAGGCCTAGATATAGACGATCAAATTCCCGAACCAATTACCATCAAAGTGTCGGAGTCATCCGCCTTAAACTCATTAATTTGCTTAATTTTAAAATGAAAACTTGGCAGAAATGTTTCCGGAGGCAGGAAATGATGAATGGTGGCACGCCATTCTGATCTTACTTTGAACAAAATAGTGCGGCCCGTCAATATTTGATGGTGGATGGTGACCATCAGTTATCAGCATGCCTACTTCGATCGGAATTGGTTCGGAATTCGATCGTCTATCCAGGGCTTTACATCACGACAATGAGGGGCTACGCAAATATATGGTTTCACAAATATCGACGGTGAAACTACCAAACCACGTATCTCGTTTGCGGTGTTTAAAAATCTACGCTCACATTTTATTTTTTTGAAGTAGACCAAATCAATATCATTCCTTGAAATTTTCACGGAATTTTCTCCGCACAAAGAGGAAAAATCACGGAAATTTTCAAGACTGGATGTTAAGAAGTTTTTCATTTAAAAAATAAAGTATGACAGGAAGTCTGCGACGTCGCAAACCGAGATACGTGGTTTGGTAGTTTCACCGTCGATATGCGTGTAAAATTCTCAGAAATGAAGGGAAATTCGAGTGAAGAGGTTTAACGCGGTGCTCAAAATGTACGTTTGGACAACACACGGAGAGGGAGGAGGGTTTTAACTCGACGCGGCACGGCGCCTAGAGCAGCGGGGTCCACAACGTTATTAGCCTCACGAGCTGTGAGAACCCTCATCGAATTATTTAAAGCGCCGGGAAACCTACGCCCTCCGCGCCGGGTCACCAGCGAGGGGAAACTGGACGCCAAATTATGTGTTAACTATTCGGAGCGTAAAACGTAAACAAGAGCCATGATTTAAGCGTGACACCCGACGACAGAGCGGAGAATTTTGCACTCAACGCACCGCATTATTTTTCTTCTCCGCTTATTTTATTATGACTCGAGTTTATCTATTCTACTTCCTCGCTTCGCCTCTGCCGCGCTGGAACTCTGCCGTGCGCCTACCCTTCCAGCGAACCAATGGACCACTAGACAAGGTACAAATTTAAGCAATCTGATGGGCCTTGTCTCCACGGGACGTTTTCATGGGATTTGCCCCAAGTTCGAATCGCAGGAATGAAACTTCTGGGATTTTTCCCAGTTACCGTCTCCACGGGACGGGGCTCATACAGTCCTGCGACTAGTTTGCGCGGGAAGATAACTTGGTTTAAGTCGAGTATTTAACATGGATTACAATAAAAATTGCACTTAATTGACAATTAGTTACATTATTTTAACCAAACAAACATGAACAATGGAGTATTCAACAAAATATCGCATAATTCGTTTACACTTCTTCTTCTTCTCTTAGTGGGTCCCAAGGGTAAAAGGACCATACTTGGTACTGGGAAAAATATTGATTAATTCAATATTTTTCCCAACTTCGTAAGTGGGATTTTTCCCTGGGACAAATCCCGTGAAACGGCCTGTGGAGACAAGGCCATACATGTTTCTAAACCAGAATTTCACGTAGAACACGATTCACACAACGAAAATTACTGAAACCAACTCCTATCGAAGATATTAACGTTTTTATTTCACATTGGTTACGAGGGATTTGAACTGCCCACTCACAAGAAACTCAAAGCTCTACGTGAGTCAAATCGCGCACTGCTACAACGATTTCAGCAAGCTTCTCAATCGAGCAATGTTCATTTCCCACCATGTGTTGTTCGAACTATAAGCAATTTGCTACAGCTGAGCCAAAGCGTCAAAATTGAGGTTGCCAGATTTTTATACCGCAGAGACTGTCATGATAACGTTTAGCGCACGATGTGAGTCACGCAGAGCATCGAGTTTTCATGAGCGGGTGGTTTGAATTCACGCGTCAAGAGTCATTGAAAATCTTTGAAAGGAGTTTATTTCGGTAATTTTCGTTGTGCGCGTCGTATTCTATGTGAAATTTCAGTTAAGAAACATGTATCAGAATGCTAAAATTCGTACCTTGTCTAGTGGTCCATTTCCAGGGATTTGAGGAAAGTAAAGTTCACTATTTTATTGTATTGAGGGCCCAGCTTTTGCGGTCACTACATGTGCTGTCTTGGCCAACCTTACTAGTGTGCCGCTTTTGAATATTTTATGCATTGAGGGCGAAATGCAGTCTTGTTGTCGACTCAATATGCAGATACCACTATTGGGGCTCCTATGTGTCCGATTTTGCCTATCTTGTAACTTGAAGGCGAAACGCCGCGCGCTGTCTCGTTGTTGACGTTGAATGCGGATAGTGCTATTGCGGATTCTATGGGTACGCTTTTTGCTACCCTGCGCCTTACTCGAAAAAAATTTCTTCTCATTGCTTGATTAAATCAACGAATTTACAAGTATATAGTTTGGCAAAAATTTTTGTCTGTGGAGTCGTATCTCTGCGAAGAAAGATATGGGGGACTCGCAAATGCTTTAAAATAACAACTATATTTTTTCTCATTTTTTCACTTATTTTTAATTGTTTTGGAATTCCTATTAACATTTTATGGACTCATATTGGTTCGGCTCCCGAATTGTGTTTATTGCGCTTTAAGGTTACTTCACTTTCATCACACGCGTATTTACAGCGTAATAGGCCTTACTCCATACTTTACCCTCCTCAGACATATTGCCCAACCTAATGGTTGCCAACGTTAGGCTTTTCCCTTCCCTCGTTAGTCTCGATCCCAATAACTAAACCAGCACCATCACGTATATCTATTCGCCGGGTCCGAAACGTCCGTCTGCGTCGCCATGCCCACATGTCGTCGGCGTACTTCTCCACCCATACGCTCGGGTGTAAATTTTATATCACTCTCCCTAATTGCGCTAAGTATCAACACGACGAACAAGCACCCAATACCGACGCTCTTCAACCCGCTATCTTCTAGAAAGATATAACTCCCGTTATCAACCCCAGCCTGCCGCAAATCCGTCATATTTTATAGACCTAATTTAAGATGTAAGAACCCGGGTTTTGTTTTTGTTTTTGCGGTCGACAAATTGGTTATATTACTCGTTCATTTCATTCACATAGAATTCATCTACTAGAGTCAGAATTGTGTTTACTTCTTACATTTACAGAGAGTAAATTTCTTGCAAAAGGAATTACAAACATTATTAGAACGGTATGACTAGTGACTTATTTTCTAATCCATTCGGCTGACCTATGTGGTGCCTTGTTTTTAGCACGTCTTTCTGGGAGATGTTCCAAACTTCCCTGTATTCAACCTATTTCCTTACGGATAGTTTGGGTCTGATGAATACCAATAACCTGGGATCTGCCGATATGTGTAGGGGCTCCAAAGGGTCAAAGAGGAAGTATTCAATTCGCGAATGCTTTGTGCTTCATCTTTTGTTTTCATGTTCATTCTCAATCATGTAAGTTATAACTATAGAACTAAAAATTCTAGCGTACACATGAGTATCTTTAATTATTCTGCCGCTAGCTATAATTATAAATCTTTGATTTCATGATTTTTCCACTAACGTTACTTATCCTTCCACATCTTCCTTAGTGAAGAATAAAGAAGTGGATAATTAGATAAATATTATGTGAACGGAAAGTTAATTTGGTGTATTTATGCATTGACAAATTCAATCTAGTGTTAAAAGTGGAACATTTTTATGTAAACCCATTGCATATATATTTCGATCCCTACTTACATTTTCGTGAAGATTTTCGCGAACATTCTAAAATTCTTCTTCTTTAGCCGAATAGATCCACGAAACTTGAGACCTATTTTTCTTATTTTATAGCTTCTTCTTTATTCTTTATGTCTAACCTTTTAACACTTTCGTTTGCTTGCGGTAATATGAAAATATTTACATTTGTGTGTGTTTATAATTTTTATCCATAATTAGTGATGTCTATCTTTTTAATTACATTACGGGCAGGTAGGTTACTCTTGCACTTTTTCTTCCTTTACTTAAGATTTTACAAAGGTTTTTTATATAAAACGCGGCACTCAATTTTACCGTACTTATAAGATTATGTTTGTTTATACTTTTCTTTAGTAAAACAAAATTGGCTTCTTCTATGCTACTAGGGTTGGACGTTTACGTAGGAAATTTCAACACGAATTTTAAAATTTTCATAAAATTTCAGATCATCGTACGATGGCGAACGCCATCGACCCCACACGCCAATGTAGGGTGGGATGTCGCCTAGAACCTCAATGAGACAGCAACTGCCGTGCAAGAGGACAAGAACGCCCGTATGAGCTTGGGTGTTGCCAAATTTCTCTTGATAAAACCACGAATATTCTGGTGTAAACTTTTGAATATCTGTCTTCAACATTTTCAGATAATCTTCTGTTCCAAAATTTTACAATGAAGTTAATGAACAATCCCTGAGTAAAAATTGGCACGTAGAATCTGTGTTCAAAATAAAATTGACCCAATAAAGTCGGGCCTGTAAGATTTACCAATAGCTTCTAGTAGCCCGGTGTACAATTTTCTCTATAGACGCTATATAGAAGATGGCGACTCACAGCAACAGCCAGGCGATAAAGTTTATGCTAAAACGTTACTAAATAGGATACTAGGATTTAGTTAGTTTGTGGATACCCGCCCATCGCTGTTTTTGTGAAACGGAAACTTATTTTTGATTTTATTTTTGAGAGGTACAAGCTCACATAATTTTGAAGTACTGAACTGTACATGCTAATATGTTGGAGCGCCTTCAATTTCATTATACATATGTTCGCAATACCTCTGGTGTGAAATAGTTGCTCCTCAAGGACGACAAGTGCGCACGCTGCGGCGCGGAGGCGTGGGCTGCGGCAGAGGTACGAGCGCGAAACGCGCATTGGCGCCTACGAACCCTGACAGCGGGATTAAATTAAACGCCATTGAGCAATGCAGTGAGTATACCTGTTGGGTTTGTAGGCGCAGTGCGTCACGCTGCTCCGCTTTGTGTAAGGCTCTAATATTTAATTCTCAGGCGGAGACGGCCGTTATTACTAAATCCAATGTTTTTGCAAATGTTCTGGCAAATTCATGCCTACTGGATTATTCTAATTTTTATTGATAAAAAAATATGTTTTTTTAAAAGGAAAATATAATGTTGTGTTTCTGTAAATATTGTATTTCACATATCAAAACTTATGGATTTCACCAAAGCAACACAGAATTTCTAGCAATTTCTCTATAGCCTTTTATAGCTAATGCGATAAAAAGTGTAAAGACCGGACACGATTAGAAAAATATAGCCCGGCTCCTATTTATGATTTGCTTGCTTATACAGGCAAGCATAGATGGATTTTCACAATTGCCCACTTTTGTACGTCGGCTTTACGAACATCTCTATGGTTATTTTGTGAAACGCAGCTCACATAGCGCCCCTATATTTTTAACAGGGTATTTTCAAGGTAAAATATCCTCCAAATCTTTACAGCATTTAATAACGAAGCGAGTCGCTTTCGCTAAAGATGCAAAGGATAACAAACATTAAAAACACTAAAAGGCTGGAGGTTATTCTCCTCGTGCTTGTAAAATGCTCATTTTTCACAGATGCATATTATTAATAAAAACACAAGTTGAAAAAAAAGTTGGCTTACGTGGATAATAGGCTGGCGGTCAGGTCGTCAATCAATTTTTTAATTGTATTCGTTTTTTTGTTTTTTCGCAGATTGGGCGGTAACTTGTGACGCCCGCCTATTTAAGATATTAAAGTACTGACACTTTTAGTGTTTTGAATGTTTTTGAAGCTGTTTACAAAATATTTTAATTCTATACCTCGATTCACTCGCGTATATTTTAGGGTTCTGTTTTCTGTGTTTTATCCTTCCGACATAACATAAACATTTTACTCAGAAGGAAATTTGGCAACTCTCGGATGTTCCATACGGCCCCGTTCATTACTCAGCACGACCAGAGCAAACGGGGCCGAGCATTAGAGTCCCGTTATACAACACACAGAGTCACACGACAATACGGCTCAATGGCTGTCACACAATACGGGAACTAACAGTATTACAGAAATTGAAACGTTTTCGTCAATCTCCTGATCGGCCCCGTTCTCACAAAATTTCCTTTTTCCGTACCTCTCTTCATTCCGTGTTGCTCCTTGCCGAAACCCGTAACTTCCCTGGTCCATTACCAGAGTATAATCTTAGACAAGCAGGTTAACCTTAAATGTACATCTTTACTTACCGGTCACTGTGACACGTGTGGAAGGCCTCAAACAATACGGGTAACCAATCAGAAATGGATTCCATATTGTCTTGACTCTGGGTATCAACAAGGTACTCTAGAGGCGACCGAATAAACGGGGGATGCGGAGGCAAAGCACGCCTCACGCCACTTAGGACTGACACTCGGCGCGGCGGCAAACGGCTCTGACTAATTTCGTACCCTCCGATGCAGCCTTCCAACATCCCCACAGCTCCATCGGACGGGCCGGCAGCACGACAAACAACCACATTTACATTTACAAGTGCACGGCCACCCCTCGACGCTCACGGAGGCCTCGACCCGCGTGAGGGGATAAGCTCACGCTGAACGCAGCGAGCACCACTACATACGAAACGAGGGGGAGGATTCCGACAACACTCAGACAAACACAGCCGAACGGTTCCTACGTCACAATTCACAATTTCTCATCGAGACACCCCGGACTACCTCGCGACGCGTATTTTTATTTTTATTTTCCGCCCGGGCCCTGATTTCCCTCGCCCTGTTTCCAGGTCAGCTGCGATTTCGAACCGGAACATTGATACGAGCTCAACGTGTTGGTTAATAGTGCCTTTGTTGGCGGAGTGAACAAGTAAATCTTTATGAAAAAAAAAAGTGGGAAAAGCGCTCTCCACATGATTTCTCAAAGCAATAGGAGTACATCGACGGTGTAGGTCGGACTACCCAAAATAACATCGGGTTGGCGACGGTCGCAACGTCTGACACGACATCCTATCATACTTTATTTTTTTAACGGACAACTACTGAACGGGCAAATCTTTAAACCACTGCACAGTGATTTTTAATCTCTGGGGGAAGCAATTATGCATGCATTAACTTCACACCGGAATGATGTCCCATTTTATGTTTTCATCCTTTAAAATAATACTTTACCATTAGAGGGATTCGGGAAGATTTTTAGACACCACACAAAACGAGATATGTGATTGCGACTTATACCGTCGACATAGTGCTCCCATAATGTAGGTTAAATGGAGACGAGGGCTTATCCACCGCACCCGATGAGAGCATACCTTTTAAGCATTTTACCTGGACCCGGAATTCCTGAGATCTTGTTTCAACGCCGGTGGGGTCACTTTTTCGATACATAATCGATGTGTTTTATGACACTGGCCGCCGGGACACGGCAAGACAGATGTATGCAACTTAGAAATAGGAATTATTAAGTATTCTGTCCATGCATTTTGGACTCGAACATAAAATTGAAAATCTGACCGCGCTCGGTGTACTAACGGGCTCGGAAATCGTTAGGTCAGGACAATCTGCGACGCAGATATCCAAACATTTACTTTAAGACTCCATGTTACTGTGTACTCTATAGTGATGCAGTTACCCAGGTAGCAGTGATCGCGATAAATTGCGATTTGAATCGGAGAATTGTATCGCGATTTTACTCGACGACGAGATATTATTGGTTTTTTATAGGGATAAAAAATCAGGCGTTAAATTGCAAATTTTTAAATCTAACGAACACTGACTCTTGAATGAATGAATACTGAATGATGTTTCTATGACCACGACGAAGCCGACACGACATCCGTTTTTAACAAGGTAAGTTGGTAACATTAACCATCTCATTTTTTTTTCTAACATTTACTATTGGTAATGTTTAAAAGAACAGTATGGGATAGAGTTAACCTTATAAACACGGTATTTTTATGATTTTTTTTCTGGTTAAGATGTTACAACTTTTATTGGTAATTCAATTCTAGGTTTCATGCAACCATTTCAATCTCAAGGTAAAGTCTAACAACAGTCGTATAAATACATTTTTGGCGTCTCCAGTTTTTACCAAGGTCCATCACGGTCTTCTTTGCCATCTCACTATTATTTACAGAGAACATCAAATCAAATGATGTGCCATTACAATAAGACAACAAAATTATTTTTCACAACCCGTATCTTTAAGGTGATGTAATGAAATAATGCAGGTCCGCGGAAAATAAAAAAAAAAAAAAAATAAAATCAAAATGAAAACTCGGTGTCAGTCCAACGCAAGAATAGTGTAAAGCTCGCAGAGGCGCCGAGATTCCAATGTTTAAGAATTTTGAGGGAATTCAATTCGCACTAGTTATTCTTATTAGAGGCACATGGCACTAAGTCGGAAAACACAGTGATCTGGACTTCACGCCGTAGCGATGGCGGGTTTCGGACATCCCCGCGGGGGACGGAACCGGGGAATTTACGGCTCCGACTTTCGCTCCAAAGGACCTGATGGCACGGAACCTACGACGGCAGTCGGCCAAACACAGTTAAACCCCTTTTTTTTGGCGGATGTTATCGGTGATAAAATCGCCAGGATCATCAAAATCTGAGTGATTTATCCTCGAGTGCCTGATACGCGATAACCAATCGCAAGATTTTTTCGGTGGCCGATAAAATCGCAAGTAAAATCGCCGAAAAGAGATCGGAGGATAATCGCATCAGATGGTTGATGATCCTAGCGATTTTATCGCCAGCACTAAAATCGAAGATAATCGCGATTTTATCGCCCGATAAAATCGCGACTTTGTTACCGTTGAAAAATGCTACTTTGGGTAAACCTATACATCATACAGGGAGAGTAAGGAGCATATTTGTTAATTTTGAAACTTAAGTCATGGACGCTTTCAGGGGGCCCAAAAAGAGAAGCACCAATCCAATGATTTCAAATTAATCCAGATGTAATACACATTATTTACAATTGTTGCGACCGCCGATTCGTTTGGTATAAGCAACGTACTTATTTGAATGTTTTTGCATAAAACTCCTTTTGCGGGAGAACTCTCATTTTGTGGAACCAATTATCGCAGGTCAATCTTGATTCGTACCCTCTCCCTAATATAAGAGTGCTCCTAACTAACTGCCACTCCGCAAGTATAGTTATCGGGCTTATGTAAATGCACCAATCAAATGCTACGATCAATCATTCGATGTTAAGTCCACCGAGGAAAGGTGAATGAAATCTAAAGTTGGATCGTTCTGCGATGATTTGACAACTGCCTGGTGTGGTGTGGTGTGGTGTGGTCTACGACCCATTAGTTTGATAGAACGGCCATCATCAATGTTGCCAATTTTGACATTGGTAAAACATATTTCGTTCACACTGGTCGCACTGATTGATAATGATTATTGATTGACACTATCTTGACAAATTGTACGCGTTAGTATTTTCACCGTTCCTCACTAGGTAACCGACACACAGTTGCGGGAGGAGGGGGGAGAGATCTCAAACTCAGCAGAAAATCACTTGAAAACGACTTATTCGCCTTCAGACAAATTCTTAGCATTAAAATATTTAAAGCGAATGGACACAGCCTCGAAAGGGGAGAGGAAGAGAGGTGAAAGAACCTCGTGTGCGTGCGAATGTCGGGGGCTAGGTTTTTTTGAGATGGCAAAAAAATAAGGCAGAATTACGTAAAAAGTAGTAAAAAGCTACTTGCTAAAAAAGCCCGGTGACTGACCTTTGGCGTTTACATGATTACGGAAAATGTTAACTGCCTTTGTGAGGCCATGCAGTGCGACAAAAAGTGGAGTAGCCCTGCATTCTTTTCGGAAAATTTAGATTCTAGAACTACGATCAAAATTCCAGCGAGCATATTAGTTGGGTCGAACAAGTCAAAACGAGGTGTAGCGGAACTTTCATATGAATTACTTATGGAAATCACTGGAGTTCTCCTTCGGACTAAAATACATTTCGATGAGTCACGCATCAGAGAAGTTTCAGCTTTCTGACTGACCGATGAATTCATCTACTTTACATGCAACAGACGTACAGCGAATGCCCCTTAAACTTTTTTGAGCTGTAGACCGGCTGGTGCGTGGATTGTCATCAGCCGCAATCTTTGGCTTCGAGAGGAGCGTAAATGCTACATAAGGGTGGACGCGGGATATCGAGGGATGGAGGATGCCCATGGGGTTGGAGGATTTAAAAGGGGGCTTAAGACCTTTAGAAAGAGAGCTTTAGACCAAGGGCCCCCGAATAACTGAGACAAATAGAGTCCCTCCTCTCCTCTCGGTGACGGGTGGAATTCTCTATTTTTAAGACATCACCACTCAACATTTCATATTACCAGGGTTGCCACAGAATTTAGAAAATGAAATTCCCTGACATTTCCCTGACACATTTTGGTGAAACTCCCTGACAATTGAAAATGTGACGGATGGTTAAGAGGACATAATTGAAAATAGTTCTCGAGCAAAATTTTTTGTTCGAAACCTCAAACTCATTCTAGATAAAGCAAATGAAGGTGATTTTACAAATTTTCCCTGACATTTTCGTAATTTTCCCTGAAATTTCCCAGTTTTCCCTGACTTTTTCAAAATTTCCTGACATTTCCCGGTGTTCCCTGACTGTGACAGCCATGTGTTGCCCTCTTGTGTGGCTTCTGAAGAATTTGTTTGACGAACAAGTTGTTCGGCACGGTTGTCTGACGCACTCAACGATATAGAGACAGCAGATTGGAAGTATGGCCTACGTAAAAACGTAACAAACATGGAGCGGTCGTTCGATAGGCGGGTGGGAAGTGAAATTGCCCAATTAATACTTATTGAAAGTCAGACGATGCCACTTGATTAGCTATGCATCACATCTCGGTCATGTGTTGGATTTCTCGGTCACGTGACAGGGGACAGGGTGTCGGCACCGGCGAGGGGTGAGTGTCTCGATCGAATGCAACCAACACAAATATTAGTTCTCATATTTGTTTAGACTGCGACGCGTCGCCAGCACGTCGGCTACCACCTCCGTCGACCGCAGCGCGCAGCATCAAACCGCAGAAACCGAAAATTCCACAAGCTAAACTCCTAGGCATTCTCCGTGGGCTCCCCTTTCATACCCTGGGGGCGTTACAGAATATAAACAGGGACTAGGTTTCATCAGTAGCTCATCTATGCAGAGAAAATACAGGGGAGAATTAGCATTGCTGGTGGAGGTGGCTCTTCGTGGTGTACTTTTGATGTCATACTGAAGCTGATGTCACACCATCAAATCGAGCCATCAGTACATCAAGATCAATTGCTGTGATTGGTCCATACCGATGTTCACACGGAACGTAGAGGTTTTAGAAGGGGTGTCATCGATTTTCTCCTAAACTTTCCTTCAAGAAGCACCCTACACAATTTATAATATATGAAAAAATTACACACACTGGAATAATAATAAAAAAAAAAAAAAAAAAAAAAAAAAAAAAAAAAAAAAAAAAAAAAAAAACACATTGGATAGAGTCCAGACTCTTGAAAACATTGACAAGAAAAAAACACTCTTGATGCAATCAGATTTTAAGCTTAAATCAAAAGGAAATCCGCATCAAATTAAGAGGCTTGGTTCTTGATTCAAGCTAAAATCCGATTGAATCAAGAGTATTATTTTTTGTTGATGTTTTTAAGAGTCTGGACTCTAGATCCAATGTGTTTTTTTTTCCAGTGATAAAAAATGGCCGATTTTAGTCAAAAATATCATGTCCAACCACTCCGAAAGGCTAGTTTCATTGTGCGGCGCTTCACTGCGAGGATGTAAAATGACAGGGTGCCTTTCATTTTTCATTTATACTTTGAAGACATCCATTAGGCATGAATAGTTGCTCTACAAATCATGTTCAGCACATCGCTATATCAACTAAAGCACAAAAAGATACTCACGTCCTACGCCCGTATGAAACTGTATTCATGCGTAGGAGATATCTTCGTGGTAAAAACGAAGGACTGGAAGCGTTTCTGCCATTTTGGATCCAAACCTCACAGTTAAGTCCAACTTTGCTGGCGCCACACTGCGCCGCGCCGTCCACAGCGCGCACGACCACAGAGCGCACGACCTGCCTTTCATTATTACACTTCATCTAATGTTGCAGAGTACTAATTACTTCACACGACCAGTGTGTAATTTTAAAAGTCGAAAATTTAAAAAAAAATTATACGATACACGAGTTTCTCTGTCAGGGAGCTCCCTCTGCTAGAAATCGTTCACAACCCGCCCGCCAACAACGCATTGCGCAATGCTTGAAGTATCCATGTAGGTTTGTAGGCGCCAATGTGCGTTTCGAGCTGGCAGCACGCCGCGCCGCAGTGCCTACTTGCCCACTTGCCCACAATTAATAGGTTAGGGTGTTGAAATCTTGGCAATTTCACATCAAATTCGAAATTAGCGACTCAAAAACCATCAGTAACGAAACTTTCGTGATCTTTCAGCCATTATCCGACTTATTTCTTCCTATTATTGAGTTCTGGACCATAGAGCGCCGCGGGTGAAGTGGTGAATGCCTAGATAGTCGAAACGCCTTCAACTTCGTGCGTATGCAACACGGACATCCATGGAGCCCGAATAGTTGCATCCAGGAATTAAAATGTCTGAGTGATCTTCTCATTCGACGCACTAACTGAGGGTGCGTTGTTTGTTTCTCTCAAATCGTAACTTAATTCCAGCGTTATCTATTGTGTTGATTAAGTAAACTATTGCTGATTATTGACGCGACCTGGTCAAATTTTTGAGTAATTAATTAATTGTTTGAATATAAAACAACGTTGCTGTCCTAAAATGGGGTCTGCGGCCCCTACCTTCTCTGATCTGAGAACAACGGGTGCAGCAACGTCGTTTCAGATGTAAAGGGTCAAACTCATGGTCCCTTTTCTTGTCCATCGACATGGATCCTCAATCCTCTTCCAAGAAAAGCCAGGGCCCGCAACCGAAAAATTGGGAGCTAGCGAGCTGATTGTTGAAATTGGTAGACAAAGCGATAGACAAAAAAGATATAAAGGATATGGAGGGAGCCTATTGGTGGAAGTGGGTGGTTGCAATGGACAAAGGACGAAGGTGATAGACTAACTGACGGCAACCCACGAGAGACCTGATAGTTAGTCCATCATTTACCCCCTTAGTCTAAATAAGAACCACCCATTTCAACCAATAGGATCGCTCCATACTCCTTATTTCTTCTTTGTCTATAGCTTTATCTATTAATCCAACAATCAGCCCGCAGTCTATCCTTCTACACCTGGTTTCTGCGATTTTCCGCGACCCTTGCAACCCTGAAAACGCGCAACAACTTTCCCAGCGCGATTTCGTGAAAGCCCGGACGGGACACGGTAAATATCACGGGATCACGTGATATGAACGCGATAAATAGCATTGCTTTACCGCTTAATTGTACCGCAATACCTGCAGTCACCGTAGTTGCTAAATCGTGGAGAAATGTCAGGATTTCTCCCGTAAAATGAGCGACTTTGCGAACGAAATTGACAACTTCCGTGGTCATGGTTTGTCCTTGACCGGCAGGCACAATGTCAATCCGCGGATTTAGCGACAAACGCTCATGGACGGAACGACATCGATGTCAATGCGGAACTGCAAAACCACGCACACGTTGGTAATTTTTGCAGGTTCATAGGCGTGCCCTCCCTGTCACCGAGGGGTGCGGGGTCCTCCCCCGCCCCGCAAAATGTTTGAAATTTTAACTCTATTTGAACGCATTTTGAGGCTTCCTGGGTGAAAATTTTAGAAAATACTAAATGAATGAACACATTGTTTTCAATTTAGACTCTACATTAAGAAAGCATAATCATCCCTTGACGAACAAAAAAATGAAACATGAAAGTAAATTGAGTAGCGTCTGACAAGGTTCGGCTAATCGTGGTTGAATCCGCCTGATCAAGGCGAAAATCGCGAGAAATTTTTTTTTTTTTTTTTATTTTCGATGGTTTTTATAAAAATGTCGACAGTGGTTACGCATTTTGAATGAGGAAGGGGGGGGGGGCGATCTAGGAAAGCGTGCTATAATTTTCCTGGAACGGCGTGGCTAGAGAATTATGCATTGAGCGCGTGACGAGAGGAGAGGTTCTAAAAGTCCATAACAGCGTGACGTAATTCATAAACGGTCCCTTGGGTGTTTTTGACCTCCTGTAGATAGGTCCGTTCTGCTAAATGTAATTTCCGCCTGGAGACATGTTCAGTCGAGCGGACCCGTATAACTGCACAAATGTCAAAGGGGAATCGTTCGGGCAACTTTATCAGCTATTTAACGACCGGTTCCAATTTGCAGCAAGGCTTGAGCATTTGGACTTCATAGAATTACAATCCCATTAATTTGCATTTAAAACCAAATCCATCTTTAAATAAATGGGTTATTGTTAAAAAAAAGTCTCATGAACTCAGGACTTCATGAAGTTCGATACCTACTGCTTTATAGATTTACTCATATTTATGCTACGTATAAATGAATACATTAAAAAAAAGAATTGTCGGGTCCTTATATCCTAGGTGCATAATAACAAAATTGCCACTTTTTCCATGATAATTTTTTTCCCCCTCAAAAGATAGCAAAAATTAAAAAACTGTTTTTAGAAAAAATACGTTAATATAAATAATGTAGAAATAAGACGGGAAAAAACACAAAATTAACCTTCTCTTTATGATATCTTTGAAAGGAGACACAATTTAAAATTGCTATACACGAGAATTCACTTCCTTAGAAAAGTTTGTTATACCCTTACACTGGGGGAGAAAAGGGGGTGCTCAATAACTTCCCTTTAAAATACGGTCGGTTAATTTTTACATTAACTATACCAAATGATTATGCTAAACGACGCCGGGCACGCAGGTGAACTCGAGATACGGTGATTTTGACTGCGACGTTGCCAAATTTATTAAATCAAACTGAAGAGACATTACACGGGTTCGATTAAAATACTGGTTTCACGAGCCGACAACATCGGTTACTCAGACATGGACATGAAGCTTCGCGTTGTTGGAGCGCACGCATTTTTTTATCGGACATCCATAATGTGACAAAGGAGTATCGCGTCGGGACAGAATGAGTTCTACCGTCGAATTTTCCATTAAAAATCCGTAACCATCACCGGCTGAGTGGACGGGTGCGTGGGACGTGGGTGGATACAATCTGCGAAGGCATAAAAAATGAAGGAGCACATCGACACTGCGCCGGTCGTGCGGGACACGCAACCCGCCACGCCGAAGAGGCTCTTTACTCAAGTAGTCCAAGTGCTCGGCTGAGACCTCGGCTTGTTCAGCCAAAGGCGTTCCTAACGAGTTGGCAGCGCTCATTGGCGGACCCAGCGAATTGGCAACACTGTATTTTCTCCATTTAAAGCTATGCTAAGTAAACTTATGAAAATGTATCGATTCTTAGAGGAGCCGAGTGCTCCGACAAGAATCAGGTACAAAATCAGAGCTTTGCCAATTCAACGCATAGGAGAAATCAGAGCCATTCATCATTTCGACGAAGGAATTTCCAGGATTAAAAGAGAAATTACCATAATTATTGACTTTTAACAAATCAATTCAAAAAACTATATAATCAGAGTAGCATATGAAAGTTGTTGGTGGATGATTTACTCTAAGCCAGCATGTCTTAATAGTATCAATGTGAAACCGGTACTTCTTTTTTTTTTTCTAAGTGCGAAGCAATGTTTTTGGAACCCACGCTCTGAATTAGAAGTTTCGACGAGCAGTGGCGTGGCGTGACATGCGATACATCGATTGATCTACCATTTAAACCTATAGAAAAGGATCGATAAATAGGGTGTTCGCAAAGAAAACCTTCATTATCGATTCTTTACCACACCTTCAAATGGGGAACTATCGATAATCGATCATTCACGCCTCGCTCTGTCGACGGGGGGAAAATCCTCCGACTCAAAAATTCTAAGTAAAAACACCTCTATAGCCTCAAGTTGGGAAACAGGCAATTCGAGGAAAAAGGAGGTTTCACCAAAGAGCATCTCCGGAGTTACCTGCTAAAAAATATTCTGCTCTACCAGGCAGATTTGATCGCAAGTTTTACGTATAATGATGGTAAAAGTTTTCCGACTGTCAAATGTGTCAATATCAGCCTAAAACTCTCAGCACGTTCACGAGGGAATCGTAAAAAGGCAACACTCAAAGAAAAGGATACACGACAAACATAGATTTGTAATGGAGAAGAGGGGTTTACGTAAAGTTTCACTAAGCTTACAGTGAAAAACGAACTTTAAAGTAAATGTTCACACACTAGACTTCTGTGCAGATTTTAAATTGTTGGCAGAGCCATTGATGCTTCCAGACGAACTCAAAATTATTCTACTCGATTCCCTTTCGCTAAAACGCTGCCCAAATATAATGGGTCAATAGAACATGAACGAATATTGACTTGCGAACAGGGCCGGATTTACCTACTTGCCGCCCATGGGCCGCTGGTATTTTGCCGCCCCCTTCTCATTCGTTTTGAAACATCAATGAAAACCATCAAATGAACGTGCCAGCAAGGGGGGGGGGGGGGGTGGGGTGCATAAGACGCGTTTACTGGTGTTGAACACATTTTTTGGGAAAGCCCTGTCAACACTACTAGCAAAAGTTCACGGAACTTTGCGCGAAAGTTAAGTTTCGTAAACCTATTTCTGTGTGGACAAGGCCTTCCATTCATAAGAAATGAACGAAAAAATTATGAAAGAACAAACATAAATGTGGATTAATGATTTTAACTTCCACCGCCGCGCCTCGCAGACAGCACTGTGTTTGACGCAATGCGTGAAGTATTCACGCAGTCTTGTAGGCGCTACGCGTCTCACGCTGATCGCACTGTGTTTGCCGCAATGCGTGAGGTATTCATGCATTCTTGTAGGCGCTATCCGTTTCACGCTGCTGTCCGCTATGACCGCACTGTGTTTGATGCAATGCGTGAAGTATTCGTGCAGTCTTGTAGGCGCTAATATGTGTTACATGCCGATCGCCGCGCCGAGGGCTTCTCCTTTTCATCTCAAGTCCTCGTCATCATTTCTCTTTAGGTAAGTCGTGCCGTTCCAGGCCAAATTGCGTGTTTCGTTTCTCTCCTAACTCGACTAATTAAAGGTGCTGTCTCTTGTATCACTGAAAGACGACAAAAATAGAAATGACTATACTCTCAGAAAATTAGAGATTCTGTCGCCTTTTCTCGTTTGTAATTTTTTTTTCTAAATCCGAATTTTTTTTATACCTACATTCAAAAAAATTGCAAAATTCGCCGCCCCCTATAGATTTGCCGCCATGGGCCGCGGCCCATGTGGCCACCCCCTTAATTCGGCCCTGCTTGCGAATACAATCTCTGAAGGTAAATGGCGTGTGGAACACAGTGCGCACATTGAAAACTGAAAAAAGTAACTTGGAAACCGAGAAATACGCAGTTCAAGAAGCGCAACTTTTCCACAAATTTAAAATGCCCCGGTCTTGCGCCGAACCGAATGATGTCATCCGACACCAATCATGAGCGGCACGAGCTTCCACGACTTCCGTCAAATATCTTTCTTCTCCTCATAAATGAAAACAGTAGGAAAGTCGAAACTTTCTCTTCAGAATCAAAATATCGAATTTCATTCATGTTGTCTGTAGCTAACAAGCAGCAATTCCACATTCAAATAAGTTTTATTTTAACGAACATTGGTGGGAAATAGAGGGAAATACCTAGCGATTTGACTGCTACACTGCCGTGCTAAGGAAAAACGCCGTATGAACCTTCAGGCGTTGCCAAACTGCATTTGATAAAACACGAATTTCCTAAAACTTATGAATATTTTTCTTCCAATTCTTCAGATAATTATGCTTGCAATTCTACAGAAAAGTCCTGAAAATTTCAAGAGAAAATATGCAAATCTTTCCTAAAAAATGAACGAATTATCGAAGGAAATTTGGCAACTCTCGGATGTTCATACGGCCTTCCTCCTTAGCACGCCAGAGTACTTCACTGCCATAATTTTCCTGCCATTCTGTAGCGTTTGAAAGTCTTTCGAGTCTTTGGACATTTTAAAAGTAAGCTTATCCAGGATTTTGCCTCCAATGCAATAAATTACCACGCAATTCACTTTCCTGGTGCTTTCTGAATATTAAAGAAAAAACATAAGGTTTGATAGCACATTGAGCGTATTAGTTTGTACCGTATTGAGATTAGAATATGAACATCTGCCGACTCTTTTGCATTTATTTTTTTAAATTCCGAAAGATTATTTAGTTTTATTTCTTTCTTCCAAGTTTCTTTTTTTTTTTATTTATTTGCATTCATAGGTATGTTTATTTATTCATAGTACAAACTTTTGTGAGTACAAGTGCCACGGTAACCACTTGCCGCACTGAGGAATTCTCTGAGGCTCAAAGGTCACACATCTTTAATTTTTCACGAGAGAGAACCACGAAAACGGCACATGGCACAGCTCCAAAAAATGTCAAAGGTGACTTCATCTGAGTACGAGGAGGAGTGCCGCTATGAGGTCGCTGCATTGGACCGGAGAGCAAGTTAATATTCGCGTTTCCCGAGTGTCTCAAATTTTCGCTGCAGTCCCGCCTTGCAATTCCAATTTTAACCTCTTATTAGTTACATTTATAGGTAAGAAAGTAATTAAGTAACAAAAAATCAAATAATAAAAAGTTACAAAGTTGATCTCTCCAAGACAAAAAAAAAGAAAAAAAGAAGTTCTGGCAATATTGTACCAAAATTGTACCGATATGACTTTTCTAAAGTATTTCCTTCGGAAATTACATTAGAAACACATCCAATTAGCAAATCGCTACCCAAGACTGCAATAATATTTTTGGCAAAATGTTACTGGTGATATTGCAAGGAATTAGTTGTAGCCAATGTTTCCGGATTATTGCACGTCAATATTTCTAGAAAAATTATTGGACTAGATTGCGAAAGGAAAATTTCATCTTTCCGTATAACTGCTTCGGCAATCTCGCCTGCATTTGATTTACAGGATGAGGAGACGAGTTTAAAAAATTGAAGACGTGCACGTGTTTGTTGAGAAAACAATACGTACAATATGTTGCTGCAAGATTGTATCGACATTGGTTGCTGGATTAAAAAGATTCGCGAACCTCAAAGCAAAAGAGATGAGGAAATTGTTAGTGAAAAGAACTTGCAAACTCTTTGAGATACCACCGCATTCGTTGTAAAAAAGCATTTAATTTACGAGGCAGGGAAAAGCTTCTGGGTTTCATTTTTATGTCAAGAGGCCAGATTAAATTTTTATGAGTTTGTTCTATATTGTTTTGAATATTCCCTTTTCGTATGCGAGTAGGTCTTAAACGCAGGGAAATGTTCGTCTTTTACATTTTTCGTTTGAATATCTTCCATTTTTAAACGATTTCGCCACATTGTGCATGCCATAAGGTGGTAGAAAAGTGCTGGGTCCACACTACATTTCATGATACCAACAAATTGTATGTACACGCGTTCAAAGATATTCATGTCAAATGTGCGCTTTTCTTCGCATAAACGCTAAGGAGAGACAAATACTCGATTGGCTAGAACTCGCGAAAAAAATTCTACCGACAAAAAAAACTACCCGAGAACCTTCTGCAGTCTATACTTTTAGCAGAATATTCAGCTGAATTCTCCCAATTCCCTAGGTACCTACCATTGAAAGAAAAATTGATTTCAGCATTTAGTGGAACATTACTAGGTAATGTAAAATCAAAAAGGAAAAAAAAAAACAAGATAAAAATTAAAAATAAAAAAAAACAAGAAGAAACGTGGCCCGAACTGTATACTCGTATAATTGGGTGATAAAAATGTTCTGCTTCCACACCATTTTACGGCGAAAACAAGGACAAAAAGTTTAAAAACTTCAAGCGAAGTCCAAATTTGGATCATTACAGCTCAAAATAGTTTACTCTAATTGTAAATTTTGAACTTTTTGGCCTTGTTACCCCACACCGTTACTGAAAATAGATGTCAATACATACGTGCTTTTACGAGCTATTTAATTCGTTTAACTTCCGAGAAAAGAGAAAGAGGGTGAAGAAATGAGTATAATTCTATAGTTATTCTACAGTTTACCATGGAACTCTAGGCAAAACAAACCTATATATCTTCCAATATTAAGATAAACTTGGCCACGAGACGCCTTGAGGCGATCCTAATTGACATCTCATTATTTTAATGGCAACGATTCTAGTGCGACCACAAGAGCGAGAGCAAACATTCGACCAGTTACACAAACAAGTAATCAACGGAAAACTTTTTACGAAGGATGGAAAAAGTCACACGGAACGAATAATGTCCACCGGGACAAGCTCTGAGGATGAGACTCACATGCCTATCAAAAACTGCGTATCTACTGGAGGTTCGTCATCACAGTTATGGGGTTGCTGCTTGGCAGTACAAGGGCGCAAAATGCGTGCAACGTGAATCTCGAATCATACTACGCTCAACGCATCGTGCACTCTTCCAGCACCCTTTCCCGCCATCGCGTTGATCCAGTTCAAGCTGACATGTTATCCGGGTTGCATAAGCAATCTTTTGCAGGACTGCGTTTTCCGCGTGGACGTATCGTTAACTGTCGCCGTCCCAGAAACGTTCTTATTTGGATTCCCTGACTTTCCCTCCAATTTATCTTAGACTTGAAACCGAAGCATATGATTTGATAGGGCATCAGGGTTGCTACAGAATTCAGAGAATGAAATTCCCTGACATTTCCCTGACCCTTTCCCCTGACAATTGAAAATATGTCGATGGAGAAATTTCCAAACTACGTAAGGAGGAACCCCAGGGAACAGGAGGAGGTTTTCCCTGATTTCATAAAATTCCCTGACACTTCCCAGTTTTCCCTGACTGCAGCAACCCTGTATAGAGAAGACCAAAGACGAAAAAGGCGACAAATATGGTAATAAGTCGGTTGCGCTGGTCACAAAATTCTGTTTTGATGCTTGATACTAGCAGATTAGCTAAAAGATTAAGAGCTGTCCAAACCGCAACTTTCTACGTACAATGTTAACCGAAATATCGCCCTTTGAAAAGTCGGGTTTTTGACGTCATCCACCGCGGTAGTGACACCCTTGGTTTCTTTTCCCTTAGTTTTATCAGTCATGGGGACACACATTAGCACTATTTACTCTACGTGAAACGCGTATGAAAGCAAGGTGGAAGAAACGAAGGGTGTCACTACCGCGGTGGATGACGTCAAAAACCTAAATTTTTAAGGGGCGATATCTCGATTAATATTGAACGTGGAGAGTTGCGGAGTGGACGGATCTTCATATTTTTAGCTAATATACAAGAATCTAGCATCAAAACAAAACATGTGACCAGCGCAACTGATCCATACTGTCTTCGAGAGGAGTTGAACTTACTTGCAAATGTGTGACTAGAGTTTCGAGGCCTCGATCGGTGATGCAGGAGCAGCGGAGGCTGAGCGAGTGGATGTGCTTGGTGGCCAACGGGAAGGAGTTGACGAAGTCGAAGGCGTCTTCGTCGGTGGCGCCCACGAGGGTTATTGCACGGAAGCCCCGTCGGAGGAGCGACGAGTAGAGGACGGACCTCTCACTGGGGCTGCTAGTCCTTAGCTCGCGACACCGGATCACAGGCACTAGTCCGCTCCACATCTTCGGCTGCTTGTACAGGACGTCCCGCCACTTGCTGCACACCTGAGCCAGGGCCGTCCGATCGGCCGCGGAGAAGTAGACGAAGAAGTGGTCCGCCAGGAACTTGTCGTCCAGGAAAAGCTCCGTGATCGACTTGAAGCACCGCTGCTGCAGGTGCGGCGCGTGCAGCACCCGCGTTTGCTGCAGCACAGAGTTTAGTGTCAACGATCATGGTGTCAACAAAACAGAGACAAGAGACCCTCCACTTGCCTCTTGGTCACAAGAAGAAACTTCCACTTTTTGAACTCTACTACTCAACCCGTGAAATGGACGTATTTCTATCTAACGGACCTAAGCGCCATAGGGTGAGGAAGGTAGAGGGGGGCCTGGATTGGCAGCGGAATCGGGCGTTTGGCTTATTCCGTCCTATACTCGCAATGCTTTTCCATGGCGCTTAGGTCCGTTTGACAGAATGCGCTATCCGGGATTTTAAATTCCTCAAAAGGAACTCAAATTGGCGCTTAGTTCCGTTTCATAGAAATACGTCCAAATCACCTTCGGCGGGGTGGTTAGTTGGCTGTTGGGTGACATGTTTACCGATTCGTTTGGAGAGGCGTCTGCCTTTGATGACACGATTAATCTGTCGTTACTAAATAAAGGTCACGCAACCTCTTCAGCAGGCCGATTATTGAAATTGATAGACAAAGCCATAGACAAGGAAGACAAAAGAGATATGAAGGGATCCTATTGGTGGAAGCGGGTGGTTGCAATGGACAAAGGAGGTAGGTAATAGACTAACTAACAGCAACCTACGAGAGACCCGATAAGGTAGTCCATCATTTTCTCCCTCAGTCCATGAGAGGCATGCATTTCAACCAATAGGATCGCTCCATACCCCCTATGTCTACTTTGTCTATCAATTTCAATAATCAGTCCGCTGAGGAGAAGTCGATGAGGAAGCTGCATGATCTTTATATATTGACGAGTAGATTAATCATGTAACCAACGCTTTAGACGAAGAGGACAAAAAAGATATGGAGGGATCCTATTGGTAAAAGTGGGTGGTTGCTATGAACAAAGAAGGTAGGTAATAGACTAACTAACGGCAACCCACTAGAGACCCTATAGTTAGTCCATAATTTTCTCCTTTAGTCTACAGGATCCAACCATTTTAACCGATAGGATCGCTCCATACTCCTTACGTCTTCTTTGTCTATCAATTTCAACAATCAACCCGCAGGTCTATTGTTAGATATCCCGTTGGACTTCGGACTCACAGCTAAACATGTGGCACAGCCAACAAGAGAGGCCGCAATCGTGTTGGACAACATAGCGTTTCCAGTTTGATCAGGTAAACATAAGGTCCTAGTCTCGTGTCAGTCTAAACGTGAGCACAGCAGTGAACTATATGTAAATGATGACGCGCTTTTGAGAATTTGACTTTTTGACAGCGGATTGCTTTGCTCGTGTTGAGATCTAGATGGACTGGAACAATATGGTTACCTGTTCTAAACTAAGAACTCAGCATTACTGTCCATCGTGTGCGTACCT
This sequence comes from Bemisia tabaci, assembly GCF_918797505.1. Taxonomy (NCBI): domain Eukaryota; kingdom Metazoa; phylum Arthropoda; class Insecta; order Hemiptera; family Aleyrodidae; genus Bemisia; species Bemisia tabaci. Next base: position 16,294,260 of record NC_092796.1, read on the forward strand.
AGCGGTGGCGGGGCCTGCTTTGCGATGTATCGATTGATCTGCCATTTAAACCTATGGAGAAGAATCGACGAACAGGGCGTTCGCAACGAACACTTTAATAATAGATTCTTTACCATAGCTTCAAATGAGGAAATACCGATAGTCAATCATTGACGCCTCGCCACTGGTGCCTCGGTAATAAAAGTTGCTGCAGCGGGTAAATTTTCACCCAAGTGTGAAGTTTCTACCACGAAGGAGATACAAGTGAAGGGTCTCAATTTGTCTCGCGAGTCAAAGGGGGGTTTAGCTGAGCAAGACGTCAACGGCTTTTGATGCCATGCTTGACCAAAAGTTTCACCTTTTGAAGTGCCACTGTTAGATCAGTTCTTTTAAGTTTCCCAACTACTCATGTGAAGTACCTAATGCCACGTTTTTCGACAAGCTCAGTTATTTTTACTCAATATTTGACATGGCAGCTCGGCAAAAAACTCATCAACCCATTGACCGAGCGAGGTAGTTGCAATGTTGGGTAGCACCGTGAGTTAGATTTCTATTACTTACATTCGAAGTAATACGTCGACAAACCGCCATCTTTCTCCTTGGAAAAGCGTGTCGTTACCCTGGTAAAAATTGGCAGTAGAATCTGGGTTCCAAAATACCATAGACCTACAGCCGGCTGTAAGATTTCCAATAGCTTCCACAGCCGGATACACAATTTCTTATAGCCTTTTATAGCCGATGGCGATTAAGCAAAAGCCAGGCGATTAAGCAAAAGCCAGGCGATAAAGTGTATACTAAATGTTACTAATTACGGATGCTAGGACTTAGTGAGTTTTTGGACTACCGCTCTCTTTTTGGGCCGTAGTATCTTGATTTATTTCACGAGGAAAGCTCCGTATTTTTGATGGATGCCTGTCATTCCTAATAAGTTAAGCGCGCCTTCAATTTCATATGATACTAAGCAATACCTCTGGTGTGAAATAGTTGCTTCAAGCGCCGTGGCACGCTGCAGCGCGGCGGGCGGGCGGCCAGCGCGAAACGCGCCTACAAACCTAACAGGAATACTTCACGCGTTGCGCAATGCGTGAAGTATCCCTGTTAGGTTTGTAGGCGCCAGTGCGTCGCCGCTCCGCTTTGTGTTAGGCTCTAACATTTAATCTGGCGGAGTCAGCGTTTTTCAACTCATGAGTTTTAAATGTTTGCACGCTCTGTATGGATTATTCTCATTTTAATTGATTTAAAAAAATATGTATTAAAGGAAAATATAATGTGTGTTTTGTAAATATTAAGGTGGTTCCGTATCAAACTTAATGATTTTCAAAGCACACGAATTTCTGCACAATTTCTTATAGCCTTTCATAGCAGATGGCGATAAGGTGTATAATCCGGCGATAGGAACTATAGCCAGCTTTCATAATTTTTTATCGCTTCGTATAGCCCGGCTCTATGATTTTCTCCGCTTTTTACAGCCAGCTATATGATTTTCTATCGCCTCCTTTAGCCGGCTATAAGAATTCTTATAGTATTTCGAAACGCAGCTCCTATCGCTAATTTTTACCAGGGTATGTTGAGTTATAGGGACGCAGGACACATCTTCGGGAGCCTTCATAATTACATAACGCTCAAGAGGAAGGGAGCTGGTACGAGCCTGCGTTACGCTACGTTACAAGGGGGAAGGCCGCAAGAAGGGTTAGGTTATGGAACTCTCTCTATCGATAAAAAACCACAAAATCAAAAGTGCATCATCCTAATTTCTTCGACGTTATTTGTCACATTGTCATTAAACATATTTCAAATTTTGTTCAGCTATATTCGATAATTATTCCACAATTGTTGGGGTCTTAAGGGAAATCCATCAAGCGTTACGTAATTATTAGGGGGATCTGAGGTTGCGTTATAAAGCGTTGCGAGGAGGGGAGGGGGGGGGGGGTTTAAAATGGCGAAAAAGTGCGTTACGTATATGAACGCTTCCTCTCGGAATGCATGACGTGATGGGACTAAACTCTTCACACGAATAATTTCGAGCTTCATTTTTTAAAATTAAAAATCCCTCCCCACGGTTATTAACTAATATAGCTGTGTAACTTAACCAGCCTGCCCTAACCTAACTTTATCTGACCCACAGACCTCGAGCAACATAACCTAACCTGACCTAATTTTGAGTTTTACTTGCAAGGTGCATACAGTAGATGTTACTGTTTGTTAGCTGCGTGAATCTGACCTAATGCTCACTGTCGGTTTGAGTTGTGACTGCGTCAATAACATTCACATCTTGCTCAGCTTTGGGATTTGTTGACACCATGATCGTAGGCAAGGGTGACAAATTTCTTTGAAGTTTAAACTTGCCCAACTTTTCCAAGTTCATGAACAAAAAATTCATGATTTTCAAGAGTTTAGGGAAGAGGGAACAAGAGTCTCCATAAGATAAATCTGCTCGGTAGAGCGCATAAATAGGAACGAAAGGACGGAAAAAATCCAATGTTTACTGGCAACATTTCCGGAATTTTTTAGACGGAATGAGATTCACTATACTTTCCAAATTGAAAATGGCGAAACCAGAGGAGCTCATTTGCATCGCAACGTTGCAAAGTTACATAAAAACTGTTTCCTTTGTTCATTGACGAGGACACATTTAATATATAATACCATTAGCAGGATATTTTTTTTAAAAACTGCGAGAATAAATCGGGCGAAAATTATGGAGGGAAAACAGGAAGCTGTCTTGAGGAAAAAAACGAATTGTCAGATGAAACTTGGCAGCGTTGCGATATGATTAAGCCCTGGCCTCTTGAATTGGACCGCGTTAAACAGAAAGGAACCAAGCCACATCAGCAATTGCCAAATTTGATCGGGTAATTTAATTTTTTACATGAAAACGGTAGTGCGGATCTTCTTGCAAATTTCAATGAATTTTTTCCATAAAACCAAGCAATTCCTTAAAATTTTCAAAGGAATCCGCACAAACGTTCTCTCGTAAAAAACCAAAAATCTCTGTTAAATTTGGCACTACACTGAAAAAAATGGTATGCTGTTTCAGCACCTAGGATGTCAAAAATGTGTCAGGTGATCCTAGGATGCTGCCTTGATTGCCTGCGCAGTTGAATTTGCATTCACAGGATGTAAAGTTAATTGCGAGGGCAGTAAAGGCAACATCTTTGGATCACCAGACACATGTTTGACACCCTAGATGCTATAATAGCATATTATTTCTTTCAGTGTAGCTGATGTGGCTTGGTTCCTTTCTGTTTAACGCGGTCCGATTCCGGTATAGTTTCGAAGAAATTGTCACCCTGTTTACACTGTGCATCGTTACCGTTTGCTGCTGCTGGAGCTGCTGGTGGACCTTGATGAGCTTGCGGACCGACTGGGGGGTCGGCGCCCCCTGGACGGGGGGCGTCGCGGACTTGCTCCGCATCCGCGAGGGCTTGTCCGGCGGCGAGTGCCCGCTCCCGCAGAGGACGTTCGTCACCCTCTCCATGACGCTGGACTTGCCGCCACCGCCACTCCGCGAGTGGTGCTTGTTGCTCCGCAGGCTGAGCCCGTTGATCCGCTTGGAGAGTTCAGCGCTGGCCCTCTCGACGACTCCTTGGCCGGACATCCTCATTCACATGGCACGGGTCAAAGGTCGCGAACGCGGGCCGAACGGCGGGAGGCAGCGCGGGCCGGGCCGCGCAACACCAACGTACACAAAACACTGACTCCGAGCCGGAGCTCGACCGAAACCTCGCCACCGCGACCCTCCGTCCTCCCCTCCCCATCGCCCTCGCCCGCGGCTCGCACTCCCTCGATCAATAATTCTACTCCTCCGCCCCGGCCGCCGCGGCCACCCCATTCCGCCCGCCCCTCACCCCCTCGAAATTCAATTCGCTATTTCCAGTCGTTTTCTATCTTTCGCTCTCGTCTTAATTGCCCTATTCACGTCGGCCTCATCCGACCATTGTCGACTCCGACTTGGGCTAATTGACTACGAGTTTGTATCAAGCCTTTGCCTCTTGCCCCCCCCCCCTTCCCCGCCCCCGGTGACCGTTTTCGGAGAGGGCTCCGGGCTCCCGCGTGACTGGGAAGCTCGAGCCTGCGCGGGGGGGCTCGCGTCGAGCCTTCATTGATGACTACTTTGACCCGACCCGACCCGCGTACCCCCGCTTACGATACCTGAGCTCATGTGAAATCGCGGGCTAACCCTTCCTCCCCCCGCACGCGAGATTGATCGCGAGCCGCGGGGCTCTTTATGAAATAAGAAAGGGATGGGGCTCATACACGACAGGGGACATGACGGTCTCTCCCAATTACGGGGATTGCCTGCTTTACTTTCGAGAGGACGGAGCTGGGACGGAGAAAAACGACGGAATGGAACTTGGTATGAGTTGTTAATGAACTAAAATATTCATCTTTCTTAATTGGAGTACATTTTGCAATAAGGAAGCACTATCTTTGGCTTTTCAATTAAAGAATATTTGGATTGCATTTTGCAAAAAGGAACCGCTAGCATTGCAATGATGCTAAGATTGTGCAACTTCATCTTTTGCAATAAAATTGCGGAAATCGTGAAAAACTATGAAATTTAGATGGTAATTTTTGTCTTAAATTTACAGTTTTTAGCGAGTAAAATAGAAACTATTAGTGGATAATCGGGGTTTTCCTCCAAGACAAAAGAAGTTGCACAATCTTAGCAACATTGCGATGCTAGTGGTTCCTTTTTGCAAAATGCAATCCCATTAAAGCATATTTCTGAATAGGGAAACCAATGGCACATATGTTGTTTCTAAAATGAGCCGGGAATAGTGGTTCCTTATTGCAAAATGTGGTCCAATTGAGGTGAGTATTGGCAAAATATGCGCACGTGTTACCGGGCGCTCACTTGCATTGCGGTGGAAAGGAGCCGTGAGCGGGGCGACTAACACTAAAAATATGTACCTTAAAAAAAAATAAGCTTTCAAGAAAACGGTAATTTTACTGATTCTTTTTCACCGAGAGAGGTAAGATTATCGGGAAGACATTAAAATTACTGGGGATTTCTGAAAATTGCAAATAGCCGCTAAATCTTGTCATTTTACTAAGCTTTCGTCAACGGCCCCGGCTGACAACTTAGAATCATCATCATACGAACTAAAAAATGCGCTCTTCCGCTGTTTTTTGCAAAACGAGCCCGAGCAAACGCAAAATTTCAATGACTATTTTTGGATCAATCAACCCTTTCCGATAGTTCGTCGACTCTTTGGTAAGCCACCCACCACAGTGGGTAAGAAGGCACCCCAAGTCCTGTGTACAGAACAAAGCTCGAGACTAGAGTGTGGGTACCTACAGTACAAAGATTGAGTGTTTTTAGAGAAGGGATGGTTGGGGGGGGGGGGGGGGGGGGGGGCTCGGGCTCAGATTGAAGCTGTTGGGGGTCGTGACGTCAGAAAACACTGACGCGTGCGGCGCGTGGTTCGAGCTCCAACGTGGAGGACCGAGCCACAATGAACCGATCCTTTTCGCTCCACCCCGAATAACCGCGAATACCTTGGACCGCGGTGCACCCGCTTTCCGTCACGAAACCGCGGGCACTTGGGCTTGGGACGAATTTTTAAATTGACGCGGAAATCGCGTGAGAGTAAAATTGACGTTTTACATGGTTCGTGCCAGAGAATCTAGACATTTATTTATTTGATTTTTTTTTTTTTTTTTTGAGATGTTAATAATATCTAAATTTTTATATTATAATAAATTTCGAGATTCTCAATTTCTTTTATTTTTAATCAACCCTCATACCTGCAAAAGGTAAAAGATTAATAAATTCACTTATAATTAATTTTTATTTTTATTTTCAAAAATTGGATTATTACTTTATACTTCTTCAATCTTTGTTTCATTCAGACCTTTGTCTTCTCTACGTTGTTGACTCTTTATTTCAGGAACGTGTAGACTATTTATACTTTCTGGGAAAAAATAATACTTTATGTAGTCCAAAACTTCAGTAACCTAGTTACTTTTATATGGTTAGAAGCTACATTTTACAAAGTTTGGCCATGCACAAAAAAACAATGACTTTCGAAGAATTTTCAAAGACTTTTAAAAATTGTTCGAAGGGTTGATTGGGGGAGTTCATTTCGTGAGGTTGCAAGTTTAATATTGACTTATGATTATTTTTCCTTGATATGCTAATAGTAACTTCAGCGATACGCATTTCCGGCATAGTTGAAGATGTTCTGTTTACAGGAAGACCTATTCAAAATGAGTTGGGATTTGTCCATGCTGGATCCTGATTTGCCCCTAAAAAGTAAGCCCCTAGAGAGAAAAATGTTCTCAATTCTGAGACTGATTCTTCAGATCCTATAATTTAAATAGAAATTAGTGAGCGGTATGGGAATTCTGTTTGTACCTTTAATACTACTGACTGTATACAGCTCACCACACCAAATAATGAAACAAGGGATTCTCTTGGAAATTTTTCACCCTCTATACTGGTAAACTTTCTATCAAAAAGATGTAAAATAAAAATAAAAGATATTACCATCTTTTCAAATGCTATGTCAGCTAAATATTTTAATTTTTTGTGTTATCATTCACTTTGCTGGTGTGTCTTGAATGTATATATTTTGATGCCTACTTTTCAAAATTTACACATCATCTGATATTTACGAAAAAATACATTTAGAGCAATCCACTAATGTTGATAATTTAAAATGCGTTGGTTTCAATCAAACATACTTTATTTACTTTGAAATATACCTGTATCATTCAGGCTAATGTCTAACAGGGAGCTATCTCCCATAGAGAAAAAAAAAAAAAAAAAAAAAAAAAAAAAAAAAAAAAAAAAATTCTCCAACTTAGTAAAAGTGCTTAGTAAAATCACACGATATAAAACAGAAAATTTAAAAACTGGAGTAGTTAGTAAGAAAATGAAATGGATCAAGTCTTACCGGCTGTAGAGAGAGAAGCAACGAGAGTTGAGAAATTCCAATCCAAAGAAGAACCGGTGGTTGTGCAGGGATGCTGCCATACAATTGTCCACGAAATTTAAGGATAAGGACATTCTCAAAAGTTTCATAATCATTGAGAATAAACAATTCTTTGAGCATTCAAATAAAATTCAGAGGTTTAAAAACGAATCCTTAATTTATTTAAGTCACTGTCTTATATGCAATTTTTCATGGAAAAAAAATTGATGCTTGTGAACATTTTTATTGAATATTGCAATAAGAGAAATTAAAAGTAAAATTGACATAATAAAATGGAGCTGGTAAATTTTATACGCTAAAACTTTACATTAATCGGGGAAAAATCCTCATGGGATTAGTACGATAAAATATTTTTTTTCATGATTGTAAAACACAATAAGAAGGTCCTTATTATCCGGTGGTAACTTTTTTAACATTGAACGACACTGGGTAACAATCCAAAGTTGCTAAATTAACGACCGCACATGTAAAAGTTGTGGCAAATTTGGGAACGCAAACAAGTCTGGTAGGGGAATCTAAAAGAGAACAGAAAAAATTGAACACGCATTAGAATTTTAAAAGTGGAGCTAATAGAAATTGTTACACAGTTGACAAATTTTACAGAATAATTTAAATTAATGAGTGCGATGAAAAAGTAGGTATCCCCAATTTTCAAAGCGAAAAAAAAATTAAAAATATTATGAGTGGAATAAAATCTCTTGAAAGTGGTTTAAATGGGCAATACCATACTTGAATTTTACATTACTGCCTTCATTTTTAATTTTGTTTTGTTCCAACCGTACAATACTAACACCATATTAACAGAACAAGAATGAAAAGAGAATCAGAAAAACTTAAACATAGAAAATAAATTTAAGTAAACGCTGAAGCCTTTCAGAATCCTATGCTCCCTTCTTCAAGACTGAAATTCCAACAGTCGGACCTTGAAGATGGTACTGCGTGGTCCCAAAAAATATCAGCCTTTGGGCAAATTTATTTTATGAGTTTGAACTGTTTAATTTTCCATTCTCTTGGCATTCTCATCACAAACTGATTGTGGTAGACGCACGAGTCTTAAGGACAGTAGGTTGGAATTTTAACGCACGTTGGCTAAAAAATTCCAACCTACGTTTTTATTAATTCAGCTTATTAATTTGTTACCTCGTTTTTTCCCTTTGTTTCAATTATTTACGTTTTTTTTTTATTTCCTCAGTTTCGTACCATATCAACAGTTATGATTACTAATCATTTTCTCAGGGATTGATTTTACACACTGATTTTAATTATTAAAATTAATAGTGGTATGATCGTACACAACAAAGAAAAAACTTTCTTTGTCTTCGTGCGCTGCAGAGTTTTTTTTTCCTTTTCTTTTCTTTTTTCTTTCTTTATTTTTTCTTTTTGCATGGCCACAATTTACAATTGAACAAAATTTTACCTAACAAAATCTGCTTCTAATGTAACAGATACCTGCATCTTAGACCTTACCTTCATCTGATGAATTGACTAATTTTGTTTGGAATGAATCTTGATTTCCGACAAAGTAAATATCTGGCTTGTTGTTCATTATGAATGGGTCTTCTTTGTAAAAAGGATAACATGCTGTAAAAAAATATTCTGATGAGAGAAGGATAAGAGCAAACATTGTCAAAATAAATAAATTCAGTCATTTTGGACATGACAATTGTACAGCTATGCATGACAGCAAACATTAGAATGAAAAGAGAGATAACAATTTTGGATATTAGAAATTCTATCTTCTTTTTCATTTAATTGTGATGATTATTCATTGGTGTGGAGAGGTGGTGGTTAGGTAGCCTGCAAATTTTCACCATAGCAACTTGAAAGGAAAAATATACTGGTGGCTTCGATTTGCAGAGGAAATATGATTTTAAGTGGCGCGATCTATCGAGACAGAAAATTTTCATTTCTTTTAGTTCAGTCGCTTTAACGTTCCTCTTCTTCAATTCTTTTTTTGGTCTGCCTGCGTCTGCCATTATATCAGTCAGTATATTTATTCGTATATCAGTCATACATTAAATTCATGGAAATGGTGAACTTTCAAGTTCTGCCCTATGCATATTAATGTTTCTACTTCAAACTAATAAAAAACACAAACCTAGGGTGTCTGGGGCAGTTGGCATAAGATGACCCCACTCCAGAGTTTTTTCAAGGGCTACAAGAGGATCTTCAATCTTGCTGAAGGCTGTAATATCTGCAACTGACTGACCAGATGTCCCAACAACAAGTCGACTGCCTAATTCAAACATATGTGGATTTGTTGCTCCATGAAAAGTAATGTTTTTTGAAGCCTATAAAGAAATAAAACATTTTTTTAGAATAGAATGAATACAAATCTCATCTCAAATCAATGATTTTAGGGTGAAGATTTGAGTATCATTGGTGAAAGTATAAAGACCAGTAATTTGAGTGTAATGTTCCATAATTTCTGCTCAAACTTGGTTTTCCCTGGCCCCGTTTTCTAGACATTCTTGAGTGAGATTCTCAGAAAATATTCTCAAAATTTTACTTTTAAAAAATGATGATTAGTCATCATTCAAGAGAGTAAAATGTGATAAAAAGTCTGTATCATCACAAAGATGCATTGTCTCTTGGTTTCACCATCAATTCAAAGTGTAAATCAGAGAATCTGTTTTTATCTTACCTTAGGGAACATGCAAAAATGTAACGGCTGCTGAGGTAGAGAATTATTTGTAGGATCAAAAGCTCCGGGCATCAATTCAACATCAACACTGGTCTGTAAAAATTCAACATTGCAGTTAGTTTTTGCCTTGCATTGTAACTCCTACAGTTCCGCTTGCAGTTCTTTTTTGCTGTTTGTAACTACACATATATGATGACATATCATCAATAACAGTTGAAGAGCTAAAAATTTAATTTGTGAGCTATTTTAACTTTAATTTCTAAAACCGAACACACCTCTGACGTTATCTATCCAACGTTGTATGCACTTCTTTACTGTCATTTAGCTCATTATTCATTTTATTTTATTTAGTTTGTTCCTGTTTGTATTCTTGCGGTCTTTTTGCTCTTATTATGACCCTTTTGTCCCTTATTACTGTTATTTCCCTTTGTTAATACTGACACTCATTACCCGATAAAAGCCCTAAAATTATAAATTGTACTGCCATGCCTACAAACTTAAGAGATCATAAATAAAATCTGAACGAACATACCGATAATTGGTTTAATATATCATCTAATTGTCGAGCGGCAAGAAGATTCGCATTTATATTATCTTTTTGAGTTGTGTTTCCAAATTTTGCAAAAATGTCTGCTTCAGGTTCTGACTGTGAACGAAAAGAATTTCCTGAAAATATGAAAAAGAACGGATGAGCTGATGAGCAGGTTGAAAATAATTGTGTGATAAGGTTCATTACTTCATGAGGATCATACATATGATTGAATCAGGAAAAAAATAGTGAGGTGTACGGTTGATTATTTAGAGACGAGTTCTAGGAATCATTTTTGCCTGTCATCTTCCACAGACAAAACCTTAAAATATCCAATGATGGCGGTATAATTGTTTATCAATACATATGGAAAAAAAAGGAGAAAAAAATCACCATTCAGCGAAAGAAAAATGTAACCAAAGAATGAACAGGGAACTTTCCTTACTGTAGAATATTTTTTCTGAAAATTATGTAAGTAGGCCCAAAATAATCCTACTCAATTTTTACTTATTTTGTCAAGGAATAGTCTCTCCTATTTTTTGCCTCACCAATGTACCCCTAAGACTTGCAGCTTTCAGACTAGCTGGAAAATACTCTGGGATTAATTGGCATTGCTCATAAAGACTGCTCCTTTCCTCCCTTATCTTCATTTATAAATTGTTTACCTTTAGTTTAATATCACTGAAAAATCTAAGTATGAACTTTCCGACTGCTAAACAACAGATACAACTGAGGATCTTATAATTATTACCGGCAATCAAAAAATGTCATTAATTTAATTATGTGAAAAATGTATTTCAACCTCTTTTGTAAAAAAACAATGTAAAAGACTTAAAGGGTTTCCTGTGAATTTAAGGATGCAAATATTTTAGCTCTTGAAAATGGAAGATTTGAGGTGGAAAACATACCTGCTACAATCACTCGAACAATTCTACTTTGATCAGCAGGGTTCCCAATTAGACCAGTGGCCCAGTCTATAAACAATTCAATCGGAAAGACCGAGTCTGATGAACCTACTAGATCAAAACCACTGACTAAAACTAACAATCTGAAAGAAAGAAATGAATTTTCTCTTAGGCACGGAAAAAATGAAAAGTAAAAGATTACAGGAGAAACCACTTTAAAAAGATAGAAAAGGCAACATACTTCACAAAAATTTAAAACAGAACTTCCACATCTTCAAAAAATTGCTCAAAGGACAACTGTAATCAGAAAACGACAAAGTTATACATTTCAAAGCAACTCGGATCAACAATTAGTTTCCAGACTTTACTTAATGAAAGTCATCCTGAGGTTTTCATACATTCTTAATTCGCTTGAGTTGCCAACCAAATTTTGTTCACAGCTTCAGTCACTCCAACTTTTGTTTGAGTATGGTTTTAGCAAGTCTTGGAACATTTACATGCATATGAAGGTTCAGACCTTAAGACAAACAAGTAGCTAACTAAGTCATTGCATCAGAGCAGACAGTCCATATTGGACTGACAGCACAGAAATTGAAGCTTTAGAGGCCACGCCTAATTTGTACCATTGAGATGGATTGTAGAAGAGCTTACTTCGGCGGCACACATATGATGTCTTAGGCGCCATCGATGGACTAGGGACACTGAAACAATGGAGGTAAGCACCTGTCTCAATTCTTCAGCTCCCACTTTTTAAGTCGACAACCCTAGCTTCTAATTAATGCTCACCTATCATTTTGAACGTGAGGAGTTGAATAAATAGGATTTGTGGGAGAGGGCCAGCATACATCCTCCACTTGAAACTTGCCACCGGTAGACGGCTTGCCAAGAACAGCCACGACGCAACCTGTTACAAGTTCGTGAACATTTAGACTCCCTATAAGGGGCATTCGTTGTAATTCATCTTCCAAAATTAATTTGTCTTCATCCGATACAAAGTGAGTCCGCTTTGGTAGAGGCATCAATTGGTTCTAAAAACAGAAGAGGAGAAAAAATTGAAAATAGGTATTCATTTGCACATTTTGAAAATTCTCATCATATTTTAAAATCTTGAGTTCACTTTTCATTTCCGGGTAGGTTATTTTTTCAACAATATATGTTTAAAATGATTTAGAATCTCACCTTTACAAGACGAAATTGGAGGTTTTTTTTAAAGATTTTTCCTTTAATACTACGTTTGTAAATACATACCTAGTACCTGATTTTTCCTTATAATTTGATACAAGCGTTAGTCAATTATTAAAAATGAATTTAAGTTTCTCAAGAAACTGGAGTGTTAGGATTGAATATTTTACTCTGCTGTCTAAAACAAAGTAACAGCTAGTAGACTACCACTTTTAATTTAGGAACTACTTCAAATCCCTTACGGCAAAAATCTTGGATCAACAGGTATCACATGTCACCCTTATTTTACTATCTGAATGTTTCTTTTACCAATTTTCTGTTAATTTCATGCAGTTTGTGTTCATTTAATTATGGTATTTTGGGCCTTTGATCAATCTAAACGTCTCATGGAAATAGGTAGTTCATGCACAATAAGCTGAGAATCTTTTAGAAAACTAGACATAATATAAAGCAAAAGTACAAAACTATAAGTCTCCATTGCAGTGTTTTAAAATTTTCACTTCTATTTTATTTTTTCATGGAGAAACAAGTCGACTTTTGAGCTTGAAATGTATACAACATATTCTGCTAACAGAGAAGACAAATCAAGGAAGTTTTCAAAAAATTATATGGAATAGTTTTTTGAAGAGAAAATAAAGTATGACAAGAGGTCTACAACGTTGCAGATGGAGATGCGTGGTTTTGTACTTCAACCATCAATATGCCTCAACTTTAATGATTGCAAGAAACAAGTTTGCAAAAATTATTTCACTCTGAATTCAAAATTGGGTTACATTATTTGACTTGCACTCTAGAAATCAAGTGCACTGAAATTTGGTTTTAAAATAGCCAAAGATGGTTTTACAATGAAACATAACGTTGATACTTACAGAATAAGTCACATTTTTCGATGCAGAGGAGCAGAAATTTGAAATACATTAAAAAAATTAAAAGAAAGAAAAATAAAGCATATCCACTTGGTACCTACATCTTCACTAATTTCTTTGAGGATACTCGGTTTTAGTTCCTGATGTTTAAATAGAGTGCCTACACAAATGCAACTATCATCGCCTTCTTTCAGATCAGTAAGTCGCTTCACTGCATACTTCTTTCCTGTAAAATGAAGACATAAAAATTAATGAAAATGATAAAGCTTGAATATATTTCTGCTGAAGGTCTACAGTGACATGTCAAGATTTGATTTGATTTGATTTTCTGGATCTCAGCTTTTGGCATTAAAAACACTTCTATCAGAGTTTGAAATGATAACTTGCTAAAATCTAAAGAGAAATGGACCTATGGACCTGAGGAGCGATGCTCATACATTTGAAATTATAAAGTGAGGTGATTCACTTTATATCTTTTAAAAACGATTGTAGGGGTTACTTTATATCGCCTAAAATCAAGAACAGACGTCATATTTTGTACAAGATGGAAAGCTTACCCCATTTTTTTTCAACACAAGCTAGGAGCCATTCCCTCATTTTATTTAAACGAACAGCATACAGATTAAAGAACTGGCGATAATAATCTCTTTCTTGGAGCCGAAAAGGCGCTGACAAATCTTTGTATTCGCAATCCAATCTCTTCACTTCACCGGAAGCATCCATGTCTGCTATACTAGGTGACATTTTCGGCTGAAAAACAAAAATTGAAAGAAAACATTATTTTAAACAGTAATATGTACCAATGAAGAGGGTACTTAAATATGATTAAGGGTAGCATGCAGTAGTCTATCAAAACTAATTGAGCTCTTTGTCCAAGTAGGGTACAACGTTGGACAGAGAATGCAATGTCATTTCAGCCGATACGTAACGGTCAAATGTATTTCCTATTGCTCCAGAATAGACGAGGTTATAAGAATAGGTTCTGAATAATAAATTCCGTCCCATATTGACACTTACTTATAAAAGAAACAAAAACTGAATTCCAAGTTATTGTTATTCATACTTACCAGCATGCAATGGTCGAATGATTACTTTAATAATTTACACGAATCCAGCGCAGAACAGACTTACTGAGAGAAAATATAGATGACAGAGTAACAAAGTTAATTATTGAAAACAAAAGTACGTGATTTAAAGCGGAATACTTACGATAATCTAATGATAATTTAAAAAGAGGCTGATGACAGATAAGTTAGTGATCAACCAAACCCATGCTTCAAAATCAAAACAAATCTCACAAAAAGAAAATCCGCGGGATTTTCTATACTTCATCAACCATCAGATTTTGCCAACGTTAAGTGGCTCGAAATGTATCATTCACCAATTGCATAATTTTGTAAACATTGTCGTGCACGGTTCAATTGGTTCAATCCATGAAAGAAATAGACTCGTTCAATTCTCCGGAAGATTACTTCATCACCGTTTTTTTAAATTCTGTGTTAATTTTTCTTGTTATCATGAACCGTCTATAGTTCTTGAAATGGCAGGCAAAGCATTTCAACTAAACCGTAAAGGTTCCGTGTTCTTCACCAAACAATTGTAAGTCAATCACCTAACCTCTACATTTGTCACATTACTCACATTTTCGATGAATCCAGGTGTATTTCGACTCCTAAGTATTTCCACTCTAACTCTTTTGACTTCATTAGCTCATTTTCGCCCAGCATTTTGTTTTACCTTATTGTATGAGCACTGTTTAATCACTAATGGATGCAACATGCTCTGATGCGACACGCGATGAAGCTCTCTTGCGATATGTCAAAGAATTTGAGGTTTTCTACAGGCTAAGTTTTGACCAGATCTGTTAGACTTAGATTTAGCATTTTTCTGTCTTAGATGCATTGATGGCTGTTCTTGCACACTTCAATGTAATATTACTTGTCTGCGTAACTCAGTAGTCAACCTCCGAGAGAGAGTTTATAATGTACCTATCATAGAGTATTATAGAGTTGCAATGTCCCACTGGCTGATTATTGAAATTGGTGGACAAAGCGATAGACAAAGAAAACGAAAAGGATACGGAGGAATCCTATTGATGGAAGGGGGTGGTAGTAATGGACAATGTAGGTAGGTAATAGACTACTTAACGGCACCCCATGAGAGACCCTATAGTCAGTCCATAAGTTTCTCCCCTAGTCTATGACAACCAACCATTTCGACCAATAGGATCAGTCCATACTCCTTATTTCTCCTTTGTCTTTCAATCTCAACAATCGGGCTGCAGGAGCGCTGATGAAGTCACTATTTTGTCTAACAACCTAAGAGTAGTGTGGAGCGACTGGCTGTGACATATGCGTGGAGTCCCACCTCTGGGCTTCGGTCAGAAAATACAGGTACAGAATATATTTCATGAAAACTTAGAGTTTCATACATTATTGAATTTATTATGACTTTGTTCAACATAATATGGCAAAATTCACAAAAATAATTGTAGCTATTAATGAGTAAATCCCGGGAAACCACCCGTGGCCTGCGATTCTCACACGAGCCGCTGTGTTGAAAAAAGCCGTTTGGTTTCACACTTTCTGGCAAACAAGGGGCTCGGAATGGTTCATTCATAGATTGACCTCATCGGCGTTCCAGTACATTACGACCTTATTGTACTCCATGGTACCTATGTACAAGAGGGGTATTCTTTCACACGCTCTCTTTCTTAACTGACTTGCGTCATTTTGTTTGCAAATTAGAGGACTTGATGATTTCTCTGGATGGCTTGTTTAATCATTTGGCAGTACAGTATTCTGTGGCGTTTGGTTCCCTATCAGGCGAGGTTCTGTTAAGCAAGTGCTGGAAACTGTAGCCGTTCATGCTCTATTCATATCCACCACTCCATCTTGGAATTATCATCGCCCCTAATTCAGTGACTCTCGAGTAAGGTAGATTGAAGAATGAAACTGATTTACCTCGCCCACCTCATACTACTGAAAAATTATCTTACATAATAATTGGGCAGATTTAATCAGACCAGCCTAACTACACACACACACACACACACATTACCTACACACATGCCTAACACACATGCCTGTTTCACATTGCCTAATTTTCTCTTCTGTTGTATTTTATCGAAGAGAAATGAACCACTCCCTCAAAGTCTCTGTAAATTTCTTTAAATCATAAAGAATTAGTTCCCTCTTTAAACACTAAACATCAAAGAAAACGAGGCAATTGTTGGATCCACTGGGACTAATCCTGGTCAATCCGTCAAACTTCTGGACGTATTTAAAACAAATGGAAGTATATCCATTTTGACCTGCGCCCTATCATGCATGTACTCTTATGGATTGCAGGGCTTGGGTCAGAATGGATATAACTCCTTTCAATTTCAATGTGTCCTTCTAGAAGTCTCTTTTTTTTAAGGTTTATTTTGAACACCCTGAGCCAAAGAAAAAAGTCATCAGGCACCATCTTATCATCACATAAAATGGTCAGCAATTCATAGGATCTTTCTAAAATAAAATTCATCCCCACTTGATTTGTTACAGGTCCAAGAAGCAGAAACCTTGGAAAAGCTTTTCAACCAGTGTTGATGATGGCTCAACAGTCAATCAGAATCTCACATGTGCTTTTAAGCAACCCCCACTTTCTGAGCCACTGCCTGGCCTACCCAAAGCTATTTATGCCTCAGCCAGTGATGACGAACGAGGCACAAAAATCACAACGTTACCGAATGGCCTAAGGGTTGCTTCTGAAAATCGTTTCGGGCAATTTTGTACTGTTGGAGGTAACTGAGTGTTTTTCATTTTTCTTAACTTGCTAGGCATGCTCTCAATTTTTGTCCTCATTGCACTTTTCTGGAAGTTGAGGTTTTAATGGAAGGAGGATTACAAGTTGCTCAGTCCGAGAGCCACACACCAGAGATGTAACAGGAAAAATTTGGTATTTCAAAATTTATCATCGGTATTGTATTTTTCAAAACGGAAAAAGCCAATTTATGGACATTATCCTTCAAACAGAGAAGCAAAATCATTGAGATTTTTTAAGAAATTATGTCAATGAGTTTTTTAAGCATGAAATCTTACGAAAGTCTACCCTGTTGCAAGTCAATATATGTCCTTTTCAAGTTTAGCTATCAATACATCCTAGGTAACTAATTTTGCTGCGAATAAACACTGAAGAAAATTCTTGAGAGCAAGAAGAATTTATTATGCATTTTATTTTATATTCTGTCTCTTATGTTACGTTCAATCTCTCTTTCAGTGGTAATTGATTCTGGATCAAGATATGAGCTACCATATCCAAGTGGAATTTCTCATTTTTTAGAAAAGTTGGCTTTCAATGTAAGTTTCTTTCAGTCGTTTCCCTTGAATTTTTTTGTGCAAAAATGTCTGCAAAGTAAGTGAAATACGTTTTTGCTATCTCTTTAACAGTCAGAATAACAGCAGTATTTCATCAAAGCATGTAAGATTATCCCATCACTTAAACTAACAACTCTGAAGAACGTAAACTTCAATTTTTTTTATCTCTTGAAACAGCAGAGCCAACATTCAAAGTAAGTAATAATAAAAATAAAATGTAATATGCCCTCTCGTTTGAGAGCAGTGCCAGATTTACTGATCCCTCTGTTGCAAAGGCTCTTATTAGCTCAGTAAGATGATTGATGAAGCCTTATGTTTGTCTATCTGACAAGGTAGGACAAGAAGTAATGTAGAAGAAGTAGTAGAGAGAATATAGCTACCCAATGGGTCAGTTGAGTCACTTCCTTTATTGTGTCATTTGACAGTATTATGTGACCTAAGTTTACTATATTTCCTCTCAACTGAAGGGGTCATAACCAAATCCAAGTCATATGGCTCACACAACTGAGTAATCAGGAAGCTCTAATCAACCTCAGTCTTGCCTCATCTTACTTACAAACCCAAAATTTCAACAGTCTGCTTGCAGTTTTAACAAATGCATTTCCATCTTAATTATTTTGATTACTCCTAGACACAAAAAAGCTTATTAACCTGTCAACATCGACTTGTGTAGCAATGACCTGATTACTTGAGTAGGCTGAACCTGTTTTTTCTTAAGTGTTAAGATTCTGCCTGATAGATTCTTAGAAATTTTCAAAATTATGTTTCTCATTATTAATTATTTTTCCCTCTATTCTCCTAGTCAACTTCTCAGTATGCTGACAAAGACAAAATTTTACTAACATTGGAAAAGCATGGAGGAATTTGTGACTGTCAGTCTTCCAGGTAAATATGAATGATCTTTACACCTTTGCAATCCGTATTATTGCTAGATTCTTCATTAGAAATAATTGAAAACATTGTGCATACAGGCCTTGAAATTTTTTATTACAGAGATGATAGACTTCTCCCCTTCCTCTTTCCCTTCTTATTTTTAATTCAATGACTTTCAATGACACTCACACTCAATGTGTTAATTTATATGAGATCGAGCTCTTCTGATTTTATAGTCCCTTAATATATTTTAAACTTAACAGTGACTTAAGTAGTAGTCAGACTTTATCGACTTTCAATTAAAGAAAGGGAACTTTCTGCACCAAAATGTTGAAAGTGCAGTGTTTTCTTGCAATGTCTGAAGACTTTGAAAGAATGAGGTTTTAAGTATGTGGAAATATTTGAAGGATTTTCCCTCATCTTCAACCATTGATGTGGTTACAGTCTTTTAATTGTGTGCATGTAGGTAATGTGCAGGTGCACCTGTCATGGTGAGTGGTCTCTCAGAGACAATGCTGTCGAGAAATGCCGTCTCCTTGAACCTTAGATAAAGTGTAAATACTAGGGCTAATATTGAATATAGGAGTGCTGGTGTGGAAAGCGTGTTGTGTTTGCAAAACTAGGTGTACTTCAAGCATTCAGACCGTGCAGCTGAAGTGAGGATACTGTTATGCTCAAGCTGTTGAAAATTTAAAAATTAGTGCATCTGTTGCAGCCTGTGTTTGACTGTCAACATCCAAGGATTGAGATCCTAGGATTACATGATCAAGGAGATTTTACACTCTTGATTTCTTTTTTGAAAGTTGTACTATTATCTACCATTCACCCATATTTTACGTCTTGGCATTTTTATCCTTTAATGTTTTATTTTTAAAATAGAATTTTTTACAAACAGCTCCTTAAAATAAGTATGTACTGCGATTTAATTAAATTTGTTTTATTTCGTTCTTGAGCCAGCCCTGATTACACTATGCTAGTGTGAAAATGCATTCATTTCCATGTGGAATTTAGCACTCGTTTACTTTCATATGAATTTCAAATTGCTTTTTTTTGGCATCAAAAATTTTAGATAGTTAACATTTTGGCAGGTATTGGATGAATCAGAACCAAAACAGTATGTAAACCTATACTCCTCCTCCCCTTCAATCAAATCTTGTGCATCCATATTGCCCATGTTTAGTAGATCACACTCAACGCATTCTTTATTGTACTAAAATTACTATTGAAAACTAGATAACAACCCACGAAGTCAGAAAAGTCCTTTGTTTTTGTTGCATTTCATCCCTAGAAAACCTCGTTTCTTGTTTTCTGAATGCTTGAACTATTAGTGTTTTTTATAAAATTTTTACAGGGATACTTTTGTCTATGCAGCTTCAGCAGACAGAAGAGGGCTAGATCCTGTCGTACAAGTTTTAGGAGAGATCATTCTACGGCCTTTAATTTCATCGGAAGAAGTAAGCAAATTTCCAGAGTGTATTTTTATCAAATTCCTTCAGCCAAAACTATGGGCAGTACTTATGCAGCATAGTGATCAAAAGTGAAAAATATTAAAAGTGCTTCTTGTTCAATTTAGATAGTTCTTGGGAAATTTAGTTTGATTACTCCTGACACGAGTTTGCCGCAAGTGCAGATTGAAATATGTCTGTTAAAAATGAATGGATTTACTTAAATATTTTAATTTGTAATATTTTAAAGGATTCGAGATCTACTCTATGTTAGAGTTCATTGAATTAAGAAGTGTTGGTGAGTTTGTGTTCAAGAACCAGATAAATGAGCCACTCATTGTACCTTAGTGCAATTCAGTTCTACCCAAACCTCATTGTTTAAAAAATTTACTTGATAATTTTTCCTGTCTTTCTAGATTTCTATGACGAGACAAGCCATCAGTTTTGAACTTGAAAATCTCAGAACTCGCCCTGAGCAAGAGCTGCTGCTAATGGATATGATTCATGCTGTGCGTTTACTTCTAGTTATATAATATTATTTTAAGTTGTTAATGTTAAAAGTTTAATAATTCTCATCAACTTCCGAATCACTGCATGAGCAGTCATTCTAGTGCGGCATTTAAACAGCTAAAACACCTATTCCCTAAGAGAGCACTTGGAGATAAACCATACAATGTATAAAATTAAGAGAAGGGGTTACATTATTTAAAAAACAATGCCTGAAGAGCATATATTTTAGACAGAGGTTGAAGGTTTCTTAAAAGGGGCAAAATACGTCAAGTGAGACTTATACAACCTCTTACTTTTTTGTAATTATCTCTTTATTTCTGCTTAGTTTAGTTTTTCACAAAAATTCTCGAGATTAAAACTTTTAAACCGAAAAGATAGTAGCCTGTGTGGACAATGAAAAACTAATCGGTAATTATAGAAAATAATCTCTACTCTTTAACATACAAGAAGCTCATTTTGATATTATTTGGAAGCATCAAAAAGGTTCTGGATGAGAGTCCTTTAATTTCTGCAGAGAAAACCTTTAAACTTCTTTCATAGACCAGACTAATGATGCTCAGTACTTGAATAAAATTCTACAATTCAGAAACCAACTTGTTTGATTATGTATATTCCTCCTTATAGAACAAAGTTTATATTAAATTATTCTATTGATAATGTCTCCTTAAAATGATATGAAAATAATATGTATCACTTTATGGTTTCTGACCAAACATTTACTCTGCTTTTTTAGGCAGCGTACAGAAACAATACATTAGGTCTACCAAAAATTTGCCCTGAAAGCAACATTGAGAAAATTGATCGCTCAGTATTGTTCACATACATTAAGAACCATTATACTCCAAGTCGTATGGTTGTCGCTGGAGTTGGAGTAGAGCATGATGCACTTTTGGAAAGTGTAAACAAGTAAGTTGCAATTCAGATTTAATCTTTTGAAAATCCCACTCATTGCAATGTAAGGTAATGAAATGCTTCAAGCTCTAATGTATTTTTGTGTTTTACCGGCTAAGTTTGACCAAAGTCATAGCTACAGATTACTGATGCTAAAACTTCACTGGTACAAATTTTTATGACATTTTGAATTTTGTTCTCTCTTGATTTTAACCTCAAAACACATAACTTTTGTTTAATGTAAAATTTGGGCATATCTCTAGTCTTGTTGATCATGATTTTCACTGTAAAAGTAAATTTAATTCTAGTAACCTGGGTTCAATCAACTTAACAGCCTTATTTTTTTTTTAGAAGCATCATCATAATGGACAAAGCCTGATCTAGAAATAATCCTCACATGTTTTCTCTTCAAAATCTAAAGCAGGAAACAATTCACACAACGGAAAGTTCAGAAATCAAGCCCCAACAAAAAATTAACAAATATCTGCAACACAGATCGAGTGGAAGTTAAATTATACAAATAAAGTCATTTGCATTGTTGTTGTTTATGTATGTTAATTGCAAACGTTTATTTCTTTTTTAGGTGTTGATTTTGAGACTTTCGGTCGTGTGATTCGTTTTTCTTGTGAAACTTTGAAGAGATAACAAATTTTATCACATAGCCCTTTAATTCATACCTTATCCAGAGGCCCTTTTTTGATCCTGTAGTTCATGTCAATTTCCATGTTTCAGATACTTCGTTGAAGAGAAACCCATTTGGGAGGAAGATAAAAGTCTTGTTATACCAGGTGAATCTTATGGAGTCGATCAGTCGATAGCACAATATACTGGTGGTTTGGTGCAGGTACAAAACTTTTTCATTCTTTGATTGTCAAAAAAAGGTAGAGGAATGGCATCTGAAGCTCTTTCATATTAATAATGATGGAGCTTTCCAGGGAGTAAATTATACTAGATCGCCGAGCGGACATCTTGTCTGGGATTTAAAAACATTTTCCCTCCTAACTCACTCAAGATCCTAAGATTTGCTTTCCTTACTCTCCCTTGTTTTCAAAAAGGTAAGATGTAAACATCGACTAAATGGACCAGTACTGTGCTTGAGCTTTGCACAAAGGCAAAAAGCTCTTGCTGTCTGAACATCAACCTGTATCTCAGTGTGCATGAACTATGCAAAAAGGTGCGAAGTATTTTACTGAAGCAGCACTGAAAATTAAAAAGACATGCAAATTAAAAGCATGCTTCAAATGTGCAAGAATATACAGTGGAGCCCGTATACAACGAAGTTCACGGTTCCCAGAAAAACTTCGCTATATCCAGAACTTCGTTAAAAGCGGACTCGTAAATTGTATAAACAAACGGACAAACCCTAACCTACGAAAGTGACCGACGTCAACGAGACGCTCGGGCGCTCATGTGCGGCAGCTCTGGGAAACACTCAATGATTGCGCTCCTTGCAGTGCAGAACCTAACTCCATGAAACGCCTCAGGAGTTGCGTAAAACCCGGTTACGAGTGGCGGTAGAATCCGGATCCTACCTGCTTTCAGCATTCGTATCCAAGAATCCTCTCAAACGCGAATACAACGCCTCTCCCGGAAAGCTTTCTGGAGAGGCTCCTGGAGAAAAATGACGAAGATGAATCCTGCTAACTGGGGACATGGGATGAATCGGCGCGCTGCCGGACTCCCCCCTCCCCTCCATCGCAGACGCGTGTAAGTGTGAGAGAGTGAGGTGTGAGACATGTGCGGCAGGCTGCGCAGTGAGTGCTCATTTCGTTATCGCTCACTCTCTTTTATTCATAACTTTGTGACTCCGCGTCTACCACATGTATTACTGTAAGCAAGCGGAACTCTTCTAGAGAGCAGAAAATACTGAACACTCTAGCGGAAATGGCGGCAAATTACTTCGTTATACGCGAGGTGTCACTGCTGGGACTTCGTTAAAGGCGGGCTTTTCTACTATTGAGTGTATATGGAGGAACTAGGAAAACGAAAATTACTTCGTTTTATCAGAAACTTTGTTAAAAGCGAGTTCGTTATATACGGGCTCCACTGTCTGCTGAAAGTTCTCTTCAAGAAATCAATGTCTTTCAAGTAGATTTGGAACTTTTCCAAGTTTTCTTTGGGGCCAGATACTGTCTTAAGTTGTAGCAACAGCTTTGAAATCAATCCCAGTGTGATAAAAAGGACTTTTCCTTGAAAATAATCCGAAAATAAAGATTTGGAAATGCTCCTAAGTACATAGAGAAATCACCAAATTAAAAAAAAAAAAAAAAAAAAAAAAAAAAAAAAAAAAAATGTTTTCCAAATCGCTGTTGCAAGGTCTTCTTGCAAAATTATGTTGTTTAATTATGCTCGTTAAAATTTAGGGGGAAGGAGAGGAGTCCCGACTTTCCTAATATCCCTTGTTTTCTGTAATGTGATCCCTGATTCTCTACTTTTAGCTCCCTGGCATTTTTTTTTATTGTGTTCAAACTTCAATATGTACACTTAAAATAAATGTCGTGAAGGTCAAATTTTTGTTTTAAGGTTGTATAATTTCACTAGAAGACAGTAAAACAACTTCTCAGACAGTAGCCAAGTTAAGATTTTAAAACTATTTAAATGTATAAATCCATGGTAATTATTTTAAGGTTGTTGAATGTGCCTTTAGGAAGAATGTGAGATTCCTCAATTTGCGGGGCCATCAGGCTTACCAGAGTTAGCACACGTAATGATAGGCCTTGAAGGATGTTCTCATCAAGATTCTGACTTTGTTGCTATATGTGTTCTAAACATGATGATGGGAGGCGGAGGTTCATTCAGTGCTGGTGGTCCAGGAAAAGGGATGTACACCCGTCTGTACACTAATGTCCTAAATCGGTATGTTAAATTGGATTATTAAGAAATTAATCCCAGAATATTTTATTTTAAAAAATATATAGGTATATTAAAAAAGAAAAAAAGAAGATTCGTAAGGCATTAGATTTAAAGTCTTTCATTTTTCTGTGCTCACTACTGACCATTTAAATATATCTTTTTGGAAAGGAGATAATAGAAACCATCTGTGTGATGAAGTAGAAAATTAATTCGTTCCCTCTATAGGAACTCCTTAAAAAAAAAAAAAAAAATAGCTGCAAATAAACAATTTTACTTATTAAGATCATTCCTAGTGTCTGTAACACACAAATATAGATGTGAATTAAAAGGATAAGCTTATTTGTAAAATACAACTTAAATTGGTAACAATACTGGTAACTTTAATTGGCCATGCAGCTCTAGATTTTTTTTTTTTTTCAATTTTTTATTTTCTTCTTTTTCTTTGTCTAAGTTGTTAGTTAAAGACCAGTTGCTGTTTCGATCCTGTGATTTTCCTTAGAGTATATTTTATCATCGATCCTCTGCAGAGACTTATTATTCTGGTCCCTTCAACTTTTTAGTCAATAATGCTCCCTGGAGTGTAAAGACCACTGAATTAGAAAACTTTAATTTCATTGGTTGGTTCATGTTTTAAAGTGAGGCAACCACAAGTCTGTTTTGAGATGGTTGGTTTCTGTGATTTGTCTCGCTTCAAATAATTTTGATGCGCCTTTACCTGTTTTGCTTCAGTTCAGAAAAGCAATTTTAAGCTATTTTACTTTCATATTGATCGGAAGCATTTCAACGGCGTAAGTCCGCAATCACATATCTCGTTTGCGGTGTCTGAAAATCTGCCTCTATGTTATTTTTTTAAAGGAGAACAAAGTGACATCACTCCTTGCAGAATTTTCTTCGCACAGAGAAGAAAAACATGGCGGTTTTAAAGAATTGCCGTTGAGTAGTTTTCTGTTTAAAAAATAATTTATGACAGGAAGTCTGCGACATAGCTAACCGAGTTATGTGATTGCTGACTTACACCGTCGATATCCTTTTCTGAATCTTTCTGAACCTGGACTTTGGTGTTTGTGATGTTGTAGCAAATCATCCTTATTTTTTTTATTTGTATCACTGCCCTATGTTTTTTGTCCATAGATACCATTGGATGTTTAATGCTACAGCCTATAACAATTCATACTCGGACACTGGGTTATTCTGCATTCATGCAAGTGCACCACCTTCTTACGTCCGAGATATAGTCAAAGTATTAGTAGAGGAAATGGTGACAATGGGAGGATCTGTACAAGCAGATGAATTAAGGGTTTGTATTTTCTGCTATTATTTTGATCTTATCTGGTATCCTTGTTTTATTCGACTCTCTTCCCATTTGTTCTTCAGTATGCACGTAGATCAGTAAGCCCTATAATTTCACCTATAAATACCTCTGAAGTGAGATTTTTAAGAAAAATGAATTAAAGGCAGTACTATTCTTTGTGCCATGGAACGAACACTGTAGTTGACTTAGTATAAAATGAATCTAGGAGTAGGACTGTCTGCCTCTGCTCAAAGCTGTTGGCCAAGAGTGGCCAGGAAACGGCCTTCTTCAAAATTCAAAATGGAAGTGTGCATGTAAGTTTCATACTAGTATCACCTCAAAGCCTACCTGAGATTCTACTCTTCACTTTTTTAAAAATTCCTTTTTCAATTCATAGGTTTTGTGCCGATTTGACTGGATTTTTTAAGCATTTGGTAATCAGCCAAAGCCCTCATTTTTGGAGTAGAAACGTACTCAAAGGCGTGATAAATAGTTTTTGGATCAAAATAATTTGGTTATTCCCTACATGCCTGTAGAAAAGCTAGACAAAAATAGAGGACTAATCTATTTTTGGATGGAGGGGGGGGGAGGGGTAAATTAGGGACCATTACACCAAATCGCTTGATTTGGTCAAAATTTCTGCATTTTTATATTTTTTACATACATCGAGAGGGTATACAAATGTTTTTGTGTCTCCAAAGAGATAGTTGAAAGGTAGAATTGACCTCTCTTTGCAGAATTTTCAGCGATTTTTACCAATTGCTTCAACTTAATTGGGAAGCCAGCATATAATTTGGCCTTTGATTTTGAGAGATTCTTTTCATAACAAAATTTCCTAGTAAACTTCCTGCAAGGAAGGAGAGACAAATAATCAGCTTGAAGTACATCTCTAGAAGTCTTCCTTTGCTTTAAAAATAGAGTCTTTACTAAATGAGTTCATTCACTTTTGGAGTGAGATAGAAGATCCACTATCTTGATAGCTGCATTTATATTTGATGGTAAACGGAAGAAAACTGATCTTCTGTCCATCTTTAAAAGAGTGAGAATTTATTTGGCAAGAACTCTGAAGTACGCAAATGATGGCAATGATCGCTGCCACTATGATTGAAAGTTGTATAAAAAATAGAAGAGTTAAATAAAGTTTTTGTTATTTTGAAAAAAACCTGGACCTGAGACTTCGGATGCCTCTTGCTGGCTATTCATGCTGCTCTGGTATTCAGGTTGGCTTGTTTGGTGGCTGCATTCGATTCAGCTTAGAGCCAATTTTCCTCTCGGTTTTAAAAAAGAAAAAAAAATTAAAATTAAATCACATTGAAGCTCGTGATGAAATTTAACTGTTAACTCATAGATCAAATTGAAGCATATTAAATATTAAGTCAATAATGTAACTTGACATAATTATATTAAACGATTCCATAAAGTATTCACTGTAAAGAGTTATACTTGGCATCATTATATCTCAAAGCTATATAATAATTTTGTTCATGATACTTTTGAATTGTCATGTCATTTTTACCTATTGCTCGGCAAATTTTCCTGTCAGTTTGCACATGGAAGTTATTTTACAACCTTTTTTCTGTTTCAGCGAGCAAAAACACAGCTCCAATCCATGCTGCTGATGAATCTTGAAGCTCGTCCAGTCGTTTTTGAAGATATTGCTCGTCAGGTCTTAGCCACAGGCCACAGGAAACGACCTGAACACTACATTGAACAAATAGGTAAGAACTCTCGTTGAAAAAGTAAATAATCTTAAAAAAATTGCAAAGCTGAAAAGAAATGTATACAGAAGAAAGGTGGATTCCATGGTCAATTTACATATCCAATCGCAAAATGTCCCTTTATCAGCGACTAGGGCATGTAAAATAAGTAATTAGACCTATTTTCGGCGCCAATTTCAATTTTGGGCGACATTTCTTTAATATTGAATGTGCGAGGGCTGTCCAATAAGTAAGTATCCTCCCCTTCTAAAATCTGTAGAAATGGCCAATTTTAAAAAAAACTTGGGCTCAAATTCTTCCTTAGGATATACTGAGTGCAGAAAAACAAACCACAACAAAATCAAACCATGTGCTGCCAAACGTGAGCCGTTTGAAGGCTCCGAGGACCGTCCCCGCCCAATCCGTGGGGATTCTATGTCCGCGACAGAAGAGGAACTTCTTTGCCAAAGCTTCAGTCGTTCATCCTTGCGAAAAATCAAAGATGTTATATGCAGGGTAAGGGGCTTACCCCACTTCTTCACATAGTCAACAGCTCGTTCCAAGCAGGTCTGGCACTGAGAGGACAGCTTATGGATGCCACGCACATAGAGGTCCTTCACCTGACTGGTGAAGAAAGTGTAGGACGGCATGTTTGACCTCTTCCACTGATTCAAAATGAACTCTCCCAAGTTTAGCTTTCCGATACGGGAATAAATAATAATCTGACGGTGCCAAATCAGGAGAGCAGAGAGGATGTGGGAATACTTCGGATTTAAAAGATGCCCAACAATCTTGAACAATTTGAAGCGGTAACTCCATGATAAACACGTGAAAAACACTGCCACTGGCCCAATTATTTTTAGGAACCCATAATGCCAAGGCATCATTATCAATGAACCCTCCATATTATATTGTAATCTGTGTTCACCGTGATTTTATGATCAATGCAGATTGTTTGTACCACTCGCAGGGAAAATTCAAATCATTACCTCCAAAAGATAATAGCAAAACAACTAGCTGCAATAGATGCTGATCAGACTTGAGTGTTGCGCACCTCGGCGCGTTCTGCTTTACATGGTCAGATTTTGTTGTGGTTCATTTTGTTGAACTCTGTATATCCTCAAGAAGATTTTAAGACCAAGTTTTTCAAAATTGGTCCATTCTTACAGATTTTGGAGGGGGGATACTTACTTATTGAACGCCCCTCGTATATCAATGCCATCAAGAATTTGGTAATTTTTTTATTTTTTTTTCACACATAAAGAACTAGTTCCTCAATTTCCTGACCAAGGAGGAGGATTTTAATTTTCTCTTAAATTAGCTAGTATTTCAAAAATGTTAAATTGTTTCCCAATCTTCAGATCAGCCTAACTATCTTTCGTCAAGGGCTGTGCCAAGATTTTAATTATTATGTGAGAGAACATTGGTGTGACAAACATTAAAAGGATAATCTTCAGATTTTTCTCCTTTTATTTTAAAAAATTTTCATGACCCACTCGCTCTCTCAAGACAGACCCAGATTCCATGTACTTTATGCTAATTTAATGCAAAATAATGAGCTTCTCTTGTAATATTCATTTAATGGGTCTGATGCTCGCAAGAGATACAGCCAACTGAATACAGCTTCTTAGAGTAAATTTGCTCAAAAATGACGCTAGGCCCATAAAAAACGTCTAAAATCCACTCCTTAGCGCGCAATCTCTGTAGTTTGTAACACTCTTTATCAAATTTACTCCGTTTGTGAGCAGTTTTGCTTGGTAGCTGGCAGTCAGGTTTGTCTAACATAAATAAACAAACCATCTCCAAAACTGTTATAAACCTTCCTTGCCTAAGATTTCACTTGATTCAAAGCTTTTGTTTTAGTAAAATGAAGAAAGAAAAAGGGAGGAAACGCTTGAAACTGATTGAAATCATACAGTAGAAATAGTTAGTGAAATCGTTTGTTTACTCAAGTTAGTCTCTCACACTCCTCTGCCTGTGCAAACCTGGTTGGCAGTGACTGAGAAGAATTGTCCACAAACGCAGGAAACTTGAAGAAGCACGTTATAAAACTATGCAGATTGCGCGCTAAGGAATATATTTCAGTCCTTTTTTACGTGCGGAACATGATTTTCAAGCGATTTTACCTGCCAAGAGTATATTTATTTGGCTGTATCTCTTGCCTGCAACAAGCCCATTTTTGTAGTTTTGAAAAAAAGGGAGTGCTTTTAGCTCACAGGAAGTTTCCTGGACTTTAGTGAATGATAACATCCCATGAACAACTAAGATGAAATATTGAGCTTCCACACGGGAAAAAAAAATTGCTGATTCAACAATTCAATTGCTGAAAACAGTGAGTGCAATGTTTCAACGCAGATTTTACAACAAAAAAATGCTACTTTAACCACATTGTATACTAATTTAACCACGGGGGTGGTTAAAGTTTAAAGTAGCATTTTTTTGTTGTAAAATCTGCGTTGAAACATTGCACTTACTGTTTTTAGCAATTGAATTGCTGAATCAGCAATTTTTTTTTTTCCGTGCATTTAAAAGCACATCACTGAGAAAGCCAAGATGGCACACAAAAATATGCCTTCGTCCTGAGGCACACTTTCAGAGGCGCGACCGCTCTATCCCTCTGCCGCAATTTCTTGTCCGGGTGGTCATGCATTTATAGTAGCTGCATGGACTATAAATCGTGGCAGAAGAGCTGCGAGGTTCAAAAGTGTGTCCAAGGCAGAACAGATATTTTCATCTTGGCTGTCTCGGCAATGTGCATTCAGATGGAGGCTCCAAATACGTAACAGTGAACTTGTTTTTTGTGGGTTGTTAATGTTCAGAAAAATCGTTACTGTGAGGTAAGCGCACTTTTTACTTTTCAGAAATGCACGAATGAAAAATTTCTGAACAAACCTATTGTATTACTAAAATGATTTTAAGGTCTGTTGAATTCGGTAGGAAAGTATCACAGTGGAATATCTTGCATTACCTTTTAGGTAGTAGACCTTCGAGAGACCTTGCAGTTTCTATTGAGAAATTTATCTAAAATCTATCGAAGTTTAATGGCTCCGAAATTGCATGGATTTAAAACAAAAAATTAATAATAATAGGAAGATAGTCCAATTTTCAACTGTAGAAACTGCTTCTTAAAAGTTGACCTGGAAGTTGCTCTGAAATCTTATCTTTGAACGTTCATTTTTTCCCCAGAAAATATTACGGAGGTTGATATCCAGCGGGTTGCTCAAAGATTACTCCGTGCTCAGCCTTCAGTGGCTGCTCGAGGTAATATTGCAACATTGCCGTCACTTGAAGCTGTCCAAGCAGGTCTTCAAGATGCGAATGGAAGAATGCCCAGCAGTAAAAGACTGTCCTTATTCCGATAGTTTATTAAAGTAAAATCTAGTTTGGAAATATGTTTCTTAATTTTTATATCCCATGTATGGTTGCCACTACTTCAACCATGAAGAATTTCAACCACTTAAATTTCAAATTTCCTCTATGCTTTGATGAATATTTTGATTTGACCTTTCAAAACTTTGATCCAAATCTGCCCTTGTAAGCGGAGTAATTTTTCCCCTCACTTTATTTTGTTGTATTGATTTGTTGCCTTTTCCTGTGAAATTAAATGTTACATTTTATACCAAGATTATGCTGTTGACTATCTCCTTATTTTTAAATTATTTCTACATGATATCACTGAATTTGCATGAATCTGCTTCGATTGTTCTTTATTAGTATGTTGCTGGAGTTTATTGAAGGACAAAGCCCATAAGTGCAGTTTTTACTATTTCAAGTAATGCGCATTCAAAGTTTCAAAATTACATGGAGCCTTATGGCTGAAAGAAAGTTCAAACTCACTTTTTGTTGATGCTTGAAAATTGGATTTTAGTCAATAATTTTTCACGGAATATACCTTAAGACTAGTTTTAGTCAAAATTATTAATATCTCAATTTTTTCAAAAACTGAACTTGGTATGCACCTTGTCCTCCAAGCTCCTCAGTGGGGCACTGAGCCTTCTGTTTTTTATTTAATTATCTGAAAGTACGATGTGAGTAGATTACATGGCGATTTATTGCATATTCTTAGGCCAAAATCTCGGATGAGCCGGCTATTTAAAATCCAAAGACTCAAGGAAATATCAATCAAGCCAAAATGGAAGAAAAATTATGGAAATGTTGCTCTACAGCAGTCAAATCGCTATTTCCTCTCGTTTTCCACTGATGATTGTTTAAAAAAAAACAGTATTTCAATATGAAACTGTTGCTTGCTAACTACAGATAACATGAATGAGATTAGATTCTTTGATTCTGAAGATATGGTCTCAACTTTCCTATTTTTTTCATGTACAAGTAGCAGGAAGACATTTGACGGAAGTCGTAGAGAGACTCATGCTCGCTTCTGGTTGGTGCCGGTTGACAATATTTGGTTTGGCGCGAAAACGGGGCGCTGTAATTTTGCGGAAAAGTTGCGCCTTCTGAACTGTGTAAATCCCGATTTCTGATCTACTTTATTGCATTTTTAATGTGCACATCACGTTCTACGCACCATTTATGTTCAGAAAAATGTATTTAAAAGTCAAAAAAAAAAATGTTTTATGTTGTTTGTCAAAATTCGTTCATGGTTTGGTGACCCACTTGATTTATTATTTTTGCTTTGTTTAAGCAATCATGACATTTTTCCTTTTTTTTTAATTTAGTTGTAGCCCAACATACTGTTTTCGTTACAAAGTGGTCCTTGGGGTTTACATGAATTTTTAAAGGTGTTGTAAAGAGAGGGAGAAATACAGTATGAGCAGACGAATGTACCTACTCATTAACTTACCATGCCATCATACAACATTTTCAGAATGACCCATTGATGTTAACCATGGATTATACCAACTAGAAAATTTAAAAATTTCAGACTTGGCCTGCGCTTTCAAGTCTTTGTGAAATAGATATTATGATTTTTTTGATGCTACAAGATAGCTGTAAGAAAAGAAGCTCCCTAAAATTTTTTGTGATCACCCTTAATATTTAGGAAAAGTTCCTATACACTGCTCCTAGCTTGTAATGAATATAGTACCTCAGAGCAAAATTTTGAAACTTTTTCACACGTTTACCCAGAGGAAACGCACGCTATTTTGTAATCGGTGTGATTTCATTCTCTGCAAACACAAAAAAGAATTTGCAGGTGTCTGAAATTTTATGAATTTCGTGTTTAACTGAAAACTACTGAGTCAATTGAACACGAGAATACCCCTGGTTCATGAATTGAACAATTATTGGAAAAGATATGACAAAATTATCTAATCTGCTAAAATACGTGTGTTTCAATGGGAAATGCCGCCAGATGACGTCACCAGGCGGTGCATTTTCTCACTTTTAAATCTATTTTTACACTATTTCCCATGTCAGAAAAATATTATACAACATATTGTGAAATCAGCTCTTTAAGCACTTTAGAATGAAGCAATAAAAAATGTGCATGCAAATTCTCTATTGGCTGATTTGAGGCGGCTAAACATTTTATTCCATGCTACTAAAAATTCAGCCCATCGATGTTGAATACTTCGACTTTAATCAATAAAAGCTTGAAAGGTAAATACTTAATTTCTAGTATGAAAATTCGCTCTTGTGATACCTCATTCCACAGGTAATCTGTAAGACATTGACAGACACAATTGATTTCTTTTTCACTTAATGGTGCTTGTGAAATGCGCATCTTTCTGTGAAGTTCTGAGGGTGAACATAGCCAAAAAATCAAAAAGAGCAGTCGAAACACTTCCTTCTATCGTCCAACCTTTGAGCTTAGGATACTTTTTCCACAAGTCACCTAAATGATCCGCACTTCCTCCAGCTTTAATATTTTTTTTATTTATGAATTGATTTCTATGCAACAAAGAACTACCATTTTGGTTAATAAGCACTACTTACTAATGTGTTCAGAATTCATACATATAATTAAATGTTTCACCTACTTTATAAGAACTCTTTAAATATTAATGGAAAAACTAATTAGAAGATCTCTAGATACGTTCCATGCATATTCAATTGAATATAAAAAAAAAAAAAAAAAAAAAAAAAAAAAAAAAACATGAGCTATTGAAAAAATCTTTCATATTAATGTTCAATTGAAATGAGTCAAAGGGAAATTTTTAAAATCAACAGCTTTATTATGAACATTCATCATATAAAGGGGAAATATAAATATATTCAGTTAAGATGATGGTGATCACAATGAGGAATCAACAAGGACGGTGTTTAGTTGCATCTTTCTGGATCAAAACTTCCTCTGTTATAATTTTCTTATGAGCTACTTACGAAAAAAAATTACTTCACACAAAGGGGCATCAAAATTTAACCCAAGACAAGCTAGAAATAGGTATGTGAGTAGTAAGAGAAAGTATAAGTCCTTTCCATGGGGGGCGAGGGGGGGGGGGATTCATTTTCTTAAAATTGCAACTTTTTCCAATTTTAGAGGAAATGAATCTTCGAGAAGAGATACATTGCATTCAATGCCGGTTGTTCAGAAAAATTTTGTCTGCTGCTATCACTACACAAGAAAAATTCAAAGTGGCTACTGGCAGATTAACGCATAGGGAGCCATGGTTTCATCATGTCTCGAAGTTTATGTCTCTCTGAAATAAAGAAGAAAAGTGAAAATATAATTAAGCAAAAAGAAAGGAAATACCGACAGGGAAGCAATAAATATAATATAATAAATATTTGATTTCTAGGTAGCACTGAAGAGCAGATGCTGATTTAAGAAATCTAGTTTTCTCATTTAGCTTCAAATAGACTTTGGGTCATCTTCAAAGGTCACAAGCGGAGCGATTATTGAAATAGTATCAACTCTATGTTGCCATTTTGTCGTGTCCTGCGATCAAGTAAGTGAAAAGTACAATTTTTGGAATTTATGTCTTATCAATTCATGGACAAAGAGGCGACATAGGGCCAACAAGCTGAAGGAATAAAGGCACCTCCAGAGCACCTGAGAAAGGCTTAGTCGATGAATAACCTTGAGTTCTTCTAGTATGATTCAGTGAAAAATGCAACTTTTTACTTGAGACTCATCACAACAAATACAGAAGCTTTTGTAAAGTCCATATTGCCGAGTGGTGAGTATCTGATGGTTCAGTCTGATAAACTTTTGTCAATAAGTGGGTAAGTAAAAATGGCAGACTGACGTCATTTTGCTGACTTCAATTAATGACTCAAGCAACGCGTTCTACATGATCACAGGCCGTCAAGCATTTTGATTGGTTGAAAGGCATTTAAAAATTTGGTAATTGTGCAACTGACAATGGCAACGTTGCTGCTATGTCGTGCCTGTCGATTAGACAGTATGTCTTGCCGTGTTGGACCCAAGAAGTTCAAACATCACTCTGAGCTAACCCAATCGACACAACATGGAGTCGATTAAGCTTTGTCGCCCATTTTCAATAATAAGCCTTTTGTCCCCTGGCAGAAGTGCATCAATTTAATGAGAGGTAGGAAATCTCCATAGAGTACAATCGAGTCGCATTGTACTGGAGCGCCAATGAAGTCAATCCATGAACGGGCCTTTCTAAGCCGCTTGTGCTCCGAAAAGTGTGAACCTAACGGCACTTATTATCACGGTGCCTTGGGGAGAAATTAAGAACTGCTTGTGTTTTTTCGAAATTTTTTAATGGGTCAGCATTAATTTTTGCAAATTTTGCTATTAACAGGTAGTCAAAGCCATAGTGAATCCATTTATGTATCACACTCCTGAATAATATTAAAAAATGAACGTAATTTAAGACTTAAACCAAGTGTGAACCGACCGGCATTATTTATCACGGCGGCTTACGGGAAAAGCAACGACTGCTTGTGTTTTTTCGACATTTTTTAATTCAATCGATGTTAATTTGTGCAAATTTTGCCATAATAAGATAGTCAAAGCCATAATGAATCCATTGATGTATGTTACTCCTGGATAATAATATTCATATAGGAATTTAATTTCTGACTTATACCAAGTGTGAACCAACCGGCATTTTTTAACACGGTGGCTTATGGAGAAATCAACGACTGCGTGTGTTTTTTTGACTTATTTCAATTCCATCGATATTAATTTGTGCAAATTTTGCTTGAAATAGATATTCAAAGCCATAATGAATCCATTATTGTATGTTACTCCTAGATAATATTCATATATGGACTCAATTTTAGACTTATTACTGGCCTACTTAGCTGGTTCAATGTGTGTGGACCTGACAGAGACGTTCTGCTGTTGCAGAGCCGAGTCGGAAGTGGGGAGCGCTGAGCGCGAGTCGCGCATGCGTCATCGCTAGTCGCCGCACACTAGTCTCCGGAGTACTGGACAAAACAGCCTCCAAAAGTGGCTTCATCGGCGCTCCAGTACATTGCGACTCTATTGTACTCTATGGAAATCTCCTGGGAATCAGTTATTCAAAATGATAAAGGACTAATAGAAATTTGCAAAATCATGCCACAGGAGAAAGATTCAATTTTTAAAAACTCCCAAAATACATTGTTACAAATTCATAATTGACGCTATGCCATAGCAGGTTAAGGGATCATAAGGAAACTTAATCCTGTTCAGAACTTACCTGGAACTGGAAATTCTTCGGGGTGTTGAGTGATGTACCAATGCAACAATGCATCATATTCTCCCATTTTTCTTTCTCTGTATATGTTCCAATAATATCCAGCCGGTACAAGTACTGCAGTAAGAAGTATGTGTCGCCAGATTCCTAAACAAAAAAATTTAATTAAAAAACCCAAAAATGAGTTCTGTCAAGGATATGCAATAATATGAATTCAACAGTTACTTGGCTAAGTTTAGTTTTGACGATCCTAAGTATTTGAATATCCCGCCACAAGTCCAGTTAGCTCTACACTATACGAATGCCACCACTGGCGCTGAAGAAGTTCTCACCAGTATCAACTCTTTCCTCTTGTCTTTCTCTACAGTCGCAGTTGAGCTTCACCTTCTCACATTAATTGAATACCAGCAAGCCTCTTCCAGGTGTGTATTGAACGTATTTCTGCCAAACAGAACTATGTGCATTAAGACATGAGCCCTGAGACCAATAAGGTAAATGCTTAACAGGGCTCTTGTCATAATGCACATGGTTCCGTTTGACAGAAATACGTCCTATTCTGCCAGGGTGGTACCAAATTCACCAGCGCTGGCTTAAAAAGAGACGCGCCAGCAGGGGCTCAACTTGGTTGTTGGTGGTAATGCCCATTATTTAAAAAAAACCCTTCGGGCCAGCTGATCAATGAGCCTGTTGCAAACTTTTGCTAGAGCAAAAATAAGAGTTGTTCCTTATAGATATTGTCTCAAAAATCACGATGAGTACATCAGCAAACTCTGAAATGCACTTTTAACTTCACAATCTTTGTTAGAAATTTGCGTTTTTTAATCTTCCCGCCTCATAAAGGATAATACAGCATAGGTGAACATTTCGTTAGAAGAGTCGTTCCATTCATTTCCTGCTCAACATGGCCGACACTTCCGCGCGCAAGTTGAGGAGAGCACAAGGTCAATCAAGGCGGATATCTATTAACAGGAGAAAAATGTGAATGTAACCACGTTGATTATTATCAGGGTGGTTATAATCATCATCCTATCACATGTGTTTCGGCGGATTGGCGTCGGCCATGTTGAATATTGCGTAGTATCCTTGTGAGCGGGGGTTGGATGGAATGACTCCTCTAACATAATATTCACCTGTTCTGTTGTATCGATTTTAGAGCGGGAAGCTCGAAAAAACACAAATTTCTCATGCGAATTGTGAAGTAAGGAGTGCATTTCAGACTTTAACGATGTGCGCATCGTGATTTTTGAGCCAATTTCCGTGAGTAACAACTCTAACTTATGCTCTAGCAAAAGTTTGCAACCGGCCCAATAGGTAATCATTATATTCCAGAGATGAGGAGGAAAAAACCACTGATTCAAGAGCTATACGAACCTGCATGTAAAGGCATATCGTGAAAGTAGTTTCTGAAACAAGATCCTCCATATCCAATGATAGCTCCAAATATTGGAAGATACTTGTCGTGAAGCCAGGTCACTTGTCTTTCTGGATCGGGCAGTAGCAATACATTAGGATCCTTATTGGTTGAATGTGCACCAATTTGCATGTCGGACATTTTGTAGGAGCTGTGTAAAGGTAGTTTACACGCTAATAGCACCTCTAGGGTCTAAAATTAGTTACCACTTGTATAGCTACTGACTTACACAGTCATTTACAAGGTTTTCAAACGATATGACTGAAAAGATGAACTAGAACTTCACTGCAAAATTGGAGAGATGGACATTAGCGTTTGCAGGTTTGAGGTTAGGTTTGAACATTCACAACAAGAGTGACGACCTCTGCCAGCAACAGCAGGGTTGCAATAGTTATGCGAAATATAGAATTATGCATTTTTAAAGATATCTCTCGTGAATTTTTAAGTCTCTATTTGAATGGAATGCATTCCACGAATTTCAACAAAATTAAGAGTGTTCCTCTGCAAATTGTACAAATTTTTGGATGGAACTTCAAGGACCTCGGTAAATTTTCAATTTTTATGGAAATATTGCAACTCTGCTACCAAATTTTGTGATGGTGATTGGATTGGAGAGGGGTACACGGCGCCAGAGGGGTGAGAGGGGTGAGCGGGAGACGGTTACGGGGGTGCGACTGGTGCGAGTCAGGGAGAAAATATTGATTGTTCAAAAAGTAACAATTTCAAGAAAGCTAGCTCAGACGATTTGCCAAATGAAATCTAAGAATCCATGCAGCCCTCTTGCCTCTCCATAAATTATGTCTCAAACACGGCTTGGGTAAGAATACACAATACGGTTGAATCAATTGGGCAAGAGAAACCGATGGGAATTTGAGAGTGCATTCAGAGAATTTTTCGCTTTGTCAGCTGCATCCATGAGAAGTGACTGTGGACAAAGACGTAATTGTGTGAGTGTGAGTGTGCGTGTATGTGTATTCCATCTTTTATCATACTTCAAGATGAATCTCTCACTATTTTGTAATTTTTAGCCAAATATTGGTGTCTATTATCCCTAGTGTTCGTTTCGCGCCTGGAAGTTGTGCTAATTCGTGCCGGAAGCCACATTCCGTCGTCATGTTATCGGGATCATAACCAAACTTCTCCGAACATCCTGACCATAACAAACGGTTTTTACTGATAATAATAATTTTTCAATACAGTGGAGCAAAGTGTCGGTAAAGGGGGTGGTTGTGGATTAATTCCACATAATACCACCCCCGCGATGGCTGATGTTATGGATGTGGACGTCGCGAATCGGATGAGTCAAAAGAAGCAAGTGATGGACGAACGTTTCCTGCGTCGGATCGAGGGCTACAGACGTCATCATAACAACAGTGAACCACGATTTTCCAAAGCTTTCAGTGGTCATGCCGAGCAAAATTATGAGCAAACCATGATTTTGAAGCAGAAATATCTGGAGACCAAAGGCAAGCGGCAAAAGAAGACTGAGAAGAAGCAAACTGAAAATTCCATGCCTAACAGTTTGCACCCTGCTCCGGTGAGTTGTCTCGGTAGATTGCTTTGCTCTGCGTGGGCTGATCCATGCTTGCAGGCTCCATTCCAGATTTTCTAGTCTCCTCCACTAAAGTTTGGTACTCTCCATTTCCTAATGATTCAAAATTGTTGCTGTTATTTTAGGGCTTTTTTTATCGCGGATCAGGGTGGATCGCAGTGGAACGCACTGGATCGGAATCCTGAGCGATCCGGACCGATCCAAGTGTTCCAAGTGATAGAAAAATCCAAACTTGGAATTTGGTTCGATTTGTTATTGTTTTGATGCTTTGGGGACGGCAACTTCCTTGCATTAGGTTAGGATCACAGTGGATCACGAGCTCGCTCTTCTCTAAAGAGCGATCCAGCGTTCCACCCTGATCCACCGGGAACGCTTGGATCACGCTGAGGAACGGAATAAAAAAATACTGATGTTCATCGCGATCCCTATAAAAGAAAAGCCCTTCTATAGAGTACATCAAATTCACGCTAGCACTTGCCTGCACACCCCTGGGGATAACCCTCGAGCGTCAAATTATGAGCATAAGTACACCGAAAATTGGTTCTGAAGTAGGGAAGAAGTGGAGAGCAGCTTTAGGCTCAACTCTGCTACATCATATACATATCACACAATCCAGCCTGTGCTTTAGGATACCTCGGCAAGACAAAAGGCAACCCAGATTGCGTGTAGTAGCGTCCAGCCATGCTGCCGGCAGCTTTGAGTGCCATTGAATTTCTACCAAATGCAAACCATCCTCGGGCAATTTAGACAGGTGGCTGCACTCCTACAATGGGCGTCGTGCAGCACTACATGCATACTAGGCTGTATCAACTCAGGTGAAGGGGCGTCTTTACCTCCCTAGCCGTCTTGCCTCTCCTGTCTTAAGTCGGGCCTAGTGCGTGGTTTAGATTGTGTCATAAGTCTATGAAGCAAGTGTAAATATTAGTGGTTCCGAACTCCTAATGCAGGGGTGCAGAAACTTCCTGACCATGCGATCAGACAAGTTGCATGTTAAAATAGGAAGGCTCCTGATACAATGTCATCAAAAGGGATTGGCAGCAAAACTGTGTATTTTTTTCAAAGTCTCGGCAATTTATACCCAAAGAGCCATATGAAAGTCGTCATTTTGAAATTTCTGATGAAAATAGGGTTTTCAAAGGAGGAAGGCTGAGAACTTTCTGCATCTTTGTGTTGGCACACACCAATCTGAGGAGCTCTAAACCAGACCTACAAAAGTAACTCCACAGCGCATCAGTGCTCTTATGACTTTGATCCCTTATCCAATCTATCTGCAGGTTTCATGCTTTAATGTAAAAGACAGTTCACAATCGGCACTCACAACTAGTACAGACGCACCCTACCAGGTCTTCCTCAACTGTCTCCTAACAATAGACGCATTTAGTGGTGACATTTCTGCGGTACTGGGTTACTAGCGATATTGTTGGTTCGATATCTCGAAAGTCAAAATGTGCCCCAACAAACAAGCATAACCTCCAAAATGAATAATTGACAAAATAATGCTAAAACTAGCCTGAAACTAACCAATTAATCCATAGGACTTTAAAATTATGAAATCTAGCCATTTACAAAAACGTTCGAGATCACAATCACAGGAATTGATTGTATAATATGCTCGTAATATCATAGACAGTCATCAAGCGAATCCCCCTACTCCCCTGCCTATATCCCGCAGATTCCTCCATGTTCTTTTATTGGGGCACGTTTCGACTTTCCAGGTATTGAAATTATAACGAGACGTGACATCACACTAAATGCGTCTATGTAGATCTGAGTATTGAATTCTGTCTCATCAAATATTTATGTACTAGGTAGGGACTCAGTAAAACATAAGCTTGGCAAGATCTGCAATAGCCCTTAGAAGTTGATTCCTTTTGGTAAACCCTTTTTTTATCTTCAAAATGCGCTGTTAGTAAATTTTTAGCAAGAATATCAGTTAGCTGATCTGAAAATGTATTAAACCTAACAGAAATAATAGCATTCAGCTGGCAATCCAACCTCCTTATCAGGGCTCAACCTCAAAGTTATCGAATAAAAAATACCTTTTCTCACTCCTTTAATTTGTCGGCAGATTAATCCCTAGACAAATCGATGATCAGTTCCCACAAGTCGATTATTTAGCACAGTTAATTGAATGCGTGCATTGTTGTCTTATTCGAGATGAAGCCTCTGAAAGACAGGAAAGTTTTACTTTGAGAATGACAGCTATGAAAACAGTGAGTGAATTCAAAAAATGCAAAGTCAATAAAAAATGATAATCTTATTTACCACACCCTAGTATTTTGTAAATTTCAGTTGTTTTTTTCTTAAGTTTTAGTTATTTTATTATATCAGTGCTAAATTTTTTTAAATTCTAATTTCGATTAATATTCATTGTTTGTTTGACTTTTCAGCAGAAATTTCGTACGAAGAGAAGTGCCTCTGATGATCTGGATGGCGAAAGTAATTCGTACGCTGGAGGACCACCACCCAAAAGCCAACCACCTGCTCCTCCTGGTTCTAATAGCCAAGAAAATCTAACTAAGTTCTCTGTAGAAATAGTTCAACAACTAGAATTTACAACGACAACCACAAATTCTCAGATCTCAACAAATGTTACCGTAAAAACATTCAATACTAGTGTAAAGTGTGATGGTCAAACACCTTCTTCCTCACCTAGTGGTAATAAACCAAATAATCCGCAGTCGCCAATATCATCAGCTACAGTAGCACCAAGTGATGTTGAATGTAAACAGGAGCCTGAACACTCAGAATTTGTAGATTTGGAAGAATGTGCCGCAGCCCTCGCGAAGGATGCTGTGAATGGTGGCTCCTCTTTCCCCGGTTTCCCCGATCTAATAGGTGATGAATCTGGCGATATACCCCCTGATGCTTTTAAGGATCTCATTTCTGAAATATCTTGTATACCGTCGGATATTTTCGATTTTGAGGAAACTAAATTAAATTTGGATTCTCAGCAGTCACAGCAATTCAAAATAGAAGATAGCAATATACCAACAAATGTTCATTCTAAAAATAACCAGCAATCTCAACACAAGCAATTACCTCAGCATTGTAAACCTCCCACTTCCACAGCAGCAACAATGTTGCAGCAAAACAACGTTTTTGATCACCATTCCCAGCAACCATCGCAGCAGCAGCAACCAGTACAACAGCAAAAGCTGCAGCAACAACCTCAACAAAACCAGCATCACAATTCCGTCAATGTGCAACAGCAGCAGAGATTGCAGTTCCAATCGTTACCAGAGTTAAGGCCAGCTGCTCAAACGCTGAAACAAATGGCTGAACATCACCAGCACAAAACACAGCAGATGGGCATAAATTATAATCAAACAAATAGAAGTAATGTTAACACTGCCGTTAAATCTCCGTTTGCTGATTACCAATTTAATAACTCGAGCAATCCTGATTTTATCAATAATTCCGTTAATAACCAATCTAGTTATAAGCAAAATATGGTTCCAACGCCTGGTGGACCATTCATTGACAATATTAAGCAAGAATTTAGTCCTGGTAACAAACAAACTCCACCTAGACCTTCTTTGAGCACACCGCCTTACAAGCAGCAATATTCGCCTTACAGTAGTCCTGGACACGGTAGTCCTCAGTATTCCAATCGAGCCTCAGCAGGATCTACTGTCCCTCCACCCAGGCCTCCATCTTGCCCAAGTTCATCAACTCTCCAAATCAACCAGTCGCAGCAGTTGCATATATCTCAATCTCAAGGACAATCTATCCAGGTTAGTTCCAAGACTTACTATCTAACAATGTTTCAAATCCTTCATCGCATCAAAAGTCACACTCAAAGAGAAGGTACTTCTTGTCAAGTGGCTAGTCTTGAATTTTGCTTTCATTCACCATTTTTTATACAATGGCTTATTTACATATTATTTGTACACAACTCTCTTGACTGGACGAAGAAAAATCATGCAAATTCTTTGAAATAGTGCCTGCCAATTTTTACGTATTTTTAACACTGTTTGATAGGAATGTACAACCGTATAAGGAGTCTTACTTCTTTTTTTTTTAAAAGATTCATAATAACAATATCTCTCGGCAGCAAGTATTTCATTTCTACAAAGCAAGATTCACCTCAGTGTTCTCTTCATTTCATTTCATAGCCCCATTTTTTAAGTATGAACATACCTAACTCTTCCCTGATAAAAAAAAAAACCCTGCTGGAATTTTGAAATTGATGGTGGAGTTCATTCATTTTTATTTTTCAAAGAATCATGGAGGCACTATAATTATTGCCATTGACGTCACTTAATGTTGACTCTTTTTCTCACAAGGAGGTCCCCCCCCCTTCAAAAAAGAGAACAATTAGGTATTTACTCACTCATTGAACTATCCCTTTCTTCTGTCAAGTATGAAAAATGTTTCCGAACTTTACTCAGACTCCTGAATTATAAGGTGAAGTTGTGCTGTTTTAAAAATTCTGCGTTAATTTTACTAACAAGTTTGCACATTTAGAGAGAGTTTAGCTTCATAATCAATCATGATAAAACAAGTTTTTCCTATTCTGTTTTTTTAAATAAATGTTGGTATTTCACAGATGATATCACAGCAGCAGCAGCAAATAGGCATAAGGCCCCCACCTCCAGAATATAAGGTCTCCCCAAGTCAAGGAGGTCCTGGACCTCTCAACCCTCACAACAGTTCAGGAGTGCCTTCTGCTTTACTTAACCAGCGTTTTGCGTCTACCATGCCACAGCAGCAACAACAACAAAGGAGAGTTGTACAACAACCAATGCCACCATCTGGTATGTTTTGTTTTAACAATGAGGTTGCTTTCGTTGACATCTATTGTTTAACCTCCGATTGTCTCGGAACAGGGAAAATTAAGAAAGCCAAGGAGGGTAATGGTAAGAGTTGCAAACTCCTGTGCAAGAATGTGATTTTTCTTGCATAACTCCATGGTGCTTGGATACTGACTGAGAAAGCAATTTAACCGTGTGAAAGTGAAGAGCTTTCTGAATCCCTGCATAAAGGAAACCAAGATGCTAACAGAGTTTTCTAATTTCTACATCCAGAAGCATATACAGCCTTCAAGATAATGCGGAAAAAAGCACATGTTGCAAGCGTTTTCTTGTTCCTCACTCCTTTCTCATTTTTTCACATTTTTTTACGTGTTTTTGGGCTACTGATCATGTCTGTATAGGAACTGAAGAAGGCTATCCATGAACAAGTCTCTTTTTTAAGACCAACTTTGTAAAAAGAGTAGAGAAACGGTGGTGGATCTGAGTTCCGAACGGCGTATTAAAGTGCAAAGATTTTCGATTGCTTTAGTAAATCACAAAAAGTTAACGAGAGGTGAGCACTTTTTGAGCACAGACCTGGTGATCCAAAGAAAATGAATTAGTCTAGCAGAAGGAAACATCTTGATTGCTATAATAGTGCTTTGTTGTAGCAAAACAAGACTGTTCGCTAAGGCAAGGACAAAGATTTTTTTTTTTTTTTTCAGACTAGGTATATCCAGTGTAACATTATCGACCAATTACGGTTCTTATAATGATCCTTATTACGTTTCTTTTAACGCTTGTTAAAAGAATCAATAAGCTCAGCATTTCTCTTTTATCTGGGATACTTTTCGCTTGCAGGTCCCATGATGAGACCAAATGTGGGTTTCATGAATATGGCAAATCCCCACATGGTGCCTCAGCGAATGCC
The DNA here is from genome assembly GCF_918797505.1 of Bemisia tabaci. Classification (NCBI taxonomy): domain Eukaryota; kingdom Metazoa; phylum Arthropoda; class Insecta; order Hemiptera; family Aleyrodidae; genus Bemisia; species Bemisia tabaci. The sequence goes on from NC_092796.1 coordinate 16,338,406, forward strand.
ATTTGCACAGCGACCCCAGCGTATGCCAACGCCTGAGATGATGAGCCCGGAATGGCGGCAAATGATGCACCACCAACAACAGCAACAACAGCAGCAGCAGCAGCAGCAGCAACATCATCAACAGCAGCAACACCATCAACAACAGCAGTACCATCAGCAACAGCAGCATCAACAACAACAACAACAACAACAACAACAACAACAACAGCAGCAGCAACAACAGCAGCAACAACAACGGCAACAACAGTTCAGAGCAGCATTCAGGCAGACTCAAGGTAAATTAGGTATCTTCATTTAATGATAGTTCTAGTCAAACTGAAACTATTTTACATCAGGAGACTTTCATAGAACCATGTATGAACTATACTCTGCGGTTTGGAACCACCATTTCCGGCTCATTTTAGAAACAGCACATACACCATCAATTACCTGATGAGATATGTGCTTTTATGGGTGAGTCAGTAAAAGTGGCTCCCAATTGCAATATGTAGTCCAGGTGTTGGTCCACTGAATCACTCATTCGCTGATTATGGGTCCAACTAGACACGAAAAGCGTCTGCAGTTATCTACCTGGTTGGTCTCAACAAATCTTGCATTACATCTTTCAGGGTATTAAATGACAGGGGAAATCAGAAATGAGATGGACCCAGGAGAAAACCGTAAATTTGAGGCCTGCATTGGGGATTGTTTTAAAAATTTTGTAGGTCATGTATAAGTGTGATTGCTACAAGCCCTTAGGCGTAATAATCAGCTGTGCAGGCAGTGGTATTGTTTCAGGTACTTAGTTGGTGCTGTATCTCTGAAGCTGACAGCATCTGTAAATTACTAATGCAGCAAGATTGCTGATTGCCCAACCAAAAAGTAACTTCCTTTCCCTGCCCCCTGCTCAACTGCTTTTAGTTTTACTGCATGCGCAGAGCACAATAAATACAGGTTGTACTTGGAGTGTTGTATATTGTTAATCATGTCGTGTGGAGGTGTGGATTTAGATTAACCAAAGGGTAAAGTCAAAATAAAGGAATGAAAAGAGATAAGACATGCTGTTGCACAAATGCTACTGATATTTCTTGCGGGAAAAGATCTGACCTAAATTCCTTTGAAAGTGGTAGAACCATTGGCAAAAAAATGTTCACCGTTATTCTAAAGCCCATGTAAAAGAAAACTGGACAAGTTACTCGCAGACCACAATTAAGTTCTTCAAGCTGCTAAAGTTTAGAGTATGGAAGTTATTGAACAATGAAGAGATTTGTCAGTTAGGTGAACATCTACTCATACCATGAACATAGAAATATGAAAGAAAGTTACTCTAGACTTTTCAAGTTTTCTGCCAAAAATGCATTGTTGAAGACAATGATAGCAGAACAGGTCGAACATGACAGAGCACCTAATAATTGCCCCTGTTTAAGATTTAGCTTTCACTGAGGTATGAAATGACCATCGATAAAGAATTTATTTTCAACCACCCTTTCTTGAATTCACTAATGAAAATGAATAGTCTTGTGAAGACTAGTCAACCTGTGGAATCATTTGGCGACAAACAGTCGACAGCTGACGATTAAATGTCTGGCAGGGAATCAGCCTGTATAAATTGTCTTCGACTCCTTAGATTTAGGTCACAATAGACAACCATATTGCTAACAACTTTTATTTTAAACAATGGTTTCTCTCAATCAAAAATTTTAGCTACTGTCAGATACATTGCCTTCAGAATAGACGAAGTCACAGACTATTGGTGACATGTATAGAACGTCGGTAATCAAAATACTAAGTATTTAAGGCTAGGAGGTCCACTGTAATGAAGTTTATACAGCCAAAGGAGTAAATACACTTATGAAGCTTTAAATCATCTGTGAACTACAAGAATTTGCACATCTTGATAACAAACTTTACATCATTTACAAAAATTATGAGAAACAGCGGACCTAGACGCAACCCTTTTGGTACCTACACTCAGAAGAACTTCAATAATAAAGCATACAAAGTTACCTGTCTCCACTTTGCTTCAGTTAAAAATTTAGAAAATGAATCATTATCTTTTCTCAATATTGCAGAAGATTTCTACGATACTATAAGATATTTTCAAGTTTATACTACAGATCAAATTGTATCTTTTCTATGACTGACTTTAAAAAAGATTTATCTCTGTTTCTGACACTATTGATATGTTACTTTCTACCCTCATGATAGAGAACTTCTATTATTATTTCTTGAAATTTCCAATTATTCTCCTCTGCTTTAACCACAATATTCGGTGAAAAGAACAGGCATAGAAAAGCAATATAATTATTTATATCTTGTTTAAAAGATATGGAAGTCTTGAAATTTGAAACATAGCAGTAAAGATTAGTATTTTTAGATGCATTATTTTTTGGGGAAAATCACGAAATAAACTTCTCTCTCTCTCTCTCATGTAAGTCATTAAAAATTGCAGGTTGAATTAAGTTGAAAAAAATTTCAATTCAAGTTCAACTGTTCAATTCATTATAGATCTATTAAACGTTGGATTTGCAGCAAGAGATTTTTCCACCGCATAAGAAGTTCATTTATTAAAATTTCTTACAAAAAATAGCACATGGGTGTTGAAATCATCACCTCTATTAAATATCTACTCCATTTAAACTGAATCATCTGTATCTTAGTGATAACAAGCTAAAACTATCAAAGTAACTATTATGTCATTTTTCCTAAGAATGTTATCAATCATCTCATGGTTCTGTATTTTTCATTTTCCAGGAGTTGCTTTCTCATCAGGAAATGATAATTCTCAAATGGTAGTTGGACAAATGCAGCAAATGCAACACAGAAGTGCAATGATGCCTCACCACCAAATAATGGCTAATCAGATGGTAAGACCTTCAGAACATATAAATGTGACAGGATCTCTGCAAAGGGACCTTACACCGAAAAAAATAATATGCTGTTTTAGCACCTAGGATGCTAAAAATGTGTCTGGTGATCTCAAGATGCTGCCTTAACTGCCTCCAGAGATAAAGTTGCATTCACAGGATGTAAAGTTAACTGCGAGGCCAGTAAGGACAACAACTCCGGATCACCAGACACATTTTTAACATCCTAGGTGCTAAAACAGCATATTATTTTTTTCGGTGTATCTTTTGGGAGCAAATTGTCCAGGATAGCTGAAATCAGGGGAACAGGTTAAAGTTGGCAATTTTCAGTTCTCAAAAGAAAACGTTCTCTAGAAGCCTCGGTAATAAGCTATGCGCGGTGTTAGTTTAATTTACGTACCACAAAGGGCGCTACCTGCTCCTTTTCTGTATGCATCTCAAAATTAATTTAACCTAAAATTCAAGAATTTTTGTCCCGAAACTTCAACAAGCTATATCTCCCTCACCTTTCGAGCTCTCAGGGTCAAACTTGCATCAAAATGTCCAAATTTTCTTCTTCTATGCTATGCTATTGCTTTTATTCTTTGCTTCTTCTATGTTTTTTTGCTTCTTCTATTCTATTAGTGGTACTCCAACAACACGATTTCAAATGTTTAGAAGATAAGATCCCTTTTCACAGATCCTGTCACATAATTTTCCTCCAGACTTTTGTGTTCTCATATAAGATCAGCAAAACAGCCAAAACTAATGCGAAGTCAGCTATTAGTCATTGAAAAATCTGAAAATGCTCATCATTACCTGTAAATACTTTAGATGTTTAAAACATAGTTTGATGCAGTTGGTTTTTTATATTGTCTTTATCCAACTTGACTCCAATAATATCCACCGACGTTTTTGATGCTGTTTGAGATATGATGACCATGTTTTTGCTAGTGGAAATAGCTAGTCTGTCAATTTTGATCAAAGTAACAATAAAATAGTATTGAGTGGCATTACTTGAGAGGATATTGTACTACAAAGTAAAATGTAATTAATTTATTGTCGATCAGTCATTCACTGATGCATCAACTGGAGACTTCCAGGTGGTAGACCATTCTCAGAAAGTGATTTCTTTTCATGCACCCTGTGCTTTTTTTTTCGTTTTCTTTTTTTCAACTTAAAACTGGTACTGCTGAAAATGTTGACAAAATTCCCTCACCTCTTCTTCAGTAATACCCAATATTAGAATATGAACTATTCAATTTTTACATCACCCATTTTTTTCTACTTGTTTGCAGATGTCTGTAAACCTTCAAATGCATCAATCAATGAACAGCAGCAGTTTACCCAACAACAATAACATGATCGGCCAACAACCTGGAAACTACAACTTGAATCAACAGCGCCAACAAAACAATCTAAGTATATCACAAAACAATCCGTACTCTAGCAATAACTGTCTTAGTAGTAATCAAAATTCTATGTCTGTTTATACCACTGCAAATGATCTGAATTATCAGTCGCAGAATATGATAAACAACTCAACTCCTAATCTAATACCAAATGAGTTCAATTTGGACTTTTTAGACCAAACAGATGGGCCTCAGCTAACAGATTCAGAAATTTTTTCCACTTTAGATCTGCAAAATATCCAAAATATACATGACATTTTATAATTTTAGTCATTTTATCATCAGTGTCATTTTTACACGTATGTTGGGACTTGTTTTTGTGGATGCAAGTCCCTCCTTTTTTTCTAGTCTGGTTCTGAGAAATGTCAAATTTTCCCCTTTTGAATTTACGCAAGTTTGTATTAATGCCTCCACATTTTTTATCACATAATATTGTGGTTGTATCAGAAAATTAAGTGTTTAATTTGAAGCAGTAGAAACCAGCCTTCCAATGCAAAGAGCTTTCATTCAGCGATTCAGTTTGGTTTGATGGGATAATAAAGCTCTCAGCCTTTGTCCTATTGCTGGCCCAAAACTTTCAATGCAGTTTCTTTCACAAATTGAAAAATTCGCCTGTATTTTCTTTTTTTTTTTTTTTTTTCAAATTCATGTTTATTGTGCAGTATGTAAATGCGTCTTTGCCAAATTGGCAAGTGAAAATCTGATTTTCCTTAAATGCAAAGTTGAAAACTCCTTAAATGCTCTTATCTGCATTCGGAAACTGCCAATCCATTTAATTGAAATTGCATTACCAGTTATGATATCAACCCTTGAGGAACAATGTAAAATTCTCTTATATGATATCACAGGTTGCATTGCTAATTATTGAAAGGAACTGCTACTTGACTTCTTTAATTTACGCACCCCTAATCAAGCAAGAAATTTTGAGTAAATCTTTTTTTATTATTATTATTTATCATTATTAATTTTTTTCTCTTTTTTTCTCTTTTTTTTTTAAACAAGAATGAGTTTGAATCTGATTTTGTTGGCATCTGTTATTTTTATGCAAGTTGAAAAATATAAATCAAAATATAAGCAACGTTTAGTAATTTACTGCTGTTACTATGTTATTTTGTTGGCATTTACTGTATTTTAAGTTGACTACATTATATTTTGTTATTGACTTTGTGCATTATTTGCTTTTAAAATATTTTTTATTTTTTATGATTGTGGGAAGGTCTTCACTTTTCTGTCTTAGTTATCAGCCTTTTATTCTCTCCTATTGATTTTTGTTGTAAACATTAGTTGCTTTTTTACCTCTTTTTCTCAAATTTCGAATGTCTTTTCCATTTCGAGAGCTTTGGTGATGCTTTGCTCCATGCATGGAATTCAAATCACAGTTCATTTCATTTTATTCTGAATTTAAATTCAGTGAAATTGCCACTCTTAGCAAACTGTAAGTTTAAACGAGGCAAATGAACATAGCATTGTGCTCTCATATTTTCATTGCATTCCTACCAAATCTTTTGCGATTTGATGTCGATTATCTCTTAATTTTTAGTGTATTTTCCGATCACAATTTTTTAATGAGGATTTCTTTTCATATTCTCTCTCTCCTCATTATTGGAACCAACCAATTAATTTCTTCTTAAATTCGGTAATGTGGTAATTGTTTTTCTATTTTCCTGAATACTTTTGTGTTGTCTCTTAGCCTTAGTCTTAGCTGCTTTTAGTTGTTCCAATTTTGAACTTATATTGCAAATATTGACCAAGATATTCCTTTTTTATCTTATCTTCCAAAAGTTATTTGTGACCTAAGAAAGCACACTATCAATTTTGAATCTGTAAATATTTTTGTTTTCTGTGTACGTAGTATTGCTTACTGCAGAGAATCACGACGTATCTAATTTTTTGAGCCGTAGTTTTTATAGTTATTGTATAAAAAATGACTGAGACAAAATCTTGAGCATTTTACGATACACCAAAAATGCTCATCCTCAACCTCTCTCTTCTTTGATCTTGTTGTGAATATTTTATACTGAGACCAAGTTGTGAAACTTCAACCCTTGGGAATTTTGCCAAGCCTCTTGGATCTTCTCTTTGCTCTCTTAAAGAATAATTGTTGACGGACTTTTTCTTCCTGTTCTTTTCTCCTCTTTACATAAGAAAATATCATCCACAAATTCGTGCCTCCAGCATAACTTGTATTACTAGTTTCTTTGTTTTTCAAAACATAGAACTTGATCTGAAGAACCAAGCATTTTAAAAACTTCTCATTGAAGCAATTTCATGCTATTTCCCTTTGTATTATGTATTATTGTTTCAAATGTCTCACATCTCGTCAGTTTCATTTAAACAAAGAATAAGCATTCTTTCTGGAAACCTTGTATGAAGGTTGCATTAGTGACATCTGCTTGAAAAATAATATTTGATGAGTTGGCTTATTTTTTGCCTTTAACTAAGGAAAATTTGTGCAGTCACCAAAAAGTTGCTGCCAAACATTCACACTTTGATCACTTGTTCATTTGCAGTTTAGACTTAGATTTTGAGGTTGACGATTGAAATTTTGTGTTTGTCCAGCGGATATAGATGACATAGCTTAAATAGTGTAGCGCGATTGTTGTGCCTATGTCAGGTGGAATTCATGACAAGCTAGAGGCACCTCTTGAGTTTCCGACAGTATGTCATTCTTTCTACCAGACATACAAATAGCATGATGAAGCAGCGATAAAACATAGCTGACAATCATGCTACGCCATTTAACCTATGTCATCTATGCCTGCCCTTCAAACACAAATCTTCAATAATTGGCCCCCTGGTGAGGATAAAAATCAAGTGAAACAACAAAATAATACAAAATATGTTTGCTTTTAAAAATGTACTTTGTTGAACTGGGTCGGTTTGTCAAAATTTGTCAATTTCAACTCTTGATTAGAAATAAGTGTTTGGTGTTTGTCAATTCAAACTTCCCGTTTGCAAAAAAATGAAAGTCTGCTTGGGTCTATTGGGCTTTAAAAGAAATTCAGCCTGTTTTGCAATAGAGGAGTTCTCTCAGTTTTTAATGCATTAAACTCGTCTATGGATGCTGATCAAAAGTCATCATTGCGCCAACTTTCTACGAGTTACCGTTTTTGCACAATCCGCCAGGAAGTTTCAATAATTCATTGAATGAGAGGAAGCAGTGCGGCGATTAAGAGTCAAAAAGAGCCCTCATTTTAGCATTAGAGTACGGTCGGCTGTGTGTCAATAAGGAAAGCAGGAAAACCCGAGTGGCAGTCTCATCTCAGATTCTGCATGCCTTTTCGCTAGACCATCTAAATCCTTGCTCTCTATCTCTCCCACTCTCCCCCTTACTTCTCACTGGCTGAGTTTTAGTGTATTTTCCGAAGGAAATACACTATTTTTCCTTATTTTGTCTTGAACATTCTCGAGTTTTGAAAGAAAGAGGGGTCTTGTTGACTCTTCATCGCCACACTGCCTCCTTTAATTCACAGAATTATTAAAACTTCAGAGCGGATTGTGCGACAACAGCAGCTTACAGAAAGTAGGTGCAACTGTGACTTTTGATCAGATCTATAGACGAGTTAGATGCCAAATAAAATGGAAAATCGATGATGGTAAACATTCCTATAAGAGTTTTCCGGGATCCTTTAATAGTCAGAGTTTTGTACTTTCTCAGAATTCAGACATCATTTTCCTCTAATGATGACTCAGTTCAGCTGAAAGGCCCAAAGACCTTCAAATTATATTCGTTGGCAAATCATAAAAAGTAGCAGTGTATCAGCTATTTTTTTTAAAATTCTATCAGCATTAAATGCTGCTTGACTCAGCATGTTTCATTTTAAAATCTTCTTTTTGGTTCTCACCGGCAGATTCGATTTTTTTGTCTTTTAGTTTTTCCATGAGTAGAAAGTTTGATGAGACTGACTTGAACGCGAACTATAAACATTATTGTCTTACTCATGAATCGCTCCTGGAAATTTCAATCTGTACAATGTGTTCTGTGTAAAAATTTTCTGGAAATATGTCTTGCAAAGCCTCCATCGTCACCCTGAATAGTGCTCCATTCTTCAATATCACAAGTTTGATAGAGTAGTGAAACAGTAAAAATCTGTTTTGCTTCAATATGCGTGCCGACAATTTTACTCATATTAAAATGTAAACAAATGCCCAAGATGTATTAAAGCAATCTAAATCATCACATTCATAGATTTTAGCCATAGTTTTGGTAAACTTTGCAAGTCATTGGCATGCTTTTACCTCAGGATGTCACATGATTGCTCTCATTTATTGCTTAAGAATCAGATCTTATCTCAATTAAACAGTTGTGAATCAAAATTTATCTCAAATCAAAATTGTTTAATTTATATTACTCATAACTCATTGATGTAACAGTTGAATCTCTTTTTTCCATGACTGTTCAGCATGATTTTTTCATCGTGTTGAAGACACACAAAATGTCTTATGTTCAATGAATAGGGAAGGAAACCTAGATATTCCTCTTGGTCGTGATTGTAAACTAGAATCCAAAAGCGGATGTATACCTACATGTCTCTCTTACACAGAAAGATGAAAGGCTGAACTGAAAATGGATTATAGTGCAATACATTCCAGGATCGTTGAAAAAGAAGCCATATTAGTCATTCAGTGTATTTTTAAGGTCGCTGAAACGTATCATTGAGAAATTTTTTGGATTGTTTTCGAGAAAAAAATCCTTTGTAATTGAAGGTATTTATGCTAAAAGGAACTATTTTGCATACGAACCTCATGCACACAGTTCCTTTTAGCAAAAACACGCCCAATTTGCAGGCTCTTTCAATGAACCCTGAAGTCCAAGGCATAATTATGACAAAACAAAAAATCGTGAAAAATCTGATCAAAATGTTGTGGTTTTCAAATAGTTATACATGCAAATACATTTAATGCATAAAAAGTGATACCATTAAGCTGATCCTCTGCTCTACTATAATTCAAGTTATTTTTGTCTTAAAATGTCAGAGCATTAATAAATCATTAATTGACCACAGCTTAAGTGTGGATGATTTTTTCATATTTTGCATGATTTCTCTCTTTTTATTTCTTCTCAGTTACTATCAATATAGTCCTCTTCTGCCCCTAACTATCGTTCCACCATTTTAACTATGTGGCTTGAATTACACTCATTCGAAGTTGGCCATATATTTCAAGTAGATTCGCCATGATTATTCCTCTGATGCAAACTTTAGCATATTTCTGTATCAGCAGAATAATTCGAATATACTTACATTGTTGTTACTGTTTCTCCTTTGAACTGAGTTTAGCAGAAACAAATCAAATCACATTTGTGTGAAAGATGTAAAGCTTGACCAGTGTCTTACTTTCCTTCTTCAACAAATTGAAGTCTTTGAGGAAATGTTAGTGTCCCAAACGGTTCATTTTTTACGTTGAGTCTTATTAAGGCAGAGTCTCCTCCCACCCGCTCTTGGTATCATGACTTAATGTGACTCGGTTACTTTTCTCTAAACTCAGTTCATTTGAGGTAGCGATTGGTTATTAGCTGTAAAGTTCTCTTGTAAAAATTGTAATGAATTGTAAAGTATGTGTTGAACTTGTGAAAGTATTTTGTGTCTGTAGATCATCATTTGTATCAGGCAAATGATGTGCCAGAAAATCATTAGCATGTAAGTTCGTTGATTATTACACTTCAGCAGCAAATGTTATTATCATTATGAATATCATTTTTATCAGTTATTAGTATCTATTCTGCAGTTTTTTCTTATAGGTTTTTTTATCATTATTATCATTGTACGGAATAATATGTTTACTTCCTTGCACTTTTTATAAATTTTATTGCAAAAAAATGCATTGTTTCAGTCTCTAGATGCCTAAATTTGAAAGTTTATTTGCTTTTCTGCATCTCATATCTTCAAATTTTAAAACATCTATTTATTGTGAACAGTTCATGCTCTCGGCATTTTTCGTTTTTAGTTCCACATCATTTAGGATTTACCAAAGGTTTAAATTAATGCCACATTTTGAACATTTGTCAAATAAATTTGTGCAACAGGTAATGCAGGAAATTTGGTAGTACCAAGCCCTTCAAGTAATGCCATGCCTTAAATTCTGTCTAAATGGTTTTTATGCTCTATCCAGAAAAATGTGGGCACTTACATAGCTGAGAAAAAGTTTATTGAAGTGTCAGTTACAAGGCATAATATTACATATTTAGGAAGAAAGCTCTGCAAAAAATTCGGCCTGGCATCCAACAGGTTTCTAATCTAGCATTGCTGATTTCAACAATTATAACTGTCAGTTTTTTAAGACTGTGAATGATTGGTCTCACTGTTTGCTTTACAAGTTACTAAATTGAGTTATTTAACAGAATTTAATGTTGTTCGAAACAATCGGGTGATTCTTTTAATAAGATTGGCAGATCATTCTTAAGTTTTCTCTGTGGTGATTATATGTAATTTTAGTCATTTGAGCGCTGTCAGTATAATTTTTCATGCAGCTGTCTCTTACCATGCACTTCACTGTTATAATTAGCCAATATAGCAGAGGAAAGTGATTGATTGGCCCACAGGACTAAGATAATTTCTTTTGTTGGACTATTATCTGGACAGAATCACCTCCCTCTGTGAGGTGGGATATATGGTGTTTCAACGATTTCCTTTACCCATAGAGTAATTTGAAAGGCAGGCACTGTTAATACTACCCAGTTTCAATCATTACTAGCTTAATTCAATCCTTCAATATCAATTTTATGTTAAGTTAATGATTCAATTATTGATCTTAATTCATGAACAATATTTCCTGTCTTTTTAGCTACAAACTGACCTATCCCTGCTCCAATGGCAAGTTATTTGCAAATATTCTGTCAAATAAAAGAATAAATGTTCATGTGAGCTGGTGCTGGCAGTGTTGTCCTATTTCTCATGCATGAATATGCGCTTGTCTTTCTTTATTTTTGTATTTTAAACATTTAATTTCTTGAATCAAACCTTCTTCAGTCTAGATTTTTTCCTTCTCTCTTGAAGTCCTGTCTAAGGAGGTTCATTCAATAAATATCTTTACTCTCCTCTAGTAAATGACCTACATTTTTTAACCTCTTAAGCATTCTGAAAAGAACTTGAACAAAAAGAGGTTGTGTCATATTGTGATGTTACCCTTAAAGTAACAAACTTGACTGAACAAACCAAAATTGCATTGGACTAGGGATGTAGCATTAAGAGGCAGTCTAATTTGTCCACCTCAAGAAGAAAAAAAATATCTAGATTATAAGTTCCTCCAACTAGGATCCCATTATGATTTATCCGTGTATCGCTTTAGTAACCTCAAACTTTTCAAATCAGGGGTAAGCACTCATTTTTAAGATTTTTTTTGGTAGGAATTTTCCGAGTAGCTCGGAACCTGGTCACAGGCATTTTTTGGTCACATTTGATAGGCAACTGGAATTCTCATGAATGTTTTGAATTACTAGAAAGTTTTTAAGACTGTGCTCAAAGGAGACTTTTTAAAATTTTTGAAATTGTATTTGTATGATCAGAGCCGATTTTTTTGTAGGTAGTGCTCTGAATTGTTCAGTTTTCTTCTCTTTTTTATCTACATCATATACATTATTTTGATTAGAAAATTTTTTTTGCAATATATTTGTAATATTTATTTAGTTTCAAATATAATTTTTTTATATTGGCTATTGATATCATCTTTGTTCTTTATTTCGTATGTTACACTTATTACTAAAACTATTTTTTCATCCAAGAGAAACGTAAATATTCTTTAATTAAGGGCAGATTTTAGGGCTATAAGCGACTGAGGAAGGATGAAGATTTCAATCAGGATATTTTAATTGAAAACCCAAAGAAATGCAGAAAAGGACTACACACGAAATACCAAGAAATTTGGCACTGGCTAAAATTTGTTTCTAGCTGTGTGTGAACGCTTGCCACAGCCTGTTATCATTCGAAAGAATTTTTTGGCTGTCTTATCTTCCCGGTCTTCTAGGAAACAAAAGCTCTGTTAGATCATCATTCGGATGTTTCAACATTTCTAATAATATTGTGGGTAAAAATGCTGAAAAATTAATCTTTTCAGCCCTGATTTCTCAAAATTGGCACACCAAAAACTAGATTTTGAACTTCGCAAGTGAGATTTTTCCCTGGGACAAATCCCATGAAACGTCCCGTGGAGACAAGGCCTCAGGATACAATGTTGATTCTTGATTAAAGTGATTGGTTTCAACAACTCGGCCTGAGAACTTTTTCCTCCAATGAACTCATTCCAACTTTTCATCAAGCACTTCATTGTCCCCACCGGAAGTTCAACTTGACCCGGATCTCGGTCAAGAAATCGCACCCAAGTTTTATTTCTTATAAGGGGGGGGGGGGGGGGTTGGCAGTAAGACACCATCCATACCCCTGATACACCTCATACATGGCCCTTTTGGTACTGTGTCCGTTTTTCTTCAAACGGCGCTGAATAAATCGGATCACGAAAGAATCCCTCTGTCTAGGTATAGTCTATTGTGAGAAAATTAGGTCGGGCAGGGTCAATGACCCCCCGCCGCATACGATGGCCGGTACACGGTTATCTAACGCGCTCCTTTTTTAATTGTACGGGTGCTGTGACGCGAAGGTCGATAAGCCGCAGGTTGAACTAACTTTTTCCAACGCAATGCGCTCCGGCACTTCAAAAAACAACTTCGATTCACGTTCAGAATAAAAATTCAGACATTCTCCCTAGAATCTGAAACCGGCCTGTTATTTCTCGCGCCAATTATAGATCACATGCAGCAGCCAAAAAAATATTAGTGGATACTTAGTAATAATACAGGGTGTCCCAGGATAAGTACGAATATTGGAGGAGTCGATTCTTTGGGTCTAAAGAAGACGTTTTTGTTGTATAACTTTTTTCCCAAAAACGGTTACCTTCGGGCCACGGCCCCCCAAAGTTGGAGAAAAGAAATCGTCTCTCTAACACTGTGACGATGTTTATCAACCAATATTAATGAAAATCGTTAAGTGTGTATAATTTTCAGCGCTTTTTTTATTTTTGACTTCCAGAAGGAGGAAAACACACTTTGGAGAGGGGTTTAGGGGGGTATCAAACCTATTAGTGGCCAAAATTAATGTTTCCAGCGAAAAAAATTGAGTTTTGACGGCACCACTTGATTCCGCGTTGAAAAATAATAAGGTGATGTGTCTCAGGACCGGATTTACCTACTTGCCGCCCATGGGCCGCCTTCATTTTGCCGCCCCTTCTCATTCGTTTTGAAACACCGATACAAACCATCAAGTGAACGTGCCGGAGGAGGGGTGCATAAGACGCGTTTACTCGCGTTGGGCACATTTTTGGTGAAAACTCTGTCAACACTAGCAAAATTTCACGGAACTTTGCGCGAAAATTAAGTTCCGTAAACCTATCTCTGTGTGGACGAGGCCTTTCATTTATACGAAAAGAACAAAAAAATTATGAAAGAATAAACATGCATGAATGTGGTTTAATAATTCTTAATTTCCGCCACCGCGCCAACCGCACTGTGTTGGCGCAATGCATGAAGTATCTCTACAGTATTGTAGGCGCTATGCGTTTCACGCGCCGCGCGCCCGATCGCTGTTGACCGCACCACGTTTGACGCAATGCGTGAAGTATTCATGCAGTCTTGTAGGCGCTACTGCGTTTTTCATGCTGACCGGCGCGCCGAGGGCTTCTCCTTTCCATCTCAAGTCCTCGTCATCATTGCTCTCAGCGCCGCGCCGCTCCGGGCGAAATTGCGTGTTTGGATTCTCTCTCAACTTCTGTCTCTTGTATCACCGAAAGACGAACAAATTAGAAATTACTATACTTTAACTTTCAGGAAATGAGAGCTTTTTTCGCCTTTTCTCGTTTGTAATTTTTTTTCTGAATCAGATTTTTTTCTTGATACCTACATTGGAAAAAATTATAACAGTTGCCGCCCCCCTAAATTTGCCGCCATGGGCCGCGGCCCATGTGGCCACCCCCTTAATCCGGCCCGGACACATTGTGTCATGCGTTTTTTTGCTATGACTCATCGTTTTCGAGATAATAGGGACTGAAATGGAGCGCGGGTGGGCGCGAAGGGGGTGGCCCTCAGAGAAATCGTTTTTGGAAAAAAAAGTTATATCACAAAAACGTCCTTTTTTGACCCAAAGAATCGACTCCTTCAATATTCGTACTTAGTCCTGGGACACCCTGTATAATGAGGCTCTTTTTTTGATGCCTGAAAGAGCCTGTCAGGAAAGTGCCACTTTTTTTTTTTTTTTTTTATTATTCTCTTATTTAAATCTATTTCAACCGAAACCTTATGATGAGATAATCCTCCAAAAAAGTTGAAACTTGGAGTCAAAGCTCGTTTTGGCAACTTTTGCATTTTTCATACGATTATATAAAAACTATAATATTTTGAAGTTTTTTGGTAAAAAAACAACTTTAATCGACCTTTTTCATAGTTTCTGGGGCCCGATTTCAATAATTATATCGTCACTCGGGTAAGTACTGTTGTTGACACTTCGATCGATAACTATCAGTGATCTTGAGCTTTGCAAAGTTAGACTACCTAGGTGTTCACAGTCTCAGAACAGCCGAGCCAGGTTTGGCTGCCGCTAAAGCAAGTTTGCAAGAAAAACGTCGTAGGTATGATAACATCTCTACGTGGCCATACTTTTTCTGACTAAAGCCATTTTTTGACGAAAGGATAGGAAATGTAGGTAGGTATTTTCTTAAAATTTTCAGAATCATTAGATAGAATTGCCCAGCAAATTCGTTAACACATTAAAAAATAACACCGCTCTCAAGTTTTTTAGGAAATTTAAATTATCAATCGGGATTTGTCAACGCTCGGTCTTCATGCGACGTTTTCATCTTAACGCTTCGGTATTGACATCCAGGCAGAGGTCAATGATACCGGTAATAACGCCTTGATGCAAATAATGCAACTATTCGTGCTCTATAGATATCAGTGTTGCATCCTAAAATTGAAGGCGCTCTCGTCACTTTAGCCCACGGAGCAAAGCTCGCAGCGGCACGCTGTTTCTCACTCTCGCGGTATGGCGGTGGGATATAATATCCTGATTTGTGAAAATGACATTTTCAGTCTTTCTCCTTAGTTTTTATCAGAGAAGTGCATCTTGTCATTCGTCGGATACACTCCTCGAGTTAGGTCTGGTCTTTATTACCTACCGGACCAAAACCTCAATTTTAATTTTTTGTTTATTTATTTTTGGTTTTCGAAAAACGAATGTGAAAAGTATTCGAAATCTATAAACTTTTTTTATCACTGGCAAAAATTTACTTTAGGTATGTATAATTTTTCTAACATGCACCGCATTTAATTACAATACTTTTCGTCTTTTTAAAGGCTATTTTTTGGGGGAACTTTCTCCTCCTTGGACTCCCCTGAAATCGTCAAATGATGTGTTTGGCGGCTAAACTGTGCATATTATCACTTAAAAAGAAGTACTGATTTTAGAATCTTCTCAAAACTCAGCGATATTTAGTGATAAATAGTTTCGGCCAGCTTATCCGGTCAAAATACCACGGTTGCGGCGCGGCGCTGTTGAATGAACCAGAACCAGAGAGTGACCGGAGCGCCTTCAACTTTTTGATATGCAACACGCGCGTCCACAGAGCACGAATAGTTGTATGTATCATTCAGGCGTTACTTTCAACACTATTTTTTTAACGCGTTGCTGAACCTCAAAATATTAGCATTTTTAATAATAAAAAATGCGCACTTTGCAATCCCGTGGTGCCAAACCAAGCTGTGGACTCAAGCTAAAACTTTCACTGGAGCATTATCTCATCATAATGGTTTCGTTTGTGGATTTGAACGATAACCCCTGCGCTCCTCAAAAGAGGCGCAGAAAGCCTCTTTTTCTCAACAGTGCTGACTCTTTTAGGATATGAGGACACTCCGTCTTAATCGAAATGCGCTCACGATCAGATTCAAAAAAGGAATGTAGTTCGCACACAAATGTGTTTGTCTCAATTACTAAATTTGTGCATTGATAAGGTATGATATGGTGATTTAGGCGAGGAGAGGGGGGTCGATGGCGCTTTTCTTCAGCCCACGCAAGTACTCAATGCCATTCGAAATTCGAATCTGAAAAAACTTACATACCGACCGAGACAGTCCAAACAGTTGTTGGAATTTTCAGGGAGCAAATCCTTTAGAAATACAGTGGTACAAAGGTCAAAGGTAAATATTCATAACCGCGTGACCCTCACATCTTCCGGTGCGCCTGTCTTGATACTGAAGAAGTAATAAGAAATTCACCGGCATCGGAGAAGTAATTTGCGATTTCTAAAACGTCATTTCAGCAATGTATTTGGCCAGAGGAAAAGAGAATTGGGAGCGGTTTATGGCTATTTAGTAAACTTTATCCAAAATGTTGTTCTTCCATATCGTCCGAAGTCGAAGATCTTGGTTGATTAGCGGGCCGCCTCGTTGAGAACCTCACCTCACTGTAAGCCCGCCCGTCGGCCCGTCCGCGAAGTGTGCCCTCGTTCGTTGTGTTGTGTGGCTTGAAACCGTCACCATCACCGTCACCGTCCGGAAGGAGACCACCTTATTTACGAACCTATCTATCAATTAATTTTTATTATTCTGACGTATTTAGTGATTGTTTTGTTGAGTTTTTCGTGGAAACGCCAGTTGCGATGCGATCCTCCCGTTGATAAGCTCTACCGAAGCTGTCACCATCTTCATGCGACTACCCTCCCCTACTTACTTGGATAGCCGACGAAGACAGGTACTTATAAAATCAGATTTCTCATCGCAGTGCGTTTCATTTATCAATGGAATTTCCCTTTTCTGCGTGTTTTCTGAGTTTTGCTGCACTGAAGCAACTGGGAGCTTCGTCCATCGTGTGTTTTTGAACAACGCTCTTACTCCTAATCTCACAGACAAGTAGGATCTACTGGGAAGAATCTTCGTATCCATTGATTATTCTTATCACCAGTATTGCCTAATCATTTCCTGTTCTCATTAAACAATTGTTTTCTACGTTGACCTTAGTTTTCTCTCATGATTCTTGATGTCTACGTGCGGTTTAAGGCACTTGATTTCAGTTCATAATTTCATCTGATGTTTGTGTTTTAGTTTTGAGGTTAAATGGCAGTCCATGAACATTTTCCTCAGAGTCCTAGTGCACTGTACAAACACGAAATTCAGTCTTAGTACCTCCCAGTTACTTATTTCTAGCCCCCCATCCATTTCTGTGATAAGCTTGCTTTGTTTTGCCTTTGCATTTTTCTTTGAATATGCACTCGCTAAAATCTTTGAAACTGCAAATGGTAAATGTGTTTGGTAGGTACGTAGCAACAGAAGTTCCCTGCGTCAACTATTCATGGTAATAGAAGGAAATGTACCTGCACTTCATTTTATTTGATGTCTCTACTGCCTCGCTGAAAGAATCGAATAGTTTAGATTATGTCTAACAGTAAATATTCGCCAAAAATTCATGAAAGTAACTCTACATGAGCAATTGGTATCAGTGTAGGTAATTGAATAGTATGCACTCATCCATGTCACTCTGTAGCGACACTTTTGGTATGCTGTCTTGTCATGCACTAAAGAAATCATACGTTTTTTTAAACAATGAATTATCCACCGTTGTGGTCATCTTAGTGTATAGATAGTTTATGCAAGTGCTCATTCTGGCAGTATAAGTGTTTCCAAATTTTTGCTCACAACTATTTTTTACGAAGAAAACTGGACAACTCTTCTCATCAACCTTTTTAAAATCAATCTTGGCGCAATCAAAAGAAGTTGCCCCAATTTTCTATCCCTATTGCTGCTAGGATTTATTGGAGAAAACAAATAAGTTTGGAAATCTCCTACATTGCAAATTAAAAAATTTACCTACTTTTGGGGTTTTATCACCCCCTGATATTCTGTCATCGACCACTGTAAATTAATTCCTAGAGTTCTTAGTTCAGTTTTAAACTGTACGTCAAACAAAGTAAAAAACAAGTTAGGTAAAAGTCACCCAAAATTTCTGATAATTATTTGATCATCAGGTGAGCACTAGGCGAAAATATTTTTTTCATTATTCAGAAGAACACCCATTCAGGAACATTTTCTCCTCCAGGTGTGTAGCAAATGTTTCAAATAAATCTTGAACATGGTGGGGGAAAAGCAACATGCTAATTTTAATAGCATTGTTACACCAAGACCCTGGGACAAGGCATCTTAACGTTCAATTCTTAATCTTAAAGAAAATTTAAAAATCTTGATCCTTCTTTTTTACTTTTTCCTTAATATCTCCTCTTTTCTGTGCCTACAATATATTTATGTTATTTCCTCCTGTTCCTCAGGATCCATGGATTTCGGAGTGGAAAGTCAAGCTATGGGTTCTCTTTCATCTCTCTTCGGTCTTCATGGTTAATCATCGGATCTTCTTATCTGGAAAGTAGACTGTGTCCCTGTATTTGGTCTGCCTCTCCATCCTCTTCTCTGACATGAGTAACTCGGATGAGAAGAAGGATGACAAAACTGCAGTTGACACCATCAGTCAAGATTCAACAAGTACAGATAATGACAGTGTCAATACTAGCTTAATTGAAAAAATACTTTGTGAAATGAAAAATGAGTTTAATCGCTCAGGTGAGAATATCACTTCTCCCTCTGAAACTCCAACAAAAGGACGATCAAATAGCTGTGATAAAAGAAACACCAAAGAATCTGGTCGAAAATCAGTTTCCAAAAGTACTCGTTCGAAAAGCTCCTCTGAGTCTACCGCTGAAACTAGTAAATCCTTCAGCTCAAAAAGCCACAGCGGTGACCTAGGAAATTCTCCTAGCAGACTTGGAGCTGACGGTGACCCTCAAACAGCCGAAGTAGAAGAAAGTAATACAAAAGAACTTTTAGGTAATGATAAACTCCCTAGTGATTCTATTAAAAGTAAAAAGTCAAACGTAGCCAACAAAAAAGGTGTGAAAATGAAGTCAGTTTCAGATGTCCCCAAAAGTACGCGCCTAAAAAATTCTCAAGAGAAGAAAGCTAGTTCATCTGCCACTAAAAATGATGATGAATCTGTAGAGTCAGAAGTGGATGAAAAAATCGCATCTTCCTCTGAATCTTTAACCATTTCTGCAAGTCCAAGAAAACCTGAAAGAAAATGCAGTTTGAATGCACCAAACTGTGATGAAATAAAATTAGATCCAGAATCCTCCGACAAAAATGACAGTCCTTTTAACCCTATCATCTCTACGCTTAATAATATAAAAATAGAAAAAGAGCCTGAAAGCTCCTCTACATCTGAGCTAATGGAAGTAGAAAAAGAGCTAGATAGCTCCTCTGAACTCAAGAATTCCATGGTAGAAAAACAGCTAGACAGCCCCTCCTCTATGCTGGAGAGTGAAATTTTAGGACAAGAACCCAAAGAAATATCTCCATCTGAAGGCATTACAGTGGAATCTAATCCTGAAAATTCTGTCACCCTCGAGGATATAACTGTAGAAAGAGACTGTAAAATTTCCCCCATCATGAGTAATGAAATACCTGAAGGATTAAATGTTGGTGAGAAACCAAGCGACAGTTGTTCTGATACACCACCAAGTGAAATAGAACCAGCAGAGGTTCCAGCCCCAATTTCTACTAGTAGTAATGAAAATAATATCTCAATTTCAAGTTTAGAATCATCGTCAAATCAAGCTTGTGATCTCAAAAATGATGATTCCAGTGCCTTTGTGCCGGAAGATGCTCAAAATATTGACCTAGGCTCTAAAGAATCTGAAGTAAAATCTCCCAACATTGGGAGTACAGACAAAGATGATAGTAATTTGGAAAATAACTGCACTGAAAGCTCAGAAATTTCAGAGGAAAGTAAATTATTAAACTCTAGTGCTGAGTGTGATCTTGGCACCAAATTGGGCAATCAAGAAGCAACCGAAGACACACAAGTGGACAAAGAGTCCACCTTGATTGATAAATCGTTTAGTAATAATGAGACGAGTTCTTCTATATCATTAACCCCTGTAAGTATCAAGCTTGAAAAGGAAGAAGAGAATCTTCCCAAAGCAACTCATGAGAATTCTCAATCCACCGAATTTTACAACTGTGATGTTTCTACTCAACGCACTTCCCAACCGACAAACGAGTCGACACCTCGGATCATTCTTACTTTGAAGACAACGGAGGAACGAAAGAAAGGTCTTTCAAGTCCCCCAAAAGCTGAATCAACTACCAAGAGGAAAGAAGTTCAATACTCTGTATCTGTTAAAGAGGAAATCCTTGAAAACCCCGAAGAGCCCTCTAACTGTAACGAAGAAGCTGAAGAAGGAAGGAGTAGACGAATCTTCCGAAACAGAGAAACTGTCAAAACAGAAAAACTTGAAAACGATAGTAGTATCAAGCGATCATCGAGACGCACTTCTAAAGAGTTCTCTTTTGAATCAGTATTACAAACTGCTATTGCTAGAAAAGAAAAATCTTTTGGGACCTTGAACGGTGTTGATGAGCGAATCAAGCGAGGCCGTTTCAGCACCGTTGACTTGAGACAGAGTCCTAGGATCTCAAAGTCCAAAGCCAATAAAACATCACCAGAAGGAAAAAGCGGAGATTCAAACATTCATGTTCCAGATGAGCTTAAGCCTGTCGTAGTCTGTGATTTATTCCCTCAAAACAGTAATAAAACTAGTTATCAGGTGAGTGAGGTCCCCCAAATTATAGCTGATTCCAAAGAAGCAGATAATGCGCCATCAGTTCCAGAAAAAGTGAATGATGAGGATGAGGAAACAGCTGAAGTCAGCATTAAAACAGAATCAAATTCAAAGTCGGAGATGGATTCAATTAGCAGTAATGGTAGTGGAAGAAATAGAAAAAGAAAACGATATTTTCGTGGATTTCGATATACTCTTAAAAGCGGTGTTGCCAAACTTGTTGCCAGGCCAAAGAAAGCAAGAAGTGATGGCATGCCAGATCAGCAGAAAGACTCAGCGCCATCTGATAGTGTTTCACCTAATGAGTCTCTCAAAGCCGAGCCTTGTGGTGAGTTTCTCTTTTATGTTTCTCTCATTATACTTGTCTCATTACACCATCTCAGCAATACCTAGCCAGGTGTGTGAAAAGCTCTTTGGAGCAAATAAGTATTAGTTGCAATTCCAACTTAAAAATTTGCTTATTCTTGAAAAATTTCCTCACTCTGCATAAAGGTTCAAAGTACGCTTGGAGCTAAAAAATTCCTTAACTCAGTGAGCTTTTAGGGCTTGTGCGGTCAAGCATTTTCTGCATCCCTGCTCTCAACTCAGCTACACATGTAGCACAGTGCTATGGAAATATTGAAATAAAAATGAAATTAAATTGCAATTTTTTCACCATGAAATTGCAATATTTTTATATCATTTGGTCAACAAATGAAAATTTTGAACAAGCACTAAAGTAAGTTTCATGTAATGAAAGGATCAGCAATTTGCAATGCAGAGAAATATTGCAATTTATTTCAATTTTATTGCACTAAGAGGAGCCCTCTCCATCAATAGATAGGCAACTTACACCACGCCCTGATGCAGTCTTGATAATTTTACCAAGCAATTGCAGTTTGTGCTATTTGGGTATAATATTTGATGCTAGCGGTCACAAAGCAATCTTTTATGCATTTTGTATCTTTAAATGAAATTATTACTCAATTATGTAACAATTTATGATCGCACATTATGCATGAAATAAATATGATTGCTTATGAATACTGAATTATTTAGTTATTTGTGAAAGAGCTGACAGTTGTTAATGAAAGGCTGAAAATATTGAGGGGGAGGGGGGCACATTGCTGTGTGAAAAAAATCAACTTTCATAGCACCTTTGATCTTAATATTTCTTACACCCTGTTTGGCTTTTCTTCTCTCATCAGGATTTAAAGAAATAAAAAACATCCTTCAAGTACAAAATATTGCTCCTCTCAGTTTTATTTTATTGCATTACTTTGTAGATTCTGTCTGTGAAAGCTCATTGTCAGTGACATCATTGGATTCAAGCTCAAGTTCAGTGTCCAAACGAAAATATCCTTGTGATCCAAGAGAAGATGAAGTCAACGGTAAGTTTGTTTTCAGACACTACGCATGTTTATAATAAGATTATTACATTTGTTGAACAAAGCTGCTATCAGACGTCTGAGTTGCATGTAGAGAACGAAATATTGTGAATTTTCAGTCATCGGAAATTTCAGAAATACGGGAACACCTAAGTAATCTGAAGTTAAAGATGTTTCAGCTTTAAAATGAGTAGTCAAGTAATCATAGAAATAGAGAAGAATTTCTACGGCCTCACATGATGGGGAAGATTTCATTGGTTAGTATTTGTCTGACTTTGTCATAATCTTGCTTTGCTTCTGGTGAACTTCATACGCAGAGAAAGTTAAGCTTAGCCATGCAAAGTTTCAAGAGAATTTGCACTGTTACCTTTTATCTCATTCTCTCTCTGAGATCATGAAACTTCATCAAATACCTAATTGTTATTTTTTGTTTGTTTGTTAGGTGTTGAAAAGGTTCGAAGAATGGATGTGCCCTCACCAAGTACAGCGGAAGGTTCTGATATTGCTGCCATTCCAGAGTCATCTGCTATTTCAATTGGGGTAAGAATCAATAACAATGCCTTGGGTCTTGATTGTTAAGCCTCTTACTGAAGATTTCTCCATTCTTGTAATGTGAAGAAATCTTATCAATAGCATTTGAAGCAGTTTGAACTTGAAGGCACAAAACTCCACTCAAATTGCAGTCAGGAAAAAAGCATACTGTTAAAGAACACCTTTCTTTTACCAAAGTTGTAGCTTCTAAAGAGTTAAAAGTAGAGAGACTTTAGTTTCTGATTCAGAAAAAGCACTGGGAGACTTGTTACAAGCTGAATGGTTCATCTTCGGTCATAGCTATCTATCCGCACAAATCATTGGTGGAAACATTCATCAATCAACCCACGGTCCTTCCTGGCCTTAATCAGTTCTCCCATTAAAACCTCACTGAAAAATTGCTGGCATGGAAATGTTTTTATTAGTATTGTGAATTAGTACCCATATAAAATGTATTTATATATTTTCATAACAGTAGATATGTAGAACCCTCATCTTAATGGCTCATGGTGTAATTTATTTTGACCAAATGCGTAAGGACAATGGAACTCCCAAACAACGCATCTTGGTTCGCAACATTGCAGAATTTCTGTCATAATTACCTTGTTTTTTAAATGGAAAACTATTCAACAGCAAATCTTTAACGCTGTTGTGATTTTTCTTCCTTGTGCAAAGAAAATTCTGTAAAAACATAAAAGTATGATGTTGACTTCTCCTCCTAAAAACAATGGTATTGAAGCAGGAATTTTAAAACACAGCAACCAAGGTACATGGTTTAGGAGTTTCACTGTGAAAGGTTCTTGCAGTTTCTTAAATAAGTTCAGCAGAGTTTGGTAGCAAGAAAATTTTCAAGGGATTCTAACGTGGAAAGCTTGCGCTGTAATTTTCTGTTTTTTGCGCATATTTCCTACGCAACTCTTAAAATGTTCCATGCAGTCTGCTCCCTCCTGTTGGGCCTATAAAAGCATACATATGGCAAAATACATTCCTAATAACGAAAATGTCCTTTGCATTCGATTAAAGAAAAAATTTAACAAACCAAGAGTAGAGTAACTTTATGGCTGTAAATACCTATATTGTTTGACCAATACTTTTAATTTTTTCTAGCCATCAGAAAGTTTTTTTTGCTGGTAAAGCTGGTAAAATTCTTCAAATTCAACCAACTTCATTAATATTTCATAATAGTCATTTTCTAATTTTTTGTAGATAATCAGCCTTAGTATAGTAATGAGAAACCAAAATTCAAGAGGAACCTAATGGAGACAAGCGAATTTATTTTTCTGAGGAAAATAATTTCTCTCAGAGTAGTATTTTGTTCGATGAAACAACTCTGAACATTTAGTAACAACCGTATTTTGTTCGGATGTTTTTTATGTTAAGGGGCGTGGCCTATTTTTATTCGTTTATTTATTTTGCTTTATTTGGCAACGTTTTTGGAACATTGTTTCAAAACAATTGGAACGTCCTCGAAGCTTGTTACGTCTGTTGTGTATATTTGTTAACAAGATGTCCAACCTCACTTCTAGCTGCTTTGCTCTCATTGGTTGTGAAGAAGTGACGCAAATAACACAAAATCGGTAACAGGAAACAATTGTTGCAGCGAACAAAATACATCTAGTGTCATAATGTTAGAGCTAAAGCTGTTTTTTTTTTTCCAAAACTGATCTCTAAAAATCATAGGTCTTCTCTCTTTTCAGACCCACAACACATACTGTTTAAGGAGCAACTTTTCTCAATTCAAACCTGTTATCCTGTTTTTCTTGTTCTTTTTTAAGGGCGGAACAGCTGCAATTTGTCTGTGTCAAGTGAATGAAAGAGTATTTGTAAGTCCAAAAGTAGCAGAAGAAGCTAAAGAAATATATTGTCAAGCAATTGATTCTCTTGATTCCCAAAAAATTGGATGCTGCAACGTTGTGGATAAAGAAAATAAAGAAGCTGTCATGTTGAGACCAAGCGTGCGTGTTCCGTATCAGTTACTGTGCACCGTTCATTTTCAGCGTTTGATTCGACATAATTGTTGTCCAGGTTGTGGACTCTTCTGCACTCAGGTTTGTAGTCTGTATATCTATTGTTGAATATTGTCCAAACATTTTTGAAGTGAATTGAAAAATAGGACATCGGCATCGTATCACAAAAGACATTCCAAAATGGTCGGCTGCCACCTTTCTTTTTCAGACTGCTTTCATTGTTGTCGAGTTTAGACTTTGACTGGAGGTGGCTACCGCTACTCATGACATGTCTCAGAATCTATAATGTTGTTTAAAAAATTGAGCAAAAATGAAGCTCTGCAATGTTTTATTTGAAATTGATGCTCCAAGATTATTTTGACCTGTAGATCTGAAGGAATTTAAAGGATAAAAATAGACAGGGTTGATAGAAATTTAGTCCTCATCGATACCTAATTCTCTTTGACTTCTTCCTTTTGGTATTTTCAGCTAAAAAATAAATAATGTCAAGTATTAATTCTGCTCAGTTCCCAATACACCGTGCTAAATACCTAATACAGTGTTTTACTCTCAGCATTGAAAACTTTTAAGCAGTGTATCACGATTGCATTATATCAGTGAACATTTTAATTTAAAAAATTGACATGGTTTCTTGATTGATAAAGTAACCATGACTTGAACAATCAAATGTTGTATCTGGAATAATGTTATAGCACAAGGTGACGGTATTTGCATTTCGCTAATCTGTTTATTATTTTTACCAAACATACTCTGTATACTTTGCTAACTAAAACCATTTGATTCAAAATATTTTACCATCAAATCAAACTTTTTGATGATTTGAATTTCAGCTAATTTTTTCTCAATCTTTTTTTTAAAATTGTGTGAAACTCTTCATTTCGAAATATTTAAAAAATGTACTTATCTTAACTATCAAGGATAGGTAATAAGATCAGAGACATTTCTAAACTCCCCTACTCTTTCTTCTACCGTTGCAAAGCAAAAAAATTCCTGATGGTATGCAAGATAAGTTTTAAGAAAAAAATTTCTGCAGGTAAAAGTTTCCATAGTATGATTGCCTCAATAATCCACAAAAACATAAATGCCTTATTTTTGGACAAAAATTGTAACACTACGCTAATTATCCTATTATATTATATTTTCATCATGTTATTGTCGGCAAACTTTTAATGCAATATTTTTGTGTTCGTTTTAGGGGAGGTTTGTTCAGTGTGAATCATTCCATCAGTATCATCGTGAGTGTGAATTGATGCTGGACGGCAAGCCAACATGCCCCCATTGTGGACAAGATTCGCCAAAAAGCGATGTTCTCCTCTCCTTAGGAGAACATAAAAATCCTGTTTTCTTCCCTTTTCAAAAGCCACCTAAAGTTGTGTAAGTTATTTAATTGTAATTCACTATATATATTTGTGTATTGTATGGAGTTTTCCCCATCAGAGCATTGCAAACCATACAGGGGGTCCATATGTGTTTCGCAGCCCATTTTCCAAGGCTTAAAATCTTTGAGGAGTCCCCGCTTAGCCAAATTATCACAAGTCAAACAAGCATTATATTCTTATTTGCATCAGCAAATGAAGGGGTTTAAGTTTCCATACAAAGTCCACTTAAATCAAGGAAAATGTATGCACTCAATTTATTTTTTGTCCTTTTCCTCAGAATCACAACTTAACGAATGGAAAAATGGACAAATAATCAGCAAATTTTCATTCATTAACACTTATCAAAATTCATGTAAAATTTTGTCAATGAAACAAATTTTTGTCCCCTGTCCTTGATTAAATAGGGATTGCTCAGCCTGTCCCACCAAACCAAGCGTCATCCAACTTTAAGTTAATTTTCGGCCACCGTCTGCAGTTTTGCAATATTGCCCAGGATCACATTGGTGTACTTATTAATCAAGAGATTATTTTAACGGTCTAGCAACAACTTGTGAGGCCCTGATTGGATGTTTAAAACATCTTCCTCATCAACAGACAAGGCAAACTGTAAATGAGATTTGCAACCCTTGACCAATCACCATTTCTTTTACTTTTCTTATTTAAACTGGTCTTATTTTTCTCTCTTTTCAATTTTCTTTTTGCTAAGCACATATTGAAAAATAGATTCCTGTCATAACACAGTAGATACACTTTCAACTACAGTAAGACCTTGATTTATCAGATTTCAAGGGACTGGAAGCCGATTCCGTTAAATCATGATCCGATAATATTTTACAAACCTGCGCCAAGAAAATGTTCAGAATCCCATTATGAAGCCACTTCTTAATTTTTGAGAATTTATGATCTGTTACAGTCCTTCAGCAAGGATGTGCATTGGAGATTCCCGCACGCAGTATCAACCTCCACTTGAAGTTCCTCCTCCACCCATTGTGCCAGCTGCCTCATTGGTTCTTCCCAGTGGAACAGAAATTACATCGGAGGGAATGCCACCGTCTCTGGATAAGGACAAGTTAGACGAATTGTTGCATGCTGCTTCTCAGAGTAGTTGTTTAGATGCTAGGTGTGTCTCTGTTTTTTTGTTTTTTTATTTTATCTTTTTTAGTAATTGTTATTTTCTTTTACACTCCACCGTAGCTTTTTGCTGTTCTACTCACATTTTGTGGAATGCATGCGGCAACATCTGAAAATTTTATCTTCTACAAAGGTAGAGACTTTAGCACCAAAAAACTTCAATTTGAAGTAGTGTCACTATTAACTGATCGCTTTCAATAGCAATATACTCAAGGTTGTTCTGCAACTGACACGGAATTATGAGGTTTCTCGTCAAGTTACCCTACAATAGTGTTTTGGTTTGTTCCATTATTCTTTGGCAATTATGCAATTTCCACGTGTCGTTATCATTAGCATCAAATTAACTCGACTGCTTGCAACTTTTCAGGATACTATAGAGTTTTTTAATTGGAAACGCAAGCACCAAATTTTTATCTAAGTTGACAAAAATTGTTCTTGTGAAAAAATTGCTAACAGTAACCAAGGAGGATGACAGATATATCTCTGTATGAGATAATGTCGTGTGGATGAACAAAAATGAATGAAGTGTAAGGTTACTTGGTAAAATATGTCCCCAACTCAAAAGTCGCAGTCAGTCATCTTGAAATTCCAAATCAGTGGTGAAAAGTGTAGGGAACTTTATGTTAGCTGCTTTTAGTTACAGTGTACTGTGCTTGATGTTCCGTTTTATCAAGAGAAGATCACTATCATGCTTTTCTATCGTCTCTCAGAAAAATTTCCTTTTTTTAACAACTATGATTTTTACTTTTTACGTTTCCGTGATCATTTGGGGTTTTTGTTTTGTTTCTAAATTGTTGAACTTTCATAGGAGAGATGTTCACAATTTTTTCATAGATGTAAAATCTTTTGTGAAGCTTTTATGGGTCAACAACATTGCCTCCTACCACAAAAACAACATAACTACTCTTCAGGTGAAAAAAAAAAAACACTATAAAGTGGCCCGAACTGTATGGAACAAGGCGGAGAAATGGTGCTGGGTCTACACCATTTTGCGGGGAAAACAAAGCCAAGAATTTGGAACTGGGAAAATACCAAAAAATTAATTTTGACTGTAATTGTAATTTTTGGAACTTCTTGGCTTTGTTTTCCCCGCAAAATGGTGTGGACCCAGCACCATTTCTCCACCTTGCTACTCTTCAGACAGAGAAGGTTATTCCTAAGAATTTTACCTCTAAACGTCAGAACAGTGGTGTCTTTTTTCAAATTTTTTCAACCCGAGAAATAGGAGATTTTTAATGAAAGCAAAATCCAATGCCTGTATGTGTTTTAAATTTTATTTTGCTTTCTTGCTGTGACAGTCAAATTATGGTTATGTTTGCATTTATTTTTTCAAACCTTTCGTTTTTTCTGAGTGCCCCAAGTTGCTTCTTGATCTCATTTGTTGAGTGGTAAGCAGCACAGTAATATTTATTTAGCTATTTTTGTGCAGTATGAGAAGAATTTTCATGAAAAAAAAAGAGTATCTGGGCCTTAATTCTGTTGTTTCTGTTACTTGTAGTTTTGAGCACCTCTTTAAAAGAGAGAAGGTATTAAGTTTAAATTATCGTTGGTAGGCAACATAATTGAAGCAATGCAATGTAACTGTGATGATTTTTCCATAAAACGGAGATGTTGCATGTTTGTAGCAACACAGGGGTGCCACCGGTTTCGCCTAAAAGAAACTTTCAAGCTCAAGAAAGTGGATGTTGTGATTGAGGCGATACCCCCAACACCTTTGATACCTATGAGTTTTAATACTGATCTCATTTTCTCTAGTTCTTCTGTTCTCAATCAAACTTTTTATCAAAGAATAGAAATGAATACTGTACCAAAATCTCTCCTTTTTTCGATGACTTCTGAATTTCAGGATGCTATTTTTTAGCCCACAGTCTTGTCAACCATGCTAAAAATTCAGCCTTACCTTTGTATGAAAAGTTGGTTTGAACAGAACCCCTTTTGTAGGTTGTCGCCCTCATTACAGCCTCATTTTTACGAGCTTGTTAGAGCTTGGAAGTTGATTGGAGAGAAAATTAGTGATATCATCCTATCTCTTACCAAACATATCAGTCATAGTTGTTAAATTATACTAATATTTATAATTAAATAATTATGATTTTCTATGATCAAATTGAAAACCATTGTTTCAAAGCCATGCTGTCTTCCAATATTCGCTAAGCATCATGTAGTGAGAATAATTAGGCCAAAGTCAAAAAAGGGACCATAAAATCCAGATTCAGGCTAAAAGAAGATTTGATATGGGTTTTTGACTCTGCTATATCATAGTCATGCGGTTAGCCCTTGATTTAACTCATTTGGGAATAGTGATAACATAGTAATATATTACTCGTGAAACTGGCTCGCTGTAAAAATTTTCCATGATGTCCATTACAGGGTCAATGCTCTACCATCAGGCAATAAATAATTAAAACTTGAAATTTTTAATGTATGTTGTAGTGTTCATACTACAGTGTTTAAAGTTCCTATTTCTCAAGAATTATACTTGTTATCAGTGTGATATGAAGTTTATCATTAACTGTGTTTCTCCTTTTTTCCAGAATTACGTACCGAATGCTGTATAATGCAGCAAAGAATGGAGAAACTGAAAAAGTTCTTGCAGCTCTCGGTATGTAGTTGATAATCTTTTTTTGGTTAAAAAGAACTTAAAAATTTCTCTCATGGAACATTCATGTTACAAAACTTTCATGTTTTTTCATTCTTGTGATGGTTGCCCAGTTCCATAAGTACAAGAATCTTTCAAATTTCTCATCAACGTAGTCAAAAGTGGTTTTACTCTCAGCAGGATTTCATCAACTCAAAAATAAACAACCCCCATGAAAAATGCGGTATCCTTTACAGTATGGCTAGAAAAGCTGTAGGTAGCTGTATAAGCACACCGTTACATATAGCTCTTAGAAGTTGACAACTGGTTCCGTCGGACAATCTTGCTTGCGGCCGGATTATTGAAACTATGTCAGCATATAAATCGCATATATATGTGCAATATATCGCAATTTGATGTCTTATCGGACTGATTTAAATTTCAATAATTGGCCCGCTGACGCCCAGGATCTACTCAGTCTGTCGAGATCCTAGTCTTAGGATAGCAAGATCAGGTATTTTTTGTATCCATGCTGCGGTGAATGAAATCCGTCATTATCAATCAAAGAGAGAAATCTCTGTAGATGATGGACAGAGAAACCAGGCGTTTGCACAGATGAGATCATTGTTAAGTAACTTTTAAGTATCAATCATTAAATTCAATGTAACAAATCGTTTTTTTTTTCTTTCTTTCTTTTCTTTTTGTGCAGCCAAATCATTTGCAGATGTTTGTACCCCGGTTAAAAGAAAAAGTTAAGTGAATATATCTTATACTTTTGTAATCCATTTTCATTGTTGTGATAAACAATAAGTGGTATGTTTTCAGGCGCTGGTTTAAACCCCAATCATCAGTTTCGAGAATGGGTGATGGGATCTGCTTTACACGGTGCATGTGTTGGAGGCCACATAGGAATAGTCCACATCCTCGTCCAAGCTGGAGCTCAACTGGACGTTCTAGACCGAGATCAGAATACGCCTTTAATCTTAGCCGCTGGCCACGGTCAAAATGAAGTTGTCAAATACTTGGTCAAAGCTGGGGCCTCTATAACATTCAAAGGAGAGGACGGAATGACAGCCCTCCATCTGGCAGCTAAAGCAGGGAACCTTGAAGCCTGTCATTATCTATTGTCAAGCCCTAAAGTTCCTTCTGATTTTATCAATCTTACAGATGATGGTGGCTGGACTCCACTGGTTTGGGCTGCTGAACACAGTCACACCCACGTCATCAGGTATATTTATCATGCTTTCCTTAAACACACATATCGACGGTAAGTCGGCAATCACATAACTCGTTTGCAGTGTCTGAAAATCTCCGCCTCTATGTTATTTTTTTAAAGGAGAACAAATTGACATCATTCCTTGAAGTTTTTTCAGAATTTTCTTCACACAGAGAAGAAAAATCACCGCAGTTTTAAAGAATTGCCGTTGAGTAGTTTTCCGTTTAAAAAATAAAGTATAACAGGAAGTCTGCGACGTCGCAAACCGAGTTGTGTGATTGCCGACTTACACCATCGAATATACTTTGCCCATGAATTCCCTCTGCTCTGTAATTTTTGTGTTGGTATTTTGGACACCGAGGAAAGTCCTTGAATCTCCTTGAATTTGGAGAGTTTCATTAATGCATTGGATAGGGCTTGTGCAGAACGTCACGATTAGCTAGAAATAGATTAACGATTACTGATAACCTAAACTGTTATGATGAATAAATGTAAATACTGAGCTGTGTACATGTTGCACAAATGCATTTGAAATTCCTGGAATTTTGTCTCAAGCTTTGTGTTCATTTACCATCATGTGGGAGGTATGATCTTTTTTCTCCATCCTTGAAGCTCCTGCCTGTGCAGGTCTCATCCTGTTGGTGATGCTCGAGAAGTCCTTGAGTATATTTGAATTTTTTTATTTTTTCAAACTTCCAAGTCCCCTTCTTAATTTTTCCCTTCTTACGGCTGAATCTATTTTTCGAATTTTTCCTCTCTTATGGACTCACTATTTTTTATCATCGACGTATATGTATAGTAATAGATCTATTTAGCCCTCAGACTATCATTCGAATCCTATGTTCACTTCATTCCATACGACTTTGTTTACTGAGCTATTTGATTTGCAGGTTTTTATTGGAGAAAAATGCTGACTTGCTCATTCGAGATGCAGAGCAAAATATTGCTCTCCATTGGGCCACATACTCAGGCACAACAAGTATAGCTGAGCTTTTATTGAATTATGGCTCGGAGATAAATTGTACAAATATACACGGTGATACTCCCTTGTAAGTAATCCTTTGAATTACTTGTCTGTCAGTTATGTCTTTAATGTTAATTGTAAGCCTTTCATTTTGAAAAGACTCAAGTCTAGAAATTAGTGAAATCTTGGTTCTCTTCATCCACTTTGATCTCTAGTTACGTACAGACTGAAATCTTTCAAAAATGAAAGGTCATTGCCTTCATTCTTCCCACTCATGTTTGCCCTCTCAATATTTTCTGCATCCACTATTTATTGAATAGAAATATCTCCAATGATATTAAACGCAGAAACTCTGCAAATTGGTAGTTTTTTTTATTTCTGAATAATCTACAAGATTAAAAAATTACAGCGTGGTTCTGCAGAACTCGTATTTTATTTATTCATTTTCATGTATAAAGTAATTTTTTTGAGGTTAAAATTTTGTAAACTTTACTTCGTCTATTCTTTTCTCACACATTTTATCTCTTTTCAGACACATTGCAGCTAGAAGAAATCACTATGACTGTGTGATTTTACTGTTGGCCCGAGGTGCTCTGACAAACATAAAAAATAAAGCAGGCTATTCAGTACTCGAGTCATGCCTGGTTCAGCCGAGCAATACTCATAAAGCTTTACAACTTAATGCAAAATTGCAAGAACTCACCTCCAAAGTGAGCGAGAGAACTCAAGTTATTTTAACCACGTAAGTGCTATCTCTATTTGTCAGTTAATTTTAAGGAATGAAAAGGCTATCTATAGTTAAGACAAACTTCCCATGCTAGTTTTACTGAGACAAAATTTCCCATTTAAGCGGGATCCGGTAACGTAAGTTTCAATGTTTTTTGCCCGAAACTCAAAAAATAATGGGTTTTACCCAGCCGACAGGTCATTTTGTATCAGGCACAAATGACTATGCCCCACCCCCTATACTCATGCAGGAACCAAGTATATCTTTCGATACTTTACGCTACTCACTGATGCACTGCACTGCAGGACGAGAAAAAGAGGTGTGGAATGATAGGAGGGGGAAAACGTGGGAGTGTGTTTGTGTGGTCTTGCCGCAGATCGGAGAGGAGGGGGGGGATCGGGCAACAGGCCGCGTGCGCAGATAGGGCAGCGTCTGCATTTTTTGCATAATGTAAACACAATAGCCAATCAGATCGGTATTTCCATTATCTTGATTCTTTTGAATAATTACTGACGATACAACAGCGTAAGTTTTGATACTCTGTGCAGCATTTTGGGGAAAATCCCCTTACATCGGTTTCGTACCGAAAATGTGTCATAATGTAAGCGGGTTCTGTTATGAGCAGATCCAATGCACCCGGGGTTTTTTTACATTGTTCTTTTGGGCGAAAAAATGGGGCCGCGCGCAACTTCTGATAAAAACGAGTTTTCGTTACAAGCATACGACGATATAAGCGAGTTTTACTGTAATAGTATTAAAATATTTCTGTGGAAGGGTGCTTTTGTGATTTTTTTTGTCAGCATATACCATTGGCTGTAATACCAAGGCCGTTTTTTTTTTTTTCATGTATTTTATACCTTGTTAAGAATCAAGTGTTAAAATATTAGCGCAAAGAATGTGCCAAGATTCTGACCCAAATAGCATTTTTCAATGTAAAAGTTGCAAAAAGTTGAAACAATATTGGTATTAGTTGCAACTTTCGGTCAAATTTTGGTTGATAAGTGCCGATTTTCGGCGATCTCATCGGAAGACAAAGTTGCTACCTGCTGAGATTGCAAAATTTCTGCACCAAAGTTGTTTAAAATCTAAAGATAGGCAACCAGCAATACTTTGAAGTTGAAACATGTTTCAACTTCAAAGTTGCAAGTTGTTGCAACCTCTACTACTTGGGGGTGATTCGAGAAATTAAAAAGAAAAGTACCAGAACTTAGGCCCTCTCAAGGTATCTGACTTAAGTTAATGTGAGTGACTAATGTGGAATCTGAAAGTTTGTAGCTGAGCAGTAAAAGATAGATAGTAATTTTTTCTGTAGAAGGATCAGTACGTTTATTGTTCTTGGATATATTTTTTCTCATTAGTGAATTGAAAGTCAACTAATGTAAGTCTTCAAGTAGATTTCCAAGTCAATCAGCTTGAATATGCTTTTCTTGGTTTTGGGTGAGACTTTTTTCTCTCATTTTGTTGAGTACTTAATTTAAATTTTTTTTGCAGTGACATTACCCGAGGGCATGAAACAAATCCAATTCAGTGCACTAATGGAGTGGACGATGAAACAGAGCCGACAGATTATGTTTATGTGACTGAAAATTGTTTTACCTCAAATATTAGTGTTGTACGTACAATAACCTCTTTACAGGTGAGTAAATGCCACAGACAAAAGGTTTCATTTTTTTTCTGCCTCTAAAATTTTTGACGAGGGTAAACTCCTTCTGTCGGCCTACCAATATTTTAAATTAATTATACTCGGAGGATGGAAGGTAATTCTGTACTTAATTCATGGGTGGTTGCTTATTCAGTCTTGGGTTGCTGGAACCTTTCACCATTAGGTTGATCAACCTTACGAAGCTCAGCCTGCCTCTTCCCATATATTCCCTTGATGTGCTCCAACAATATTTTCCTAAGCACTGTAGGCCTCTTCCGCATATCGTTTTTTTCAGTGTGTTAATATAATATATAAACAACAGCTCGTATAAATTGATTTTCTCCTTAGTAGTCTCAAAAAATTAATCGCTTTTTACTCTTTCAAAATAGCTGTAATTCTGAAGGATCCTAAATGTTCCTGTGCTACTCAACTCACTCATTGTTTTTTGTATTTTTCAGTCTTGTACGTGTACTGATTGTTCAACTGGTGACTGCGCCTGTGGAAAAATTAGTTTTCAGTGTTGGTATGACAAAGATGGCAGACTAACTCCTGAATTCAATTATACAGGTATGTCTCAAAATTATCTTTTCCCCTTTTCAGATTTTAGGTTTTTACATACTTGGCAAAGTTCCCCAGAAATTCCCTGCGGTACCTCTGCTGAAAAGCCAGGCAAGGCTCATTCACAAACACGAGAGGATTTATTCAATTAAGCTGCAAGCATTGTCAATTATCTACGTTCCAGAACTTTCCTCTCTTCCTTTTTGCGGGCTCAGTACATCTGGCCTCTTTTTCAGAATATTTGACTCATTTTCAACCATCAGGACCGATCCTATCACAAGTTTGATGAAATGGCGAAGCTTGACAAATCGCAATGAAATGTTAGACTAGTGAAGCTAGTATCCTTGCTACGTTCATGATTGGAGACGGGCAAACCCACATACCAGACATTGCGTATGCTAACCCAATGCTCATAAAATTTCATGAAGTTTTAAAAATATTCGAGACTTTTTTTTGTCAACCAACTAACTGCCTTTTCATTGAAAACATATCGCATAAAATATCCAAAACCTGAAAAATGGCTGTAAGTATGCGTTGTAATTGTGTAATATCGCCAAATTTGCTTGAATAAACTTTGATTGAATCAACAGAATTTTTAGCGGTTTTTGTTTTAATGTTGACCAGAAAATAGAGACAATTTTGGCCATCCCACCGAAAGTCCTTAAATGGTAGTTTTACTTCATATTGGTTTCTCAACAACCAAGCTTCCTGTCTCATCTTATTTTATTAAAATACAGGAAAAGCAATTGTTTCTAATTTAACTTACTCGTGCTCTTCTGTAATATCAAATGATGATGTGCAAGAATATTTTTAAGTTTTTCTCAGTAAAAACAAAACTGTAAAAAACTGCGGCACCATCAATATGTCATTATTGGACCTTTCAATCAACCAAACACTTTCATCAGGCTCAGTTTTTGTTACCTCCCAATGAATGAATACATACTGCTTTTTTGTATGTATGCATCATACACAGTTAAGAAATGGAACAAAAAGGAACAACTACGGGGCACTATATTTTACACACACTAATATAAAAAATTCAAAAATGATAAGTCTTTGTCAGTCAGTTTCCAATCCAAATTGTCAATCATTTTCCTTTATCATCTCGATAAGCCAAGTTCTAACTGATGTTTCTATGCCTTGAAAATTATCAACTGTTTAATCACTCTAAATGCATATTTTTGTTTTTTCAGACCCTCCTATGTTATTCGAATGTAATCAAGCATGCAAGTGTAACAAGGTTCTTTGCACCAACAGAGTTGTCCAGAAAGGAATCACTGGCCGGTTTCAACTCTTCAGGACCAAAGATAATAAAGGATGGGGTGTCATAACACTCAATTTAATACCTAAGGGAACTTATGTTTGCGAGTAAGTCCTTTCTGCCCTAGATGCAGTATCTCTCACGTTCTATTTCCTGTCACTTACGAATTCCCTTGAATATCTGCTCTCCTACAATTGAGGAGTTAGTCACAGAAGCAAGATAGCGAGTTTTTAATTGGTCGAGAATAACCTGGATAAGTCAAGAAATTTATTCAAATGTGGAAAGTTTGAGTTTCTGTGTCAAAACTTAACATTTTGTCCTCTAGCCAGAACTTGCATTTATGCTCTCCGCTAGAAAAAATTGAGACTCATGAAAGAAAAAAGTTCTTCTTTAACATTCCTGCAAAGTCAAGGGAACATCAGAAAATTTAAAGTTGGAAAAACTTTAGAAAGTCAGAAATTGTGGAAATGCAAGAAAGCTTGTGACTTTGTGAAAGGTCTTTGGTTTTATACAGGCCCTCTTGCAGAGAATGACTTTTTGAATCCCTTGTATTCTAGAAGACATTGGCACTAAATTGTATCCCCCAACACTGAAAATTTAGCAAAACTCGCAAATTTTAATGGAGGCAAAATGACCATTGTTCCGACCTAGTCTATCGAATTTTCATACCTGACCTCTATTTAATTTCTTTAGTTTCTCTCATTTTCTATGAATCCACAAGTTCATGTATAATACATTCCTCTGTTGCTCTCAATTTATAAGCATGAAATAATTGGTAAATAAAGATGAAGGAAAAAACTTCAAGAAAAAGGGAAAGTCTAGGTCAAATGATTTGGACAGTGTGTTTCTCGCCTCAGCTGTTTGCCAATAACAGGGCTTAAAGCACACAGCAATCTTGTTGTGGTGCAAAAGTTGGTAGTTTCCTACCTTCAGGTGATCTACCTTGAGTTTCAATTACCTTATTTTGCTGGGTTTGTTTATTTTCAACTCATTTTGCAGGGGAAATGTGTGCATGTTTTGTGGGTGATGACAGTATTTAATCTGGTAAATTTGTTTATGACCAATTGGACCGCGTTTAACAGAAAGGAACCAAGCCACATCGGCTGTTGCCACATTTAAATGAAGTATTTAATTCTCTACAAGAGAACGTTTGTGCAAATATTTTTGAAAATTTTAGGGGAACAGCCTTGTAACATGCAGAAAATTCACCGAAATTTTCAAACAAATCCGCTTCGCTGTTTTCATGTAATAAATTAAATTGCCCAGCTAAATTTGGCAATAGCTGATGTGGCTTGGTTCCTTTCTGCTTAACGCAATTGAAGAATGCATCTCATTTTCTCTTGGGATAGAGGCTTCCGAAGTTTTGTATGGAGTTTTTCATGCATAATTTATTTGCTGCCTTACTGTGGTAGCCAAGAGTGAAGTT
Source organism: Bemisia tabaci (assembly GCF_918797505.1). Taxonomy (NCBI): domain Eukaryota; kingdom Metazoa; phylum Arthropoda; class Insecta; order Hemiptera; family Aleyrodidae; genus Bemisia; species Bemisia tabaci. The sequence continues at coordinate 16,376,031 of NC_092796.1, forward strand.
GAAGTAGAGGAAAGTTTTCTTTTGAACTTCAAGGCCTTTACATAGTTCATGTAAATTTCTAAAAATTGAAGAAAAATTTTCAGCGATCCATGGAACGTTAAAAAATCTTTGATCTTGCTCTCTTTAAAATGCCTCGAAAAGTCCTTGAAAGTAACCACTAATCTCGCCTTTCAGATACATCGGAGAAATTATATCTGACTTTGAGGCAGACACTCGTGAAGATGACTCCTATTTATTTGATCTTGATAATAGAGTAAGTAGTCGCTTTTTTACGTTTTTTGTGTCATGTTTTTACTTATAAAGCCAATCTTATTTCAATAACATGTTTTAGGCTAAAAAGCCTTCTTATATGTAAATTAGACTTTAGAATAAATCATCATGAAAGTAGAATTTTGAAGAGAGTTGTATTTTTATTAGCCAAATTTTTGCAATTGAATACGGTTGACAGTGCTCACTTGTGTTGCAACAGCAAAAATTCCTTGTAGTCACTACTTTAGATGTATCTTGTTGGTAGCAGTTTGCATCATTAGGTCCAAGGTGAATTGAAGAAAGAGAGAGTGAATAAGTCGTCCAAAAAAATTAAACAACAGTAACCTGCCTTCAGCATTTTTGTCTCTAAATTAGCAGCTTCGTGTATAAAATGTGCATGTATTCACAAGAGTGCTGAAAGTTCCTCAGTGTACGCTTTCACTAGCAAAACGCACATTTTCAAAGCAATTTTGACAAAAAATCAGCGTGGTTGAAGTAAATTTTACCAAAGTTAAGTGCAATTGACGTAATTTTCAAAAAAAAAAAAAAATCAGTGCGATTGAAGTAAATCTGACAAACACCCAACTCTGTTGAAGTAGTTTTAACAAAAAATCAACAAGGCTACTGCGCCGAATTGTGCACCGTGTTTTACAGTGTACCCCCCCCCCCCCCCCCCCCCGTTCACCCGCAGAATTCAGATTGCCAGTGTATTCAGTTGAATAACGAGATCATATCCAATCATGGTTGTTAGCTTTTTAAAGGACCTAATTCAAAATCGGTCATCTTCAACCTCGGCCTGATCTTCAAGATATTTTCAGGGTTGATAAAGGATCACTTCCCGAGTCCTAAACACTGACTAATTTTGGAATCTTAAAATCAGGTGGGGAAGGGGAGAGAATCAAAATTGAAACTTTAAACTGGCATACCTCGTGAACAGTTTGTTGTAGAGAGGTGATCTTGGACCCAAAATTTAGAAAAATTCATCAGCCTTCAGGTGACTTTTACGAAATTGGTCCAATTTGAAAATTGAATTTTTTGTTGCCCTGTTGTTTTAACTTCAACTTTTCAATTTTTCACATTTTTAGCTGTGGCGTTGAGGAGATCGCACCAAAAATTAACAAAACTATTTTCTTATTAAAGTAGACCGTTGGAGCTTTAAAATAAGCACAAGTTCATCCTGGGGAAAGTATTTGAAGCGGAGTAATGATTTTTCAAAGTTGACGCGGTGCGTCGAGACCTGGTATGTTCCGAGTCCCAAGATCACCCATGCTCCCAAACCGACCATGAGTTGCTAGGTTTTGCACTTTAATACCTCTCTAGGTCATTCCTAGACAAAATTATACATAAAAACGACAAGATCAGGATTCAGATTTGGGCACAGTATAACACTTAAAAGCAGATGCTCAGTCTTCACAGTGGTAGTCGATGCGTAAAAAACCTTTTCTTCTCTTGATGGCATTGAAATGAAACTCGTTCTTTGTTTTAGGATGATGAGACTTATTGCATAGATGCTCGGCGCTACGGAAATATCGCACGATTCATCAACCACAGCTGTGTTCCAAACTTGCAACCTGTCAGAGTTTTTATCGGACACCAAGATCTACGATTTCCAAGAATTGCATTCTTTGCCAACCGAGATATTCAACCGTACGAGGAATTAGGGTGAGTTCAATTTTTTAATATTATGGTTTTTTTTTCTCTTTTTTTTCTACCTATTTTAATGGTATTTCATGTCTCTTCTTCTCAGTACTACCTAAAATTATCCAGAATTACCATTACCTAGAATTATCCAGCTTACCTAAGCTGTTGAGATTGAAAAACTAATCACATTTGTTGAAATAGACCAAAGGACAAAGTACAAAATTAAGCCTTAGAATAGTATTCTACAAATCCAGCTCTAATTTTTGATATTTCTAGCTTTAGTTTCTCCGCAGAATAGTGTGGACCCAGTACTATTCTAGCGTTCTAATACTATCCATCTAATTTTTCTCTGTTGTATTTTTGCCCCTACAGCTTTGACTATGGTGAAAAATTCTGGATCATCAAGTACAAATCTTTTACATGTACTTGTAAAGCTAAAACATGCCGCTATTCCACTTCTACCATTCAAGATACGTTAGATAATTACAACAAAAAAATCCAAGAATTGGAAAGAGAAAACTCCTAAGTTTATTTTTTTTTTATTAAACGAATTAGCTAGTCAACAAATTCAACCAATTTTACCTTTTTTTAGTTTTATAATCTTGTCATCAAATTTATGGGTCATGTTAGTAAATATAAATTACTATTTTGTTCCTCATTTTTCAGTTTGTATGTAATTTCACAATAAGAAATTGTTTTAGATGAATTAAATGTGACATGAAGCTACCAGCATTTTGCATTCAATTCAGGTTGAAACTAGCTTACTTACCGATTATTTTGCCTGTGACTAGTTTTACTAGTTTTTACTATTTTTGAAGCCAAGCAAAGCCACACCAGAATTGTCTCTCTCTTTCATCATTCCTTGATTTTATCACTAATTTTTTAATGACGCGTCATTGGTTAGCGGTGAAATGTAAATTTTGCACAATCTCAGTAGTATAGTATGACAAGAATGTTTTTTTCTAAAGTAAAACTCATGGATTGCGGTAGTTGCTTTATTGTTTCATGAAGAGTTTTGCCAAAGAAAATTGATATATGTTATTTTCATAGCAATATAAAATGATAGCTCAAATGCCTCCCTGTTCTCCCTTTGAGCAGTATCTGATCTCAATTTTTAAGAAAGTTGCCCATGAAATCCTCAAGAGGCCTTTGAAGATCATGTGAATCAAAAACATGAGTGGTCGTCTTGTGATGTATGGGGGTTTTCTGAATCCATTCGCACATTGACTGTGAAAGGTTAGCATTTTCCTTGCGCCAAAGCTGTTAGAAACAGTCAGTAAAGGCTATCCAAGTTGTGTGCCTCTGCTCAAACCCTGCCGACTCATGCAAAATTACAGCCAAAGTGAGAGGGAGACCAACTGGTTTGATGGGAAAGTTTTTAACTGCCGATAACAATAAAGTCAGCTATTCAGACCGCTGGGGCCGGCAAAGCACCGGCCCGTCTTGTCGATCTGTGACAGTTGACAAGTAAAAATGGTTTCTAATGTCAATTGTTTTCAGTCACTACTGAGAATCCTATTCTTTAAAAATTGTGTGTTTTGCTGAATGAGTATGGTCAGTTTTACACAGAGATTTTTTTGTCTGCTTACTGTTTACCCCTTGACATCATGTTCTGACCATTCAATTTTAGTATTTTTCAAACCTTAGCAACATATATGTAATTTTTGGATGATGGACTGGAGTCAGTCTTTAAAATGTTTTTTCTGGAATCTTTCATATCCAGGTAGCAGCGCTCAAGGAATCATTGATATATGCTAACTGTCAGTTTGACAACTTCTGTCCATAATTATGTTAAAAATCTCAGGTTATCAACCTGCTAACTGCAGGGCTAACATACCTAGATCAGTTTTCTTGTCAGATTATACTTTTCTTACCTGTATGCTTCATGTTAAGCACCAAAAGACTGACCTCTTTGTCGTTGTGAAAATTGTAAGCAAAATTAGCTGCAGGTTTGTCAGTTGTGTGATCTTATTGTGTAAATAGTTGATGACATTTTGTCTCTTCATTTTAGCACTCAAGATGAATTCAGACAGCCGAAAAGAAAAGAAATTAACTCGAATGTATTTCAAACTGACTTTTATGCATCTTAAATTGCGCTCATCTGATCAATGATAGCATTTACAATGTACTCATACAAAGCTCCAAGTGTGTAAAATAGATTCTCTAATCGACTGCACTTTGAAATCAGCAGCTTGTTCTTCTGATTTTTTAAAGGAAGGGTTTTTTTTTTTTTTTTTTTTTTTTTTTTTGTGGTTCTGGTTGCGCCTCTGTTAGATTTAGTTGCTGTAATATTAATTTCAAACCATAATTATTATTCTTCTTGTATGGAGGTTTTATCAAGTTGACATTTTTTTCTTTATTTTTTTCCACTTTTAAATATACCATCGTCATCTATTTTTGCAATCTTCAATATTTCTGGCAAAAGGCTTGTTTGTCCTTGTGTGTCCATGGAAATTTAATTCATCTCAATATTTATCATCACATAAATAAAAGAAATAGAAATTATTCCTGAGCAATCTTGCCTCTTCTATGGGTTCATAATTTGTAGCAGTTCAGGATTATTCTCCTCAGAGTGCAGTCTTTAGAATTAATCATGTTAAGTTTTATTCAAATGCACTGCCGGGAAAGTTTCCATCTTTTTGTTCTGCCTAGGTAAAAGAATTTTTTTACGCATTTTGAGTTGTATGTAGTAAGTTTAAGAAAACATCACGCTATAGTTCCCTAGCCAAATTTGTACCCTCATATTACTTGTGGGCCAGTACAATTGTGAAAATTGCCATAATTTCTTGCGTTTTTAAGTTATTTTTACTTTCCTTGACAAAGTTGATCATCGTTATTTTCATTTTAAGTCATTCATATTAATAGGTTCTGTATATTTTCACCATTATATAACCAGTATCATATCATTACCATCATACTGTATAATCGTCATAGTTTTTATCGTGTTTTCTCATTTTTGAGAAGCTGCCAGCGTTTTACTTATGGCTGTTTTCACAACCAGGATTTTGTTTATATGTAAAGTAGTGTTTTCGTTCCGCTGTTTCTTTAGTTTTGTTACTCTTGTTTTATCTCTTTTGTTGAACCATTGCAAGTTAACCAAATGTGTTAGTTATATTCAGTGTTCTGGAACAGGTACTTTGCTGTGCAAGTACAGGAATCGCTCTTTAAGCAAAACTGTTCTGTGAGGAAGTGAATTTATTGAATCAGACAAAAAACGCCAACTTTTAAACTAAAATGCTAAATTTTTCTCCTGTGCTTCCAATGGAAAATATTGTGGCAAAATTCTATCATACCAATGGCTCTGATCAGAATCAACTGAATTATACTGTACCTAGATGGTTTCATTCCTTCTCTTCTTTTTTTTTTTTTTTTTTTTTTTTTAAGTAGGGAACTGAATGAAATTCTATCTTTAAATTTAGGGAGTATATTTTTCACCTAAAAAACATGAAAAATTAAGATTTTTCCTGCTGTAAATGGTCACGGAATCGCTCTTTTTGTTGATTTGTGCATTTCCCTCTGCCATGACTATTGGCCGGTTCTATCATCTCTGGTCAAACTGCTGGTTACATTTGACAAGAGGATTAGCATGAAAGTAGCATTTTGTCATCTCTCGTCACCACCAAGTCGTAGTCAAATTTAGCTCGACAGAGGGAAAATTTGGAAAATATTTAACAAGTACTTTGACCACCTGTCAAATACTTTAACCAGAGGTTGAATTTTAATTGTGGTCCCTGATTGGTTGATGTCACAGTCCGCTGTGCAAGCTCCTCCATCAGTTCCTTGTTTTTCTTTTGTTCCTCATATGAATTGTTTATGACACATCGCGACACCTGGTGGAAGTGGTTTGCATCTGATTTTTGCATGGAGTAAATTGAAGTTTTAGAGGTAATGCACTTGCAGTTAGCAGCATTTTTTCACTATGTTTTTCAAAACAATAGTACAATTTTAACCAGAGGATAAATGTGGCTGACAAGAGGTGATAGAAGGGGTTCTTTTTTGGCAAGACGATAAACCCTTATTCTCTGGTTACATAGCAAGCAGATTTTACCAAAGGTGAAAAAACCGGCTCTTAGCTCACCGATTTGTTTTCCGAAATCCTGTGCAATTTGATAGATGTTGACTAAACATGCTGGATAGAGTGTCTGGAGGAACAAATCTGTAGGCCAGAAATGTACTTTCCCAAATTGAATAGAAATTTTTAGAAGACATCACACAGGAACGGACATAGCTCAGTTGATTTTGATCTGTCATAAATCGAAATGCACGAAATTTTTTAATAGGATCAGCTTTTTTTTTCTGCCGAAAAATATTTCAAAACAGATAACAGCTAACAAAACTACAGCACTGAGAAACACCATTTTAATCGACCCAAGTTAATTAATTTTATAATCAGTAGTCATGTACTCACAGCTTTGGTAATTTTAATATCTCTTAATTTGTAATGAACAGCATGAATTTTTAATTTTAGACACTGTGTGTCTTTGTGGGTTTTTTTCCTTTTTGTTACTACCTTTTAGCAGTCTTTCATCATAATCATTATTCCTTTCTGAGCACCCTCGAATATTCATGAATTTGCTTGCATGTAGGACTCTGAATCATATTCTGTAATAATAGTATTGTAGTCACAATTGTATCTCAGTCCTTCTTTTTTCACTTCTACGTTTTAGGTATTGTGAAAATGTACATAGCAATGTTTTCTCATCATTTCTTTGAATTTTTAATGCATGATTTTTCTAAACTATTGCTCCAGTTCAGATTCAAAATATTCCCCTAATATCTGTTGCAAAAACTGCTTAGTTAGTGAGTAACTTTGTATAATTTGTAAATTACAACCTATTTGTTTTGGTGATAAGTTTATTTAGTTTCATGAATAGTTGCTTGTTTCATAAAGGTTGAATCAAATTAAATTTTTTAAGTTTTTGATCATTTTTCTAATGGAGGAAAAGTGAGGTGGATTGTTTCTTAAATTGTACTTGACGTTGAAAACTTAAGCCTGTCAGCTTAGCTTTTTTAACTAACTGAATTATAATTAATATCCTTAACCTTCAGATGAAGGTTTTGAATACATCATTGATGTGTACTTCGTATTATTATGAATCATTGCGCCGATTTTAGTCGAAATTTTCAACAAAATCTTGATGAACTGTTACATTTCATACTAATTCCCAATTTTAGCATTCCTTTCAATGTCGGTCATCAACACTTCCTTAATCTACAGCATGATAGAATTTTTATCATATAACCAGAAAATTTTACTACCAAAGCTACTGTTATTTTCAACACATCGATTATTTTATTTAAATATTTTATTGAAATAATCAGTGAAAATTGAAAGTAGCAGACAAAAATACCATAATTTTAACGCTTTGATAATATTATTGTTGATTTTACATGTGATTGGTCGAAAATTTAACCTAATGCTTCTAACATTTTAATTTCATCAGAAGTTACAATCTTTTCCTCTTGCAGACAAATCGTTCTAGTAATTTTGTCTGTGAATTGAAATTAAAGCATAGGAAATGCTGCATTTTGGTAAGAGATGCCTTTGTGCATGTGAAATCATCTATGCCTGCATTTCATTGATCTGAAATATAGCCTCCTCCCTTCAAATTAGGAAGAGGGGATTAACTTTCAGTAAAGAAAAAACAACCAAGATCAGGTTACATCTATTTATTAAAAATCTTTGCATTTTCTTGCTATAAACGTGCTGATATTTGGGATTTGATGAATAAATGTGTACTAGTTTCTAAGAGTCATGAGGTAGAATTTCTGAAAACTATGTTAATAATACCACAACTTCCAAATCCCCAGTCGCTTTTTTGCATTTAGTACCTGTAATTTTGTGATACATTATTTACTCATCAGAGTAATGATTAGTTAGCTAACTTTAGTTTTCATGTAGAAGGTTCTCTTCTTTTCTGTCTCATCTCATTGCACTCACTGAGAGGATCCGTTAAAGTGAATCATTTCTCTAAAAAAACTTGAAAGGTCTGTAATAAGATCACACCACTTCATACAGGAGCTTTATATTTCTCCGTTCATGTCATAATGTTAAGCAGCGCCAGTTTCTGTAACGTCTTTTTTATCAGTTGCTGATTTTCCCTGCAATTATGATTTGATTCCAGATAGATTAATCATGGAGCATCGAAGGTCCTCATCCAGATTAATTAATTTGTCCTGAATGTTATGGTACCTATCAAAATTAGCACAAGAGATATTTTTAATTTAAAATAGTGAGACTTGATTGTAAAAAGAATGATGGCTAAGTTTTCCATGAGCTTAGTATGCCTGAAAAAAAAAGGACATTATAATACTCGACAGGAAACAGCGGGCAAATTTTTTTATCTCGAGCAGATCCTCAGAGGAAGAAAACAGCACTGAAATACAATTTTTAACCATCATATTAACTGTTCGTGAATGAATCCAGAATTAGTTTTATGGACCAACAACCAAATCTCTGTTAACTTTTCATTATCTCGGCAAAATTCAATTTGTAAATAATTTTAAGATTGATCTTGACTAATTGGGAAAATACATTAGTTTCTTCCATTTCGTCTTGTTTGATAAAATGTAATATAAATTAGTAAATTTTGTGAATTCTTTTTGGTTTCTTATCTTCTTTCTGGTCCTAAATCTCTAACAATGCCTTAAATCAAGCACTGATAATTCGAGCCCCAATTGAGGTGGTTTCATTGCTGTAAGTTTTGTACATGGGTTTTATCATTGGATTTGCTCAGGATTACGTTTTTTTAACAATGAACTTCAAAATGTTTTACCTTCGTTTAATATCACATTTTCAGTCTTTTTTTTTTACCCCATTGTGATTTTGGAACCCTTTTCGAGGCTCTGGTATCAGTGGCTCATCTTTTAGCTTTTGTTGATGAATTTTTCTTTCCCTGAGGTCAGTCACAAAATTATATTTATCCTTGCAACATTCGATGTTTGTAAGGTGTGGTCAGTGAAGTTGAACAAATTATTTTTTAAACTTTTTTTAATCTGAACCTGAGAATTTTGTGGGGGAATTTTTATAAATATCAAGGCATGATCAGACCAATCAAGGATCATAATCAAGTCTATTCAGGAGAAAAAAGTACATTCCGAAATAAGAAATCAGCATCTAAAAACACGCCTTTAATAAATGCTTAATTCGACAGAAAGTTTAAGAACTGTTTTGGAGCAGTGAGAGTTTATTTCAGTAGTTGGATCATGATGCTCATTCAATTCAAGCATGAGAACTGTCTACTAGTACCTATCAATGCATTTACACTATTTTGCATCGATTCTGATTGATTTGCTTTCAATGACCTTATGAAACCAACTGACAGGCTTATTTGTGAACTCCATCGGATTCGTGGAGGTTTTCAGACCAAAAAATTGGACTCAGCGTGTCATTTCCAAGCGGTCTAGCTTGGTTTTGGTTCGATCGGAGAACTTTCGATTTTGACCCTGTCAGGGCCGGATTAACTGGGTGGCCACATGGGCCGCAGCCCATGGCGGCAAAATGTAGGGGGCGGCAAATTTTGCAATCTTTTTGAATGTAGGTATCAAAAAGAGAGAGAAAAAACCGGATTCAGAAAATAAATTACAAACGAGAAAAGGCGACAAAATCTCTCATTTCCTGAGAGTGAAAGTATAGTAATTTCTAATTTTGTCGTCTTTCGGTGATACAAGAGACAGCACCTTTAATTAGTCGAGTTAAGAGAGAAGCCAAACACACAATTTAACCTGGAACGGAGCGGCGCGGCGGTCGGCATGAATCGCATAGCGCCTACGAGACTGCATGAATACTTCAAGCATTGCGCCAACAAGGAGCGGTCGGCGCGACGTTTCTCCATTTGCGACGTTGCAGATTTCCTTAGAAATTTTATTTTTCTTTCGAGAAATTGGTCAACATATAACAGAGATTCAATTCTCCAGGATTTTTCTTAATCGATGGCAGAAGATTTGGTTCAAATTTTAAAGTCGTAAATTTGGATTGTTTCTCATGGAAGAGATGAATTAAGAACGGAAATTTTGAAACACCGCAATGGAGATACGTGGTTTCGCACTTCAGTCAGACCGATACGGACATCCAACAAGCTTAAATAGTTGCATCAAGTCCCCGTCACCGCCGACCAACGCGTTTGCCGATCGAATCAACTACAGGCATTATGCGTAGGAAGTCTTCAAAACGCCTTCAATTTTTTGAACGCAATACGGACATCCGTCGAGGTTGTATAGTTGTATCAAGGCGCCGTAGCAATCGCGTCCCATTCTTTATCGTTCCATACGAATATAAAATGAGAGAGGCCGGTCATAATGCCTTCAATTTTTTCATGCATATTTTTGGGCAAAATGAGAGACGACGTTTCTCCATTTGCGACGTTGCAGACTTCCTCAGAAATTTTATTTTTCTTTCGAGAAACTGGTCAACATAAAACTTAAATTCTCCGATATTTTTCGTATTCGATAGCAGAAGATTTGGTTCAAAATTTAAAGTCGTAAATTAAGATAGTTTCACACGGAAGAGATGAATTAAGAACGGAAATTTTGAAACACCGCAATGGAGATACGTGGTTTCGCACTTCAGTCGGACCGATACGGACATCCAACAAGCTTAAATAGTTGCATCAAATCACCGTCACCGCCGACCAACGCCTTTGTCGATCGAATCAACTACAGGCATTATGCGTAGGAAGTCAAAACGCCTTCAATTTTTTGAACGCAATACGGACATCCGTCGAGGTTGTATAGTTGTATCAAGGCGCCGTAGCAATCGCGTCCCATTCTTTATCGTTCCATACGAATATAAAATGAGAGAGGCCGGTCATAATGCCTTCAATTTTTTCATGCATATTTTTGGGCAAAACGAGAGACGACGCGGCGCAGCGGTAGAAGTTAAAATTTTTAACTACATTTATGTTTGTTCTCTCATAATTTTTTCGTTCGTTTTTTATAAATAGAAGGCCTTGTTTAAACAGGGACGGGTTTACGGAACTGAACTTTTGTACGTGTTAAAAGCGCTTTTACAAAAAATGTGCCCAACACGAGTAAACGCATCTCATACACCCCTCCCCCACCGGCACGTTCACCTGATGGTTTTTATAGATCGTATTCGACAGATGACACAGGTGAGATTATGTTGATATCGATTGGTTCAATATGTAACCACAGCCTCAAAAGTCAATTCAGAAATCTGAGGTAACGGGTCTTATGTGATCGAATTTTTATTCTCTCGAGTACCAAATGGAAATGAAAAGTAAAATTGTTTGGAATTTTCTCATTTTCAGCTTTTCCTAATTAAATCCTAAAATTTTTGTCTGAGGTTATGTTTTATTGTTTTGAACCAAACGAAACATCGAACCACTGTCGAATACGATCTATTGATGTTTCAAAACATACAGTGGCGTGGCGTGAATTGCGATATATCGATTGATATGCCATTTTAAACTATGGAAATGGATCGATAAACAGGGTGTTCGCAGCGAACACTTTAATAATCGATTCTTTACCATAGGTTTAAATGGCATAACAATCGATACATCGCAATTCACGCCACGCCTCTGCAAAACAAATGAGATGGGGGCGGAAAAATCTAGGCGGCCCATGGGCGGCAAGTAGGTGAATCCGGCCCTGGACCCTGTACCTAAAAATTTAGTCCATGCTACCCCTGTCGATTTTCACCACTTTGGACGGGAAAAAAATTTCGCGATTTGAGTCGAATCCTTCGTGGTTTGAGGCGTAGTGTCGATTGCGCATGGTCCCGAGGCTCGGCGAGCCCCTCATTAGCCGAGAAACCGCCAAAAAGTGTATTTTTGACCCTTCTTTTTTAAACAGAACAATTCGCCTTCTGCTGCGTCTGCAGCAATTGTTGTTACGAATATGTTGTGCGTGCTAATTTTAGCGCATTACATACTCGACTGTCTGAAGGCGTTTTATGTGCGCAAGTAGCGCTATCTGTAGGAGAATGAACGAAGTAGGGATTGAGCGATTCATTCAATCCCACTTCTGTTGTTCTCCAATAGGGTGCTCTACTCTCGCACATTAAACGCCTTCAGAGAGTCAAGTATGTAATGAGCTGAGATCAGCCCGCTTAACATATTCGCAACAACAATTGCCGCGGACGCAGCTGAAGGCGAGTTGAAAACAGCAACCGCATGAAATTCGTTGAGAAACATGCTGGCTTCTTAATGGATATTTTTACCAACAGAGTTGTGTTTTATGGTCTTTTTATGGGGGATTCTCGAAAAACTTTTCAACTTTACTAAGTTTAAATGCAAAATAAAATATACCGCACTACAAATTTTCATACATGGCGGGAGGTTTAGCCTAAACTTTCTGTCAAGACTGAAGAAGTGCCAAAATCACAATGTCCTTGAAGCAAAAGAAACATGCCTTAAAAATGTACCCAAAAATAGTTTGCAGGGGCCGAAGCGATGCTACGTGCAGTGTTCCCAGAGCTTCAAAAAACTTTTGGAGATTCCATAAATTAGCTCCGACCGATATCCCAAAAAGTCATTTCCAAAGTCATTGAATACGAAACTTTCCTCTACTTGTCTTATCATGACGTTGATTTGTATAGATTTAGAGGAATTATCTGTGATACATCACAATGTTATAATTAACTCTGCAAGTCTTCAACGTGTTTATGAAATTCACGACCTAAGATCAACTAAGATTGTAAAGACCTGAGTTGCATGTAACCTCCCTAAGGAAGCTTATTTATGTAATTCATTTTTGCATTAATTTCCATTTTTAATTATTATTTGAAGCGAAGCTCTTTGATTTCTTGAAAAGTGGACTTCATAGTTGATTGGTTCCTGAGTAAAATTCCGCCAAGACTTAAAATTTTTAGTGCAGTATATTTTACTTAGCGTTTAAACCTAGTTAGGTATATTGAAAAGTTTTTCTAGGATCCCCCATAAAAATACTATAAAATACAACTCTCTATTAGTATAAATATTCATTAAAGAGCCAACATGTTTTTCAATGTGTATTAAACCGTTGTTATTTTTCAATTCGCCTTCAGCTGCGTCTGCAGCAATTGTTGCGAATATGTTGTGCGTGCTGATCTCAACTCTCTGAAGGCGTTAAATTTGCGAAAGTAGAGCACCCTGTTGGAGAACAACAGAAGTGAAATTGAATGTATCGCTCAATCCTTACTACGTTCATTCTCCGACAGATTGCGCTACTTGCGCGCATAAAACGCCTTCAGACAGTCAAGTATGTAATGCGCTGAAATCAATACGCACAACATATTCGTAACAACTATTGCTGCAGACGCAGTAGAAGGCGAATTGTTCAGTTTAGGAAAAAAAAAATGGCAGGTGTTCTACATGCAACGAGAGGGTATGTATTCGATCGACATGAATCAAACGAAAAATAAAAACGTGAACCGATCAACACCGATTCAATGGACAAAAAAATAAAAAAGCGCTAATATTAGTCTTTGATTCAAGTATATCACAGGAATTTATTGAGATAATTTATTTAGGTTATTTGGACTGCATTTTGCAATTTGGAACTATAAATTCTGGCTCATCTGGAAAAACACTTATATACGTAGGGAAACTAATGGCACATACGTTGTTTTAAGACCGGACCAGAATTTATAGTTCCAAATTGCAAAATGCAGTCCATTTGATTCAAACATTGTTCATGGCTGTTTCCAAATCTATGGACTTACAAAGTAAGTAGGTAATAAAATATTTACAATTTCAGGTTTTAGCCTATATCCAGGTCTTAATCTGGGTCAAAGGCAACCGGTCATAGGACCTGATGTTTATTAATTTGTTATTTGCATTTCATAACTGTGCGGTCATAGTACAATTTTTCGAATAAGAGGATTTAGAGAAAATAAAGAGAAACGTTACGAATTTTTAACAAAAACTCATCTCAAAAGTACCTACATTTTTTTTCGACTAAGTACTTCCGGCATTATAGACGGCGTTATAAACAAATACAAAATTTGATTGTGAATACTCAAACATTCATAGAGGATAATAATCGAATTTGATATCGAAGGTATCTGGTTTTTACAAATCAAACACAAGGGAAAGTTTGCGAAATCGTCTAAACAGACAATTTCGCAAACTTTCTCTTTCGATTTTTTCTCAAGAAAACCAACATGCATGTTTATGCGTGTTGAGTTTTCTTGAACACCTCTGCAAATCGGTCGCGACTGAGAAAAACCGCCCTCGAGGAAACTTGAAAAAGCACGTTATAAAATATGCAGATTGCGTACTTAGAAATGGATTTCAGACTTTTTCAATGAGCCCAACGTGATTAACGTGCGATTTTACGCGTTGAATGGCTATTAGGTACCTTGCGGCTAATTCTCTTGTGTGCAACAGACCCATTGCACATGGTTTTGGGTGAATTTTTTCCGGCATTTTTAACATTCTGTGCGTAAAATAAAGATTGTTAAGAAATGGAATGAGGATTACCATGGAAATAATAAGTGATACAATTAAGAACCATACACAACAAGACGATTTCATACAATCAATAGGTACAACATGTTGGTGTGAAACTTTAGGAGTTACATTTTCTGTAGGTAATCCCGAGGAGAAAGAATTCAATATTAACAAAATTACAAAAAAGGAGATTAATGACATTAATGAAGAGCCTAGTTTACTTCCGATTTAAATCTCTAGTCAATACGAGACGTTCTTAAGTGCTAGTAAGACCCTCCCTTACCTAGGTCGCAATTTCAAGGCATTTAATTGCGACGTTAAGGATATTGTGAGAGTTTAAAATGAATTTTTTCATCTTTTCTTTAGTTTGATCGATACAAAACAGAACCGGCAAACTTTGCATTCCTATTTCCAATTCAAAATTTTTTGTTCTGTAACTTTGAAAGGCTCTTTAGGGGTCAATAATTTTTGGATGTTCCCCCTGGTAAAAATTGGCGATAGGACCTTCGTTTCAAAATACCATATGAGTTCTTATAGCCGACTGAAGAAGGCGATAGAAAATCATATAGCTGGCTTTAGAAAGTGGAAAAGATCATACGGCCGGGCTACACGAAGCGATAAAAAATTAAACAGCCGGGCGATAGTTCCTGTCGTCGGGCTTTACACTTTATCGCCATCGGCTATAAAAGGCTATAAGAAATTGTGTAGAAATTCGTGTGCTTTGTAAATCCTTAAGTTTGTACGGAATCACCATAATATTTACAAAACGCACATTATATTTTCCTTTACTACATATTTGTTTTTATCAATTAAAATGAGAATAATCCATACAGAGTGTGCAAACATTTCAAAGTCATGAGTTGAACAACGCTGACTCCACGAGATTAACTATCAGAGCCGAACAGAAAGCAGAGCGGCGGCGCACTGGCGCCTACAAACCTAACAATGCGTGAAGTATCCCTGTTAGGTTTGTAGGCGCCAATGCGCGTTTCGCGCTGGCTGCCCGCCCGCCGCGCCGCGCCGCAGCGTACCACGGCGCTTGAGGCAACTATTTCACACCAGAGGTATTGCACAGTATCGTACGAAATTGAAGGCGCTCCAACATATTAGGAATGGCAGGCATCCTTCAAAAGTACGGAGCTTTCCTCGCAAAATAAATCAAGATACTACGGCCCAAAAAGAGAGCGGTAGTCCAAAAACTCACTAAGTCCTAGCATCCGTAATTAGTAACGTTTAGCATAAACTTTATCGTCAGGCTGTTGCTTAATCCCCATCGGCTATGAAGGCTATAAGAAATTGTGTTGCCGGCTATAGAATCTATTAGAAATCTTACAGTCGGCTGTAGGTCTATGGTATTTTGGAACACAGATTCTACTGCCAATTTTTACCAGGGCCAACTTGATGCAAAATTGACTACTCTAAGCTGTGATATAATTATATTTGTTTTGCAGACCTAAGTCCTATATTGCCTTTCTGTATGAAAATAGGAAACTTAGATGAAGCAAAGTCCCTAGTAGCAGAACCACAGAAGGAAAAGATAAATATTATGTACGAAAGTTAATTTTTTTATATAATGCATGCATACAAAAGTGTTAAAAGTGAACATTTTTATGTAACCATTATATAAAAAAATGTTATAATTTTCGTGAGCTTTTCGCGAACATACTAAAAATTTTTCTAATTCGCGAAAAGCTCACGAAAATGATGACCTATTTTTTTTATATAATCGTTACATAAAAATGTTCACTTTTAACACTTTCGTATGCATGCGTTATATAAAAAAATAAAAAAATTTGTGTAATAAAAAAAAAACTTTCGTATGCATGCGTTATATAAAAAAATAAAAAAATTTGTGTAATAAAAAAAATTACCTTATCTAGCTTTTATCATTTTTCATATATTACGGTCAGGTCTGAACTTTGATTTTTTTTTTTTATATAAGCGTTACACGTTTTTTATATAAAACGATCATTTAGATAACAGATGCGTTTTTTTAATACTTTTTTTTAGAAAAACAAAAATTTGTTCTGCTACTAGGGGTTGATGAAAAAAATGCGGGAAAACTTCTGGCTGCGGGTTGATCATCCTCGACGGTGGCACGGTGGTGGAGAACTCGGAGGTTCAAGCGTAGATATGCAAAGCTCACTTAGACACCTGATACGTTGCTCACCTTGCGTGCATAATCTTAGGTTCGGAGCAAGTATCAGGCGATACGTGGTTTGCGAAAGAGCTCCTGCGGGAAGCGCCTCGGAGGCGGCGAGTCCGGCTTCGTGCGTTGAGTTTTACACCGCAAACACACCTGAAACTTTGCTCACCTCGCTCTAAAAAAACAGGTCGAGCAACGAGTCAGGCCCGATTGCGGCTTAAACTACTTCCAGAAGTTTTCAGCGGACGTCCGTTCTTCGCTGGTGTGGGGATGTCAGCAGTGGGTAGCAGCATTCTTCAGGGAAGACTGGAATCTTTGACTGTGGATACCTACTGTGGAAATAACAGGAAGGAGAGAGGTTATCAATGACATGATATAATTTTCAAGTATATATTCACCAGACATCATTATACTATCGTTTCACCATTGCACCTAGGAGATCATGTACGTGTGTTTCGGCTTGGGATGTTACGTACGTGTCCTGTCACGTTTCATTTTGTCGTGAGACGAATTTTCATCGTTTTTATCCCAAATGCGGCGTGATTAATCAGGACTGCTCTTTAAAAATTTTTCACTTAAAAGTCGGAATTAGTTTTCCCGAAGGGGTAAACAAAACCAAAATCCAAAGGCAGGACGACTCATGAAAGTAGATTATAGGAAATTCTACATATCATGCTCAGATACCTTGTTTCAATGCGATTTCTAGGGCCGGCAACGTTTAAATTCATTCAAATAATGCATTTCTTGGAAAATTGACTTGGAAAATTGACAAAGTCGCAATTAAAATCAGCAACAGTTCACTTCATGGGCACAGAAGGCAATGCTGGAGGTGAGTTAAAGTATGAGAGAAACAATCGAAGTTTCATTTAATTTCGCATTGGAAGAAAACGAAACGAATTTCATGATAACTCCGGGATACAACTATTCGGGCTCTACGGATGTCCATGTTGCATGCGTACGAAAATGAAGGCGTTTTGACTTCAGACAATATCCGCCTCACCAGTGGTGCTTAGTGGAGCGAGTCAATGAGTGGAGTCGGACAAAATGAAGAAACAATGAATGCTCATATAAATGTGAATACGAAAAATAAAAATTCCAGAAGTGAATTCATTGATTTTCTCGTAAAAATGTACTTCAAAAAGCACTCTATAAAGTTTCTTATGTGAAGAAATTAACATCAAACTTTGCAGTTTTAGTAAAGAATTTCATGTCCAATATCTCAGAAAGGCTAGTTTCATTGTTCGGCGGGCTTTAATGCGAGTATCTAAAATGACACAGTGGATTCAATTCTTGATTTATACTTCGAAGACGTTTCTTAAGCATGAATTGTTGCTCTTCAAATCATGCTCAGCACATCGCGGTATCAAAACTGAAGCACAAAGGATACTCACATCCTACGCTTTGAGTGCAGCTATTCGTGCCTAGGAGATATTTTTGGAGTGTAAACGAAGCATTAAAAACGCTCAGTCATTTTGGATACTCGCGGTAAAGCCCGCTGATGGCACCGCGCCGCGGGTGAAGCGGTGAATGTCTGTTCTTGGACAGTCAAAACGCCTTCAACTACGCGCGTATGCAACACGGCCATCCATGGAGCCCGAATAGTTGCATCCAGGCGTTATAATGAAATTCGTTTAGAATCCGTCGCATGCGACACAAACTGAAGCTTTAGCCGTTTCTCTCAGAACTTAACTTAATTCCAGTGTTGTTTATTGTGCAGATGAATTAAACTATTACTGATTTTTATTGTGGCATTTTCAATTTTCCGAGAAATGCTTCATGTAAATGTGTTACAACGTTGCCGACACAGTCATGCAATTTTCCGAATAATGCTTCGACTATTGAAATATAAAAAAAAAATATTGCCGTCCTAAAATGTGCGTTAAGTCCCTACCTTCCCTGTTCTAAGAAAGACGAATGTGGCAAAGTCGTTTCATGGTCACTCCAGGAAAAATTCTAGCATGTAGCTCAGCATATTTGTACTTTTTTTTCGCTGCGAGTTACTTCTTATCACTATACTGGTAAAAAAAATCGTGAGAATCGGTCTGATAGATATGCAGATCTCACTGATACAAGACATCGCTTCTATCTTAAAAATATCAAAAGCCGAAGCATCTCGACCTTATCCTGACTAACGCTCAACGTGGCATCAACATGATGACTCCTCTATCACCTTCCACTAGCAAGGTAGGCCGGTTCTTGAAATTAATAGACAAATCCATAATAGACTAACTAACGGCAACCCACGCAAGACCCGAAAGTTAGTCTATCATTTTCTCCCACAGTCCATAGGAACCACTCATTTCAACCAATAGGATCGCTTCATACTCCCTCTGTCTTCTTTGTCTATCGTTTTGTCTATCAATTTCAACAATAAGCCCGTAGGCCTTAGAATAGACTCACTGAAAAAAAACACATTGGATTTAGAGTCCAGACTCTTAAAAACATTGACAAGAAAAAGTACTCTTGATTCAATCAGAATCTAGCGTAAATCAAGAACCATGCCTTTTAATTTAAGCGGATTTCGTTTTGATTCAAGCAAACATCCGATTGAATCAAAAGTATTTTTTCTTGTCAATGTTTTCAAGAGTCTGGACTCTAGATCCAACGTGTTTTTTCCCCAGTGCTGTTGAACCGAAAACCCCCACTCATTTGTCGACTAAACTTCGCAACTACTCGAAATTCTGGTGAGGCGCGTCACGGCGAGGTGCGGTGTGCTTTAATTATTGGTGTTGGAGGAGAGGCGGCCGCAACTTGGTCACAGCTGAACAAAGAATCAAAAGTGAAGAATTTATTGCCGCGGCGTGGCGCGGCGCGGCGGCTTGTCATTGGGGTGTTCGCGGGTAACGAGGTAAATGAGGTAATGAGTTATGATAACAGAAATAGACGCGCATTGCTACGATTCACCGGTAACTTTTTACCCACTCGAAGTTGTCGCGTATGTGCGTCCCCAGCCCCACCGACGACAAGCGGGCACGCGCTGGAAAACTCATTTTCAACAGCTCGCGCTTCTAAATTTCACTGCGTTACGCAAAATGAAGCCAACTTTTCTCGTTCATTTTAGACATTTTTGTGCGTTCAGACGCCCCTGGCGAAATGCGGAAAACACGTGTCCAGATTGTACACGGAGAAAAAAACGTCGTGCGTGGGACCCGAAGTTTAGGTCATATGGATCTCTGAAGTTTTCGGATTGAGCATTTGAACACTTTAGGTCTAACTGTCGGATTCGGATCACACATCTGAAACTTCAGTTCTTGCATCTGAATTACTTCAGATGTGAGAACCGAAGTACTTCAGACGTAAGAACTGAAGTTTCAGATGTGTGATCCAAACTTCAGCAGCTGGACCTTGAGTGTTCGGATGGTCAATCCGAAAACTTCAGAGATCCATATGACCTAAACTTCGGGTCGCACGCACGAAGTTTTTTTCTCCATGTACTGTCTTACAACCCGTGCGTCTGCTGCGCAATCAGTTTGTGGAAGTGTCTTTCTGCTCCCTTTATTGCTTTTCCTTTCATACCTATACGGCTACATTCATCTTGTCAAACTGGATTTTGTTTGCTGGACAAATTACTCAACACGTCAACACGTCGCTCATCAGTCATCATCGGGCGAAAATCAGCGCTAACAGTCAAAAGTAACTTATGCGTTCGGAAGCCATTAGAGGGGGGCGTGTGAAATATCCCGTCTCTAAAATCGGAGAGAGACACCGTTAGGCGTTGACATGGACGAACCGGACCTTTGCGCCCATCCACCGACCGGGGACGTGATGCGCGATCAAACAACCGACTTGAATCGACGAACGACGGTTCCGGTGCTCGAGGCCCAGGGCCGGCGGCGCTAATGGAATCGGCATCCGCCACTCTGTCGGTGCTGCGCTGCCACACGCACTCTTAAAAGTCTCGGAGTGAAATACGGAGTGTATTTCACTCCGAAGCCGATGCAGTGTGTCTACAAGTCAGGAATTTCCGGAAAGCCCAGAAATAGTACTGATTTTTTAAGGGCGGTCTGGAAGTACTGAAAAACTGCGGAAATTCCGCAGAAAGGTCCGAAATTTTTTTAATATTTAGTAATTTTTGTCGCAATTTCAACTTTTTGAAATTTTTCGAATTTCGTCAAATGGAGGTTCTGAAAAAGTACGGAATTTTTCTGTTGGAGGAGGTACTGAATTTCTTGAGAATGTACTCAAAAAGTACTGTAAAAGTACTTATTTTTGACTAGCCCGTTTTAGTAGACACCCTGCGATGGGTCAGCTGCACTGGTGACAGAATCGTGTTTTGATACTTCAATCTTGTAGATCACCTAAAAATAATAAGATCGGTCCGTACAGCAACTCGCATCGTTCAATATTAACCGAGATATCGCGATTTGAAAAATTCGGTTTATGACGTCATCCACCAGGTAAGTGACATCCTCGGTTTCTTCCACATTAAGAAACATCTATGAGGTTTTCAACTATGCATTTCCGACAGCTTCCTGGTAAAAATATGAACTGTGAGTGGATGTCTTAGTGGACTGGAAACTAGAATTCCTCTTCGATTTGACATTTTCGAGAGTTTTTAGCCCCAAAATGTTCGAGGAATCACCCCCTCCCCCCACTCTGCAGCCTGATTTTTTGAAATTTATGTCAGCACGACAAAAATCGAAAATCGATATTACACGGCGCAGATAGGGCTATGTCTCGTCTCGTCTTGCCGACATAGACAGTTAAAGTTTCAACAATCCAGCTGCTGGTATCAATAATTTGCTTTTGAATTTGGTGGGCTATTAGGGTCCCTTACCGCCTGGACAGTCATACATAGGGATTTCTCTCCTAATTTCAACTCCCTGCGGAGGAGGGGAGGGAAGCGAGACCCCGACTGCCGCACAAGTCCCATACTGCCGTTCTTAGGAAGAACGCCGTACGAACTTCCAAACGTTGTCAAATTTCTTCCGATAAAATACGAAATTATCGAGAGAACTAAGATCATTAGTTTCTGAATTTATCGAAGGATTTTCTCGCATCTTACACTGAAAAAAAAATCTCGGTGTATTTACTAAGAAAAGGGTAAAATTACCAAGAATTCAGGGTCCTATTTGATCCCAGTTTTTTCTTGGTAAAATTACCATTTATGGAATTGGTAATTTTACCAAGAAATCTCGGTAACATTATTGAACTTTCTCGGTAATTTTACTGGACCTTGGTAAAAACGCCAATATTCTTTATCGACAGTGGTAGAATTACCAAGATAAAATGGCAAAGCTACCGGGAATTGACTACCAATGAAAGTGGTATTCTTACCTGAAAAAAACAGTAAAAATACCGGTTTATAGGTAAGCTTACCAGTCTGTCTTGGTAAAATTACCAATAATTGGTGAAAAAAAAGTGAGATGGTAAAGGTACCAACGGACCTTGGTAAAAACGCCGGGAATTTTTTTTCAGTGTAATCTTGTGAATGTGAAAATGCCAATGATTGATTTTCTCAAATATTCTCATAGGTAAAAATTTTATCGGGAGCAATACGGCAACTTTCGGGTTTTGTTACGCGGTTTTTTCTTAGGACGGCAGCGCAGGTACGCAACAAATTAGGCAACTGAGTAAACACGCGGGACGGCAAGGGTGACGGTTCCCCGGCCCGATGCCCCGACACTTGACTAAATATTTTAGCTGTTCAACAGCCCACACTCTTTTTTAACCGCATTAAAAGCGAGTACAACCTTCTTGCCTCGAATCCTTCCTCGGTCCCCACCCCCACCCCCGCCCCTGCTCGCCGGCCGCCCTTCCGGAACTCCGGCCGCCTCCTCGCTGTCTTCCTGGCTAACGCCCTCACTCCTGGTAAATACCCCTCCGCCGCTCACCCCCTTCTTCCGTCGCACGGTTGATTCCCCCAGGGTGGAAACGCAGTGGCAGCCGGAGATAGAGACCCCACATTGGTATCTTGACAATGGTGGAATAATTTATTTTCGGGTTTCCAACACCAACAATAAACTGTTGACCTACCTAGGTGGATTTCCAACAACGTGCTGAACTGAAAAAAAATTCTCGGTGTTTTTACCAAGGTCCGTTGGTACCTTTACCATCTCGCTTTTTTTACCAATTATTGGTAATTTTACCAAGACAGACTAGTAAACTTACCTAAAAACCGGTATTTTTACTGGTTTTTTCAGGTAAGAATACCACTTCTATTGGTAATCAATTCCCGGTAACTCGGCCATTTTATCTCGGTAATTCTACCATAGTCGATAAAAAATATTGGCGTTTTTACCAAGGTCAAATAAAATTACGGAGAAAGTTCAATAATTTTACCGAGATTTCTCGATAAAATTACCAATTCCGTAAATGGTAATTTTACCAAGAAAAAACTGGGATCAAATAGAACCCTGAATTCTTGGTAATTTTACCCTTTTCTTAGTAAATACACCGAGATTTTTTTTCAGTGTGGATACACAATGGCAGCTAGAGATAGAAACCCTACATTGGTATCTTGACAATTGTGGAATAATTTATTTTCGGGTTTCCAACACCAACAATAAACTGTTCACCTACCTAGGTGGATTTTCAACAACGTGCTGAGTGTTTCGTTTTTCTTCAAGAGAAAAATACCTCCTATTTTATGTGCGGTTCTTTATGCAAGGTAAAACTGATCAAACGTCCGAAGGTTCTCTATCCATTGGCCCACAGTGCGTTGGACGCGCAGGTTTGCCTTCTCCGCAATATCTCGAGGCCTTTCGCTCGATAAAAAAGCATAATCCTCCGTTATTTTACGATGGTGAGCGTTTCGCGTTTTCCACGTGGGAGGCACCGCCTCCGTCTTGGTAGTGCGTTCCGAGCTTTCCTACTTTTCTCTTATTGTTCTCAATTCGAGAAACTTAGTAACATTACAAATTAAAAGATGAGAGGACTGATTTTCTTTGCGATTTCCTATTTGGATATTCCTGCTAAACTAGAGGTTCGTTCTACGAGGCTTGTCTCTAAATCGTCCAAAAGGTTTCTTTCTTGACACTGATATGGTAGCTCGAGGCATTGCAATTTTAGGAAGTTAGTGCTTGTTAGTAGAAAGTTAGTGCTTGTTGGTAGAAAGTTAGTGCTTGTTGGTAGAAAGTTAGTGCTGGTTGGTAGAAAGTTAGTGCTTGTTGGTAGAAAGTTAGTGCTTGTTGGTAGAAAGTTAGTGCTCGTTAGTAGAAAGTTAGTGCTTGTCGGTCATTCCACTAAACCTCCGGGGAATGAACTAATAAAAACGCTGGTAGAAAAAACTCAGTCTGACTTCAGACTAATTACATTGACATTGTTTCACAAAACATCCTATTAAATGTTTACTGAGGTAGCCTAAAGGTACTGAAGTAGTCCGAATCCTTTGGTTTCCGAGTAACGCTGGCCGCAATGACGTTAGTCTGATAATAAAAGTAAACTTCAGACAAAGTCGTTACGTTAGACTTCACGAGACTGATTTAGTCTGACGTCAAAATGATTCATGTTAACTGTAGGATTATTTTTTCATTTGAAAGTCCGACGCAATTCGGCTCAGCTGAACGTAACTTTACAGGAATAAGGATATTCAGGCTTTTTTGAAAGTCTAGTGTTGGACACATTCGCATGCAGGAGATTTTGACAGATTAAAGATATAAAATCACTCTTTGAAGATGAAGAAGAGGAGGAGGAGGAGGAAAGAAAATAAGAAAAATTGACTTGATTCCCCTGGTTTTAGTAAGACTAAGACACGTACAGCAGGGCTTTTATATCAAACTGGCACCTGTGCCGTAACTCCTTCAATTCTAAAACGGAGTCATTATAGGCTAACGACTATTATTGGGCACATTCCGGCTGTGTTTACACAGTGACCGGGGGGAGGGGGGGAGGGCTGGAGAGCAGCGCGTCAAGAGGAATGAATGAAAGAGAGCGAGAATTGAGGGAGTTTCTAAAATATCATGCAATGAATGCTCGCCAGAAGTTCCACAGAGAGCACCTTGCCAGATCTGTATTTTTCCTCATTGTCGCGATGCCGTCGAAAAAACGTGGATAGTGCCAGTGCCTAGCTTCAAGAACGAACAAATTTTAAGATGTGATTTTGAATTTTTTGGATCTCCATGTAAAAAAAAACTCCTGTGACGAGAGAGTCGTCTTGGTTGCAAAGAAACTGTAGGGCAAAGTTAAAAAATTCCACCACCAACAAGTAAAGTTCCATGGATGGCGTCCAAAGTCACTTCTTATTCAACGGAACAGGTATTACCCTTACTGTAGCAAGAAACCGTCCAAGAAACAATTTTCTTTATACGATGAATTTCCCTTTTTTTTTTAGAGCATCAGCGATCCTTAATTTGTGATCCATTAAATCCGTCCAAAAATGACATGTGAAGCGAGGTGGTGACTCTAAAACAAAAACAAACACGAAAGAACTGATTATTTCGTCCTAACAAAGGAATGAGTAGTATACACAAAAGAAATAATTTTCGTCTCTCATTTCAAGTTGCTCCTTGAAAATAATGATTTTAAACGAAGCAGCGTACCACTTTTGTTAAAACACGCAATAATCGCAGAACAGTCACGAGTTTGCCTCTTAGGTTTAGGGACTAGTTTTTAAAAAGAAGTGTAGGTTCTAACTGAATTTCCATTCCTGCCATCGATATTCATTCTATGTTACACTGGTCTCTACACTGATCTCTACACTGGTCACTGCTGGTACACCGGTCCGACTCTATAATGGTTTTCTAAAAATTTAAAGAGAACATTTAATGCGGCTCATAATGAGCTGTGACCAAAATAATCAGATTTCCAACCGATCACGTCTTTTGAAGGCACTAAGACGTAGTTACAGCAGACTATGGTAATTTTTCATGACGCGGTTTACCAGATCGGCATGTTATCATGAAAACGTAGTTACATTTTCAGGGGTCAACGCTTAGATTCGCGTAATGATGACTGATGACCATAGAATTGGACGTATTTCTGCCAAACAGAACTATGTGCATTATGACCTGAGCCCTGTTATGCATACATTTTTATGGGTCTCAGGGCCCATGTCTTAATGCACATAGTTCCTTTTGGCAGAAATACGTCCAATTATGTTCCTGCGCAACGCAGATCTAGTCTAGAGACATTAAACGGGCCTCAAATAGTTTGATACAACTATTATAGCTCCTGCGTATCTTTTTTTGCCTACCCTCTCAGATGAAGGCGAATCGATTTGCCGCTTGTCGCGGCCGGAAAATTCCCTCGGTGTGCATGTCTATGGGAGCTCCTGGTTTTGCCATCCTTACCTAATTTGCATCATGAAACTCGCTCACAATAATGTGCTTAGCCCGACAGTAATCAGTCGCCATTTGACGAGTTGTCTGCTCTACAAGTTGCGCACCACTCATCGTCGGGCGAAAAGTAGCGTTGACCTCCAAACTTAACTTAAGCATTAGCCGAGTACATTGCACAGATTGTTAGATTGTCTCTGATTCATCCGTTTTCTCAATAACATCCCTTTGGGCTACATTTGAGGGGCTTGGAGGACAAGGCGCAAAAGTGCAGTTTTTGAAAAAATTGGGATATTAATGATTTCGAGTAAAACTAGTCTTAATTTCATATCTTGTGAGAAATTCGCTCCTAAATTCCGATTTTCAGGCATCAAAAAGTCAGTTTGAACTTTCTTTCCGCCCTGAGGACCCATATGAGTTCGAAACTTTAAAACACGTGTTTCTCGAAAAACACAAACTGCACTCATGCGCCTTGTCCTCCAAGTCCCTCATTTTGCAATTAGGAGCTGTAATGTGTGGCTCAGTCTGGAAGCAACATACACGCCATTAGTTTTTCTATGCAGATAGGTGCTTTTATGTATGAGCATTGTAGTTCCTTTTTTCCGTGCGTCGTGACGTCACCTCGGAAAGGGGTAGAGTACTTATATAGGGAGAGTATGGACAACTCGAAATATGAACATCTAAGGGCCCAAAAGGGTAGGTAACCTCTGAAAACGGAAAATGTCACTGTCAATCTTTAGACTCCAATATCAAACGAAAATGGACAAGAAAATTCATAAGTAAGCATTCTTCCGCAAAAATGAGCAAGTTTATGCAAAAACCAAATCAAATACGTGCTATACTAACGACAGTTCCCAACAATTGTGATTATAAATAACTCTGGATAATTTGAATACATAGATTGCGTACCCTTTTGGGATCTAAGAGCTCCATCACATAACCTCAAAATTTTCGACATGTCCATACTCTCCCTACATAGGTACTCTAGAAAGGGTCGTGGCAACCCCGGAGGCGGCGGCGGCGACCCGAACTATCGTCCACAAACGCCCCGGAGCAAATTTCACGAGAAACCGGGATTTTTGTGGCGTTTAACGACGGGATCGTGGCACGATGTGACGTGAGCGGGATGCCGTGATATCAGTGAATTAAATGCAGGCACGAGTCGCAATGCTCCGCTCGATTTAGCCTCGCTGTCGTCGCCGCCGCCGCCGTCGGAGCGCATGAACCGACTCTAATCGAGAAGCCATCACCAGCAACCTCGCTCCCTTTCCGTCCGACGATTCAATCTCGCGGCGCTTCCTCCCACGATGTCACAGTCGCGACGAGGAGCAAGGAACAGGAGTCAGCTCCAGTCGCCAGACTCGTCTGCACTGGGAATATTCTGAGAGTATCTCGAGAAAAATATTCCCGAGACTACAGACACTGTTAGTGTGAATCACAATGGAGATGTTGCATGTGTGAGGGATTTGCGATTTGACCATTGATTCTTATGTAAAAGTTCGCGAGAAACACGATGGTGCCACTGGTTTTCTCTGAAATCAACTCCCAAGCTCAAAAAAAGCTCTCAAAGTGAGGCCATAATGGAAGGGATATCCCACCCTACCCTGAGAGTCCACCTCTACATCAAAACAAACTCTCCATGCAAAGATAGGGAGCAAATACATTGACAGGGCTGCCACTTTATTTGGGGACTCCAAAACTGAAAACACGGCATCACTGCTAATGTATCTGCTCCCTATCTTTGCATGGAGAGTTTGTCTTGATGGTAGAGGTGGACTCTCAGGGTAGGGTGGGATATCCCTTCCATTATGGCCTCACTTTGAGAGCTTTTTTTGAGCTTGGGAGATGATTTCAGAGAAAACCAGTGGCACCATCGTGTTTCTCGCGAACTTTTACATAAGAATCAATGGTCAAATCGCAAATCCCTCACACATGCAACATCTCCATTGGACGTATTTCTGCCAAACGGAACTGTGTGCATTACGACGTGAGCCCTGTTATGCATATATTCTTATAGATCTCAGGGCTCATGTCTTAATGCACATAGTTCCGTTTGGCAGAAATACGTCTAATTCTTCGGCTCCCGGACGTTGGAATGCATCTAGGTCGTGCTGCCTCAGTTTTCTGCGAATACTTTATTTGGACTGCGTTTAGCAGAGAAGAACCAAGCCACATCAGTTATTGCCGAATTTAATTGGGCAATTCAATTTTTTACGTGAAATCGGTTGTGCGGATTTTTCTGCAAATTTCGGTGAATTTTCTGTAAAGTACAAAGCAAATACCCTAAACATTTCGAAGGAATCCACACAAACGCTCTCTCGTAAAAAATCTAAGTGTCAAGTTAAATTTGGCGATAGCTGATGTGGCTTGGTTCCTTTCTGCTATAAATGCGGTCCATTTGTTTGCTGAAAAACTTTTGCCGCAATTAGTTTGAAAAATTTAGAATTTTACCTCGAAAGAATAGGGAAAAATCACCAAAAGAGACAAATTCATAGGGTAGTTTTTAAGTAAAAAATAAATTATTTGTTGGTGAGAAATACCTAAATAGATCATTCGAGGTACTTTCTATCTTGCAGTAGACCATTGTTTTTTTTCATCAGAACCAATGCACTGGCGGAGTTTTTAGCAAGAACACACACACTTCTGTTAATTTCAATTCGCTGAGGCCGTGAATTCGTACACTACCGCGAGCAATAAAAGGCGCGCCTGCCCGCAATATAAACAGCGCCTTCCACATCGTGAAGATACTTCCAACACGACACCGTTACACATCCGTTTCGCTGCGCAAATTGCCTTCCCTGCGCCTGCCGGAGCGTGCACCGTAGAACGCATATTATAGATTCGTCGGAAAAGAGGATCACCGTCGCCAAATAATGCTTTCCTCATTTAATCTCATGTAAAATATCCACATTTTACCGCACAACCATGGCGAATTTGAGGAAGATAGGTCACTCGATGAAGCCCACACCACACTTCGTCGCTCCTCCGACGTAAAGGCGTATCTCAATTTCCACGTGAACCCTATTCTCTATAAAAATCCATGCATTCCACGGCTCATGTAAGAACCGAGAAACGCCCTTTTATCAGATGAGCGACGAGGTTAACATACTAATCTCCCGAGAAATCTGCAAGAAATTAAAGTTGGCAGCTCTGCGCGGTCCCGGATAAACTCGGCACTTCTCGAGTTGGAAACAATATGTTACCAACGGCGAAACTTTTTCGGGGGGGGGGGACTTTTTTACCCGATAAAGTTAACCATCCTCCACTACACTGCGAGCTGTTTAAATTTGAGATTTCCGCTCAAAGCTCCGGTGTTTTGAACAAACAAAGAAGTGAAACTTAGCTCGCTTTATCCGAGCCTGACCCAGTGTTGGGCGGAAAAATATCTCTGACTCGGAAAACAACCTAGACACATTTGCAGTCATACTTATAAGTCGGATCACTTGGATCCGCGAGATAGTTCCAAAACTTAACGCCTCGTTCTCGGTGGTTAGACTTAAAAGTTTGACGCGAGTAGGTGTCAGGTGAACATTCTAGAGGGCGAGAAATACTGAGAGCAAAAAAAAAACGGGAAGAAAGTACATACACACGGACAATTTTTTCCATCCAAGTGAAGATGTTAGAACTGGTGGACTCAAAAGGAGTAGAAACATTTTAGTTAAATACTTTCTAGTGTCCCAAATAATTAGTAGCGAGCGTTTCAACTCTAGTTTTCAGAAATGAGGAGCAAAAATGTGGTCCGAAATTTTTTAACTCATATATGGTAAATAAAACGTTAAATAGTTTTCTCCCCAAAAACTATGTTTATTTTAAATGTCAAATTCAAAAGGCCATGATTCTATCTTAGTTTGTTCTGCATTTTTGTTAAAAATTGTTTCTCGACATTTCGTTTCTTTTGGTGCTAAAATGATCATAAAATACTTCTCTATGTAAGGATAATGATAAAACATAACTTAATTTGGAATTATTTAATGCTATATATGCTTGAAAAATCAGAACTAGAAGAAAGTATCAATAGAATATCGAGAGGCTAACGTGAAATCTTTGTAGCGCCGGTGCCCTGCATTCTGATACCACTATTCCACATCCTAGGGATGCGCATTGCATATCTACCCAAATGAAGTCAAGTATGAAGAAACAGTAGTCACACGAGCAGGCATCCTATGAACAAGTGCAATGCTTCAATGCATTGTATGCATCACTTTGATGCATTAGTAGCATTCTTAGAAACATGGAGTTGAAGTAAAAAGTGCCGAGAGCTTGAATTAAAAGCATGTCTGACCGTGAGGGGAAAGAACGAATCGTATCGGTTTAATTCAGAGCCTGTCGAGTGGTTTCTTACGAGGGATGCAAGACGTCTGGTCAAAATAATTCGGATGCACTGGGCGTTTGATCAAACCACGTCTCGCTTGAGTATCTTAGACGGCGGGCGTCAGCAGCAACACGCCACACTGGTGCCCGCGCAAGACACACTTGTTGCCTCTCAAGTCGCCAAATCGTGCCGAAATACATGCGGTTGGTCGTGATGTCCCATTGTCCCCTTAGCGATTCTAGACATAACCTCTTTCACTTTTATTACTGAGAAATAAATCGATGTGTATTGATCAAAGACATAAAGACGGAGTGCTCGTATCTAAAAGCACGGGGGAAAAGTGAAGCTAGGTTCGGCGCTGCGCGCTTGTGTGAGTGTGTAAATGAGCGCGGGAATCCATGGCGGCAAACGGAAATTTGATTTGAACTTGTCCTCTTGATTTTTGCACATTTCTTCTTTGAAACGTATTTTAAATTCCTAAAACGAATATACTAAGAAAGTTCGGTCTGCGTCCTAATATAATACACCTACTTTTGCTCGGTAACAGGCAGTAATCTCAGATAAAGTTAGTTTTTCTTCTGCTCATGGTGGTTCTGCAGGTTCAAACAGGCCGTTACAGTTCTAGATCAACGTTACTCCCAAATGAAATTAATCGGTCGACGACGGACTGAAACTAACCTAAAGTTAAAAAAATATGAGTGTGTACCTGAATTTGGGCAAAAATCAACCTAAAATACTTTGCTTCCGCAATTTTATTTATTAGTTCCCGCCCTACATTTGAATTCAAACTTGTCCCGATTTCGCCGCCAATCCTCTAGCCAATAGTAGAGGTAATTGAAAAGAAGCTCTAGAAGCTTCATTTTTTGCTTTTAGTGCTCCGTCTTTATGTCTTTGGTATTGATTTTCCGTAATGTAACACTTGTAGCGTCTACTGGATTTCAGCAGAATTTAATCATCTAGAATGCCCTCAAGTGAAATCGGTTAAGCACTAGGGATGACCTAATTCCAGCAAATGGCGTTGCAACTGGTGTTGCTAATTATTGGAGCTCTCGGATCTAATTTTTATCTAATTTTTAACACATTTTATCACTGTTTATGTTTTATACCTGTTACTCCGGGCACGGAAGAAGAAAGGAACAACGTCTCTATGGAACCGTTTCTTTTCATCTGTCATCATATAACCACACTGGAAAAAAAACACATTGGATCTAGAGTCCAGACTCTTAAAAACATCGACAAGAAAAAATACTCTTGATTCAATCGGATTTTTGCTTAAATCAAGAACCAAGCCTCTTAATTTGGGCGGATTTCCTTTTGATTTAAGCAAAAATCTGATTGAATCAAGAGTATTTTTTCTTGTCAATGTTTTCAAGAGTCTGGACTCTAGATCCAATGTATTTTTTTTCCAGTGCATGGAAGGTTGCGATGAATACGTGTGGGAGGAAAGGTTCGACTGGCCTCAGTCAGCCAGGAATCCTACTGGAAGTGCCACCAGCCCTCGTGGTGTTTTCTTGCAGGAGGATGAGGGGGGTGCAAGGGCCTGTATTTGGGTGGACTGGCGGCGACTGACTTTTAAGCGTTTCTACCCAAAAATTCTTCTGAGTTTTCTCCTGATTACATAAAATAATCAACAAAATTTATGTGTACTTTTGTGTATAAAATTCAATCCTTAAGAGTCAATTTTGGAAAATTTGAATAGATTTACGTTCTCCCTTCTGGAAAACGACGCACTGGCAAAGACCAACTCGTTTCAGACAAACAGAAGTAAGTGCGACCGAACAAATAGAAAAGTGAAAAAATAAAAGAAATAACGGAGCTATTTTCGAGTGTTCTGGCAACTACCGCACGGAAGCTCGTGAAAAGTGCGCTTCTTTTACTCGCTGATACATTATTTATTTGTCAACGGGCTACTTGTGAATTTGCTCACAATTCCGGGACTATGCAAATACTCGGCTGGGGTCGATGGGGACGGAGGTGGCGCGGCGCGCGGGGGGAGCGGCAAGTAGCTGACTTGTGAGTGCCCGAGCATCCTTGAGCAAACGCTTCTGTTTGCACAGCTCTTGCTTCCACCGGAGAAAAAAGTCGGAATAATTTTATTACCGTCTCCGCGGGAAAGCCTCGTAAAAACGAGGTATTATAACTCCGAAAATGTTCGGCTGTAAGCCTCGAGTTACGTTCGGGGTTCTGACTTCACCGGGCGCCGCTCCGCGTCGCGCCGTGCAAAAAAAACGAGCCTGAAACTCGGGCCTGGCGCCTAAAACAGAGGACAAGAGACGTGCCACAAGAATGGACCACTACCCCTAGACAGAGTTCGAAGTTGAGCACCGTGGTAACCGTTTTCTCATGAATATTTCATACAAACACGTTCTACTTATGAGTTTGATTTTGAGAACAAATTGGCATTTTCTGCCTTTTTCAATTCAAAATCTATGTATTTAATGAAAAAAACTATTCCCTGTATCCTCGTGGTACAAACGAAGCATTAAAAACGCTCTGTCATTTTAGATCTTCGCAGTAAAGTCCGCCGATGACACCCTGCCGCGGGTGAAGAGGTGAATGCCTGTGCCTGGCCAGTCGAAACGCCTTCAACTACGCACGTATGCAACACGGACATCCATAGAGCCCGAATAGTTGCATCCAAGCGTTATAATGAGATTCGTTTAATATCCATCGCAAGCGATACAAACTAAAACTTTGATTGTTTCTCTAACAACGTACTTAATTCCATCGTTGCCGGATGCATATTGTGCCGATGAAGTAAACCATTACAATACAACCAAATATTGACAATTCTCTTTAAAAGTAAATATTTTCTAAGAGGAAATTTGACATTATTTGAATGCTCATACGCAGGGCCGGATTAAGAGGATGGTCACATGGGCCGCGCCCCATGGCGGCAAATTTTGCAATTTTTTTAATGTAGGTATCAAAAAAAGAGAGAAAAAAACGGATTCAGAAAATAAATTACAAACGAGAAAAGGCGGTAGAATCTCTTATTTCCTGAGGGTAAAAGTATACTAATTTCTAATTTTGTCGTCTTTCGGTGATATAAGAGACAACACCTTTAATTAGCCGAAGAGCCAACTAGCTTTAAGAGAGAAACCAAACACGCAATTTAACCTGGAACGGAGCGGCGCGGCGCGGCAGTCGGCATGTAACGCATAGCGCCTACAAAACTTCATGAATACTTCACGCATTGCGTCAAACACAAAGCGGTCAGCAGCGGTCGGCGTGAAGCGCATAGCGCCTATAAGACTGCATAAATACTTCACACATTGCATTAAACACAGTGCGGTCAGCAGCGGTCGGCGTGAAGCGCATAGCGCCTACAAGACTGCATGAATACTTCACGCATTGCGTCAAACACAGTGCGGTCAGTTTGTTCTTTCATAATTTTTTCGTTCATTTCTTAAAAATGGAAGGCCTTGTTCACACAGAGCTAGGTTCACGGAACTTAACTTTCGCGCAAAGTTCCGTGAATTTTTGCTGGTAATGTTGACAAGGCTTCGCAAAAAATGTGTCCAACACGAGTGAACGCGTCTTATGCACCCCTTCCCGCTGCACGTTCACTTGATGGTTTTTATTGATGTTTCAAAACGAATGAGAAACGAGCGGCAAAACACAGGCGGCCCACGGGCGGCAAGTAGGTGAATCCGGCCCTGCTCATACAGCGTTTTTCCTTAGCACGGCAGCATTGTAATTCATACAAGGATTCACTTCCAGAGTTCAACTGTTGGATTTCACTCTGATTCCGTGATAATTATCATTTTTTATAATGTTGCATCAAAAAAGTCTTCAGATCTCCAACGATTACAACGTAAGCTTTATGGGGCTTCGATAAGGGAACGAGCTTGAATAGAAACAACCATGAACACGGCACAGAACCGTTCAACTCAGACAATTCAACTCTTCAATTTGCGAGGGGGTTCGTTACATCCCTCATTACATATTCCTTGTGTAGACAGCAGAGCGGAGAGGGAGTGCTCCGTTACTATGTTCCGCCAAGCTCCCGTGGCAGGCGGGCGATTTTTGTAGAGCGTCTTGACGGGATCACTCATCACATCAAGGATGCCGGCAAATAAACCCAATCAACAGCGGTAAACCTGATACAGACTCCAAGTTTCCAAAATCTTAATGAAAAGTCAAGCTCCCAAGTCGCGGATAACCGGGAGAGCCTCCCCAAATCCAGGCCGAGAGGAGTGTTCCAGAAGCGTTTCAAAAGAGAAAGTTGCGCAAGTTCCCCGGAAACCGTCGAAGAGCTGAGGCTCATGGAAAATTCACGGAAATGAAGCACTTGACTTTGATTACCCAGCTTGCTGCTGCTCGTTTGTCGACGTGCAGCTTGCTCCGAGAAATTTTCGGGTTACGTTCAACGTCATCAGGATCGAGCAAACGCAGGGAAATTTCGAAAAGGAGGTGACGTCACACAGTGAATCAAGTCAACCAGAGAGGTGGGACATGGGATTTTTAACTAAAACTGCAAATTTTGATGTTCGATTCGTCACATTTTAAATTTTAAGGGATGTTTCTGAAAGACATTCCACGATGGAACCAATGGAACCACTTTCAAGACTTCAAAGTTTCGTATGAACGGAATAAAAAACTTTTTAAGTTTCCAAATTTTGTCCGACCTCTCTCATTGACTCGATCCACTGTGCGTCGCGCCATCTACGAACGAAGCTATCAATTTCAGGTACATAAGCCCCTACGACGAGGAATACTGTCTTCGTCGAAAAGGAGATATGCGATGAAGTCAAACGCTCCCATCGCGACTAGTAAATATCGTCCTAAAAAGTGCCCGTTCGTTTTCATAAAAATGTTACTTGGCGTTATAGGGTCATCCATTAATGACGTCAGGCTCTTCCCCCCCCCCCCCCCCCCCCCATGCCATATGCGAACACGTTAAGCAGCGTTGGGAGTTCCCTTGAAAATTAGATTAGGTCTGGATAAATGATCAGTAGTAAAATAATTTTGGCTGCCATGGCCAAATCGTCGCTCCTCTGACACACGTAAGCGCGTAACTTAATTTTTGCGTGAGCCCTGTTTTGCATTTGAGTCCATGCTTTCTAGGGCTCATTCTCAAAACGATATACGCCCTAACGTCGGAGGGATGACGACATTTTCGGCTCGTCCAACCGAACTTTCGGTTCATACGACTGAATCTCGGGTACGTCTGATCAACCCTTCAATTTTTCCAACCGATTTATGTGCAACTTTTTTATCGCCGGACTTTCTGTTTCCATGACCGAACATTCTATCCGTTTGATCGAACTTTCGTTTCGTACGTCCGAACTTTTTTTTCTCCAGGATCCAATTTCCGCCAGTCTTGCTGATTTGTCGTTCTCCCCTCAAAAAAATATAACTTCATCTCAATGCTGCCAAATTTCCCCTCACAAATTGCATTTTTACCGCGAGCGAATCTTGGGAATTTCTAATTGAAAATTTTACTGATTTTCCATCTGACCTCATGTAAAAATTAGGAAACTTTTGGACCAAAATGGCACAGGTATATTTTTTCGAAAAATTGAATTGTTTGAAAATTTTGCAACCGTGGAATCGAGTTACGTCCCTTCATTCAGGAAACGACGAATTCTCCGACTCCCTATTCCTGGATTTCCATCAACTCGTTGCTTATTTAGTGGGGTCATTCTCTCTCCGGCCGATCCGATCACAAACTGCGGGAGCCAATCAGAAACAAGAGCGACCCGTCCGAAGTTGGAGCACAAAGAGTTTTAAACAGAGTGCAGCCGGGCTCGATGGGGGAGTCATTAGGTTTTATATTCCCGTAACTGCGGGTATATCTAGCACCCTTCCCTCCCGCCCCGCCCCGAAGTATTTCTGCCGACTTGGTCATGACTGACCCCGATCGATGCCTCCCACCCACCTCACGCCTCGCGCGGCTGGACTCGGTGTGCATTTCAGGCAGTTAAGCGCGTTTTAAAGCGGCTGGCGTGTTCCGTTCGCTTCGAGCCTTGCCCTCTCTCATTTCCCCTACCCCAAACTTGGTCGCAGTTGAGCTATCGAGGTTGCCGTTCAGACCCGCTCGGCGGTGCTAAGGAAGAACGCCGTATGAACATTTGAGAATTGCCAAATTTCCTTCGATACACTGGAAAAAATAACACATTGGATCTAGGGTCCAGACTCTTAAAAACATCGAAAAGAAAAAATACTCTTGATTCAATCAGATTTAAGCTTAAATCAAGAGCCAAGCCTCTTAATTTGAGCGGATTTCCTTTTGATTTAAGCTTAAATCTGATTGAATCAAGAGTCCTTTTCTTTGTCTATGTTTTCTAGAGTCTGGACTCTAGACCCAAGGTGTGTTTTTTTCCAGTGTAAAATATTTATCTTTGAGGGAAGTTATGAATATTTCCTCTTGAAAATTTCAGGAATTTTAGGTGAGATTGCGAACAAAATTATCTGAAAAATCGGAGGGAAAATGTTCATAAGTTTACCAGAAAATCTGTGTTTTATCAAAGGAAATTTGGCAACGCCTGAAGGTTCATACGGCGTTCACCACGGCAGCGTTGCAGAAAATAGGAACTTTAAGACCCAGACTTTTTTTGAAATTCTCATATTCAGGGTTGCCACAGACTTTGGAAAATAAAATTCCCGGACGTTTCCCGGACACACTTGGGTGCAATTCCGTGACAGTCAAAGAAATATCAGATGGTTAAAAAGACATAATTAGAAATACTTTTTAGGCAAAATTTGTGTTCGAGACGTTTCGGTAAATTTGTCTGGAAATTAGTGTTGAAATTCGAAATTTTCTTCTATTCTGTCCACTCCAAGATTAGTATATTTTAAAATGTTGTCGTCCGTGTCAACTAAGATCTATAGAATTAGAAAAAAATGAAAAAATTAATTAAATTGATCTAATATTTAGAAACAAAGTTAGTTATTCCCCAGAGATTCTGGAGGAAAACGAAAGCCATCCAGCGGTTGCCATCGGGCTCTTTTTCCCGGAAAATTAGGGAACTCTCCCGTAAATCAGGGAAATACCGAGAAAAGGGAAAACTCAGGATTCCAGACACCGTTCTTAGAACTCACCGTGAATGGGCTCGTATCTCGTCAAGAGCCCTACTTAAGTCCCGAAAAAGGTGTAGAACAGGCTGTGCTTCGTCGAGTTGAAGACCCGAGCGAGTGGTCTGGCGAATTTTAATGGCTTCCGTTCAAGTTCGAACGGAACTTTTTTTTTCCGGCGGAACAAAGGAGACGAAATTACGCGGACTCGAGGTGGGGCCGGGCGGGGGGTGGAGGGGGGGGGGGGTTAGTCGTGGAGGCGAAGCGGAAAGAAAAGCTGAAATCGAGGAGCGCCCGGAAAGTGCATTAAGTCAATACAACGTCATCAACCTGGGGGCGGAAAGCTTTCAAGTCCCGATTAGAAGGAGCGGTGAATAATTATCGCGACCTTTCCCGCTCATCTCCCGGGGTAATATCGCTCGCGAATGTATAAAAAAAAAAGAATAGAGCGGTCGCTGAACGATCAGTTGCGCTAGTCACGGGATTTTCCCCCGGTAGTTGAGTTCTGGATGGATTAGCAACAAAGTACTACTTTTTACAACAGCCATCAGTCACCTAAAATCGCAATGTCGAAAAAGTCATGGAAAAGTAATGAAAAATAAGTCTCAAACTGTGGATTATTATTCAAACGGTGAATAATTTGAAAAAATTCTGCCGGTAAAGTTCGGAGAAATCTATATATTCACATTTGTATCGTATGTTTCAGTTGAAAAATGACTGTCTAATTCTTACTGAAACGCCAAACCTGAAAGGGAAAAAATATTATTGAACAAAAGATCAAGATTAAATGAAAATTCAAAAGAATACTTAAAGTAATATGAGCAAAGTTTCAGGTGTGCTGTGATTGAATCGCTCAGCAAGCAGCGAAGGTTAATGAATGGGGCCGATAACTATTCGTGTCCGGCGGTAAGACATTTGGCCTACGCTGCCGTTTGAAGGCGCTTTTCCTTGCGGAATCTTCTTTCGCCGTCTTCCCTAACCAACTTAATTCTGACTTAAAGATTAGGTAGCCTTGCAAAAGAAGAGAGCTTACCCAGTTTTCAATACGCAGTTTTTCAGTGGTTCCAGTGTTAATTATACAATTGGTACGATGGACCAACAAGAATCGCGGATGACGGCTTGGATTTCTCTGTCTGTAACAAACAAGAAAAATACGAAATTTTAATCTAATTCGTGTAGCTCAGACATGTTTGCGATTGAAAGGAACAAGACAATTACAAAAAACTGAATGACGCAGAAATAATTAGAGCCGAAAGAAATCAGCTTACATTTAAAAAATTATTTTGAAAGTTGCTAATGGCTTATAAAAATATGTTACTGGAGATTTAAATTATTCAGAGGAGTCAGTCGAAAAGGTTAGGGTGGGATAGGTTGATTAGGTTAGATAACCCAACCAAACAAATTGTCGACTTTAGAATAAGGGTTCTTTTGGGTGCAGGATTGAGACAATCCGTCACCTTCCGGCTTAAAGTATCACAGGCGTCATGCGACGTTCCAAATTTTCCACCGTCATTCCAGTTTTTTACAGAGAAATTTTCGGTTGAATCTGTTTGAAAATTTATCTGAATTTTTTCGGTAGCATAAAGAAAATTCAGTGAAATTATCGGGCAGCTTCGTTGAAAAATTTATCTGTAAAAAAGTAAAGTTGAAAGTTTGAGACGTCGCAAGGGCTTGTGATACTTTGGCCGGAAGGTGACGATTGGACTACATTTTGCAATTTGGAACTATAAATTCTAGCCCGGTTTAAAAACGACGTATGTGCCATTAGTTTCCCTACGCCCACACGTGTTTTCCCAAAAGAGCCAGAATTTATAGTTCCAAATTGCAAAATGCAGTCCAGTTGACAGCACGAGCCAAAAACCCTCGAATAGCTACTATCGGCGTACGGCGCATGTTCTATGGCCTACCTCGAAAATTGAAGGCGAAACAACAACGCGCAAAACCTCCGACTCCTCTTCGTGCCGATTCTTATTCCCATAAATTTACAGCGGAAAAACTCCACGGAGGGGTCGGGAGCCCAGAAGCGACAACACCTCGTTGGCCGCGAGAGCGCGCTGCTGCTGGTGCGAGGGACGAGCCGAACCCTCGGCGCGAAGATAAGCGGTGTCGAAATCCTCGGGATATGCAAACGCCACCCTGCGGAGCCGGGCATCAAGTCGATTCCCTCGCATGAATAAATGATCGGGGCCGGCCGAAGGGGCTATTTTTAACGCCGCGCCGCGATAAAACGCTCTGTTTCAATCATTCATTTTCGCATCTCATCATTTCCTCCGGCTCGGCTTAAAAGCTCTCCCGCGTCAGTCACAGGTGCTCCGACCGGCCGGCCGCGGCCCCCGAGATAAGCTCCTCCCTGGACAGAGATTCATAACCTCTTCTCGAGCCCTCCTCCTCCGTGACCGCTATCACCCGCGCGATGGCGTATCTTCGCTGGAAATTTAGAGGAACCGGACGGAGACAATATATTTGGGAGGCCCCACGCATATCTTCGACGGGGAGACATATATATTCGAGGGTCAACGGCCAGATTTGCCTAATGATGACTGATCACCCACGTGTTGTGCAATTGGTTTCAAACACTGCCGAAAAGCTCACCTCAAGTACATCAGTCATCATAAGGCGTCGTTAACGTCTTGGGTGGCCAAGATTTCTTTTATAAGTAAAGTCCCAGGTCGGGTCAAATTGACCCGTAATTAAATCAATTTATTTTGATAGTTTTTGAAGTATTATATATGCTATTTCTATGTTTTTGAAGGCAAGAGATCCTTTTTTTTTTTAAAAAAAAAACGAATGCCACCTTTTTGGGAATATATGTACTGGCGCTTTCTCAACCCTCTTCTCATCCACCATACGTAACTTTACAAGAAGAGATAGTCGGGTCAATTTGACCCGGTTTGGAATTTCTAAGGGTAGCCGTTGAGAAAAAAATCCCTGACACGATACAACTCTCGCCAAAATACCAATTTTTAGACGTGTGTCCTTTAGGGCGCTTGAGAGACCTTTAAAAAAATGTTTTATTCAAAAATGTTTACACATCATAGCATGATATCAGCAAACTTAACCATGACTCTTCTCAAAAAGAGACTCCCCACCGCGCGCTGATGACGGCGCAGAGCTACAACTATTCGTACTTGATGGATGTCCGTATTGCGTCTGCAAAAATTGAAGGCGCGATGGCGCAAGGCGTCAACTTGCAATGCTCCGCGCTATACTGCCAATAAGGTGTGCTCAGATTCGGGGGGAAAGTTAGGTCTGCCTCTTTTTCACGATGTATTTTTAGACCTATTTCTACAGCCCGTAAGTACCGCCCCCAAACAATCTTTGCATCAACAGTTATCTGTTTGACGATTTGTATCTTGCAATGTCTACGAACATCGTGATTCCGCACTTGATAGATTTGAACAGATTCAAATAAGGGGATGAACCTTCTGCAAGAAAACTAATTTTCAAAGAAAATGAGAGGGCGCTAGAACGAATTGCCTTTTTTAAAGAGGTAAATCTGTCAAACGGTTGAGAGCTACGTTAAACCTGACCGAATTCTTTAAGCCAAATTGGGACTTACCGTCCAAGTTTGAAAAGATGTGAAAGTTGCCAAGGTTCACGGTCTTAATCAGACAAGCGAGTGCAGTAGCATAGGGTCAAGAAAAAAGTCATTTTCCCCACATTGCCAGTTAAGCGCAGCATCTTCACGAATGAGGTATTCGAATGCATCCTTTTCCGAAGCATTTTGGCAACTCTGTTTCCTCGTGACTCCGGCAACAATTAATCCAATTTATTGTTTCAGCTGAGACCACGCTTTTTTGTGAAAAATGAGGGCTCAGATTAAGCTGTGATGACCCGAGAAGAGCTGAAAAGCTTATTTATTTTTCTCCTCGAAAAGTTGTTTTCGCCATTCTTTACTTTTTTTCAAATCTGTTGTCAAATAAATCAAAATTATTTACAAATGAGCCAACCGGCGTTGTCGAAGCGAGAGCGAACTTCTGCTTTTCTGTCTTGGGGCGCACCCGATGAGCTAGGCAATGAGTTCGTTTATTTAAGAAACTCGGGCAACACTGAGAAAGAACATTATTTGGTCTTATCGTTTTTTGGAAGCTAAAAATCTTCCAACTTACTGACGACAGTTTTGAATTATTAAGGGACTATGATCTGTGACACTTAAAGAACATTGCAATATTGTGAAGATGGTGGGAACGTTTAAGTAATTGCCAAACGGAGGCTTAAACTCGGGCTCTATCTTAAATTTATAACTTGCCTTTTTATTTTTCATATTGAGAAAGAGGCGCATGAACTTATACCTAAGGTGTATTCCAATCAGAGACGGAATACCTGAATACAATTCATAAGTTATGATAGGAAGGAGCAGAATTCGCGGTTCTTAACTTCTGAGTTGAAAGTTTTAAGAAAGGGTGAATATTACTCAATGTGTGTTCGAACGGGAATCAAAAACCAATAATGTGTCATTTTTGGTTTGAAACGTGTCTTAGAACAAGATGAAGATTCATGGATTAAATAATGTCGATCAAACTTTGATCGTTTCAGCGTGTGCTCCTACTATAAAAAGCAATATACTACAAGCTATGGAAAAAAGGGAAATGTGGATATAAATACGAGACGAAAAATTTGATGTGGCCATAAAAGTATCATATCATGAGTCATATAAAAAATATTATTAGAAAAATATGAGTGGCTATTTGTCCGGCTATCGGGTTTAATTTACGGGCGTACAGACTCGGGGAGCCCTTTTTTTGCTCCTTCTGTCAAGAACCTCTGGTCCCCTCCCTCCTCCCCAAAAAATGCCTGAGACAGCGTGCTTAAACGACTGCTGAACATGATGGCCGAATTTAAATGTTTTCGGGTTATTCCATGCCAACTGGTGACACTTTGAAACAGTGATCCCTCAAAATTTAATGAAATTCGGCATACTTAGTGTACAAGCACAGTTTCGTAGAAATCAAAAATTTTAAGTTGATTCGACTACCCGTTGGGTTTTTATTGGATACTGAAAGTTGGGGAGACTATGTCTCTTTTGCGGGATGTCACCACTTTATTGATGTGTACCTCCGCTCATCCAGAATCAACCATACTAGTGTCCGAAAGCGGCATTAAAGATATTGAATACAGGTATTTGTCCGTGAAGTAATGTCCCCGCGATGGTGCCTGAATCCTGAAAGAATGGAGATGTTGCATGTGTGAGGAATTTGCGATTTGACTGTTGATTCCAATGTAAAAGTTCGCGAGAAACACGATGGTGACACTAGTTTTCTCTGAAATCAACTCCGAAGCTGAAAAAAAGCTCTCAAGTTGAGGCCAAAATGGAGGGGATATCCCACGCTATCCTGAGTGTCCACCTCTACATTAAGACAAACTCTCCATGCAAAGATAGGGAGCAAATACATTAGCAGGGTTGCCGTGATTTCAGTTTTAAAGTCCCCACATAAGGTGGCAGCCTTGTCAATGTATTTGCTCTCTATCTTTGCATGGAGAGTTTGTCTTGATGTAGAGGTGGACTCTCAGGATAGCGCGGGATATCCCCTCCATTTTGGCCTCAACTTGAGACCTTTTTTTGAGCTTGGGAGTTGATTTCAGAGAAAACCAGTGGCACCATCGTGTTTCTCGCGAACTTTTACATTGGAATCAACAGTCAAATCGCAAATTCCTCACACATGCAACATCTCCATTCCCAGCTATGAAACCTGCGCGTGGAACTGCGAGCGACCCAGCGCGTTGGACTCCGGTTGGATACCGAAAACCGAGAGTTCAGCATTCGGATGAGTCGAAAAAGAGGGACGCCCGGCCCGAGGCCCGGGGGTAGGTAACGGGGACGGGGGCTGGGGCGGGGGCTGGGGCGGGGGTTTGTTTGAGTGATGTGAAACGCATGTTTGTGGATCCATTATACGGAAGTTGTGCATTTAATTCGTTTAGCCCATTTGCTCTGCTTGCTGCCTGCCTTGCGCGAGGCGAGGCGCTCCCCGTTTGGAGATCTGCCAAAGCTCTCCCGCCCGCCACCGGCCGGAGCAATCTTTCGAAAATTAATCCTCCGCATTATGAAACTTTAATTTCCATCTTGTAATCGTTCTCACCGACCTTGCTCCCGACTCCCTAAGCACGCTTCCGTTACTCGGAACTAGTGCCAAATTACGGATTTTTTAGACTTTCGTCATTTTTCCTGGAACTTTTGAAATTCCTAAAATGCTCAGGATCTTCTGCATTTTCCGGAACTTTCTCGGAGCTTTTGAAACAATCTAAACAGAATTCCGGAACTTTTGACGGTCACGAAGTGAAAGAAATTCGAACAAAAAGGTTCCGGATCCCGGAACCTAGGGGAAACGCCGTCCGAACATTTAGACGTTAACAAACTTCTCCTGAAAAATAGACACTGGAAAAAAAGTATCTTGGATCCTGAGTCCAGACTCTAAGAAACTTTGACAAGAAAAAGTACTTTTGACTCAATCAGATTTTTGCTTGAATTAAAAGGAAATCATTTTCCATCAAGAGGCTTGGCTCTCGACTCACGCAAAATCCGATTGAATCAAGAGTATTCTTTCTTGTCAAATGTTCTATGAGTTGCGACTCTAGATCCAAGAGACTTTTTTCCAGTGAATTTTACAGGTGGCTTTAGCTGTTTCTTCTTCAAAATTAGCAATCAATTTTATTGGCAATGTCATGCATTCAACCTGAGAATCGACCT
Source organism: Bemisia tabaci (assembly GCF_918797505.1). Taxonomy (NCBI): domain Eukaryota; kingdom Metazoa; phylum Arthropoda; class Insecta; order Hemiptera; family Aleyrodidae; genus Bemisia; species Bemisia tabaci. The sequence goes on from NC_092796.1 coordinate 16,419,694, forward strand.
TTGAAAAAAACGGTAAAATATTCAAGGATCCTTTGACATGAGCATTCAGCATGAGCGCTCTTTGGAAAAATAGACATTCTTATGACATTTTTCCGGGATAATTATCCGCAAGTTCGCAACCGGAGAGCGACGAAGTCTTCGCAATTGAAAATTTCCAGCATCGAAAAGAGAACTGCTCAACACACCGTCTCGGCGGTTTTTTATAGTCCTGGGTTATTTTCTGCGCCTCGGCCGTATTTCTATTTCGGATAGTCAGGCATCATGATTCCAGGTGAGGGATGGGGCATTGTTAGTAGGGAGCCGAAATCCCCCCCCCCCCCACTCCCCGCCTTCTCCGCATTACAATTGAAAAGCTCAATCTTGGCTATAACTTTTACGCATTGTTGTCAGAATTAGCAACAAAGCCTCTACTCTGGATATCATAGTGACAAACGGCGAGGTAAGGAACTCCGACCCACGCAACTCGAGGCAAGGTTGTCATTTCGTGCGAAAAATTGTGCACATTTTACACCGAATTTTAAAGGATTGAAATTCCTGATTTTTAGCAAAATCTCGCAGTTAAGCTAACCGGTCTTATTTCCAGCCCGCTCCACCAAGGCCGCCGCGCCGTTGAACAACGGTGTTGAGCTTTTTAGTCGTTCCGCACTTTTCAGTTTTCGCTCACTCAAGTCAAACCTGCCTCCTTCTCCCTTTCCCCCGCCTGTTTGCCTTTGTTTGAAGAGTTTCTTGGCTCAACGTTGCTTGACAGCGCTGGAAATGGTTTTGATTTCTGCGCGTCACAAGACTGAGAAACATCGGATTAAACATTTTCTCGTTGAGCTGAGGAAAATTGTTGTCATTCAGAACTGTCCATGGAAAATGATGGCGCATCAGTTTTCCCTGTCCATCTTTCACTGTAAAATCGGGATGCAGCTATTTGTGATCGAGGTTGTCCATGGTGCATGCTCTAAAAATGAAGGCGCATCAGCTTTACTTTGAATAATAAGCCTTCAAGATCATTCGCTTTATTAAAATGACAATTACTTTTGTTTTATCGTATGCTGTATGCTTCTCTGATTTCTTAAGGGGTAATTGATTTGCTAGCGTACCAGTTTAATTTCAGGCGAAGAGATGTGAAATTGTAATTTAATCTGCAAATTTCGTGTTTTGATTGACATTTTAAGTAGTTTTTCTCGAGAATAATAAATTTGTATGAACTTAAAATTTCAAAGCGTCATTTCAGGTTGATTTGCACGGAAAATAAACGGATTGCTGATTTAACAATTAAATTGTTAAAAAATAAGTCTGACATGTTCCAAATGTGCATTTTACAACGGGGAACAACTAATTTAACCACGAGGGAGGTTGAATTAGTATTTTTTATTGCAAAATCTGCATTGAAACATGTCGGACACTTTAACTAGGAAATTGTTAAATCAGCAAATTAATTTTTTCCGCGTATGACATTCTTGAATGTTTTCCGTGACAACATTTTTTTGATCCACAAAGAAGTGCACTGGAAAAAAAACACATTGGATCTAGAGTCCAGACTCTTGAAAACATTGATAAGAAAAAATACTCTTGATTCAATCGGATTTTTGCTTGAATCAAAACGAAATCCGCTTAAATTAAGAGGCTTGGTTCTTGATTTAAGCTAGATTCTGATTTAATCAAGAGTAATTTTTCTTGTCGATGTTTTTAAGAGTTTGGACTCTAGATCCAATGTGTTTTTTTTCCAGAGTGATAAGTCTTGATTTCCTCATTTTTCCCGGGGACGTTGGCAGCAGTGCGAGCCCATTCTAATTTTTCCGCTTCTTCACTCCTCATCGAGATCTCGCGTGGTCTTTTATTTTCTGTCCCCAGGAATTCCTTATCTTGAATATGAGTCGCCTCGAAAGGGCGCTTTGTTGAAAAGTCAGAAATTTGAATAATTCGTGAAGAGATATAGCCCGACGGATGGAGGCGAGAGCACTCCTCCTTCAGCGTCAGCGTCACTCCTCGATTGTTCATCATTCTGTTTGCCTTCTCTTCCGTTCCCTCGCTTCCAGCTCTTGTCTCTCGTCCTCGGCCAAAACCTCGCATCTCCATGGAGGTTCCGCGGTGGATACGCGGTTCTTGTTCCGAGGAGGGAATCCCTCTTTGTTCTCACACGATTTTCACGCTCAAATGAGTCCTGTGATCAGCGGTTGGTAAACTTGGAGGAGGCGCGGCAAAAGGCGTCTCAAAATTCACCCAGAAGAATTTCTGCTCCAATCAAAAGGATAACTTCCATCGACAAATCCAAGAGGAGTCCAGTCGTTTAAAAAATGAAATGATGAAATGAACTGCATTTTGCAATTTGGAACTATAAATTCTGGCTCATCTGAAAAAAAACACTTGTGTGCATAGGGAAACTAATGGCACATACGTTGTTTTTAAACCGGGTTAGAGTTTGTAGTTCCAAATTGCAAAACGTAGTCCAAATGTCCGATGGTTTTTTGAGGAATCCAACTTGCTTGAAAACATCCCTGTCAATCAAAAAGGAATTCCGGTTGATTTAGAATAGGGATTTAATTTAATTATTTTGCAAAAATATTCCATTTCCAAATTCCATTTTATCCACAAAGACATTTTTTCGCGGCGCGGGAGGTGTTGCAGGATTTTGCCGATCCTGCTCGGATCATTAAAGAAGTATACGAGAACAAAAGTTGAGCTATTAGCCGACTTTACAAATATAATATGCAACAATTGCGATATGCATATAGTATGCTTTCTTTCCCACTGATGAAGACCAAAGTGTTGATCGAAACGTTTGCGTGTCTACCATGTTAAGGTAAAATTGTAAATATATTAACATCTCTTGCACATTGTTTTTTTTTTTTTTTTTTTTTTTATATTAAAGCATGACCTGAGTCGGAATTACCGCATATTATATTTGTAAAGTCGGCTAACAGCTCAACTTTTGTTTTCGCATTATGAGTGGCTGAAAACCAAAAAATATTGTTGAAGTATACGAGTATACCGTAATCTCGAAGAAAAATTGTTTCTCCCTCTCCCTCTTTCAAGTGAACAGCTCAGTTGGAACAAATTCTGCATTCCGGAACTACAATTTCTGGTTCAGTGTAGATATCATTCGCTTCCTATTGCATGTAAGTGTTTTTACGGATGAGCCAGAAACTCCAGTTCTAATGGAAGATGAAGTCCATTTGGGTCAACTTTGATCGATTTTAGGGCATTTCTCAAGTTTTCTGCCCCCCCCCCCCCAAGGAAATTTTGCTTCCTCTGGACAACTTTTGCCCCCTGTCCTCTAGAGGTTACCCGAAATGACTTCCCTGATGCATTGAACGGCGACGACAACGATGCGCCGACCAGCGAACCAGAGAGCCCACGCACCATAACTTGTCATCGCGGTGAGGGGGGGGGGGGGGGGGGGGCTCGGGACTAATATCAACAGCACAGTGAGAGAGACAGCGACCGAATATCAACACTAGAGCCATCCGCGTCACTCGCGGCCGCCGAATTTCGCCGTCGACCGGAGCCCGGAGCCCATCCGCCGGCTCCCAGCACGATCCTGCAGCCCTGTTCCGGAGCAAGACGTAATACCGTGTGGACAAAGGTTATTTAAACTGGAGAGGCCATGTGGCACTTGGAGAACTTCGGAGTTCGGACGAGGAGGGGGGGAGTGCGGGTGGGACTCCTCTAATACCGCCACATTATGCCGGATGATCCATGTACCACTCCGCAGGGACAGAGTTGACTTGAAGCTCTTGAGCTTCAGCGCAAGGCATTCCGGGTGCGATCGATGAGGGTAAAATGTGTGCTTTCACGGAAAAAACGACTTCAGGACTGGGCTCTAGAATGGTATCACCTAGATTTTGGGTGAGTACCGGTGCCAGCCTTACCTTCATGGGATTAGCCACTAATCCTGGCAAGGTTGGTACAAGAGTAGGTGATGTCATTTAAAATCAAAATATAGGAAAACTTTAGGGTGATATTGGTTAGTTTCCTTAAGAGAAAATGAAGCGTGATTGGAGATTTTGAAACATTGCAATAAAGTTCCACATTTCGACGGTGTAGGTCGGCAATCACATAACTCGGTTTGCGACGTCGCAGACTTCCTGTCATTCTTTATTTTTTAAACGGATAACTACTCAACGTCAATTCTTTAAAACTGCCGTGATTTTTTATCTCAGTGCGAAGAAAATTCTGCATAAACTTCAAGGAATGATGTCAATTTGTTCTCCTTCAAAAAAAATAACTTAGAGGCGGAGTTTTTCAGACATCGCAAACGAGATATGTGATTGTGGACCTATGCCGTCGATTTTACATTTTGGATCTAAAATGTATCGAAAAAGTGACGGAAACTCGGCGCACACCGGGCTTTGAGAAAGTCGACCAGAACATGGCGCCAGCTCTTCCATTTACATTACGACTCTATGTACTCTATGATTCGTGGTTCCACCCTGGAGATTGCCCGTGACTCCACGAGGGTGGCAACTTGAGAGGCGCGGGCGTGTAATGCTCCCCGCGTAGCCGCAACGTGCCGGCTCGGAAATCCCTCCGCGGGGGAAAGCGGGACTTTTCCGGATGACCCGGCGGCGGTCCACCTCGCCGAGAGGGCCCTTCATTTTTGATGGGACCGGAGATCCATTTGCTAGACGGTGGACGTGGGCTCGGTGAGTGGTGCGCTCTCCGCGCCTTTCCGCTTAGTTTCCTGAAATACTTAACGTTATTACTGTTTCGTCCCGGAGCCCCGCGCCCCAGCCTCCGGTGGACAAGTGATCCTCCGCCGTTGCCGACAACCCCCAAAAATCCAACTTAGTCTTCGAGAAATATTCGGATTATGTGCACGAGCAGGCAACACTGGTTTCACGACGGGGCCCGTCAAGTCGTCACGGCGAATTGCGAGCTCCTCGTTCGCCGGGAGCTCTCGAAAATAGGGGTTTCAAAATTGCGCCTCCGCACGGTGGATCGAGTCAATTGAAGAGACCGGACATAAAATTTTTGGCTGTGATTTCAAATTTTGAAGTTTATTTTGTCACAAATTCAATTTCAAGGGGTGTTCCTGCAAGAAAATGTTACAGAAGAACCAATGAAACCACTCTTGAACTTTTTCTATTCATATTTTCGAAAAAATAAGCTTTCAAAGTTTCCAGATTTTGTCCAACTTTTCATATTAACTCGTTTCAGTGTGCTCCGCTGCGATCACTAAGAATAACATTCGAGCCAGGAAAATTCTGGGAGGGGGGATTTTCTTCTGGATGATCTACGACGATGCACAATGCAAGAGGCACGATTTTATCACTGATTTTCTTTAAAATCAACTCCCAGTCCAGGAGAGACGGCAATGGGGGTGGAGGCCGTGAATGTGGAGCACCCTTCCCAATGAAAGGCCTTGGCCGTAGTATAACAAACATAACATTTCAAATTCATCATTTAAAAAAAAGTCTGATTAAAAAACCAGATAGTCTCCTCCAGAAGTTGTTTTTTGATAAAGACGGTGCACGAAAAAACTCCGGCCGTGGAAGCCGTACTTACGGTCTATACATATAGACATACCGTCCGCGTTCCGGGCTCAGTGTCCAAAGTTCCGGGCGTAGCACCCGGAGTAATTGAGGTTACGGCTCCAGCACCCAGAACTTTCGGCCTCTCAGCCCGGAACGGACGGTATGTCTATACAGCCCGTAACTTTTTTTCAGTGGGGCAAAGATTCCTTATCGCAAGTGATTTCTCCTCGTTGTGTATGAAAACCAGGAACTTCTCAGTGCAGGAAAAGTAATTTTCACTAACGGGACTAACATGTTATACTAGCAAGAATCGTCGATTATTTGACACGAGTATTTTCCTCAGCTCAACAAAAACTGCCATGGTAACGGGTTACTTCATGTAGTTGTAAGGAATTCGATTTTTCTCAGTGTGATTGGTGATTCAAAGAGACAAACAGTCTCATCCAATTGTGACCCGATGTCATTTTCAGAGCACATAATTTCCAGTACAGAATTAAGGGGGGATAAAGTAAATCGTAAGCCTAAGTCGAGGCGAGCGGACTGAAATTACCCGCGAGGGGCTGAAAAGCGGCGATCCGATTTGAGAACCCCTGACAATGACTTATGGATGCACGCGTGTAGGTTGTGTCGCTGTGCACTGCTCTCAACACGGGGACTTTAATCGCCCTAATTAAACCTTAAATTAAGCGCCACGAAGGGGAGGAAAAGAATGAGATAAGAAGAACCACGTGCACGCTATGCTGTGCTTCGAATGCTCCGATGCTGAAAATTGGACGGGGTTGCCTCGACTCAACCTAAAATACCTCGCCTATTGTAAGATTTCCCCGGCTTAACTTTCTACCTCTTCACGTTTTTACGGTCCTTTTTCTATTGACAACTGCAAAGATCACTCAAATTAAATTCAACTTTTTAAGGATGAAAAAAATAGTTTAGGCTATTTATTCGCGAGACAAAAATTATCTTATTTAAAAAACTCTACGCATGAGCTGTATTCATGATATTATATGGACGGAGTTCATCGGAAAGGAATCAACCCACATTAAGTTGAACGTGAGAAAAAGAAGTTTAAGGTTTGATTCTTCCATAGGCCCTGGTAAAAATTGGCAGTAGAATCTGTGTTCCAAAATACCATAGACTTAAAGCCGGCTGTAAGATTTCCAATAGCTTCTGTAGCCGGCTGTACAATTTCTAATAGCCTTTTATAGCCGATGACGATTAAGCATTAGCCAGATGATAAAGTTTATGCCAAACGTTACTAAATACGGATACTAGGACTTAGTAAGTTTTTGGACTACCGCTCTCTTTTTGTGCCATAGTATCTTGATATATTTTGCGAGGAAAGCTCCGTACTTTTGAAGGATGCCAGTCATTCTTAATATGTTGGAGCGCCTTCAATTTCTTATGATACTGTGCAATACCTCTGGTGTGAAATAGTTGCTTCAAGCGCCGTGGTACGCTGCGGCGCGGCGCGGCAGAGAGCGCCTACAAACCTAACAGGGATACTGTACGCATTGCGCAATGCGTGAAGTATCCCTGTTAGGTTTGTAGGCGCCAGTGCGTCGCCGCTCCGCTTTGTGTGAGGCTCTAATATTTAATCTCGAGGAGTCAGCGTTTTTCAACTCATGATTCTGAAATGTTTGTACACTCTGTATGGATTATTCTCATTTTAATTGATGAAAAAAAAAATGTGTTTTAAAGGAAAATATAATGTGTGTTTTGTAAACATTAAGGTAGTTCCGTAAAAAACTTAATGATTTCCAAAGCACACGAATTTCTACACGATTTCTTATAGCCTTTTATAGCCAATGGTGATAAAGTGTAAAGCCCGGCGATAGAAACTATAGCACGACTGTATACTTTTTTATAGCTTCGTATAGCCCGGCTATATGCTTTGCTCCGCTTTCTACGGCCAGCTATATGATTTTCTATAGCCTTCTTTAGTCATCTATAAGAGCTCCTATGGTATTTTGAAACGCAGCTCCTATCGCCAATTTTTACCAGGGGGACTCAATGTAAAAAATAAACTTTAATTCCTCTTCTCACTAACTAATCTTTTTTCGACTTGGAGTTTTGTCAGGAGAAAATATTCGACTAGAGGTACTCAAAAATATCCATGAATCAATTTTTTCGAAAATGTGGCTCGGTTCCTTTTTGATAAACATCCCTAGGGAATGTAATCGATTCAGGGACGGAAGACTACGAATCCAGCCTGGAAACTTGCAACGAAGGAAATAAACCAACGACACGAGCATCAGAGTGTCCACTTGGGCTTGGTGATGACGGCAGGTTTTAAAATTTCAAGTGCCCCACTCGAAGCTCACTTTTCATTCAACACCTTGTCACCGGGTCGAGGCGTAGGCCCGTTCCTGACAGTCCGTCCGGACAGCCCACCGGAAGACGGCAGTAAGTGAGCCTTTCAGCGCACGAGGATACGTCCCGACCGCGGCTCACATACTGCCGGATCGATCGACGCCGGTTTCCCATTTTTCAAAAGCTCAACTGCCCAGCGGCGCGTTATCAATCACGATAATTAATGGAACAAATGCGTATCATTCGTTACGGCGAGGGGAAAAAATGAAAATGTGTGGTTAAGCTGCAGTGGAATCATTTGTTTATTTTCCGGCGGTCTCCTCATCGAACCCGGATGGATCCATTTGTCATATTGCACCCGGACTTTTTTACTAATTGTACGCGCGGAAAAAAACAATTCCGTGTATCGGCTATTGAAAGCTCGGAGTCCGTTGAAAAAATGGGCCAGAGATGAAAATGAAGAGTGGAAACTCGGAATCTGATGAGCACCATCAGGTGTTGTGAAAATTGTGCGGCTATTCCTCTCGCTCGGCGGAGGTTCAATGGCGATTCTTGTGTTAAAAATGAGTTGAAAGGTCGGTATGGAGCCAAAAGGCTAAACAATGTGCCAAAATTTAACTTACAAAAAAACTGATTTATTCAATTGAATAGTTCGACACATGGACCGCGTATAGCAGGAAGGAACCGAGCCACATCAAATATCGCCTTTAACCGGGCTATTTCATTTTTTAGAAGAGAACGATTGAATGGATTCCTTTGAAAATTTTAAGGAATTAAATCGCACCATACGGAAAATTCACTGAAATTTGGACAAAAATTCGCCAAACTGTTCCTGTGAAAAATTAAATTGCCCAGCTTTTGGCTACAGCTGATGTGACTTGGTTCCTTTCTGCTTAACACGGTCCATGTACGAAACAGTTTTATTGTAAGATAATTCTTGCACATTTTTTGGCACTTCACCTACATACCCACCTATCAAGTTAATTAAGTGCTACTATCATGTAACAATTTTATTAAAAATAAGGTGATCATTTTGAGACTTGTTAGACCTTACTTTGATAGACCCTTCCACGGAAAATTCTTCGAACAGGTAAGAAAAACCACGGGAATCGCCAATAGATTCCATTAATTTTTTTCTCAATTTAAAGACAAAGCATGATGGGAAGTCAGCAATGTCGCACAGAGAGGCAAGTGGTTTTAACCATCTGTAAGGATGAAACACAGGCAAAAAATAATGTTTATAATAATGAAAAATGAAAGTTTCCTAAGTGCTGTTGTGTTGTTTGCACATAGCATAGAGTTCTCCCTGTGGTACCGAATTAGAAACACGTATCGTCATAATTCAATGTAAACGGTTGAGCCGTAAGCCATACTTTGGAAAATTGTTAGGTGCGTTCCTCAACACAAAGCTCAGCAACCAAAAAAAAAAATTATAAATTAAAAAAAAATGTAAGATGCGTGTACTCATCTACACAAAAATGTTAAATCTCCCAAAATAAAAGCTCTTCACCGTCGCCGAGATACTAACAGAAAGTTTCGACTCGTTCCCGCATGAATTTCAGCCCTCCTCGTCGAGCTTCCGCGTCCTTTGAAGTGGCTGGCTGTCCGGAGCGATTTTAAACTGTCCCTCTAATATTCATACTTTGCGTGAAGACGCTGGAAAAAGCTGAAATAACGAATCGACAGTAATGGGCCGGACTCATAATACGCAAACAATCAAAGCTCATTAATATTCAAAAGCTCATTAGCTTACCTTTGGAGGCGACGGCGAAAGTCCCGCGATTCCGGGACTCGGGTGGAATCTCATCCCGGAGCGTCCCTCTCGAGCCGAACACTCCTCTGGCCACTCGCCTTTGATTCTCGGTCTCAAGTGCGGCTCACTTTTCACCGTTGTCAGTTTTAAAACAAGTTCATGGCTCAGCCAGATGATTATTTAAACCTCGTCGCTCTTTCTCAAATGAGCTTTGATCGACGAAGCCTCGCGCTGCAATCCCATTAAGGTGATTCGATGGACGCCATATTTTGCGTCAGAACGGCATGCGATATATCGCATCAATTGGTCCCATTTTTTCAGCTACTCGTCATTTTTCTCCAATTTTGAGATCGTAATTCTGTTGTCAGAGACTAAAGCACTCACATACCAATTTTAAAAAAGAAGTTCAACGTAATAAAGGCGTGGGTTTTTTAGAGAGAAAATATTGCATTCGAGTGCAGTTTCGATATCAGTATCCAATGCGATGTTTTCTCTCTAAAAAAACCACGCCTTCATTACGTTGAATTTCTTTGTTAAAATTGGTAAATGAGTGCTTTAGTCTCCTGACAACAGAATTACGATCTCAAAATTGGAGAAAAATGACGAGTACCTGAAAAAATGGAACTAATTGATGCGATATATCGCATGCCGTTTTGACACAAAATATGGCGTCCATCGAATCACCTTGATCGCATAGGCAGATACGGGGGGGGGGGGATGCGTACGCTCCCCCTCCCCCCCGTTTGCTCAAAAACAGTTGGAAGAAAAAAGGGAGTGAGAGAGAAGGGGGGAGCGGAGGGATGAAGAAGTAAGACCGATTGTATTTGGTAATTATTCGTGACGAAATTGACTCAAACTGCTTATTAGATACTTCAAAATTTCGACAATTTTTGGGGGAATTCTACTTTACAGAAAAAGTTGCCATTGAACCGACGAGTCAATAGTAAACTCGAAGCTCCCGAGATCGTCTAATGCGCCACTTTTGTCCATCTCTAACGTTTGCGGGTGCTCTTAATTTTCAACCTCACAGAATCTGAATCCAAACTTTTGACCTCGAAGCTACTGCAAACCACAGTTCGATTTGAATCATTTCTTCGAGGCCCGGCCAAGCTTACTCTTATTTTTGTATGGCTTTTGTGATACAAATATTAAAATCAAATTGAACTTTCGTAAAATTTTTTGAATAACCTGGACTGAGCGCGCAAAATGATCCGAAATAAGAGTGCGTTTAATTTTTTGAAGCTTAATTCTTTAATAATATTTATTAATTCCACGACCGAGCCGAACTTCTGCGTCACGATTCATTACTCAAAAAAGCAACATTTTTTCACAAAAACACAATTTTTCGTTAGCTTTAGGATCAAACCCAAAAAGGGTTCGCGAGTCGAAAGTAGCGAGAGCTTTCCCCTGAGACCCGGTCACATTGAAGCCTCATGGCTCATTTCCCTCCATGTATCCTCGGCCCTGAAACTTCAAGGAGCCCGAGCTTGCATAAGGAGGAAAAAATGAGAAAATTGTCGGGTGAAAAATAAACGACAGCAACTTTCCCGGGGCGTTACGCTGTGAGCCGTCATTTTGAATTTCGAGACTGATTACATCATTGTTACTATATTTATTCTGTATAAGGCGAAACGAACTGGGGACCCTACAATTTGTCCTAATGAGCATATTCTAAAAAATCGAACACGTCGAAGGACGGGGTGGGAAGAGGTCTACGGAATATTCTTACATGCGAAAATTACTCCCAATCGCGGGTACTTCGTCGAATCTCGAAAACTCGGATCAAGGGTTGCCAAGTTGCGACTTAAGAAAACGATTCTGCGACGCCAAAGTACAGACCGAAATGCGGAAATCAAAACAAAACAAAAAAACTGTGATAATTTGCTGCACTGTTGAAATAGCAATTTCGTCTCGCTGGGAAAACCTTGGATATCCTAGCATATTGCTAAAATGGGAAATCAAGTAATTGTTAGTTTAGCATTTCGACAACTGATGGGTTAGCAAAAGTGAATTGACAGAATAGTGAACTAATTTCGTAACTTATTCCTAGTGAAAGTAAATTATACTTATTTGAACATTTATAGTGCAATACAATTAAACAGTCTTGATCTTTTCCTCAATACAGTCCGGTTCACACCCAGATCCAACGGGGTTCAGTAGGAGGCGTAAGAAGAATTTTTTTCGGGGTAAGAATGTTACGAGGTTTCCTCATGGGAGAAATACGTTTTTTTGAGAAAAAATACACCTGTTAAGCCATAATATTTTCATATTTGTAACCTCATGACCGTATGTGTTGGAAAGATTTCAAAAGTTATATTTTTGACGAGATGATAAAAATTAAACGTAAACTATACAAATTTTAAACACGTTAGTTTTTACACTATAGAAGTTTGTATGAACAATGTTGATGAAAAACACCTTATTCATAGTAGTGTAGCTGTGGATTATTCAATTTTTTGGAATATTTCAACACATTCTGACAATATTTTATAAATTGTTCCTACGTTCAATGGTGTTCATTTTGTTCAAGCATGAATACCTATACCTGAAACACTTTAAAGTGGTTTCACAACACTTTCAAATACGAAACAAATAAAATTTAAACATATTTTAGGAAAATTTTTGTGGTGACTGGGGGGATATTATTTCATTAAAATCTTGAGTCCCACTAGATTCCCAGAGAAAAAAAAAAAATCCATTCTAAAGAAACATCGATGGGTTTTCCGCAATATTCGCACTGGAAGAAGTTCGGCAGCTTCTGAATGTTCTTACGGCGTTTTCACTAAGCGTGGCAGAATTCCATCAGGCCGGAAAGGGCGCGGAATGTACCGAAGACTTTGGAAGGTCCCGCGACAAAAGGCGGTTATCCGGGGCCTTTTAAGCTCATTCCAAGGAAAACGAGCCAATCAGCCACCGCAAAGCCGGTGACGTTTTATTTTCCCCGAGCCTTTTGACGGTCACTTCCTTCTTTGGAGGAGATTTTCGCCCCTTTCACAGCCCGGATGAAACGAACCCCAAAAGCACGGTGAACCGAGGGGAGCCCCGGGCCGCGAGCCGATCTGCGGTGATTATTCAGGTGTTGTCAGGTCTGAGCTAAGAAAAGTGGATTACTTTTAACGTTAAATTGAGTAAATTTTCGGTAGGAAAACCTACCAAATGCTACTAAGTTTGTATAATTTTAGATGCGATTTGCAGCAAACTCAAGACGAGGTTCCCAGCAAAGTTTGAAAAGAAATTGTCTTAACTTATCCGAGTTTTTCAAACCGAATTGAAATGTTTCTTTCACTTTTTACGCAGTGAAATCCTACATCTTAACCCTTAAATAGATGAGAACGCTTCAACAATGGCACTCTTGAGATTTTTTGCAAAGGCTTATCGGGCAATCCTTTTGTAGGCTCCACACTCGTAGTAGGAAATTCAAGTATACGAAAATTGAAACATTTGACGATACGTATCACGGTTTTTTCTAGATTTTAAATTTGTAAACCAATTCCCTAAATTTTCTTAATTTTGAATCGCTTTATTTTCCCTTGACAGTTCCACGTTTTCCCGATTTTTCCGATACCTACAATGCAACTTCCTCAGCTACATGGTCGTGCTGTGACCAGAATTTATTACATCCTCGACACCTGCAGTCTGTTTTGAGAATCATATTCACGTAACTTCTTAGGGTTCTACCTAAACCTTTCTCTATAGGCTAAACTTTTAAAGCTCAATCAACATTTACTTACTTTTCTTCGCGGTAGGAAAATGAAGAGCGATAGAAGGAGTAGTGCTTTCGGTAGAGTTGTAAAAGAGCTTTCAAAGAGGGCAAATCTCAAAAGACAGAGTAAGTTACAAAATCTTGAGGTAGCATTTGCAAAGCTTATGAGCCCTTTCACTTCAAAATCACTTATCTCCCTTCCCCCTTCTCCTGAGAGGCAAGTATTTGCTCGTGAATTTGGTATCTAGATTTACGACGCAAAGACCTTACTGATCGAATGTTAAAGTAAAGACAATTCTTCAAAAGAATAATATATAAATCCAGCGTACTTACGTATAATCGATGCAATGGCTGGATGTGCGGTCATCCTTTTGAATTAGAGATCACGACCCTGAAACACACATAAAAAGGCAATTTTTATCAATTTGATCCCAACATGGTATTCTGCAAGTATTAAATGGATCGCATTTAGCAAAAGAGTACCAGCCCGATTACAATGTTTTCAAAATCACGAAATTTCATTGTTCTACACAAGCAGTATCACAATTTACAAAATTATTTACCTTAAAAATGTACATTTTTTTTTTTTGGTAGGAAGCAAAAACTATTTGCTTTTCTGAGAGATTTTTCAGATCGTTATGAAGAAGCAACATTTATGCAACACTGTAATGACGTTGGTTCCTATTTGCTAAATGCGATCCCATTTTCTTTATCAGCTTAATTAGGTACAAAGGTGGTTTGTTGGTCAGTCCGCGAGTTTTTCATCGTCATAAACGGCAACACCGGCGGAACAAGCAACGCCGGTGGAAACTGTCAAGTGAGTTTTTCGTTCCAACAAGAGGAAAGGTGATAAGAGAAGGGAGCGCGGAGGTAAACGCGGGGACGGGAGGAGGGGGGCTCAGAGGGTTGGTGGGGGGGGGGGGGGTTTAGAGGGAGGAGTAGCAAGGGGGTTATTTGAGCCACCCAACTCATTGTGAGCCAGGATGAATCCGGGCTCTCACTCTAATTCGAGGAGGTTGGGGCACGTTAAATGTTTTTGCCGAGAAATAACGTTAAAGTCAGCGATTGTTTAATTACTTCGAGGCGAGAACGCCAGGCAAGGAGAAGGCGCGTAGTGCATTACGCTAGTCCACCGTTGCCGGCATTCCACCTTCATAAAATTATTTCCAATGGGTCAGTCGAGCGAATTATACAATCGTGTTTTCATGGTCGAGAATGATAAATCGCACTGAAAAAAAATTCTCGGCGATTTTACCAAGGTCCGTTGGTACCTTTACTATCTCACTTTTTTTACCAATTATTGGTAATTTTACCAAGACAGACTGGTAAGCTTACCTAAAAACCGGTATTTTTACTGTTTTTTCCAGGTAAGAATACCACTTTTATTGGTAATTAATTCCCGGTAACTTTGCCATATTATCTCGGTAATTCTACCACAGTCGATAAAAAATATTGGCGTTTTTACCGGGGTCCAGTAAAAGTACCGAGAAAGTCAATAATTTTACCGAGATTTCTCGGTAAAATTACCAATTCCATAAACGGTAATTTTACCAAGAAAAAACTGGGATCAAATAGAACCCTGAATTCTTGGTAATTTTACCCTTTTCTTGGTAAATACACCGAGATTTTTTTTTCAGTGCGACTGGGTGTAATACAGGTCTTCCCAATGCTGAGTTTAACGTTCGATATTAATTATTTTAGTATCATTCCATGAAATTCCTTTTATCTGAGGGATTCAGGATTTCACTCCTCGTTTGATCTAGTGTACTTGGAAATTTTGAGGGAACCCATTCTCAAAAGTAGTAAACTATGGGAAATATAGCAACATTTGCCGCTCATTCTTGTGGCGGTGGTACGGAATATACATTTCCTTAGTAAGTGTACCGTACTGCGAAATGTAGACTTTTCCTGAGAAATTCAGCAACAGCGGGCGTACCTATGTGTCAGAGCGCCCCCTGTGTCCCCCAACCCCGCTCCGCGCGCGGCGAATCCAGATCCCTGCCAACAGGAACAGGGGATGTGGGCGGCAGGGGTGCCCTACTCTCAGCTGAGCACACAAGCTGTTTCCTTACATTAATTTCGACTTAACACGTCGCACTTTTATTCTGGACACTTCCTCGGGGCTCCTGTCCCTGTCGCGGCAAGGTGGCTCATTTTTCATCGCCGAGGGGGGCAGCGGGCCCGCAGGGAGGGAGGGGGGCTGCGGCCGCATTCTAATTACGTGCTCTTCCGTCCACTTATGTTGCGGACCCGCGGAAGCTCATTATTTTGGCGCGCCCTGAGTCCCTGAGTGCCTATCTCGATTGCTGTTTTTGGTTAGTTACTGAAACGAATATTATTGAACAATATGTTGAGTGCGATCCGCAATGCAATTCATTCCGGAACCCATTATGCCCTCAGAAGATCCGAATAATATGAATGAGGAGAGAAATTAGTTTTGTAAGAGCTGATATGACTTCGCAAAAATTCCGCAAAGATTCCGCTCCGCATTGGTGTCACTTGGATTTTCCGCGGGACCAAGTTAGGCTCCGGAGTGAAATTTACTCCGGATTTAACTCCAAAATTCTCCAGTGCGAGGACTTAGCATTACTGATGATTAGCATGGATTATTGGACAATGTAGGATTCAAAGCACCACGACAAATGTTTCCTCATCCTACTCTCTTAGAACACGATGAACATTTTTTAGAAGATTCATGATTAACCGTTAACAGAAAAAACTGTGGTTGCTGTTTAATTTATTGATTCAAGTTTGAGGCTCTCGATAAAATCAAAATTTACATACTTCAAATCTGTCATTGAAAATCTACTTCCCGTTCGCTGTTACGCATGATTCGACGACAACGAAAAAAATAAAAATAAAAAATAATGGGTGCACGTAACATTTTTATATGCTAATCCGGCCGATGGGGCCAATAGTAATGACCACGGGGGGTTGTTACCCTTTCATGGGTAGAACACATTCAGAGCAGCTCAAAATAGCTGTGTGACTGCATTCTCGGAATGGTCAAAATCGAGGAAGCAATTCTACGTGTCTGGCTGTCGATATGTGGCCTGCGTCCTTAATTGAAGGCGCAAAATGCGCTCCTGAATCACACGCATCTCAATACTGCTGTGCGGAAGTCCTATCAATTTTTTATACACGCATCGGATTAGAAATTGGGGCATGGTTCTTTCGGGACCCCTCTTTTTGTTGTGTGGAGAAGGAGGCAGTTACTCATCGAAGGACTTTTTGCAAGAGGATAATTGAGGTAAAATTGTGGCGAAATCTTCAGCAAAAGAGTGAAAATCACTGAGTCTTCCAAACGTATTTTAAAACATTTGAGGTCACCATCGAGGCAAAAATTTTAAACACAATTCTGCCTTCAAAATTGGGATTCTCTCCGGCGAAGAAAGCTATAACAAGTCCGAAAATGTGTTGGTTCCAAGTAAATAAAATAAGGAGAGAAATCTTGACAAGGTGCGATTTACGCACTTGTTTTGCGAGCCTCCGTCAGAAAATGAAGACAAAGACCGGAGCGGGCGAAAGAAAAACGCCAAAAGTGAAGGGAAATATGGGCTCTCAGGGGGAAATGAGCAGAGTAAACAAGGCTCCTCGTCGGCGGAACAGCGGAAAAAAGAGGAGATAAATATTGTCTCACGTTTACGACGATTATAAGTACGGCGTACCTGAACAGCGTTGCGCTGTCGATTCGAAATTTTTAGACGCCGGCTTATTGTCAAAGGTACCATCGATCGTATGTTCGGAGTGAATATCGATGGTGAGACTACCAGACCACGTATCTCGTTTGCGGGGTCTAAAACTCTCCGCTCTCATTTTAATTTTTTGGAGAACGACTCAATATCATTCCTGAAAGTTTTCACATATTTTTTTTTGCATGTAGAGGAAAAATCACGGAAGCTTTCAAGAATTGACGTTGAGCAGTTTGCTATTTAAAAATCGAAGTATGGCAGGAAGTTTGCAACGTCGCAAACTGAAATACGTAGTCTGGTAGTTTCTCCATCGATATGTCAATGGTCAAATCCGAGATTTTATCAGCTGAGGGGAGTGGTCGAATTTTGAAGCTATGAAGTTTTGTTCGACTTCAAAGAAAGACGTATCAATCTCTCGGCCTTTCGAAAGAAAAAAATAATTGAAATAAAATACAATTTTAGTCTCCAAAATTTTATTCATAATATTTACCGTCAAACTATTGATGGAAAATTCAGCAATTTTGAGACGGATGTACACTTGGAGTTGAAAATTCTGAAAAATATCATGATCAAAGATTTCACGGAGATTTTTTTTAAAAAATCTAGGTGTTTGGGTTATTCTTCGTTCAAATGTGAGAGAAAATTTTAGTATTGTAATCGAGGATGGAAAAATTGACTATCAGCTTATTCACTTGGCAAAGAGCTTGATTTGATTACTAGCCTGAGACAGAAGGATCTAAATGGATTTATTGACAATGATTCACTCTGTCGCGCTACCAAAATGAGCGAAGGGTACGAAATTAAACGTTTGAGAAAATATAGTTGAAAGTCAAAATTTTTGTTTAGACGGACATTTCGTAAACCTGCCAATGACCGCACCCCAAAGACTTCAAAATAGTTCGAGTGACGGAGAATCTACGATTTTGATCTTTAATTCTGTAGGGAAGGACTTACTTACGTCAAGTCAGTCGAAACAACAGTAAGCATCATCTTTGCATGTCCAATGAGAGTCCAAATGACCAAACCCAAACGATACCCAATGATGACACTCTCTCTTTTAGCGGAATAATTCAATTGGTTTTTTAAAATAGTTGGGTGGAATTAATGAGGGAACTCGATTTCGAAAATTTGATCGTTGCTGCTTTCTTAGGTGACACGACTGCGCTGTAAATGATAGCATTAATCGAACGTGCGACATCGATGGATCGAAAAGACAATGTCTGTCTACGCGGAACCGGTGAAATATAGGATTTAGAGAGCGTGAAAGTCTGGGAATCTATAAAATTACGACAGGGAAGCGTGCAGCACGAAATCAGAACAAACGAAGCCGGGGTGAGCTCGGACTGAAAAGTTCAGCCCAACTTGCTCGACGCTAAACTTGGGACCGGCGCTGAAAAGCAGAACCCGCACGGCTCGACGCATTTTTTTCGTAACGGCGAGTTGAAAAGTCACGTTGTCAAATTCAGCGAGGAAGGATTTACATTTTTAAGACCGAGCAAGATTCAGTTCACGGGGCAAACCTTAACAATCAAAATGAGAAAAACGCACTTCAGTGGAAAAAGAAGTCTCTTGGATCCAGAGTCCAGACTATTAAACAATTTGACAAGGAAAATACTCCTGATTCAATCTGGCTTTTGCTTGAATCAAGAGAAAATACGCTTTAATTAAGAGGCTTTCTCAATTTACGCAAAAATTCGATGAATTAACAGTAATTTTTTTTTCTTTTTGTCAAATCTTTCAAGTCTAGACTAAGGTTCAAAGAGACTTTTTTCCCAGTATTCTACGAACCTCACTGAGAATATCTGAGACATGGAAAAATAAAAAAAAAAACTTCCCATTCATTTTAAAATTGATGTTTTTCCGGTGAAGGACGAGATTGTGCGATTCCCCGTAATTTTGAGTTTCTATGATAGAAATAAAAGCTCGAATGGAGCTCCGAAATCCCAAAATCCGAAAAAATAGATCTTCTACGAATAGCATTTTTTGCACGATAATTGAATATATTTATGCTAAAAGGAACTATGTGCATAAGGTTTGCGTGCAACATAGTTCCTTTTAGCATAAATATGGCTGACTTTGCGTCCAAAAATTGGAGGTATTTATGCTAAAAGGAACTATTCGCATATGGATTGCGTGTAACATGGTCCCTTTTAGCATAAATACCTCCAATTTTCGGACACAAAGTCGGCCATGCCGGGCGGCAACACGGGAAATAATCCTAGGCAATTATTTATTCAAGCCCCGAACCGAGCCCGAAAACACGAGAAAAAACGGCCTCTCCTTCGCAGCGCGTCTCGCCTCCAGAGGTTCAAATGAAATTAACCCCCATTAAAAAATCACTACCTCTCTCATCAAAATCCATTGTGTATTTATTTATTTTCCCTCTTTGGCCGAGGAAAACAACGGCGGGCTCCCTCGCGATAGGGGCAATTTCCTTTTCGGAAAAAAGTTAAATGAGCGAGAACTTCGCGCCTATTCGACAGCTTTCCTTTTTGTTCTTTTGGTTCCTCACCTCGTTCTCCAACCGCCGCCACCGCGTTGCGTCTTTCAGAAGTGCACCTCTTGAGTGGTTCTCGGATGAGTGACTACTGAAATCTATAGAACAAAGCCGGTTTCTAGGGGCAGTGGATTTGCCGCCTTTTCAACGCTTGCTGGAAACTTTTACTTCCGGGGTTTTAACCTTTTCTCGCGGGCGGCAAGGTCGGCTATAATCGGACCGTGTTAAGTAAAAAAGAACGAAGTTATATCCGCAAACTAATTGCCTTTCATCGAATGATTCATCTTTTTGTGAGAGAACGGTGGTGTGGATTCTTTTACAAATTTTAGAGGGTTTCTCTAGTGACCTGAAGCAAATTCTCTAAAATTTTCAAAATAATCCGTACGACCGTTTTCCGGTGAAAAGATAAACTGTTCGATGGAATTTAGCAAGACTGGTACGATTTAGTTCCTATCGCTTAACAAAGGCTGGAGCGGTGCGGCGGGGCCTGATGTTTGAGAATGAAATCTCAGCTAGTTCGCCTTCAAATTTTCAGACGCAACCCAAACCCACACCGAAGTTAATTAAGTTGCATCCACCGATTGACTGTATTCTGAATGTTTCTGCGTATCCTGAGGACATAATACTTACATTTGAGGAACTATTAGTAAATTGACAGACTCGTACAGCAATGCTGGGGATAATCATTGCATGAAAATTCGAATGTTGCCAAATATATCTCGATACAGAACGCACTGTTAAGGAAAGTTATGAGTATATTTCTGTAAAAGTTTTGGACGATTTGAATCAAATTACGAAGTTACTTTTCTAAATAATTTGAATTAGAGAATATTTAAAACTTCCCACCAAATCGATGTCTCACGAAAGGAAATTTGTGCATTAGCCGACGATTCATAAGGTGGAGTTTTTCAAACGCATTGCTCGAAACGTTGCTCAGAAACGAACGAAACGGCGAGAGCTGCAAAAGTAGAAAGTAGAAGCTATTTCCTCTCCTGCCGATTGTAGATATGCAGAGACCCCGCGGATGAATGATTGTTGAAGTTTCTGAATAAGCACAGAACTTCCGCAAATATTCAGTCGCATGGATTTTGCGTATTTATAATGGGTCTGTTGCGCTCCCCGAATGGTCTATTAACTGTATAATCTTTTAGATTACCAAAATAAAGAATGATCCGCCCGAACAAAGATCTACATGTTCAACGATTGCGTGGGTGGGCATTTGTGCTTTAACACACATAATAAAAATCCGCACTGCTACATTGCGTACATCCTTGACGTGATCATACTACTTTCAGCGGTATATGAAGTTCTTCTTCTTGTTTTTTAAAAGACTATTTTAAACTTCATTAGAGATAGATTAATGGCATTCGACAAAAAGCTCATTCAGTTGGCGCGGTTAATGTGAGTAATATTTTTTTCCGAAGTGCAAAAAGCTCTGAAAACTTTCCACAGGAAGAAGTGGCAACACTGAATCTGTCTCGAGTCGTAAAATACATACTGTGCGCAGTGCACTGAGGAATGTGACGCTATCGAACATTTGGACACAATAAGTACGATGGTGTTGCAATATTACAACAAAACGAGGAAGAACTGCAGACGTGCAGACACAATAGAATAGCAACACTAAGAGCTATCGTGTTCCCCTTGCAGTTGCGACAAAATACAGGACGATCGATGCGCCTGGCTATCTCGGCAACTCACTAGCCTCCCCCTGCAAAAGCAACGTATTTGTGCAGCATTAAAAAAATTCTCTTCTTTCTCCACAGACTTTCCATCACATACGCAAACGTAACTGCCGTTGCTCTTGGATTAGCTCATTTTTCCGATGGAAGATTTAAATTTGCTCTCGGCCAATTTAAAAAAGTTTTTACAGTGCTGAGACTTAACTAATTTTACAAATTTTTGTAATTTGAAAATTAATCCCTAAGTTGGAAGGCTATGGCAGTACGAGGAAAATTTTTTTTCTTATAGAGAGGGTTCGCCATTTCGAATCCATTTCCGATTGGCTCCTGTTTTTATTAGGCTTCATAAAAGTCACATGTCATCACTCTTATTTCGACTGTTGACCCACCTACTTGGTGGATGATGAACTTCGGGTGACATCATGCACAAAACAAGTTACCCATACTTTGGTTCATATGAAAAACGAAACTTCCAACTCGTTGTTAACCATTAACAAAGAAGGTAGGTCAACAGTTGAATGTTCAAATCCCGAAAATAAAAGCTTTCACCATTGCCAAGATACTGGTGGAGGGTCTCTTGTCTCTGCTGAAAAGCTCCAAGACCTAACCTCAAAATTACCGACACGTCCGTTCTCTCCCGGATATTGATACTCTACCCTTACGGAGCGGTTCCAAATTACTGCCAATTTGCTGCTAATGATTCGCGAGAGGAGACGAATTTTCGACAAGAGCTGTCGATACGCGACCGCAATGAGCCACAATGGAGGTTGATAGCATGTGCCATTGTGTTCCTTGCGAGAGGTTATTAATTACGGGCGATGCAGGTTGCCAGCCCGGGCGGGCGTCGCGGCGCGGGCGTCGCATTGGGTCGGGTCGGGTCGCGGCGGAAAAATCGCATGCGCATAATAATCAGGAAGCGGATCTCGCTCGGGCGGACCAATCACGGCCCCTAATGTGCGTATGACGTGCGCCTCCCCTGATTCCGCGCCACCGGCTCCCGCGCGCTACACCGCTATTTGTTTCGAATCGATAAAGTATTTCCCGCAATTGTTCGCTCCTGGTCATTTTTCATTAGTCCTCATCCGCGGTTACACACTTACACACACAAACGAGCACCGCGTTGCCGAACCGACAGAGAAAACGATTTTACATTATTCAAGTTGGCAACGCAGGTTTGGTAAATGTTTAAAGCCTTAAAATGTACGCAAAACAATCGATACAAATGGAGATGTTGCATGTGTGAGGGATTTGCGATTTGACTGCTGTTTCTTTTGTAAAAGTTCGCGAGAAACACGATGGTGCCACTGGTTTTCTCTGAAATCAACTCCCAAGCGCAAAAAAAGCTCTCAAAGTGAGGCCAAAATGGCGGGGATATCCCGCCCGACCCTGAGAGGCCACCTCTACATTAAAACAAACTCTCCATGCAAAGATAGGGAGCAAATATATTAGCAGGGTTGCCGTGTTTTCAGTTTTTGAGTCCCCAAATGAAGTGGCAGCCCTGTCATTGTATTTGCTCCCTATCTTTGCATGGAGAGTTGTTTTGATGTAGAGGTGGACTCTCAGGGTAGGGCGGTATATCCCCTCCATTTTGGCCTCACGTTGAGAGCTTTTTTTGAGCTTGGGACGTGATTTCAGAGAAAACCAGTGGCACCATCGTGTTTCTCGCAAATTTTTACATGAGAAACAACAGTCAAATGGCAAATCCCTCACACATGCAACATCTAATTAAAGCGGGCTGTTTTAACGACGATCGATTCTTTATATTGGATTTAAATAAAAGGAAAATGGAGTCGCCAATTTACGACTGACGAAAAACGATTCTATATTAGTGAAGTGGGCAACACAGGTTTTGTAAATGTTTAAAGCCTTAAAATGTGCGCAAAACAATCTATACGTCTCCTGTCGTGCAACGCAAAAACGCCGTAAACTCCATTTTATATTTTTTGGAAACGATGTATAAAAGCAGAAAAACGTTTGTACCTTGGGACAATGTTTTTACAGACTTCTTTTGCAAATGCTATCGAGAACGTAACCGGAAAATTTGAGTTGCATGTGTAACGCAGATTTTATTTTATAAAGTGTTAGGTTCCAAAAAAAGAGGGAAAATCTTCATGGATTTACGGTGTTCTTGCTTAACTCGGCAGGATTGGAGCAGGCTGTTTTAATACGATCGATTATTTATATTGGATTTAAATGGAAGGAAAACGGTGTCGCCAATCAATGGCGTGGCGTGTTTTGCGATCTATCGATATTTTCCCATTTGAAGCTGTGGTAAATAATCGATTATTAGGGTATTCACAGCGAACACCCTAATAATCGATCCATTTCCATAGGTTTAAGAGGTAGATCAATCTATAAATCGCAAAGCACGCCACGCCACTGTCGCCAATATGACAGCCTCTTTCACTCGGTTTGAACAACGGCCCGGACCGTGAGAAGCTCAACGCAACTTTCCGGTTTTTCCCACTTTGTCTGAACTCAGATTTTTATTTTTACAGCCATAAAATCTTATGTAGATACTACTTTTAAAGTATAATCATTGTGATCACTTTAATATCAATAAGGCATCAAAAAAATATTGTGGTAGATGGAAATTAATAATCTTCAAAAATGTGTATGTTTCTCAGGATACTACCAATAGGTTTATAAGTATTGCAACATTTGAGTGACGAAGAAAAAATTATAATCGGGTCTCAGAAAATTTGAAAACTTTTGTGTTCGGTATTGATTACTTTTTGTGTAAATTTTGATGGACTGATCCAATGGAGCTTTCAAACATACCGCAAAAGCACAGAGCCCAGCTTATCAAGCGTGGGGGAGCGGCATTGAGGGTGAGGGCATATTGTACTATTATACCAAGCCACGAAAAAAGGGGAGAGGGTGGGCAGATCGCCAGGAGGAGGGGGCTGCACCCTCTGCCCCCCCTATCCTCCCCGTTGCTACATAGCACTGCCAAAGTAGCATCTAAAACCCGTCCAGTCATGTGAACTAAATTTTTTTCTTGTCAGATTCATGAGTTTCCCATAAACTAAACACATAAAAATAGAGAAAGCTATTATAATTAGACAGTAACTTGGAAATGTAGCCAACGTGCATTAAAATCCAGAAAACTGGAAATCTCAATACAGGGGGGAAAAGCTCATTCGAGCACAATTTTCCCTTGAAGAGATACGCTGTCTAGTGCTTTAACAATTGTATTTGGGTGAAATGCAAAGCTCTTGTTCATCATACATCAGTAAAGCATCAATGTTCCTGAAAGAATTTAGGTTTTCCTTTCGAGGAAAGTTAAAAAGCAGATGTCTCGTCGTCATCCAGACGAAAGCACGTAACACCGTTCCATTGTTGCAAAATCGACTCGATAAATTCAATTCTCACAGGCAAATGCTGTAAAATTGGTTAGTATCTAAAATTATGCTGATTTTTGCGTGTAATCCGAGGAAAATCGATGAAATCTTACATTAGAAAGGACCAACAGCTTTTAAATAAAAGCACACATAAAAGCTTTTGAATTAAAGCTTTTTTGTTTAAAGGAAATTTTGCAACGTTAAGATGTCGATATGTTATTTTCTCAGAAAGATAGTGTTCTGTTGCGATGTGCGTTGAATAGCATTCAGTCGAGTTTTAAAAGAGGAATTTAAGTTTTGTGAGGTGATCTCGAATCGAAATTGGAACGGAGAGACCACTCGGCAACGACTAGCGCAAAGCAAACAGCGAGTAACCACATAAAACAATTTATCCTGTAACTTGCTTGGAATAGATGCAACTCGAAGTTTGTTTTATTTATTTGTTCAATGACTTCAAACACTCCATTGTTTCGCGACTTATTCACTGCATCGCCTCCGCTGGTTTCCTGCAATCATTTATTATCACCTTATTTCCTTTCACCCTCCCGCAATATTTCAATATTTATTTCCTTCGGTCCTCGGTTTTTTGCAAATAGACCCGGAATCCCAAAGGCAACGTACATGACATGAACTGCTGTGACGTAATTCGATTGGTAAATGCACATTTCGCAGAATTGGAAGTGCGGTGTTAATTTCAATTGCCACGGGTTTATTCTACTGTATAGTTTTATTTTGACACGAATAAAACGAGATGTGACTGGAAAAAGAAAGTAAATAATTGTTAGAGTTCGACACGGCCAAAGAACTCACTTGTAAATTAAACATTACACAGTATTAAATTACCACAATGAATGGTAAAAACACCATTTCTAGATGACAACTTAGATAGCTCAAGTCCAAGATTGAAAAAATTATGAAAAGTACTTGACTAAGCATTTAGAATGTTAGTTTTGAGCATGAGAGAAAAAAAACGGGTGGTCGCATTTTGAGGATTTGTTCACCCCATGAATTTTGTTTAGGCAGGTACAACATTGCCGTAATATTCCGGCAAAACACGAAATTCAGAGTATGAAAGGTGGACCATGACGTTAATTTTTTTTTGCTAAGTTCAACTCAAAATATAATTTCAAACACTTTAAATAGAATGACTTTTTTCCATTAAATACACCATTTTTTGAGAAATCGATGACAAAAGGGTCTGTATCTTCCTATGTCACACTGGAAATAAAAACACATTGGATCTGGAGTCCAGACTCTTGAAAACATTGACAAGAAAAATACTCTTGATTCAATCGAATTTTTGCTCGAATCAAAACGAAATCCGCTAAAGTAAGAGGCTTTGTCTTGATTTAAGCTAGATTCTGATTGAATCAAGAGTACTTTTCTTGTCGATGCTTTAGAGTCTGGACTCTAGATCCAATGTGTTTTTTTTTCCAGTGCATCAACGAAATCCAAGATGCCCGAATCGCAAACGCGAACGCGACCACCTCGTTTTCTTCTTCTTTTTTTTGGAGATTGGGGCGACAAAGATTGATCACACGTCGAAAGGGCACACTTTTTTCCGTCCGCCAGAAAACTCGAATTTTGGCCATTGGACCTCTCACGGGAAAAAAAATCAGTGTAGTTTTCCTTCCACCGCACGTGTGAGGGAGACGGGCCGAGGGCGTGATTCAGGACCAGGAAGAAATCTCGGGGATCATCTGGAAAGTTTCGGAACTTATGGACGGGAGCAGACTCCTCGAAGCGAGCCCCGGGCTGGAACACGGGTGGAGTGCGTTAAACAGCTATCTCTAATTGAGAAGTTCTTCGGGGAAACAGGCGCTATTTCCGCGCCCACGGGGCCGGTCGATTTAATTGCACATCTAATCCTCCACCGGTTAGCCCCCTCAAGTGTGAGTCTGTAAACACCACTCCTATCCACTCTGCTCTGGGCAGCATGCATGCTCTTTTGCATCCCATTCCGTCCATCTTCACCGTCAAAAACCAACCTGCCAAATGCACTACTGGACGGTTACTTAATGGACCACTAGACAAGGTACGAATTCAAGCATTCTGATACATGTTTCTTAACCAGAACTTCACGCAGAGCACGATTTGCGCAACGAAAACTAATGAAACAAACTCCAAACGAAAATATTAACGTTTTTATGTCACATTGGTTACGAGGGATTTGAACTGTCCGCTCACAAGAAACTCAAAGCTCTACGTGAGTCAAATCGCGCACTACAACAGTTTCAACAAGCTTCTCAATCGAGTAATGTTCATTTCCCATCATGTGTTGTTCAAACTAAAAGCAATTTGCTACAGCTGAACCAAAGCGTCAAGATTGAGGTTGCCAGATTTTTATATCGCAGAGACTGTCATGATAACGTTTAGCGCGCGATGTGAATCACGCAGAGCATTGAGTTTTCATGAGCCGGTGGTTTGAATTCACGCATCAATAATCATTAAATATCTTAGTTAGGAGTTGATTTCGGTAATTTTCGTTATGCGCATCGTATTCTACGTGAAATTTTGGTTGAGAATCATGTATCAGAATGCTGGAATTCGTACCTTGTCTAGTGGTCCATTGATGTTTGGATCATAGACACGTATTGCAAAATTTTAGTTAGTTAATGAATGTGAAAAAGCTTAGACGTGTTGGATATCAAGAGTTGAAATCTACCGTCCAAAGTAAAAACTCCGTACCTCCATTCAACGTTTTTTCAATTTTTTTTTTTTCTGGAGCATGCTGTTGTGAAGCGAATATTCATTCTTCATTTGTTTGAATATACTCCGGCGTATGCCGTTAGGAGCTCAAAATGAAAAAAAAATTAAGCCCTGTAGTCATCAGGGCCGGATTTATGGGGTGGGGTTGGCAAATGTTGCAATTTTTTCAAATGTCAGATCGAGAAAAAAATCTGATTCAGAAACAAAATTATAGACGAGAAAAGGCGAAAAAATCTCTCATATTTGTTCGTCTTTCGGTAATACGAGAGACAGCGCCTTTCATTAGTCTAGTTGAGAGAGAAACCAAACACGCAATTTGGCCTGGAGCGGCGCGGCGCAGAGAGCAATGATGACGAGGACTTGAGATGGAAAGGAGAATCTCTCGGCGCGCCGGTCAGCATGACACGCATATTAGCGCCTACAAAACTCCATGAATACTTCACGCATTGCGTCAAACGTAGTGCGGTCGGCAGCCGGGCAGCGGTTGGCGTGAAACTCATAGCGCCTACAAGACTCCATGAATACTTCACGCATTGCGTCAAACGTAGTGCGATCGGCAGCGGGTGGCGTGAAACGCATATAGCGCCTATAATTAGCTTTTATTTTGTGCGACAGAAACATTATTCCCTCGTTGTAAAATACAGTCAACTTTTGTCACAAACAACGTGTCCTATATGGAATTTAGGCAAGAAAAAATATCTTGCGGTAACCTGCATTCTTAACTTGCCCGCGGTCTATTAAGAACCCGTGGAGTTGGACCTCCATCGTATAGTTACTGGTTTCCGTTATTTTTTGGCTTAACTAGGTATGATCAAAACTCCGAGTTACGCGTAGTTTTTTTCTCAAAGAAAAGGGAACTCTTTACTTCATTGAGTCCCTGGGAGTAACCTCAGTCTATGAAATCCCTTTGTCGAGGAAAGAGAGCTCGTTGCGAAGTGAAGCGAAGCCCAGAAAGCGCTTCCGGGAAACAATGCAAAATGGAAGCGTTTGAAGCGATGCTATTTCCCGCACCGCGCGCCCGGGCTGGGATCGCGATCAGTGGCACAGCGTGCTTCGCGATATATCGATAGATACGCCATTCAAAATAGTAAAAGATCGATTATCGGGGCGTTCGCAACGAACACCATAATAATCGATTCTTTACCGAGCTTCAAACGGGATAATCGATAGTCGATTGTCACGCCTCGCCAGTGATCGCGATCGGTCCGCGTCTCGCCACGCCTTGGCGTCAATCGCAAAATTTTCTCAGGAGCTATCGTCCACAAATCCGCCAACTCCCATCGATTCCCTTATCAATTCTCATTCATTAATTTCAATTACTTTTAATTGATTCCATTGGCCCGGCTTTGGCTTCGGCTTCCATTCATCCCCCCTCCCCTCTCCTCCGCCCTCGTCCGCCCTCTTCCCCTAGAGCGCCCCCTCGGAAGCGGATCAAAGATTAGGGCGTCTCGGCGTTGCGTCGGCACCTTCGGGTCGCTTCTTGAATCTTTAGCCAATGCCCTTGATCGATAAATAGCTTTGCTAGATGGGGCTCTATCCATCGATAACGGTTCAAAAATCGGCCCGCGGGTTGGAAAATAGCAATAGAAACGTTAACTTCAAGCGAAACGATAGCTTTATTAATTTGGATACGTGCAATAGAGTTAGACAAGATGTGCCTCTACAAAAAATGATCACTATCACTAGAAAAAATATCAATGTACCCTTAGCAAAATTTGATATTAAATTGCAGGATTTTGTTAAAATTGAACTCACAAGTCGATTTTCTGTTTCACTATATAAATGATAGAGTAAATTCCAATTTCTTACGAGAGGGAACATAGCGGTTTATTTTTCTTCATGAGTTTCTTCGAAAAATGAATAATTATAAAAAAAGAAACAATTTCAGCACACTTACCGAAATAGACTTTTCCTGAAGATTTTTCCTGCCCGTATCTGAAACAAAAGATCGAATAGTGAGTTCAAGTGTTTGCAAAAACCGTGCAATTTAAATGACAATGAACAGAAAACAAATTTTGTAAAAACTTTAATCGTTTTATTCTTACTTTTTTTTTTAGAAAAAAAGTAAAAAATCCTTGAGCCAGCCTAACTTGGCTCATTGTGACGAGACTTTCCTCCGTCTTGAGGGCGCAGTTTTCTCGAACACGAAGAATGCACGCACGACACAAAAGCGGGCCGTACCCTGCTTCCATCTCTATTTTTCGCATTCAACCGATCAGGGAACGGGAGGCGAAAACGGAGGAGCTTTCCGCTCATTTCCTGACTTTCCGCGTGTGTTCCGTGTTGCTTCCATAGGCGGGCGGAAAGGGGAGGGGGAGAAGAAAAGGAATAGAAGTGCAACCAATGCCGCCTCTGATACGACAATTCCAAGTGGGAGACACAATCGAGCAAAAAAGCAGAAACGAGACGAGTGCAGGGACACGGGGGGAGGGGGTGTAATTGGCCAAGTTCTGAAAAGCACCCGCGCGCCCTACAAGCTCGGAGAAGTATTAACATGATAACACATGGAACGGCGGAATAGCGGAGGGTGGCGGGGAGGAGGGGGAAGAGGGGAGGGACGGGGGAAGGGAAAAGTGGCGTTACGGGGCACGAAATAATGGGGCGCTACTGTTCGCGATTTCCAGGAGCCGAGCAAAAAAAGGGAGGCGAGAAAACGCGAGAAAAAGATCTAGGAGGCGTACGCGGAGTGATAGACGGACGGATGACTGTCGCACTCGACAAGAACCTCGTATGCGCGTACGGGTATTGTCAAGTTTTCGCGGATAAAAATGTTCCTATTCGGGAATTGACAACATTATACCGATGCCTCGGATTTGACGACGGTGTAATGCAGAGTGTAATTTCGGATTTCGGGTTGGAACGGGGCTGGAAACCGAATTTTGCGAGACTTGGTCGATTAACGGACGGACGAAGAACCGAACGACATCAAGATGAAACGCGGAGAAAATAGAGTCGGAGTTGTGTTCATAGGATGTTAGAAACGAAGTTGAACTCCTGTTTTTCATTCAAAATTGACTTTATTCTCGACTGTGGGTTTTAACAGGCGAAAATGATGAGTAGAAAATTTACAACTGATTGAGGTGAAAACTGCTCCTAATTAACCCCCCCCCCCCCCCCCATGGGGAATAGTATTCTCTTTTGTCTAATTCGATTTAGATACCTCAGGTCAAAAAATGTGTCATGGGCGTAATGAGTGTCATGAACTGCATGAAAATGAATACAACAATTCGTTGCAATACATAGTAATTTTACATATTAAAGCTGCTATACCTTTTATTACTTTTAATGATGCCCTAAAAGAACGTCAAATTTGAAATCTTTGGATAGATTTTCTACCCATAGAGAATCCATGATCAAAATTCGATTATAGGAACTCATTCCACAGAATGTGAATCGGAATATATTTGAGACTGGGCATTTTCAGACGCAAAACATTCTGGTATAGATCAAAATGACCACATATTCAACACAATAAACATCGGTGAGTTTTCCGTTAAAGTAGAAGTTAACTTTAGATTTGGCAACATTCGAAAATTCTTACGGCGTTTTTCCTTAGCACGGCAGGATGGCACGCACGAGGGGGGCGGTGCATATGACTATGAATGTCGTGAAGAGGGTGGGATGAGGGAGCGGGAATTAAAATGATGGCGGTGACAACGGCTCAAATGAGGGCTCGTCCGCGGCGGGGGAGGAGAGGTAAATGTAAGAGGAGAGAGGGTGGAAAAGCGGTGGAATGTGGATGTGGAATTCAAGGGGCGTTAAAAACAGGAGGAGTTGGAATCATGCTGAGGCAAGGCAATTTTGTGGAAACATGTTTGTTAGTTTTTTTTCAAAGGGCTCCTTGATGAGTTCATAGTTGTCAATTTTGGCGCAGACCCCCTCCCACCGCCGTCTCGGAGGAGGGTTGCATATGGTGCGCGACTATCATTCGGACGCTTTTATGCAAATGAGGTCCGTATCTACATTGGAAAAGCGACAACTTCCTCTTCGAAAATCCGGCTATTTTGATTCTCGCAAAGCGGTAACACCGTTTTTACCCTACGTTCAAATACATTATAAATAATGGACCTTAAAGATGAGGCGATAAATTGTTTCACAAACATTTATATGCGAACAAATTCCAATGTTTTCAAATTGCTAAAATCACCGCTGATTTGTGGGAAAGTATGTGGACTTCATGGCACAGAGTAGCAGTAGCTACATGTGCTTTTCAGCGCGGGACTTCCTTCAACGACAATTCGCGTTACCTCTCTGGTTGCAGATTTTAAATTTAAAGTTGATCCTATAACAAGAATTGAGAATTTGAAGGGTATTAGAGAGGTAAGTGTGTGATTCATGACGCTATCACACAATTAAAAGTGATGGAAGCAACCGCGATTAAAAACGATAGGAAGCGAGTTGACACGCTTAAAAGATAAAAGGTTCCCAAGTTCGCCTTCCATCTGAAATGTATGCAACCGTGACTTCCCGAGTGTTCGAATAGTTGTATCCGAGTTCCCGATCATCGCATGCACTGTAAACGCTAGTTTCTCGCTGGATTTTTAACAGGACTTCACTTTGCAACTGGGATTTACAATTTCTGGCTCAGTTTAGAAACAACTTATGTGACATTAGTTTCCTGTGAACATAAGTGTTTTTATAGATGAGCCAGATATTGTAGTTCCGAATTGCAAAATGAAGTTCAAATTATGTGCATTCTACACATGGAAGGTCCAGTTGAAACTAAGAATCAGATCTAGTGGGAGGAAAAAATTTTAAGGTATAGAAAAAGGGAAAAAATATGAAGGTGAAAGGAGACATTTGAATGGATTTATAGGAATGAACTTAAGAAGAAAAACAAAGGATGACCTGATGTGGAGATACCGAAATGGTGTGATCGGAGAGAAATACTGAAAGATATATTGACTCGTGCATTATCAGCACATAATTGATATATACAGCAAAATAATCAGCAAAAATTAGCGAAACATTGCCGACATCCTTTAGATTAACTCGTTTTCATTGCTCATGTTCAGGCCATTCGAGAAAAATAATTATAAATCCACAGCTAGTAGGGATTTTCTGTTTTTCCGCACTAAGCGATTTCAAAATTTTCAAGGAAACACCCAGATCCATAGAAACATTTTAAATCTCAAATCTTTTACACGTAGCCTCCTTTCCTTTCATGCTGCCCTGCCCCAAAAAGCGCGACCCATGCGGAGCTAGAGTGAAGACGAGGACCCGAAACTGGATTCATTACCTTAATTCAATCCAAATCACGTGATGGTTCCTCCGATACTGAAACTTGAATTTCCCGCCCCCGAGACTTCTCTCGAACAACACAAACTCGGGAGATCAACGTCACCTTTGATTGATCAACGGCGATACGTCAAAATGCCGAACAGGTGCCGTTACGCACGAGTGACGAGCGGGCTCCCGAGTCAGATTTTCGAAACCTCCTCCGCTAAAACCGCGCAACTCGAATGGAGCTCCATACGCAGGAACGCGGTTTTAGTTACGAAAAGCCGGGAGCGGGGGAATCTATCAGAGCCGATAAAAGGGCCGAGCCCGCGCCTTTGGCCGCCCGCTTGATTAAATCAAATCAACTAATTTCCTCCTGGACCGAAAACACAGGGAATTAATGAACCCATTGAGTCCGCGAATGGAAAGCAATCAAAATTATTTCGCCGCTCGAGGAAAAACCCCGGCCGGCGAAATGAAAACTCGCGCGCGGCGATAGACTCTGATTTTATTCCGGTACAGTTAATTAGAAAAACAGCTGAAACCGGAAAAACGAGGGAGGGCGGCACCGCACCGCGGGGGAGGGGGACGGGGTGGGCCGCGAGGGGTGGGAAAATGAAAGTGGGAAAAACATTGCTCCTCCTGCCGTTCCCCCGGCCCCGGGAGGCATAGGAAGGAACTAAATTGAAGCACTAAGTGTACCTAACTTGCCCGTGTTGCCGGCTTGCCGGATAAGTTTCGGAATGGACCACTAGACAAGCTACGAATTTAAGCATTCTGATACATGTTCCTTAACCAAAATTTCACGTAGAACACGATTATTTCTGGCTTATTTTAGAAATAGCGTGTGTGTTATTGGTTTTTCTACGCAGATACGTTCTTCTATAGATAAGCGAGAGATAGTTGTTCCTTATTGCAGAATGAAGTACTATTGTCGATAAAATGGACCACTGGATAAGGTACGAATTTAACCATTCCGATACATGTTTTTTAGCCAGAATTTCACATACAATACGGTTCTTGCATAAAAAATTAACGAAGTCAACTCCTAACTAAGATATTAACGTCTTTATTTTACATTCGTTATGGGAAATTTGAAGTGCCCGGTTACAAAAAACGCAATACTCTACGTGAGTCGAATCGCGCACTACAACGGTTTTGGCAGGCCTCTCAATCGAGCATTGTTCCTTCCCCACCCTTTATTGTTCAAAGTGTGAACAATTTGCTATAGCTGAGCCAAGGCGTCAAGATTGAGGTTGTCATATTTTTGTAGCGCAGAGACTGCCGCGGTATAACGTTAGTATGCGATTTGACTCACGTAGACCATTGCGTCTTCACGAGCGGGAGGTTTGAATTCACGTGTCAAGAATCGTAAAAATATCATGGTTAGAAGTTAAATTCAGTGATTTTCGTTGCGCGAATCGTGCTCTACTTGTAATTTTGGTTTAGAAACATGTAGCTTATCAGAATGCTTAACTTCGAACCTTGTGTAGTGAGTGGTCCAATGCGGCCGTGTCCATTGCGGAACGGAGAAATTGGGCCAAGGATCGCGAAAGGAATTAATACACTGTGTCTGGGAATTCCGTTTCCATTTCCAAAAATTTGAAACTATCTAGTTTTCTCATACATACAAAGAGGTCAGATTAAAATCAAATTAACCTAGGGCAACTGGGCAACTTTCAACAGAACTCCACCGAGTAAACAGTCTGGTCGAGGTTATTGAGTACACAAAGGTACTGTCCGCTATGCATGAGGCTTTTGAGATAAATGCTTATTTCTCCTGTGGAAAAAAAAAAATAAAATAAAAATAAATAAGGGAAAACAGAGTGAAAACAGTCTCGTATGATTCAGAAATATTATAAATTGCGTCCACTGACAACTTTGCACACAACGTTTGAATAACTGGAAAGGAGATAAAAATATGAAACCGTTGAAAATATATAATCCTCTCTTTTTCATGCCAACTGACAGATTTTAGAAATCGTTTTCCTAGAAACTTCGTTAAAGAGTTCCGAGTAACGCTGGCGGGACATCGCATCGCTGAGAATGATGCGCCTTCATTTTCGAGTATAGGTAACAACCTACTCACAATATTAGAGGTAGAATAGTCGCATAATCAATGCTCATTGATTAGTTTAATTGACGTGCTTTCAGGGTGGATCTGGGTCAAAAGAGCAGGGTTTTTTACTCTTCCAGTTCAGCTGGTAACCGTTTTACAGGGTCTCTCATGGAGCAGTCTGCAAAAAACGTAACAAGCGGTCTCGTTCGTCAAAACGCACTCGCGATTTTGACAAACTCTCCCCAATTCAAACACCAAATTTTGCCAATTCACACTGAAAAAAGATAAGTATTTAGTCTTAAATGCAAAAACAACGGATGTCCAGTGTATTTACGATCAAGCGTACGTCGTTCCTACATACAAGGTTTCGAATTATTATTTTGCCCATCTCAGCAGTTACACGACTCCCTCAGTGAGCGCGAAATGAAGTATTAACTGCAATTTTATAAAATTTGACATCATCACTCCGCTCTTCACTGCGAGCCTCGGTTTTTCCACGTCAAGGGAGCATCATGACATCATAAATTACGCTCTTTTCACACGGCCGAAAATCCTATACTTAACACGGAAATAGGTCAGTTATGCCCACAACAGAATCGTGTAATGATACTTGAGGCCTACAGGCTAAGCATAAATATTAGAAGAACTGTGCAAATGCCAAGTTTCTGCGTCCGATGTTAACAGAAATATAGCCCTTCCAAAAAAAGGAATAAATATAAAAAAAGTTTTTGACGTGAAAATTAACCGCGGTAAAAATTAACTTTCCTTTTATGCCCTGAATACATAAATCGGTGAGATGCACTGATGCAGGCAGGTGTCCCCGGAATTAAACCGGTAGACAGCAGTATTGTATTCTAGGGGTCAAAATGAGACTTTTCCTTTAATAAATTCTAAAAAAAAACTCCAGCAGGAGTTATGGCTTCCCCAGGCTTTTGGAAAAATCATCGTTTTTCTAAATCTTTCGAATTTTGAGGTCAGAGGCCAAAATTTGTGACACTACTTTCCAATAAGGTTGGGTTCCAAGGGGGAACAACCAATTTTACCACTCTGAAAGGTCCAAGACCCCTTGAAATCCCTCATTAACTTGGGATTTCGATATTTGTGAGGCGATGAATGTGTTCCGCGCCAAAAATTAAGGAGACGGCAATTTCTTGTGCATATTGGTTCATAATCGTTGCCAAAATATGCCAAAATTCAGAATCTTTCAAAAACTTTGAAAACCCCGTTTTAGCGGCTCTGGTGCTTGCACTAGAGCTGCTATTCCGGACGGTCCCAGCTGGGGAGTATCAATGCAGCATGTTACATTGTAGAGACCGCGCGTTGGTTGATGGGAATCGGCGCCATTTTCGGCTATGTTCCTTGTCATGACTTTATTTTATTGCATACTGTTTTATTGTTAGTCAATGCTATGTTGTGTATTGTATTTTTGGAATCATGGTGATACAGTCAACAATTCAAAACTTGTTTGTGCTTTTATCTCGTGATGGAAAAAATGTACTTTACGTTCAAAATTTGAAAATTTGAATTTTAAAGTTTTCGCGGTTAAGGAAGCTTTAACCACTGGGTTGGAGCTTCCTAGTCATTTACTCGATATCAGCTGATAGCAAACAAAGGTTACCAGGGAAACCGTAAACGTCTAATGCCGTCTGCCCACGTAGCAAATGGGAGGCGAAAATGGAAGTCATCAGTGCATCGTTGAGTGTTGACGCCCGATCCCATTTTCAGACATGTTCACACGTTATGCTTGCAAAGAAAAAAGGCGGCAAATCAATTTTTATTATTGGACCAATGAGTGTTCTCCAATTTGAGTTTGTAAACATCGTGGTTTCTAGGTTAGGTTTTTGGCTGTGTGATAAATGATATTATGCCGTCTTTGATTTTGTTAAAATGACTCGATATATGTTATTTGATAAACGATTGGAGTTTTGATAAAGTAAGTTGATTTGAATTAAAAATTGTGTCCTTAAAAAATGGATGATGAGGTGATTTGGTTAACATGGGCATTTGTGGTACTTGCGGCGTATTGGGAGTTTGTATGGAAACGACGTGGCAGTAGTCCACACTTTTTACAAGAAACTATTTTGTACAAAGTTCTGTACAAATTTTACACTATTTATACAGTAATATAATACAAAAAAATTATGTACTTTATCACAACTCACATAGCTTCAAAACAAGATAGAAAATGATGGATGCTCAGCCCCGACACATCGATGATCGCGAAATTTGCGCGGCCCGCGCAATTTTCACGTTCAACACTCACCGATGCACTGATGACTTCCATTTTCGCCTCCCATTTGCTACGTGGGCAGACGGCACACAACTACCGTGGCCATCGGGGCGATTATTGAAATGACATCGACTCTATGTCGCCGCTTACGACAAGACATATAGCCCTATCTTAACCGTGTAATATATCGCAATTCGATATTCAAAACCATTACCTACAATTTCAGATATAAAAATGCAAATTTTTTGCAGCCTCGCTAAACGACTTATCAACCATGCATTCCAAAGTTTCTTATCACAGGGCTGTGAAAATATACAATCTAATAAATACAAAATAACCAAATATCTAAAAAGACAAAATTTCAGTTACAGTCAGTTTCAGTCTTATTGTTGCACAAACTAGTTATTTGACAAAAAAAGAAGATGATCACTCAATTGAAAGAAATTGGCGCCCAATCACAACGACAAGTTAAAAAAAAATACTGTGGGAGAAATTTTTTAGGATGCGGACCTCCAAAGAGCCTTCAAAATTAAAAGTATACAACAAGTGATAGTGCCATGCATTCTGCATATCAAGGGCCAATACACATTTATACACCGGCTACGTAAATCTGCTAAGTTACAAAACATGAATCGACAGTTGTCGGATTGTACATCAGTGACAAAATGTGTCTAGGCCCTCATTCTTGACTACAACTACTGTCGCCAGAGCCGCTCTCCGACGCGAATGCGTTGGAGCTTCCTGCTTGTTTCTAATTGATAGCACTTTTGGGATAAACTTGATTTTTCAAGCAGATAAACTGAAATTTCACTCGAATAAATTTCACGAAATTTTCCAGCTCTGTTTACGGAGTGAGCAGGCAGATTTGGACGGAATTAAACAGAAAGGAACCAAGCCACATCGGGATCGAACCGAGCAAAAGAGGTTTGAAGTTTGGCTCCTGCATAAGACTCAATGTAAAAGATAAGCTTCACGTTCAATTTTTGCAAAATTTGCTCCAACAAAAACTTTGAATTTTCGGCGACAGGTAGTAGAGCAGTGGTTGAGTTCAAAACCACTCATAACTCGATTTTTTCCAAAATGTGGGTTGGTTCCTTTCTGCTTAACTCAGTCCAGTTGACGTCATGTAACCCACCACCTCGAGCCGAGGCGAAGTCTAGGCCGTGCGGCAACCCCGGGACCGAGGACCGGGGGGTCCTGGCCCGGGCACGGGGAGCGCCACCGCGCTTGAATATTGATGCAGCCTCCTGTCCTCACCCCCCTCGCCCCCGTGCTCAGGACGAGGGTGACGTTATTAATTTCTCCGGCCCCGACTCCGTCTACCACCCCGGCCGGGGCCCCGTTTCGTGTCACTAGTTCTGTTTCCAGTTACCAATTTCCTATCTCCCCGGCGCCCGGCTCGAGCCTCACGTCCTGCCCCGTAACTTCTCCCGCCCGAATTACCCCTTTTCCCTGCCTAATATCATTCAGGCCTCCGGCTATTGATTGAAAAACTTGGACTTCCCAGCCAGGGCCGGCGACAGGGATACCGCTTCCAGGCCCGTGGGAGCTAACCCCCCCCCCCCCCGCCGCGTCTACTGCCGTGCTAAGGAAGAACGCCGTATGAACATTCGAGAGTTGCCAAATCTTCTTCGATAAAATGTTTATTGTTGGGGAAAGCTATGGATATTTTCCCTTGAAATTTTCAGGAATTGTAGGTGAAACTGCGAACTAGATTATCTGAAAAATTGGAGGAAGAATATTTACAAATTTTCCCGAAAATTCCTGATTTACCGACGGAAATTTGGCAACGCCTGAAGGCTCATACGGCGTTTTTCCTCAGCACGGCAGTCTACAGCACCCGATCCCCTCGGATCACGCCAGAGACCAATATTCTGCCGTGCTGAGGAAAAACGACGTATGAGCATTTAGACGTCGATATATCGTCGCTTTTCTGACGTACGGGCGTATCTAGATCTCCGCACGGGCCTCAAAAAACATAGATTTATATGTAAAATAGGGCTCGAGTGGAAATTAAGATACGCCCTTACGTCAGAGGGGCGGCGATATTTCCTTTAATAAATGACGAATTTACTGGGAAAATTGTGAATAATTTTCTTTACATTTGTCGGACGAATTTGTTCGCAATTTAATCTGGAATATCTGAAAATTTTAAAGAAAAATATTCATAGCTCTCTGTAAAAAAAACATGCTCTACCCGGGGAAATTTGGCAACTACCGAATGTTAATACGGCGTTCTTCCTTAGCTTGACGGTATTACCGTCCGAGAGAAAGTAAGGCAAGTTCACCCGAGCAAACTTTTCGCTGTGTCGGTATCGTCGTGTCCGAGGTAAAACAACATCTAAATTCCAACACTGGAAAAGAAACGAACCAGAGTCCAGACTTATAAAAAATTGACGAGAAAAATCCTGTTGATTCAGTCGGATTTTTGCTTGAATCAAAAGAAAATCAGCGTAAATTAAGAAGCTTGGTTTTCGATTCAAGCAAAACTCGGATTGAATCATCAGTATTTTTTCTGTCGAATTTTTTAAGCGTGTAGACTCTGAACCCAATGAGACCTTTTTTTTCGGTGAATGTTACGAAATTTCCATTAGCAAATTACATTTTGACAAAAAAACTGTTCGGCGTTTCTGACTGCAAATTTTTCTCTGATTACAAGCAAAAATCGACGATTCTTGGACAGAAATTGCTCAGTTAAATTCTTGTAAGAAATAGAATTCTTTTAGTCAACTTTTCAATATTGGAATAGAGTTATGGTGCATACTCAAGAGCAAATAGTAAACAGAGGACTGCACCAATGGCGATTCACATAAGTTGGCAATGCTTGTTTCTCGCATTTGAATGCATCGCAAATAATCGATTCCAGACGAAGCAGCCTTGATCGATTATCCCGTATCTCAGTGATGCTATTCATCATCGTAATTATTCGATTAGGATTGCAACAATTATCCAGCTGGTTCGAGATATTTCGATGGTTTTACATTCGTTTAAATAAACGAGATTCAGTGTTACAAACTTACAAGAATGGCCACTGGACTGAGCGCGGGGTCACCGCAACTGGATTTGGGACGCGGTTTAAGCGCTGAAAAAGTGCCTGTAGAGACGAGTCGGTGAGCTGGGCTCTATTGCCGCTTCACTGAAGGTACACCCTGCTTTCTGTACTTAGAGAAGGATAAAATTAGGCAATTTTACGACGAGTTAGGCAACCCTGAGCTGAATGCGGCGTGGGAAGCACGATATTGTTCCGCATTTGCATATCCTAGTTGTCGGATAGTGTCCTTTTTTCCTGCCGGAAAAATGCACAATGGGCGGATTAAAAGCACCTATCTGACAGTCCTGTGCATAATGCATTATTTCAGCCGGCGCTTGGCGCTGACCGAGCTTAATTGCGCTTGGCATCAACGCGAGATTGTCGGATGGCGTAATGAAATCTGACCGCTTTGCATTGAGTTATACGGGTGAAAGTTCTAGTTTTCAGCCCAAATTGGCAATCATGTACTAACGCGATTCTGCCAGTTTTTCCCGTTTCCCAGGTTTACTTTTTAGACTGATTTTCGCATGCATGCATTTTACTTTATCGTGATAGTTCATACTAGCGAGGGTAAGATATTAGTGGTGCATTACGAGTTTTTCAAAGGTCCTGATAGATTTTTCAGACAAAATTTGCGAGAAAATTCTAACTTTGTCGCGAAATTTATGAAATTTACATTCTGAACAAAGTATTCTGGACTTCCTTGAAAATATGCGTACTTTTTGAGGGGTTTATGAACGATAAGACGGTAAAAACCTGCAGAATAATGCAAATACGATTCAAATATACTAGACAGGTACACTAAAAATGGTTTTTTCAGCTTTCTTAGAAGCATGCGAAAACCATGGTATTTCGTGGTCTCAAGTATAGGTATGTCACACTTTACTCTCTTCCACCACCGAAAATTGTATTATTTGAAAATTCGCCGTTTTCTCTAGGTACATGTTTTTTTTTGCAACGTTCAAAAAATTAAATTTAAAATATTTGCAGTATGGTAATTTTGCATAATGCCCTTTTCCTGGTTTGCTGAGTGAGTATAATGCGAGGCGCCTTCTTGAACATCATTCACTCCCTTCCTCCTCGCCTTCTCCATTATTTGAACGTATTTATGCAAAAAGGAACTATGTTAAATGCAACTCCTATGCACATAGTTCCTTTTAGCATAGATACGTCCATTTAATATAAAATCCTCCCCTTTTTCCACCGGTTTCATCCTGATTATCGTTACTTCCTTACGAGTTCCCCGTATTTGCACGGACACAAAATTCCTTTTCGAGGAGTGAAATAAGACGCTTATCTTGGCTCTTCCCTGTGAGCACCAGTGGCGTGGCGTGCTTTGCGATATATCGATTGATCTGCTATTTAAATCTATGGAAAAGGATCGATTATCAAGGTGTTCGCAACGAACACCTTGATAATCGATTCTTTACTACAGCTTTAAAGGGAGAAATATCGAGAATCGATCCTTCACGCCCCGCCACCGGTGAGCACCTCGGCCTCTCACGACTTACCAACTCCCTCACTTTTAATGATCTCTATTGTTCTTAAGATCGGCCAACCAAGGAAGCAAGCGCCAAGTAGGATGCTGAGCCCGAGATTGTAATGTTGCGGACGAAGCCCGCGGTTGCCACGGATGGCATCCTCCAGCGGTAAGGCGCATCAAAAAACTGGGGTTTCACACGAATTTGACATTCATGACGGGTCTTATTGAGGAGGTCGATTACTCCGGCTCATGAAGACGCCGAGTTGCCAAATTATATTGGCATTATTAGGCACCATTTCTGGAAAGGTCATAATGAGCTAAGGTTAAACTGCACCAACCCGGTAGGTTTCCCGCGCAGGAGGCTGGGGGCCCCCATCATTCTGTTTCGATCGGAGTCAAATGAAGACCTTTCACTAACCACCAGGCGACGCGACGGCCATGGTAGAAACGTGAACTTCTTGACTGCCGTGCTAAGGAAGAATGCCGTAAAAGCATTCGAGAGTTGTCAAATTTCCCTTGATTAAACATGAAATTTTGACAAAATCATGCATATTTGTCCTTAAAATTTTCCAATTTCATTGGTGTTTAACAAACTAATAAGGGTTAATAAGGGTGAACACTAACTTTTTTCAGTGCACTGAAAAAAAAACTTCGGCCGTGGAAGCTGTACTCGTTGGCTATGTAGACATACCATCCGCGTTCCGGTGTCAGAGGCCGAAAGTTCTGGGCAAACACCTGGAGCAGTTGAAGCTACGGCTCCAGTACCCGGAACTTTCGGCCTCTGAGCCCGGAACGGACGGTATGTCTATAAAGCCCGAACTTCTTCTTTCAGTGAGTTCAACCGTAAAATCAAATTTTAATTTTATACAATCTAGAGGCGCGCTACCAGACTCGAAGGCGTTAAAATTATCACATTTTTCAAACCATCGAATAATCAAAAGATGTTCAGAGAGAGTGATACGACGGCTTTTCCTGCGTCCGACGGGGCAGATCCCTCCGAGAACGAACCATCAGACTGCTGAAACCAAGTTAAAGACTCCCGGCATGAAGGCGGCAAAGTCTCTGACGAGGTTAAGATAAAGATTTTAAAAACAAACTCGGAGGTGGAGAGGAGGGCGAAGAAAGTGTGGTGGGCGGAAAAAATCGAGTTTGAAATATGATAAAATATTTCCCACCGGGCACGGGCGCTGCAATTTTGATTGGGAAAGCGGGGATGATTTTAATCAAGTTAGGCTGCGAGCCAAATGAGTGACGGGATTGAGGGCGTAGGCGCTGGAGAGGGATGGCGAGGGGGAGGGGGTGGAATCAGAGAGGTGGAAAAGTCCGGGGGCACACTCGGCAGCGGGAACATGATCTCAGACTCGAAGATTGGAGAAGCCGGAGCTGGAACACGAAAAGAATATCTTATTTTACTCTCTTTTATTTAATCTGACTGCTCGCCGAGCCGGGGTTCG
Source organism: Bemisia tabaci (assembly GCF_918797505.1). Taxonomy (NCBI): domain Eukaryota; kingdom Metazoa; phylum Arthropoda; class Insecta; order Hemiptera; family Aleyrodidae; genus Bemisia; species Bemisia tabaci. The sequence continues at coordinate 16,462,326 of NC_092796.1, forward strand.
GAAGGGTGATCTTTTGGGGAGGGGGTTGGGGGGTGAAATTATTAAGATCCCTGCCGCTCGGCTCCTTCGCGCCACTGACCGACCGAGGTTGCGGGCGCGTGAACGATGATGTGTTTCCGCGTGACGTCATTTTTCACGAGCGGCCTACGCCTACACTGTCGCCTCTAACGGTGACCGTTTCTGACCCAAAATTGAAACGAAGCGGAATTGATATGGTGCGGAGGTTACGCGTTTGTGTTTCGCCTTCGATTTTTGAGGGAGGCTGGAAGGATATTCCTTGTGAGGGAAATTCTATCTATTTGAGGTTAAGTGTCTGAAAATGGGCCTGTTGCAAACTTCAGCTAGTAAAAAAAAAAAAAGCTACACTGGAAAAAACACATTGGACCCAGAGTCCAGACTCTTAAAAACATAAACAAGAAAAAGTACTCTTGATTCAATCAGATTTAAGCTTAAATCAAGAACCAAGCCTCTTAATTTGAGCGGATTTCCTTTTGATTTAAGCAAAAATCTGATTGAATCAAGAGTCCTTTTTCTTGTCAATGTTTTCGAGAGTCTGGACTATAGATCCAATTCCTCGCTAAAATTTCACGAAGAATACAACGCGCACAACGAAAATTACCGAAATCAACTCCTCCCAAAGATATTTAATGATTCTTGATGCGTGAATTCAAACCACCCGCTCATGAAAACTCAATGCTCTGCGTGATTCACATCGTGCGCTAAACGTTATCATATGACAGTCTCTGCGATATAAAAATCTGGCAACCTCAATCTTGACGCTTTGGCTCAGCTGTAGCAAATTGCTCATAGTTTGAACAACACATGGTGAGAAATGAACATTACTCGATTGAGAAGCTTGTTGAAACCGTTGTAAGGCGTGATTTTACTCACGTAGAGCTTTGAGTTTCTTGTGAGCGGGCAGTTCAAATTCCTCGTAACCAATGTGAAATAAAAACTTTAATATCTTCGTTTGGAGTTTGTTTAATTACTTTCCGTTGCGCAAATCGAGCTCAACGTGAAATTCTGGTTAAGAAACATGTATCAGAATGCTTAAATTCATACCTTGTCTAGTGGTCCATTCGACTAAATTTACCTCCCGTAAAAAATTCAACCTCGAAAACTGAGATTCCATTTCTCGTGGACGATCGCAAGTGCAAAAATCACCCATATTGTACTTTTAAAGGATCAAAACTTGCATGAAATCGCTAAATAACTCGGTTTCCTGAAACTTTACGGGTCCAAGTTGTCGGGCGCTCCTCGCGGAGCTCTTCTATCTGAAAGTTAAACAATTAAAAGAGATTGGTCCCAGCGGACACTTGAAAAAAGTCGAGTAATTTTTTATCCGGGGGATTTGCATAAACATCCCGTCGCGTTGTTAGCAAATCGGGGAAGTGCGCGCCGAGCCATCTTATCTCGGTCGCCGCGCTACGGAAAAGAGCAGTATTTCCATCCTTTCATGAGCCTCGAAGCGCATGAAACCACATACCAAACACGGCTTACGTCCTGATGGAGTTACTGCGCTCTTGCGCGAGCCGGAAAAGCGCTCTCCTTTAAATATGATCTACGCCTTTGATCTTCCTCGCAGCAAACGTTGCGAACCTCGGACGTGTTGTTAAGGGCTTATATAATTCAAATATATAAGTATACATAACGTCCGAGGCGAAGAGGAACGAGCTACGCGAAAGATGCAGCGAAATTATTTAGAAACTTTTTAATGTTTCACTTACTTTGAACAACCCCCGCCCGCGCCCCGACGCGGCGTGACCCGGAGTAAGGCAAGAAGGAAAGAAAGCTCTCATTAAAAAGACATTATTAACTTCTCCGGTGTAATGGAGTCCCTTCCGGCGCCCGCGCTGGGCGGTGGGCGAGGGCGTCCCCGGCGAAAAGCATCCCGCAGCAATTGGATTTGTATCTCGCCGTCGGAATAAGAATTCGCGCTCCAGTTGCTGCTTTGAAGATCCGACGATTTCCTTTTTGTTCATCGATAGAAACAATCACGCGCGCGGAAAAGACGGAGGGATGGTCACCGGAATCTCAGCCGTGATCCCGACGTCTGGACGTCTACCGAGGACGGGCTTTCATAAGATTTTATGACGTTGTCGAGAGATGCGGCAAAGGTCAGCGGAGATTATCCCTGCACGTCCCACAAAAAGATGGATTGAGGGGCTTGGAGGACAAGGCGCATAAGTGCAGGTTTTGCTATTCCGAGAAATGCGTGTTTGAAGTTACGCAATTACATGGAGCTTTATGGCGGAAAGAAAGTTAAAACCGACTTTTTGATCCTTTAAAATTGGAATTTTGGAGCGATTTTTGCACAGAATATGCAGTAAGACTAGTTTTACTTGAAATCATCAATCCCCCAATTTTTTTTTAAAAAAAACTGCACTTATGCGCCTTGTCCTCCAAGTCTAAAATACACTATCCTAACTTCTCAACCTGCGTAAGAAGTATGCGTTTTTTAAAGCTTCCCGCTTTAAATACTTAAGAAGAGAGAAAGAATGAAGTTAAGACTTACCAGAGGAAATTGCAGCTAGTGAATAAATTTTCATTCTGTAACAAAGGACAAACCCATTTAATTAGTATACTGAAATCCATACGGTATAAATTTCATAAAACAGATGATTCCTGTGGCAAACATCGAATGTTCAGCGAATGATAATAGGGGAAAATGCATCCATTAATTATGATCAGTGCAAACCAAAATTTGTCAAAATTTGCTCCGCTGAGTGCATTCGTCGAATACGTGCGCAGTTTTGATTGTTGAAAATCATGGTTAGAGAAGGAAGAAATACGCAATGCGTGAAGTATTCATGCAGTCTTGTAGGCGCTATGCGTTTCACGCCGACCGTTGCTGACCACACTATGTGTTTGACGCAATGCGTGAAGTATTCATGCAGTCTTGTAGGCGCTATGCGTCTCACGCCGACCGTTGCTGACCACATACTGTGTTTGACGCATTTGATTGTTGAAAATCATGGTTAGAGAAGGAAGAAATAATCAGATCCGTTTGGACGAAAAGTTTTTGCGTTCCATGTAAACGGAGTAATCGCCCACAGAAAGACACGACGGTTGGCGTCATCTCTTTAACGATTGCACATACCTTCATTAGCTCCACTTAGGTTTATTACCAATCAGTAATTTTTGCATTTTCATTGGTTAAAGCACGTTTATCATTGGATGAAACAGAAGTGAAGGAAACCATGGTATACACTGAGTTACGCTTATCTCGCTGCTTCTTGAAGGGCATTAATGAGTCTAGAAATATGGCGTTTGGACGGATTCAATTATTTCTTGTTAATCTACAAGATTCTCCGGGATCCGTAGGGGTCTGTGACTGATGCAACTGACTCACCAGCGGATAACGGAAATCTACTGTATAATAATCCGGCGGAGATAGAAAAAAGATGATATTAAGGGTGAGAAAACAAAGTTTTCCACTTAATTACGCTAAGACAGTGGGAGCGGGGAACACAATACGCTCTAAATTCCTCAAGAAAGGAAAATGGAAAAATAGAGTGAGGGAACCCCTTTTCTGTTTCGTCCATTTTAATTGAAACCTGAAAAAAGGGGGGAAAAGCCCAGGATTTTTAATGTATTCCGAGGAGTTAATTCAAAGATTCCATTATTTTTAAGGAACGTAATTTTTTAATACGCGGCGAGGACGGTGGAAAGTTAGAACGTGGCGGGCTGTTGAGAATTTATTCAACGGAAACAGTAATTAGACGGGAGATGCGCCAACGGGAAGGCTTAGACACACAGGCCCGAGCGAAAGGGCTTATTTCAAAGTTCCGAGGTTTTTCTGGCACGGCTTATTTGGCTTCGTGAAAAATTACGGCGACTTCAAAGAGATTTCGCGGGCCATTGGTTTAGCGTTAAATTGAATTTATGTTCAAAGAGGTGAGCACTCCCGGCACTTTCCCGCGAAAAATCCTCCACCTCCTCTTCCGTGCTAAGGAAGAACGCCGTATGAGCATTCGAGAGTTGCCGAATTTCTTTCAATAAAATGTTTATTATTGAGAGAGGTTATGAATATGTTTTCCTGAAATTTTCAGGAACTTTAAATCAGAGTAATGACAAAATTCTGTGAAAAATTGGAAGACAAATATTCATAGGTTTACCATGGAATTCGTGTTTTATCAAAGGTAATTTGGCAACGCCTGAAGGTTCATACGGCGTTTTTCCTCCGCACGGCAGTCCTCTCCCTGCCACTATCTTACACACAAATTCCTTGAATGTTTCCACGAATACCGCTGCGCTCGGGGAGAACGCCGTATCACCATTCAAATTTTGCCAAATTATCTCACACAAAATATTCAACTTTAAAAAAAGTTATGGATGAATTTCCTTGAAATTTTTAGGCGAACTCTATTCAATTTTAAACAATATTCTCTGATGATTTAGAAGGACAACATTAAAAACTTTCTGGAAAATTTCCAATTCAGAGGAGAAAATATGGCAACATCAAAATTGTCATACGACATTTTTCCGTAGCGCGGCAGAAAACCCGTCACCAAAGTGTATCGTGACTCTCTTGTCTTTCATCTCATTTTAAACTTCATTCGCGATAAATACGTGTAATACTTCTCGGAAAAATTTAACCCCATTTTCCTTTCGTTGAAAATGGATTTGATCAAGTTCTGTTTTATAACGAGATTCTCATTCACTGATGACGTGATAAATTTTGATCAGGTAAGGCCAGTACACATTGTATGTTCCTGAATTGAGAGAAAAAATTGCGAAGAAGTAAGTGGTCTTTAGTTGTAACACACAAGAATGTCCAAATAATGATTTGCTCAACGATTGCATGGATGCTGTTGGTGATCACGTCAGAGATTGAATTTATCGAATTGGCAGAAAAAATTACTTTCTTGGCTAAAAAATGACCCGATTGAAGATATTTTAAAAAACTAGATGTGTAATCACCAGTGCGGTTATGTACTTCGATTAAGGGAAGAAACTCTTGAAAAACATTCATTAAACTTTGCCAAAGGAAAATTTACAATCATCAGAGTAATGCAATTTCAGTTAAAATTTAAGATTTTAATTTTAATTTTTTTTAAAGTTGGAGCTTTCTATCCACACCTTGGTTTTTAAAATAAACAACGGCATTGAAATGACAAAAATTACCGGCTTACTGTAGATTTATGGTACTACCCTCTCCTCTGCTACGCAATTATGACATAATAATAATTTTTTGTTGGAAAAAAAAAATATGTTTACAACTATTTTACGCCTACGGGTATGAAATCCATCCCCACCCAGGGCCAGATTTATCTACTTGCCGCCCATGGGCCGCCTGTATTTTGCCGCCCTCTTATTCTCATTCTTTTTGAAACATTAATGAAAACCATCAAGTGAACACGCAGCGGGGAGGAATGTTTAAGACGCTTTTACTCGTGTTAGACACATTTTTTGCAAGCCCTGTCAACATTACTAGCAAAAGTTCAAGGAACTTTGCGCGAAAGGTAAGTTCCGTAAACCTATCGTTGTGTGGACAAGGTCTTCCATTTATAAAAAATGAACGAAAAAAGTAAGAAAGAACAAACTGACCGCACTAAGTTTGGCGCAATGCGTAAAGCATTTCTACAGTCTCTTGTAAGCGCTATGCGTTTCACACCGACTGCTGCTGAACGCACTGTGTTTGACGCAATGCGTGAAGTATTCATGCAGTCTTGTAGGCGCTATGCGTTTCACGCCGACCGTTGCTGACCACACTTTGTTTGACGCAATGCGTGAAGTATTCATGCAGTATTGTAGGCGCTAATATGTTTTACACGCCGACCGCTTCATCGAGGGCTTCTCCTATTCATTTTACGTTCTCGTCATGCTCTCTACGCCGCGACGTTCCAGGCCAAATTGCGTGTTTGGTTCCTCTCTTTACTCGACCAATTAACGGAGCCATCTCTTATATTGACAAAAATGACAAAATTAGAAATTACTATACTCTCAGGAAGTGGAGATTTGGTCGCCATTTCTCGTTTGAAATTTTTTTTTTCTGAATCCGATATTTTTTTATACCTTCATTTAAAAAAATTGCAAAATTTGCCGCCCCCTTAATTTGCCTCCATGGGCCGCGGCCCATTTGGGCCACCCCCTAAATCCGGCCCTGTTCCCACCATTAATTGGAAAAGAAATCTGACTTAGAGAGCAAGTCACAGAGAGTAACAAAATTAGCGCCTGGCTGAAAGCTTCTTCGGAATGCAACTTATTTAATCAGTTAGGTGTTGGGCAAGGATCCACACAACAGCCCTCCAGGTCAAAAAGCACATCTCACAAAGCTACTAAGTTCAAATAACTTGCAGGGCTAGCACGGCGTGAACATTCAAAAAATGTAGTACCACGTTGCCTTATAGTATGAGTCTGGAAGATTGCCCTCACGGAAAAACATAAAGAGATGCAACAGTTTTTTACCGTATCTTGTTCTCTAGAAAAAATCGCAAGATTTCCAAACTTCGTAATTCTTCGGGGCTTCGCGTTAACCAAAGGTTTAACAGGTGATAAGTTCAAATAACTTGTAGGGCTGGCACGGAGTGAACATTCAAAAAATATAGTACCACATTGCCACGTGGAATGATTCTGGAAGATTGCCCTCACGGAAAAAACTGCGAGAGACGCAACAGTTTTTTATCATTTCTTGTTCTCTCCAAAAAACCGAAACATTTCCAAATTTCGTAATTCTTCAGAGCTTCGGGTTATACAAGGGTTTAATCCTAACAACACGTGATAAAACAGGGTCCTACCGGCCGCTGAAACCCGTTACAAGAGTGTTGGCAACCGTGCGCCGGCTTTTTCCCACAAGATTGAACAGCGAACGAACATTGTTGTCGCGCACGGATCCTAAACATTGGCAACCCTGTTTTTCCTCCGCTTAATCCACAACAAATAATCGACTCTAGGTGCAGTAGCCTGCTTCGATAGATATCGATCGTTCCACATACGTTCAAATAGACGAAATCCAGTACAGCGAGCCTCCGATAATCGTGGCCGCTCGTTAGCACCGTGAATCTTGCACCGCTGCGCCGGCGAGATCCGAGATGTGACCCGGCGTGCACCATTAATAACAGCATCATTATCATAATGCTCCGACTTCCGTTCGCTCAGCCTCCGCCCCCGCTAACTCCCGAGCCCCCCTCCCACCGACCCCCTCCCCGGTGGCTCGGAGCTTTGTGCCAAATGGCGAGCCGATCGCCGGGCCCCGACGAATCCCGATAGATCGATGAGCAGGGGCACGAGCCGGCCGGGTTTTCGGGAAAGTTCGGTCGTCTGGCCTGGCAGCACTGCGGAGCGTGGTATTTCGGACGGGCCGTCGTTATATGCACCGCCAGCCCCCCCCCTCCTCCCTCGCCGCTCGGTCGTGGCCCCGTGCCTAGCCGCGGATCAACATCTTCGGCCGGGCTCCCGTCCTCGGCAAAAGCACAGTAAGTGCGAAACGACATATAGTGGATCGAGTCAATTCGAGAGGTCGGACAAGAAATTTTTGACTGAAACGGGGAATTTTAACGTTTATTTCGTCGATTTTCAAACTGCAAAGTGTGTCGCTCGAAGAAAATTTTACAAGGAAACCAATGGAACTACTTTTAGAATCTCAAAGTTTTGTATGAACGGAGTTATAAGCGTTTGAAGTTTCCAAATTTTGTCCGACCTCTTCTATTGACTCGATCCTGTGTGCGACAGTGTGGACAACGAGACGCCAACTTAACTGCTATTAGACACGTCAAAATATATAGCACCACAAAGTTTGGAGTAAATTTTGCAATTTGGAACTACAATATCCGGCTCAGTTTAGAAACGACGTAGAGTTCATCACTTTCCTATACACGGAACTGAGAGCTATCTTTTACAGTATAAAGTCTAAAACTTCCCAAGTTTTTCCCTCAAATTCCCTGTGTTTTTCTTGAGAGCTATCTTTACAGTATAGTCTAAAGTTTTCCAAGTTTTTCCCTCAAATTCCTTGTGTTTTTCTTGAGGGTCATCATTCCAGTATAGTCTTAAATTTCCCAAGTTTTCCCCACAAATTCCCTGCGTTTTCCTTGAGAGCTATCTTCACAGTAAAGTCTACAATTTCCGAAGTTTTCCTCACAAATTCCCTGTGTTCTCCTTGACTTTTCTCACCCTGTTTTCCAGACTTTCCCCTAGAAAACCCCGATCTCAGCACATCGGAGGAAGAGTGGGTTTTTTTCTCCGAGCACGCAACGGTGGGCGGCGCGGCGGCCTTAGCTGTGAGCGACGACAGAATGAGCAAGACCCAATTAATAATTACATCGGCTACCTGCTGTTTTGAAGCATCCACTCCGGCCCGTGTCTCCCCCGCCCCCCCCCCCCCCCACGCCCCCCTGTCCGGGAGGCAGATTGAAGGAGACAAATGAATCCGGAACTCTGCGTTGCCGCATTTCCAAAATTCGTATCGGACCCCCCCCCCCCCCCCCCCCGGTGCTCCTACTCGTGCTGCACGTCGCACAATGGAACGAGCGTATTAAAAGGTCGGACATGAAATTTCTGACTAAAACTACTTATTTTGATGCTAATTTTGTCATAATTTATATTGTGTGGAGTGCTTTCTGTAGGAAATTTTGCGTAAAACCCTACGAAACCATTTTTAAAACCTGCACGTTCCGTATTACATAGATACGAGCTTTCGAAGTTTCCAAATGTTTGCACGACTTCTCCCATAGAATCGTTCCACTGTACGTAGAGATGCCGCGGCTAAGTTGGACGTATTCCTGCTAAACGGAACCAGAGAAAGGTGGGGAAGAAGGGGTGTGCTCGTTGGTCGAGGGCCGTAAGAATGAATGGGAATTATAAAGCGCCAGTGACGTCAGCGGCGACGGAGCCGACGCGCGACGATCCGCCAATGCATTAACTCATGAGCCCTGTCCACAACACCCTTTTCTCATGCCCTCGGCTCATGAGTGCTGCATACAGTTGGCGCTGAGTTTCGTTTGGAGAATATAAAATCCCGCTTTTCCATTTCTCTAAAGGGAATCATACCCAATTTTACATTGTTTCTTAAGCAGCTTTCTATGGCACACCCCATCTTTCCCACTCGTCTATAGTTCCGTTTAGCAGATATAGGTCCAATTGCATCCCACCCCGTGCTCCACGTTGGGACGCTGTGGCTAAGTCTTTATCCCAGCGCTAACGCCAAAGTCTTAGCTTTGGGTAACCGAATGGGAGGCCAAATTTTATCATTTTCATCGACATAGCCTTACCCCCTTCATGGCATGAATTAACTCTTGGATTCTGGGGCACACAAATCTATTATGTAATTTTCGTAATAACATGTCCCATTTTAAGCGTGCCAGTAGGGCTCGCTTTTTGAAATCACTCGGATGTACCATAGTACAGCACACAGATCAACCAATGCTATTCAACGGGTCGTCCAAATACTTTTTTCCTCGCACCCGTTTCTTTGTCTTTGAACCATTACACTGTCAAGCCCTGATGGTCTTTTACCAAAAAATCTAATGAACTGCTAATTGGAAACCCTTGAGAACATTTTTCTGTCAAAACCGTATTATTCAATTTGACAGAAACCTCATAGGAGCTTTCTTACGCTCGGAGGACTCAACTCTAGAACCTTCTTTCCCGCCAAAACTCTATAGCCAATGAGCGTCTTGCACTGTAAGTGCAATCTGTGATGAGCCTCGTGACTCATTATACTATGTACTAACCATGGCCCCTGCCGAAATCCACTTAAACCACTACAGTTATCTCGCGATATAGCTTTGGGTGTCCGGTTTCGAGCAAGGCAATAAAAGACGGCGAGGCGATTAACCGATTAACCATTCACCGTGATGCCAGGATCCACCAAATTTTCTCAAAAATTGTTTTCCGTCTATTTAGCGAGTTTTTCTTTACTTTCCGTTGAAGTACAAATAAAAAGAGACCTCATTTGTACAAATCGGCCGAATAGGAGAGAAGTTACAGTTCGAAATCCAAAGAGATTAACTGAACGCGATTTCGATGCACGGCAGTTCGCCCAAATCACGGTCGTGCGCAAATGCCGCATATCAGCTTAAAATCAAGATAATTGGACGGAATCTTTAAAATTAATTTACATTCAACGTTCATGAATCAATATTTTCTCCCAAATTTAGCAAAAAGTACCAATTGATGCAAAAAGCAAAGACGTGAAAATAAGAGGTATTTGTCCAACATTTCAGTTATTCGGCACGCTTTTCCAACATACTCATGTTGGATTTTTTCTTCTTGTTTTTTCTTAAAATTGCAAAATGTTGGTATTTATTTCTTCAAAGCAAAAAAATTGCCACATAATATCATAGAGGAGTAATTCAATGTTTAAAAACCAAAAAATACGTTGTTACCAATAAGTAACACTATGCCATGGAGCTTGACACACCCGTTTTTCGGCTATAATTCGGCAACTGTGAGCAGCCTCCTCCTCGCCTCGGATTCGGCGAGCCCCGTCTATCGCGGAGACGGAGCTTAATCGATTCCGTTATGATGAATTGTCAACGTTACAGATAGTCAAATTGACCGCAAACGTTCAGGTTCACCGCAGACTCGGCTTCGAGCATCTGCCTCGAACTTTGCGAGCGCGGAGCAGTCGTCGGCGTCGCCGAGTGCATCAAGTTTCTTCAGCCTTTCCGAAGGTTTCCCCCTCAGCTGATCCCCGGTTCAAGAACAAGTCCCGGAAAAGTTCTAAATTATACTTCGGACACAGACTCATCCGCGGGCTCCCATGATTCTCCGAAAACACAGTCGCTCGAGAATAACTCCTCAACTTTCTTCAGACTCTACAATTATTCCATGGAAATTCATCAAAGATTGAAGAAAGCCCTGCACAATCCGTTTTCAGGCTGACGGACGAGTTCTGAACTCGGCTATTGCGTCAGAAACATTGCACTGAGAGAAATCGAATTCATTATCGAGGAAAAGTAGCTTTCCGGGATAGTTTCTGGAGACACGAGGGAAAAATAGCTCCATTAATTACGTCAAGTCAAATTTTAACTGTGCCGACGAAAGTATCCTCGCCACGACAAAACGTCTTCGGATATTGTAAAGATTATCATTTGAAACTTAAACAAGCTATCTGAAACTGTGCGACTTTTCAAAATTTCCTGGAAAATGTAAAATTAAAGTGAAAATTATTAGTGGAGCAATCATAATTGAAGATAACAAAGATTGTGTTCCATTGCAATGTTATAGCTGATTTAGAATTTAAGTTATTTATTTTTAAATTCCTTCAGTGCCTATAACTTAAATGAGTTGGTGAATAAAATAGATACATTTTGCAAACAAGCTGTCGTCGATATACTTGTAATTATTTGTTTTACGGCAGGTGATTCTTGGCCATTGAAAATATCGACGGCAAGCCAAGTTCTCCTTCACTCAGGCAGGTATGCAACAAATATTCCTAGAAGTTAAAATAGTGGTATCAAAGTTTAAGACGGATTGAAGACCGAATGTGACTATCGAATCTCCGATCAGTCATCCGTAAAACTTTATTTGGCCTTGCAAGCTATAATTTTATCAGAATATTTGTATTTATTCATATCAATGTTTCTCTTACTTTACTTGATAAAGCAGGTTGAATACATTACACCGGCAGGTTAAAAAAATACCTCACATATAACTTTAAGATAAATGCACCTGATGAATTTTTGTTTGAGATATTTATGAACAGGGCACAGAACAACAAACTCTTTAGTATCTCACACGACACATACAAATACAAGGTAGATCGTGTTGAATGCGGAAAAACTTACAGACAGAGGCTCCTAAAAATGTATTCTTGATTCTTAAAATGTACACGAAAATGCTCCGACGAGTGGTTTGATTTAATTTAAACTACAACTCATTCATCACGATGAGAGGAGTTTAATATTTGGAATTCCGATTTCGACTACTGATTTGGAGAGTGCCTCGAAGGTTCCTAAAGTTCTTCTGAGAATGAGTCATGCCTGGTGTTGTTTCAAAAGCCCCGAAGCAGGAAAACAGTCCTTAAAATAATATTTATCACTCGTTTAATCCTACACCGTACGCTTTTATGTCCTGAATTTGACTTACGCTATCGATTCGATCCGATAGGGTGAACCGGGAGTCTTTTCCTCGGTAATTTATTAGTTTTCGGCAGGTGGTCAGTGCGCATGCGCACGGTGCAGCTTTTCCTGTTCGGTTCATCGACTCGGCGACACCTTAAATTGTTACGACGCTCGCTCATGAGGAAAATAGGCCCGTCTTGACTAATCGAGGGGGCTATAAACGCGATCAAAGGTAAACATTGGCCTTGATAATTTTTACAGCAAGTATCTTGGAGGGCTTACATGAAACCGGTTGATCAGAGGCGGATCCGGCAATTTTAGCAACACCGGATTTCCTCCATTTAAACCTATGCTAAATAATCGATTCTTTTCGGAGCACCCGCCCCCGCCCCCACAGAATCGATAAATTTCCATAGTTTTAAATGGAAGAAACCCGGTGTTACCAAATTCTTGGATGCGGTTGATATTATAAAAAAAAAGGTAGAGATATAGTCGAAGTTTTTCCAATCATTCGCAGACATTCGAATAACCGCAAGAACCGTCTAACACAACCAGTTTTTTGAGGAAATCTTTCAAGTTGAAAAATGAAATTTCAATGAGGGGCCCAGTACGCAAGCCACACTCAAATACCTTAATTCCTTTTTTGCACTTACTCACATCGGCCATACCTTCCATGAAATTTCAGGAGGTATTTTACGATTAACATTTTCGTCAAACTGATCAAAATTGCACTCAGCGCAACTGAAACTATAAGAAAAGAAACGAAGAAAAAATCCGGTAATCCGTTGTACCTACTACGAAGAAAGAACACCGTGAGATCATCAGAAAAGAGCTAAAATTCTCCCTATACCCTTCGGCATATTATTCATTTTTGAAGAAGGACAAGTATTTTTGCCATTAAGATTTTCAGATAAACTTTAGTTTAAATTTTAATTAAAATTGATAGATTACTAAAATAAACATTTTCACAAAATTTCAACACAGAAAATCGGTAAAATTCGAATGCTTATTCAAAATTTCTTCCCACAACGACTAAGATGACGTCACGACCGTCTCGGCCGATAAAAAAGTGTGCGACCCGTCGCCGTCGCGTCGGGTCGAAGGCCTGAAGATGAGTCAAACCTCTTGCTGCGTGTCCTGAACTGGCAAGCGCGTCGCGCCACGCACGGCCGGCTGATTTTCGCTGGCGGTTAGTTCTGAGGAGGACGACCGCGACCGGGCGGCCACCAGCTGGTGTGAAATACAGGACCCGTTGTTCGAGCGTAAGTGTGACGTCATATAAACACGTCTGAGGCTCCGGGGCCGAGTCGAAAATCACGTCCGTCTGTTAACAGACTTGCATGTGAATTGATCTCGCCATGATAGAACTTGACATCACTGCCAGGTAGGAAAAAAAGTCTTGACGGGTTCCGTTCCGACTCCGTTTGTGTTCCGTACATCAAGAAATACGCTACGCTAAATTTCGGATTTTTCGGTCACTTTTTGTGGCGTAGCACCGTGGAACGAGTCTTTGAGAGAAATCGGATATGAAATTTGAGACAAAAATTGTAAAATTTTACGTTTATCTCGTCAAAATTTTAATTTTAAGTGATGATTTTTATAGAAAATTTTACGAGAAAATCGATGAAACCACTTTAAAAACGTCTGAATTTCATGGTCATCAAGATTTACGCTTTTGAAGTTTTTAAAACATGTCCGACCTCAGTCATTGACTCGATTCACCGTGGGAAGGTCCATATCGATGACGAAACTGTATGAGATGCGTATTCCGGTTAGTGGCGTTGCAGACTTCCTGTCATAGTTCATTTTCTAAAACAACCGGACGTCATTTTTTGAAAATTTCAATGATTTTTCCTCTGTTTCTGAAGAATATTCTGAAAAAATTCAAGCATGATGTTGATTAGGTCCCCTTTCAAAAATTAAAATAGTCGTAGAGATTTCGGAACGCTGCAATCGAGATACGCACTTGTGCAGTTTCACCGTCGATATACTGTAATATGTAAACACAAAACAGTGTAACGATCTCCTTGATTCAACCCTCATTGACCCAGAGTGTTGAATTTTATAGCCCCCACGGAAAAAAGGGGTGGAGATTCGGTCCCAATGGGGCAATTCCAATTGATAGTGGTAGTACCCCAATAAATAAGGTTACCAACACAAAAGTCGCAGTGTTACCCCAACTTGAGTTACGGTACCCCCAAAATGAATCGGAAATGTCCATATCATCCGACAAATTTGGGTAGAGCTACAATTTTTGGGGATAACCCATAACAATTTTTTCCCCGTTCCTAAACGCAGATTTCGAAATCAGATTATAGCGGTGCAACGTGAAGATATTCTCCGAGACTAGCACTGAAGATAGAGCTCGAGCTCCAGAACAGGTGTTCGTTGCTGGCTCACTGTCAGAGGCAGACGACGAAAAATCTGAGGATTGACAACGTGCCGCGGGGAGGCATCCGTATCTGATTCGAGGCCGGGTTGTTGACAAATGCCCGGCGTACGTGGCGCGACTCCCAGCCGGGACCGGGGCCGGGGCCGGGCACAAACTCGCTCCGAGCTCGTTTCGCGAAAAAATCGAGTCACACATCAAGAAAACGTAATCTCTCGGCGCCTTTGAGACTTCATCATATCCTCCCGTCACTCTTAAAATCCCCTCCCTGTTAGCCCGGGCAAGAACCGCGAATCTCCGCCGGCTTTCCCAGGAAGTTGAGGGGTTCTTACTTAGCCTCCGTTGCCTCCGGGCCTAGGGGTAGGTGGGTAACGTCTTCCTCTACCCCCCGCACTCCACCCCGGACCCTGCGAGGCAATATTTTCTCGCCTGCCTCCGACGAGTGTGTTCGCCGGTTTGCCGTCGACGATGTGAAGGCGCAGTTTATTTTCTTCCAATTAAGCGCGTCTTCCTTCGACGTTGCCGCGTTCGGCAAAGATAATGCAATGAGCTGAAAAACGGAGACTCCAACTTGCACTGCATTACAAAATAAACTTTGACCCTTCACTCGAATATCCAAGACTTTTTTATGCGCCAAATCCACAGTCGAGCAAATTAGCACATATTTAAATACATTGATTTTGATAGTTTTTGAATTATAATTCGGGAGAAAAGTTTTAAAGAAACAAAGCAAGATTACGGTTCTCTTATCTGTGGTTGTGTTTCTCACGTACCCCTCGAAGCAACAAGACAAGTATGATAAACGGAACCAACACAACATGAAAATATAGAGCAAGGAAAAGGATGCGCGTTGATGACGGCGCAGACGTACAACTATTCGTGCTTGATGGATGTCCGTGTTGTATCGACAAAATTGAAGGCGCGATGGCGTAAGGAGTGAACTCGCAATGCTCCACTCTATGCTGCCAATAAAGTGTTGCTCAGATTCAGGAGAAAAGTTAAAAAACGAGGCTCGATTATGCCTGTCCTAATTCCGGCTGAGTGGCTCACGAAGTCCTTGAAGCAACATTAAAAGTATAAGACAAACGAACCAACACAACATGCGAACAGAGCAACAGTAAGGTTGCGCGTCGATGACGGCGCAGACATACAACTATTCGTGCTTGATGGATGTCCGTGTTGTATCTAGAAAATTGAAGGCGCGATGGCGTGAGGAGTGAACTCGCAATGCTCCGCTCTTGGCTGCGCGAAAAAGCTCTCGCTCGGATTCGGGAGAAAAGTTTAACAAACGAGGCCCTAATACGTCTGTCCTATCTCCGGCTTTGTTGCTCACGGAGCCCTTGAAGCATCACTAAAAGTAAGACAAACGAACCAACACAACATGCAAACAGAGCAAGGGAAAGGATGCGTGTCGATGACGGCGCAGACATACAACTATTCGAGCTTGATGGATGTCCGTGTTGTATCTACAAAATTGAAGGCGCGATGGCGTGAGGAGTGAAGTCGCAATGCTCCGCTCTTGGCTGCGCGTATAAGCTGTCGCTCAGATTCGGGAGAAAGGTTTTAAAAAAAACGACGCCCAAATACGTCTCTCCTATCCTCGGCTGTGTTGCCACTCAACTTTTTCCTCTTTTTTTTCAACACTAAGTCTGATTATAAATTAGGTAAGTTTGCAGACCTCCATAGAGCTCGTATTTACCGGTCCAATACAACCCGCGGGGCCGCGGGCTTTTTAGCAAGCGTCGGGTCAATTTGAATACACCTCGACTATCCGAATTTTAAAACAAAATAATGACAAGAGAAAGAGACGTGACTTACCAAAAAGATACAGCTATGCAACAGGTTTTCTTTCTGTAACAAAAGAGAAAACACACTTTAGTTTTGATTTGTTATCCACAATCGTATTTTGCGTGAATTTTACTTGGTTGAATTGGCAATTCTAGACACTTACAGGAACTGCATTCTAGTGAAAATTTGAATCTTTGAGGCTTCCTCCGCGTAGAATTCAGTAAACTGGCCTCCGACTGAAGTCTGTTTCAGGCCTACCCTGGCGCGGCGCGGCGCTATGGTTGAGGCGAAAATGACCCCAGCGGGCTAATTATTGAAATTGATAGACAACGCTATAGACAAAAGGAATAAGGAGAGATCTCATTGGTGACACTAGGTGGTCGGAAAGAACAAGAGAGGGAGGTAATAGACTAACTAACGGCAACCCATGAGAGACACAGTAGTTAGGCCACCTATTTCAACCAATAGGATCGCTCCATACCCTCTTGGTCTTCTTTGTCTATCGCTTTGTCTATCAATTTCAACGATCAGCCGGCAGTTGTACGCAATGTCATAAAATCGTGTTTTACTTCACTAGTTAGTTACTAAAAATTGGTGAGAAGTAGTTCAATATCCGCCTAAAATGAAAATTGGCATAGACGGAATGCATTAACTTCCTGGTTGGACGGGATCCTTGCTTGCTTGCACGTCCATGTGACATAGTAAATACAAGAGCACGGATGAGAAGCGTTAATCGAGGAAGATCAAGCATCTCCACTTCTCGCACCGTGCCTGCGGATGACACTCACCGACTCATCCCCTAGCCGCGCACTCCTCCATCTTCTCCACCTTATATCTATACGCTGAGGTAATCGAGTGACAGTGCCACACTGATGAGTCTGATCCATGGTTACTAATTTGAGCGTTAGAAAAGGATTGTCTTCGGCAGCGAAAATAGAGGGAAAGAAGACTAAATTTTAAGTAGATAGATAATTCATTCGTCAAAAGTACATGAGTGCAAACATGGCAAAGGGGACTTAAAGTTAATACAATTCACCTGCCATGGACTCACAGAAATGAAAATATTAGGGCAGATCATCAAGAATACAGGTCAGAGATTAAAAATAAGTTGGTAACAAAATGTGTTCCAAGCCCGAAACATTAATAAGGAAAAAAAGACATAACATAAGTTACGCCAAAAAAAAAACCTATAAGAAAACAATTTGATAATACAAATACTGATTGTGAGTTCAACTACTCTTAATGACTAGTGATAGATAAATCAATTTTCAAGCCGTTCATAAACTTAGGATAGCGCTGAATTTCAGAGTTTTCGAATCGTCGTATGTGGCATTACATATCGACGGTGAAACTACCAAACCACGTATCTCGGTTTGCGACGTCGCAGACTTCCTGTCATACATTATTTTTTAAATGAAAAACTTCTTAACGTCTAGTCTTGAAAATTTCTGTGATTTTTCCTCTTTGTGCGGAGAAAATTCTGTGAAAATTTCAAGGAAGGATATTGATTTGGTCGACTTCAAAAAAATAAAATGCGAGCGTAGATTTTTAAACACCGCAAACGAGATACGGTACACGGTTTGGTAGTTTCACCGTCGATATGCCCTATGCTTAGATACGATTATATTTTCTGAAAATGGAAAATTTTTTTCGGAGAAATTTGGCAAATTTCAAAAATGCTTTAACGGCGATTTTTCTTGAAGGTTTGCAGGACTTAAACGTGTAAAGATAAGTAGAAGAGACAAGTGAGTACAGAAATTTAATTTAGAGAATATGGGCCTGATGACGTCAGAGCAGAAAATTCTATTGAAAGAATCCTTCATTCTCCGTAAATTGTTAATCATCATCCCAAAAAAATGATACAAATTGTTCAATTGAAAAGAGCCTCATTAATTTTATGTTCGGCAAGACGGTAGTACGTGTGCTGTTTTCTGCTTGCTCGTGTAGTTACGTGTTTTACAAACGACAGTAAACATATTTCATGGTTAGAAATTGACGGAGAACGGTATTATTCACTCCAGACAGAAGTTACTACAGCTTTCAAGGGGAATAATGTAGATTTATGACAGCTTTGGCGAAAACGACGTAAGCTTTACGCACTTACTACTTCCTGATAACTCTCCGTTTTTTTTTAAAAAAAAAAAAAAAAATAATAAACGCTTAGTTTAAACGCGGCTTCCGTGATTTCCTCCGAAACTTGGCAGGCGGAGCCTCACTCGATGCACGAAAAAAAACGCGGTCTCACGAAATTTTCTATCTCTAATTTTTAAATCCCGAGTCACAATGGTGGCTCTTATCATTTTATCTCGTATTCCTCTTTCGGTGCGCTTCCAGTGCGGACTCACCGTACGCCCACGCACCGGGAGCCTTAGCCTCCTTCATCCCTTGATGCGCTTAAGTAGCGAGGGAGCTTTGAAAAGTTTGCAGCACCACCTACTTAATATTCTTATCAGATTTGTCGGTTACTGAGACGAGAATTTGAAGCACCTAGACCTCCCGGCTCAGCACTCCAGTGGCGTTGCGTGAATGTATCGATTGTTATACCGTTTAAACCTATGGTAAAGAATCGATTATTGAGGTGATCGCTGCGAACACTCTGTTCATCGATCCATTCCCATAGGTTTAAATGACAGATCAATCGATATATCGTAAAGCACGCCACGCCACTGTCTCCTTCCAAAGCCGTGCCTTAACTTTCGTATCTAATAGGCCTCATCACTAATTTTCGTTTTCTTCATGCCTTCATGGGCGGTCCTCGCGACTCACCAACTTCAAGGCTATTATCGAATTTTCTTCTCAGTTAAATTGACTGAACTTTGCATGGGATCTTTCAGTTTAATCTGGAACAATGAGAAAAAACCATGATCGAGAAAGACGTCCATTTTTACGAGGGTGTCACCCAGATTCTTGGATCATACTAGTTGACCCTTTAGTAGGCAAGAAACCTTAATCCGCCGGGGTAAGTTTTCAGGAAAGCCATTTTTGTTAATATGGGTCGAAAATTCAGAGAAATTATGCAATATTACAATTTAGTTCCGTTCCTTCGTAAAGAGAACAAAAAGTGACCAGTGACAGTGTCCAGTTTGTCAATGCTGAGCAGGTCTCTTTCCTTTGGACGGTTATCACACTTGGACCAGAATAAATCCCAAAGAACTAAACAGAATCAGCGTCACTACATTAGGCATTACCTAATTTCTTCCCATAATTCACTTTTTTACATAAAAATCAAGCAACGTTCTGCCTTGAAAAAATTGTTCTCTAGTTCTAGGGAAAATCATAGAATTAAAACGTTTTAGTGCTCAGTTTTTGATAAACAAAATTGTACACTTAAGAAAATTCGGCAACCTACGATGTAGTTAGTATGGTCCTGGTTAATGTATGTATAGTTATGTATACAGTTCATGAACGGCGGCACCGACCACCAGTCTCCAAATAACAAATTAGTTATAATTTCCTCGACCTTGTCTGCGTCAAGATTCCACGACATCACGTAAAGCCCCGTAAGTATAACGGAGGACCGTGATAACAGCTCGGGTAATTAGGTTGCGTAAGCAGGGTCTATTTACGGCACACGTTGCTTACATTGTCAGACAAACGAGGCAATTAGGGCGCGCAGAAGCTCCGGAGCGTTTTCCCGGACAAAAAATAGACGGTCGAGGTCTTTTCCCCTTTCTTCCTTCCTCGGATGAAATATGATTCAGATATCCTGCCAGAGATTGGAAAAGAGAGCATTTAAAAACCAATCACACGAAACGAACCCGGGTTTATGATTGTTTCCGGTCTTCTGCGTCCTTCATTTCCGTTTCCCGCACGGTCCTGGGGACTGATTACCTCTTGTTTTCGTTTTATTACCTCTCTCAAAAGAACGGAGCATTGTTCGTGATTTTTTCTCGGCCGGGATCCGTGCACGCGGGGTGGAGGCACTAATATTTTTCAGTAATGCTCCCCCGTTTCTCCTGGCAGCCCATGTTCTTCATGTATACAACCCCCCGCTCTGCTTTTTTCTTGATTTAGAGATAACTATTCTCGCATGTAGGGACAAAACAGAGGTACAAAGTTCAGCTGTGATTTTGTAATTTGTAGTCTTCATGTAGCTCAATTCATTCCATTAAATTAAATTGCAATTTAAGATAATTTTTGCCTGTTTGTTTGTTTGTTTACTGGAAAAAAACGCATTGGATCTAGAGTCCAGACTCTTAAAACATCGACAAGAAAAATATTCTCGATTCAATCAGATTTAAGCTTAAATCAAGAACCATAAGCCTCTTAATTTGAGCGGATTTCCTTTTGATGTAAGCTTAAATCTGATTGAATCAAGAGTCCTTTTTCTTATCAATGTTTTCAAGAGTCTGGACTCTAGATCCAATGTGTTTTTTTCCAGTGTTTCTTTGTTTGTTTATTTACATTCTTAAAACAGATTGAGCGCTAAATTAACTCTAAAATGACAGTTTTACAACTTACAGACATACACATTTTGAGAAGACTTGTATCACATGCTCCCTATGAAAATCAAGATATAGAGGATATATACATTAGTCATAATACAACTCCCCCTCCCTTTTTGCGCACATATAACATTGTGATTTATTTTTCCAATTTTTAACCAAAACTAACGGAACACCCCCGAAAATCGACATTTTGCACCCCCCTCGTGAAATCAAATCAGCTCCTTCCCCATCCATAGGTATTACTAGGGGGCTACGCCCCCTGGCCGCTACGCGGCCCAACCCCCTGAAGGCGCTCCGCGCCATCGATGGGCCGCTTCAGCGGCCCTATTTTTACCCTCCTATCAGTGTTAGTTTTATTTTTCCCCTAAAAAATTACAATATGAGGTATACTTTAATTTTAAAATTTACTTAAAATAACTTTAAAATTAAAAGGGCGCGTTTTGGAATGTCTGCTTGATGGAATATTGCAGTAAAACAATGATCAATAATAGTCAGATGACTTTTAGGATATCGTGGTTCGGGGATCGAACCCACACCGCTTCCCAAGTGATCGCATTCGACGTCGTAGAATGATTTGAATTCATAGGTTGGCTGCCATTTTGGGCCCTAAAAGCTCCATGGTCCAACCTCAAAATGATTGATAAGCTGGTACTCTTTTCATAAAATATATTCTTCTTTCCATCCTTCCGCGAAGTCTCAAATATACCAGAGACGTGTCCCTTTGGCAACAGGGGGCTTTCTACGCATTTAAGCCCTGCCCGCAAAATGTGCGCTTTACAAGATAACTTATCGGTCGACTTAAACCGAACCCGATGCGGCGAGCTCGCCGCTACAGCTCGGCTCAAAGGGACGCGGCGGCGGCGCGGGGAGGCGAAATAAAACCGATCTGAGTATTTAACTAATTACAATGAATTAACAGCAGATTTATAGCGCATTTATTAAAAGCTCTCTCGCCCTCCGCTGCAACTGGCTGCTCATCTCCGGTCTCGCGCATCCTTAAATCCACCGTCCCGATCCTGGGTAGTCAAACTGGTGAGAACACCGAGACCGATAACTCAACGATCACTCAGCGGATACTCAACGATAATTTAAAGGTGCATAAACTCAACGATCAATCATGGATTACTCGAAGGCTACTTCACAAAAACTTGGATGAAAAGACCTTCAATTAATCCTTAAATCCACCGTCCCGGTCCTGGGTAGTCAAACTGGTGAGAACACCGCCACCGCTAACTCAACGATCACTCAACGGATACTCAACGATAATTTAAAGGTGCATAAACTCAACGATCAATCATGGATTACTCGAAGGCTACTTCACAAAAACTTGGATGATAAGACCTTCAATTAATCCTTAAATCCACCGTCCCGGTCCTGGGTAGTCAAACTGGTGAGAACACCGCCACCGCTAACTCAACGATCACTCAACGATAACTTAAAGGTGCTTAAACTCAACGATCAATCATGGATTATTCGAGGGCTGCTTCGCAAAAACTTGGCTAAAAACCCCTTTAATTTTGAACATGCAACACGCACATCCGTGTAACACGAATAGTTGCATCAAGGCGCCTTAGTCAATTAATGGTCGGTCTAGTCCTCGTGAAGCGGAGGTGCCTTAAATTTTGTGAATATACAACACGCACATTCAAGATACTGGAAATATAAGCAAAATTTAAAAAAAAACTCGTAAATCTTTACTTACAACTTTTGCGGAGAAAAATTAAAAAGAAAAAATTGTCGGTGAAATGTAATTATATAACTTGTAAATTATTTTGATACTTTTAAATTTTATTAAAGTCTGGCGAATAATTCAAAGTCAGTCGGCGGGGGACATTTGTCAGGATATGGATTGGATTTAAAATCAACGACCGGTTTTTTGCCGTAATTTTCAGACTTTTGACCGGCTAGTCCACGGATTGGATGTCTACAATGGGTAAGAACATCGGCTTTTTCGCGGACTGGACCAGGGGGTGATCTGTCTACGGATAGGACAAAACAGTTGCCTCGTCTCCAGACTGGGCACTTTCGCCAACGTGTGCCAATTATGCTATTTTTGCCATTCAATCGTTAAAAAATAAGTCCGACATGTCGCAAATGTACATTTTACAATAGTGGAAAGCTAATTTAACCACGAGTGGGGTATTAGCATTTTATTATTGTAAAATCTACATTGAAATACGCCGGACACTTTTTTAACTACAATTTCGTTAAATCAGCAATTTCATTTTTTTCCGTGTGAGCAATTGGCAAATCCGACATCGCAGGCGGCCAAACTGCTTGGATTTCGGAGTCTGTAATTATTCACCGTTGGATTGCTTTGAGCGTGTAAATTATTGATGTTTAGCTTAGCCGGAGAAAAATGTATCCAGCGAATGCTTTTATGATCAGACTGTTGCCAGGACAGGCGTGTATCCCCATTTTTCGGAAGGAAGGAACAGAAAATTCGAACACACTTTGCCAACAGTGTTGAGCAGGCACTAGTGTTTTCGAGCGAGCGGGTCTCCGTATAATCGCACCGGCGAGACGCGACCGGGTCCCTGGGGACCTCGGAAAATATTACCTTTAGATTCGAGGGGAAATAAGCTCTTCTCCTTTCATGTCTCAGAAGTTGATTCTTTTGTTAATTGCCATTAACGATCGTCGGTGTGGCGGAAAGCACCACACTGTGAAAGTTCTCATTCAATCTCTGTTTAAGTTGAAAAGAGAAACAATAATTATTTTTATCCAACTTTATTAACGACACTGGGAAGGATAAAACAGGATTGCAAAGAATTGTTTTCATCAAAAACTTCCGCAGGATCTTGATGTAACGATTCCAATCCGAGGTGTTTGAATTCGAGAATCGTGGCTCGATGGTGAAGCGGCAAATGAAATCTGTCCCAATGTCCAATTTTAACGAAGGTTTCGCCTTGCAAAACACGTTGTATGATTTTATCAATGATAAATGACATAATCAGGGCCGGATTAAGGGGGTGGCCACATGGGCCGCGGCCCATGGCGGTAAGATTAGGGGGCGGCATATTTTTTTAAATGCGGGTACAAAAAAATCGGATTCAGAAAAAAATTACAAACAAGAAAATGTGACAAAACCTCTCATTTAATGAGAGTTCATTAATTTCTAATTTTGTCGTATTTTGGTGATACAAGAGACTGCACACCTTTAATAAGTTGAGTTAACAGAGAACCAAACACGTAATTTGGCCTGGAGCGGCGCGGCGCAAAGAGAAATTATGACGAGGACTTGAGATGAGAAGGAGAAACCCTCGACGCGGCGGTCGGCATGTAACACACATTAACGCCTACGAGACTGCATGAATACTTCACGCATTGCGTCAAACACAGCACGGTCAACAGCGGTCGGCGACTACATGAATACTTCACGCATTGCGCCAAATACTGTGTGGTCAGCGCGGCACGGCGGCGGAAGTTAAAATTATTAAACCACATTTATGTTTGTTCTTTCTTAATTTTGTAGTTCATTTCTTACAAATGAAAGGCCTTGTCTCCACAGACATAGGTTTACGGAACTGATCTTTCGCGCGAAGTTCCGTGAACTTTTGCTAGTAGTGTTGACAGGGCTTACGCAAAAAATGTGTCCAACACGAGTGAACGCGTCTTATGCACCCTTCTCTCTCTGGCACGTTCACTTGATGGTTTTTATTGATGTTTCAAAATGAATGAGGAGAGGGCGGCAAAATACAGGCGGCCCATGGGCGGCAAGTAGGTAAATCCGGCCATGGACATAATTCCTTCAATCTTAGGTTCATCGGTTACAGTAACTGGTGCTGCAATCACTGATTGACAAATTGAAAAGGAGAGAAACAATGGTGTGAACGTGTGGACAGTCTATACGTTTATATGTGGTTGCGGTTAATCACGTTTTAAGGTGCTATTTGAAGCCGATGCTTTTAGTAATATTCGACCTGGAAACTTAGCGTTTAGATCTAATCTTTTTTCCCAACTCCTACTCCATAATTAGTGACTATAGAATTACGATTCTACGACATGCGCAACGGATTAATTTTTTTTTTTTTTTTTTTTTTTTTTTTTTTTTTTTTTTTTTTTTTTTTTTTTTTTTTTTAAATGACCAAAAACAAGTTCTGGGAAATTTTCCTATTCTCAATTTTCGTTCCCCTTCGTTATTTCAGCTATGCACTTTATCGAGGGGAAAAAAGTTGGCGAATTTCCCATGTTTCCTGACCCAGGACATGCACAAACGTGAAATAATGGACCTAAATAGAAAATTTAAGATTTTAAGTTTTCATCTACTATTCTAGATTAAAAATAAAAAAGAAGAGAGATCATTGATTTTTCTCACCCAAACATAAGAAATTATTAGAAAATTTACATATCCTTTATTTCACGACGTAGAAGTGAATTAAATCAGAGACTTAAATCATTTTTCAGCTACGATATATACGGGCCATCTTCAATTGGACGTATTTATGCTGAAAGAAACTGTGCCTCACGCAAATCCTATGCACATACTTCCTTTTGACGAAAATACGTCCAATTATAAAGAGTCAATTCTCTAAAATTCATACTCTAATTTATAAAATCACGAGAGTAACGCCAAACGCCTGATGCACGAAGCACTTCCGGGGAGGGGGGCGTAAAGCGGTGGAGGGCGTACCCTTAAGTAGCAACTAAAAAACGGGCGGAAATTTTTAGGCAACGCATTCGAGACACGTGCACTTCTGGTTGCGTCACCGCGACGGAACTCTCAGAAATCTTCCCGAAATAACAGGAGCAGTATCCGTCAATTAAACGTCCCCACCCCCTTCCGAGAGGGGGAGCCGTCTGTGTTGTGGGCACATTTCAGAACAGCCACTTATCGTTATAGTTGCGGTAAGTTCAGAAGTTCCCCGTTAATTGTCGTATTGCTCCGGGAAGTTTGATCGATAACCGCAACGAACGTAATTAATTTCGAGCGCCTCAAGTATGCCCGCTATGTGACTCGATGGCACGTTTCGAGAGCCGGAGTGAAAAGGTGACGAAATGACGGTCATGCCTGCGTTCGAAGCGGGTCGGTCCTTGCCTTACGACGACGACGTTGGCTCGTCCTCTTCGCGGAAAACCTTCGGAAATTCTCAGAGAGGGAAAAATACCGAATACAGGATGCTTCGAAAGTTTTAATAGCGCTTTTTAGCGTTTAAATATTAAAAAGTGAGGCGATCTAAGAATCAGTGGCATGACGTGAATGATCGATTATCAATATTTCCCCATTAGAAGGTATAGTGAAGAATCGATTATTAAGGTGTTCGTTGCGAACACCCTGTATATCGATCTTTTGCCATGGGTTTAAATTGCAGCTTAATCGATGTATCGCAAAGCACGCCACGCCACTGCTAAGAATATGAAGGTTACGTCAACATTTTGATAATCGGGTTGAGGCATTCGCAGATTTGTTGGTATCCAGGATATTCTAATGATTGGTGCGGCTCAGATTTTTAACAGAGAGACATTAAAGCAAGTTATCTGACGATTCTGGAATCGATTTAGAAGATTTTCAAAAAAATAGAAAGTCGAGAAATGGAGACAAAAATTTGAATCTGGAGAGAGGGACGCGTAGAAAAATCTAAGGAGCTTTAAAATATGCATTGTTTCGTGGGGATCAACCAAGCTTACAAAGTCCTTTATAGAAAAAGTAAAAAAAAAAAGTTTTTTTTTTTAACAAAAATTGAAACTTTTGTCGAAAAATGAAACTTTGATCAAAAAATGTAATTTTTCTACGTAGCTAGAAAAAATATCCATGGACCCATTCTGAGCTCGCATCGTGTACTTAAAAATTAAAAATGCTTACGTCGAAACGCAAGGATGACGATGTGAACTATGCCATAAATTTTTCTCTACAAAGTCAATTTAACGCGCAGGATATTAAATTCGAGCTCAAAGCCATCGATACCTGTCTCTAAATTGGCACTTCCAACACGCAAAGCCCTGTGAAATGCAAAGGAAAGCGGAATCATTGAGTTTGGTGGGCGGGGGGAGGGTGTGGAAGGGATTAAAAAGAGATTCAATTAGTGCCGGCCTCGGCTGCGACTGAATTAAATATACATTATTTTGTTAATTAGTATCCTTAACGAGGGCGAAGACGCGGGAGAGGGGGAGGAGGGTATAAAAACGACAGAAAAAGACGGGAAAAGAAATCAAGCCGTAAGTAAAAGCAGTCAAAGGCCGCGCCCGGCATCCTTTTGTAGCGTCTTTAATAATGAAATTTCTATCCGATATGAGGGTCGAGCCTCGCGGAGAGGGGACAATAATTGAAGCATCCCTGCACAAAAACATTCTTAATTGGTCGCTTCGGTGCGGCCGCTAATTTTTGAGTAAACTTGAGGCCCCTCGCCGAGAGCTCAAAGTTAAATTGTTTCGCGGAGGGCGGGGGGGGGGGGGGGGGAGGCGAAAGAAATCAGCTCGGTTGCCTTGTTGTATGGGATGGACTTTATACTGTACAGAGTGATTCGCGATTAATATTGAGGATTTCAGGAGCACACGAGGAAGCATCTACGGTCATAAGGACCGAGTTTTGGCTCATACGGTGCACCGAAGTTTTCGGTAAAAAGTACGTATCTTTGTATGACTGGCCGACAAAAATTTTGGATGCCCGAATGAAAGTTTGGTTTTTATAACCGAGGAGTTAGATTACATATTTGGATCAAAAACTTTGGGAGTTCGGTGTGCCATGCGAACCTCAGTTTTTTTTCTCTCTCTCTCCTCATCTTCTCTTTTTTTTTTCGAGTAGAGGCGACATCTACGGCTAGACTCGGGGATGTGCCGTTGATAAATCTTTTAATTCGTGGATTTAGATTGAAAAACTAATCGGAATCATTTCTCAGAGCTTTTCTCAATTTTTCTTCTCGGGTTTGAGATTATTTTGTAAATATTTTGAGTGACGCAATTGCCTCATTTCTCTTCAAAAAATAAAATGAAAAAATAAATGAAATAGGAGCGCGGATTTGAATCACCACAGCAAACCCGATAGCTAATTTCAATTTTTCTCAAAACCAGTCAGCCAGTCAATCCCTCTGATGTGTATTTTACTACTGACATTAATATGACTATATTGTAAAGTGTCATAATTCTCAACGTTATTATGATTTTGGAATCTTGGAAAACGCCACGCCGTACAAAACCTCTATAACAATCGACTGTAGGTACATCAAACTTAATAATAGTGAATAGTGCCTATAGGCGATACCCGGATGAAGTAGGTAGGCATAACGAATGTTACAATCGATTTTCGATGACGCAGTGTCCTCCAGTACAGATCGATTGTTTCATGCATAAATGAGGGAAAATACGTAGTCTGCAACCTGGCAGAAGTGACACTGATCCTGAATCACCCTGTATACTTCGATCAAACGAAGTGTCGAGAGAGCTGGCAAAGGTGGGATATTTGCGGGTTCGGTAAAAAGAGTCGTTTTAATTATGATAAATTAATCAGTACTTACAAAGCGAGTGTAAAATCACGGGCAGAAACGAATGTTATCCGCGCTCCGTTCCTGCAAAAAAAAAAGAGAACAAAGTTTCGTTAAAAAACTCGTCGGGAAGACTCGGGAGGGAGAACGAGAATTTTATGAGACTCGAGAGTATTTTTTCGAAATTAAAAATTGCAGAAACTTCAAACTTCTTGAAAGTAATGTTTATGTTTGCAGCTCGGAGGAGCCGTGTTTTCAGGTTGAACTCCTGACTTTCGTCACCGAGGATTTCCCAAATAAAGTTTTAAATTAATTGCGTTTAAAAAATTCATCGCCGACCGTCAGCCAGGAATTAGATACCATCATGGGGGGGGGGGGGGGGGGACGAGCGCAAGTTCTTCAGTTCTGTTTCCTCCTGCAGATGCGTCATTACCGAGGAAAATGGCCTTAAGGAGAAGCGCGCAACTTTTCAGCACTATCCGACGAATTTTTTGAATCGTTGATATTAAATCTAAATTACGGTTCATTAGAGCACAAGGGAACCGCGCTATTAGGAAATGGGGACGGGAGTGTTGGCCTCCCTGCGTTGGAAATTTGACCTTAAAATGGAGGAATTTTGATCAATTTTCGTTTTACATTTTTTGAGATTTTTGACTTACTTGGGGGTACGTCCCCTAACCGCTACGCGGCCCAGCCCCCCGAGGGCGCTTCGCGGACCTCTTGTGGGTTAAAATAGCATGATAGCAAATAATAATTCATTGGCGACCATATTAATGATTGTGGTGTGCGAACCGGATCCTTCATCCTCGGTAATTCCTATGTAAGTCATATGTACTGCCGTGCTAGGGAAGAAAGCCGTATGAACATTCGAGAGTTGCCAAATTTCCCTTAAGGAAACATGTATTTTTGACAACAGTCATGCATATTTTTCCTTGAAATTTTCAGATATTTTAGATGAAATCGTGTACAAAATTGTCTAAAAATTGTGGAAAATAATATTCAAAATTTGCTCAGTGAATTCGGATTTTATTGGTGGAAACTTGGCGACGTCCGAAGGCTCATACGGCGCTTTTCCTAAGCACGGCAGTGTATTCCTAAAGTATTTAATTTTTTTATGATTCTTGTGTGAGAGGGTTATTTGGCTTCCTCTGATTTTTGAAATTTGATAATGGAGACCTGATGCATAGACTCGCTTTCATTCCTGTACTCAGTCTGTTGATGCTAGTTGGTTGCTTTCACGTCAAATTCATTTTTTCAAGGGTTTAGTGTGATTTGTAAAGGTGTCTGAAACTACTCTCGGAGCACAATTAGTCGTTGAAAGTATGTTAAAACTCACCGAGACGAAAAGAAACCTTGAAAAAGTGTCGGAACAAAAAGGCAATTAGCTTTTTGTTCATGTGATTACGAGCGCAACGCGAGGGGTGGCGCGAAAAAGAAGGGATTAAATCGTTATGCAATCTTTGTCTCGCCTTATGCAGGGGCACATTACTCGAGAATGCAAGATAGTTGGTCCTTCGGAGCGCATTGCATAGAGGTTGTCCAGTGTCTGCAAATATTCCAGCGTATTCTGGGCATTAAAATAACTGTTCCTGATGTAAGCGTGCAGGAAGTTAGCAATGAGGAAGTCTTAGATGTGAAATTGCCCCGAATTCGTGTTTCGTACATGTTTAACAGATATAGAGGCTTGCGCGGAAAACATGAGATAGGGAAAAGAGGAAGAAAACATAAAATACGTGTTTTATTAGAGAATTTACTCAGCCCAGGCTATCGTGACAGCATGGACGCATCAAACTTGATCAAAACATAAGTTTCGCGGCGCCGCGTTAGTTCGTCGCTCGTCGGAGATTCGAGTTTCGTTCGTCGACGAAATTGACGTTAAAAAAAAAAAAAAAAAATAAAAAAAAAACAAAACAAAAAAAAAAAAAAAAAAAAAAAAAAAAAAAAAAAAAAAAAAAAAAAAACAGAATAAAAAACAAAAACACAAAAAAGACAAAAAAAAAACAAAAAATAAAACAAAAAAAAAAAAAAACAAAAAAAAAAAAAAAAAAAAAAAAAAAAACCATAAAAAAAAAATTAAAAAAAAAAAAAAAAAAAAACATAAATTAATAAAAAAAAAAAAAATAAAAAAAACAAAAAAAAAAAAAACACCAAGGTGACGGGGGGTCATAAATCTACTATCTACTATCTAATCTCTATCAAACTTAACTAAAACTAACTTAAATCTTCTCTAAAACGTTTCGTTCGTAGCTTATACTTTCATATTAATATATATAAAAAGAAAGAAAAGCATTTTCCTTTTTTTTCATTCCATGGATGACATAATCGAAACAAAATCGTAAATAATAAATAAATCAAATCGCGGGCCAATCGAATCATCCGCGCCAAAATAAATAAATCCGCGGCGCTCGCCCCGGGCTAATGATTATCCTCGTTGTCTATTATTTTTTATTTTGCCCCCGGTTTTGGTTGCCTAAACCGTCTCACAAACTCATCTAAAATTTTCATCTCATTGCGGTCCACCGTTGATTAAAAAAAAAGAATAAAAAACCAAATGGGTAAAAAAACCCTTAAAAAAAAAAACAACAAAGAAAAATAATAAACACAAAAAAAAAAACAACTGCAACTGGGAAAAAAACCACATTGGATCTAGAGTTCCCAAGGTATAGCTAGAGTTACCCAGACCTGGTCTTTCTTAAAAAAAAAAACAGAAATCGACAAAGAAAAAAAAAAAAAAAAAAAAAAAAAAAAAAAAAAACATCACAAAAAAAAGAAAAAGTACTTACTTCTTTACTCTGGATTCCAATCAATCAATTCAAATCAGAATCTAAGCTTAAAAATCAGCATAAATCAAGAACCCAAGCCACCAAGCGTCTTTTTTAATTTTAAAGAAAAGAGAAGAAGAAAAGGGAAAAAATAAGGAAAGAAAAGAGAAAGAAAAACAAAAAAAGTTAAGAAAAAATTTAATTTAAGAAGAAAAAGAAGAAGAAGAATTTTAAAGAAAAAAGGAAGGAAAGCGGAATTTCCGTTTTGATTCACATTCAAAAGAAGCAAATCAAAAAGCAAAAATCCGATTTGAATCAAGAGTATTTTTTTTCTTTGTCAATGTTTTTTCCAAGAGTCTGGGACTCTAATCCAATGTAGTTTTTTTTTTTTTTTTTTGTTTTTTTTTTTCCTGTTGAATTGAAGGCTAGTGTAAAAAACACTGAAAATTCGTCGGATTCTTTCCATTTTCCCCTACTTCCAATTCTTCTTCTTCCGCATTTCCCCCCTTACTCTGAGAATGGCGACATTCTGGAAAAGGTACCTACACAACAGACACTTTAGAAATAAAGATTATAACGAATAAATTTTTTAAACACACAGGGGATGCGCCCCCCGGCACTTGGGGGGGGTGGCGACCTGACCACGGGACTAAACCTCCCGGGCAAATCATCCAAATACTAAAACCACCCCCATCTGTCCACGGCGGTCCACTGGGGTGGACGCCGTCGCGTGCACCGTTGACTTCCCAACCATCTCGTCTTTTTGCTTCCACAAACAATATACGGCCCGTGTTACACTTTACTCATCTCCGACCTCCCTGTCAACTTCCTCGTAAAACCACTGCCCCCAAACTTCCACTGCCGCCGCTTAAAACCTTTCCCGTTGTAGTTCGTTTGCTTCTCCCACCCTGCCACGCCCCACCCTCCCCGCCCCCAACCCAAACGGCGAACACCGGCGCCCTCCTCGTCGTCGCGCGTCAACAACGATCACGCAAACCTCACCGGCGGTGGCTCTACCCCTTGAAACCGCCACCCTGTCTGCCAAATCCTAACCTACTCTTTCGGTGTAACGCCCTTGTGTACAACAACACTCCCCGCTTTTGGCTTGCCGTCTGTTCTGGCTTTTATGGTGAGTGTCTCTGCTTCTTACATAAAACTTCTCCGGCGGTCATCAGCTCGTGTTCGTAAATCTCGCGTTCGTGGGGCGTGTTCTTGCTGAACCACGCGCGAACAGGCTACCCCCTGTTCCTACACCACCCCGCTTCCCCCCTCCCTGCCCCGCTCCTCCCTCCCCAAACTTCCTTTTGACGCCTATCAACACCCTTCTTTCTTTTACTTTTCTTTCCTTCTTTCTCGCTAGTGCACCTGCTCCTTTGGCCTTGTTCTTCTCCTTCTCTCTTGACTCAACTCACGCCACCCAAACTCCCTATTCTAACTTCTAACAAAACCTCTGAAACGCCGATTTCTTCTCCACGAGTACCTGAACGAACCGGCCGCTCCTTCTCTCTTAGCGTTACGTAAACTCGTACTGTGTTTGGTACTCTTTCGCTCTCCCCTCAACTTCCAACTCAATTTGACCTACTGTACACCCTCTCTTTTCTCTACTACCGAACTTCCGAGTGGGTTCTCCCCAACTCCCCATTCCTTCTCTACCTAGGCTTTACGTTCTTATGACCTATTTTCCTCACAACAGCCGGACGGTTTTATATTTGGTCAGTCAAAACTTTGTTCTCTTAAACCTTTGACTTTTCTTGTCTTCTACTCTGCTCTTCTCTGGTCGGCTTGGTTCTCACGAGAACTCCTCTCCTGTGATTTACTTTCTTTGCTCCTCACCCACTCTCTGTTATTTCTTCCCGTCCTCCCAAATCTCGTTTCCCAAACTGTTACTTCCACTGCTGTGGTGCAAACGTCCGCTCACGGTGTTCGTGTTAAAACTCTCTTTTCTGCCGCGTCGGGGTGGGGGGTTTGGTTTTGAGACTCCCACTCCCCCCAAACCTGTGTACCTTTTCCCTGACTTCGACCCCCCTCTGCACGTTTTGTCCCTCTCTTACGCGGTTCCGTCGGTGTTATTTTGTTGACTGCGGCCTAACTTTTTCCGTTTGGCGTACCCCGCCACCAAAACGAACTTCTCGCACTTGCCCTGTACCCGTCTCTCTTCCATTAACTTCAACTTCCTCCTGTTCCCCCAACTTTAACTGCCCAAAATCCCGAACTCTCGCGCTTCTTTGGACTCTCTACTCGACGGTTTACCCCTTCCCCTCACCCGAAAAACGGCTCTTCTTAACGTCCCTCCTTAACGGGTGCTGTGTTTTGCGCTCTTACTGTTTCTCACTGCCCAAACTTGTTTACTGTATACGTTTGCCCTTCGTTCTCTCTCTTCTGGTACGACTTTGCTGCACAGCCCCGCCCCCCAAACGTCGTTTGTCACGGTATCGCTCTTCCTAACAGGTCGACTGTTTGGCCGTACTTCTCTGTTTCTGGTGGTTCGCCGTCTCAACCGTGTAACCGGCGTCACTTTGTTGTCCCTAACACGGCGCTTCGCCCCTTTCCGCCGTTTTGCTGCACCCCCCACACCTCCAAACCTGCCTCTCCGTGCACGCCTCGCACGCCTTTCCCCCCCCGCACGCCCACAATCACCGAACGTACCCCGCGCAACACCACCTTTCTACACACCAACTATTCACTCCATTCTCCCAAACCCTATGCACTCCTCCTTTCCCTCCCAAACTTCCCCTAACTACTTCCTTCGTTTTATGCTTTCTGTGCTTGGTCTGTTTCTCCTCCTTCCTTTTCCCTGGGGCGGAGTGCCGCCGGGTGGTCGAGAACTCTCCCCAAACGCTTTAACTGTCCGTACGGTTCCGTCGAAACCGCCAGCTCATCCCTCCCCCCCCCTTCCCCCCCTAACTGCTCCCGAGTTACTACGACGTTCTCTCTTACGCGGTTCTGAGCCCTCTATCGTCCCGTGTCACCCGTACTTTCCCCCGCTCGGCCTCTAGCGTTCTGCCGTTTGCCTGTGTCAACGTTTTTCTGGGGTACGGGCGTTCGGTAGTTCCCCTGGCCTTCGGAAAACGTGTCGAGGTTGTTCACGCACGTGAACTCCTTGCGTTGTTCACTCTTTTACGTTTGTCTACGGCCCGTCTTAACACGGCCCTTCTTGTCGCGTGTCCTGACCGCGTTGGTTGAGAGTGTCTTGTGTTTCGCCGGGCCGTGGGTCCCTTAATCGACGCCGCGTGCGCTACGCGGTGTTACACCCCCGGTCACACCCTTGTTCGTTCCTCTGACTGAACCGAATTTGCCGTTGGAGCGTGACGCAACTCGGCGACTGGACTGGTTGCGGTTACCCCTCCTTTACTCCTCTTGGGTTCTCTCGTCGCTAACACTACCTCGACCCCATAACGCGCAACTTGCGAAGTTGGCTGGCGGACGTGTTTGTCCCTGCCTTCGCGTCGCTTACTACCGCAACGTCGGCAACCCCGCCCTACCCCTGCTTCTCACCAAACCCTCCTGTAACCCCCACTAGCTCGTGGTTCGGCCCTGATCCACCCTTCTCTCTCTTGCCACGCGCCAACACCCGACGCCCTTTCCCTAACCGCACAATCGCGCTACCTCCCCCAAACGCCCCCCCACAGTTGACCTGCCGCGTCACAACTTGGTCCCCGTGTACTACGTCAACGTTCCTCTTTTGGGACTCTGTTGCACTGGGATACGGCTTTACGCGGCTGTGTTTCTACTTCTCACTCTTCCTCCTTTCGCTGTTTTCTGACAGCACAAACCCCTTTCTGCCCGTTCGTCGTACTCGCCCTCCGTACATCTTATCCTTCGGCGGACTCTCTATTCACCCACCTCCCCCCTATACTTCACTGGCCGGGTTTTTTAGTGGTTGGTTGCCCCCACACCACCCCACTTACCCTACGCCTAACCTCTCCCAACGCGTCGCCCAACTCCCCCGCCTCCCTAAAATTCGCCCCCCACCAATACGGATGAGAGTGGTGAAAGGCGGTAACGCGCGTACCTTCGCGGCGTCCATTTTAAAACAAAAAAAAAATAAAAAAGAAAACCCTCAATTTATTTTAAATATGAAATAATAATTAAAACTTTCTACTTTTATTTCCCTTTCTCCCTTATTTTTTAAAACCTTTTTTAATTCTCCTTACCCATCTCCCTTTTCCTTTTTCATTTCCCATGCTCTTTCCTAAACTTACAACTTATTCTCCAAACTTTCTCCCTCTGTAAATACATAGGGAAAAAAAAACAAATAAAAGAAAAATAAAAATCAATATTTCCGGACAAATTTTCGGGAACTTGGAAATCAACCAACACAACCCAACCTCAACAAAAAAAGATACCGAAAACACCGAAAACAAAATCATTTTCAATTAATTCAAAAAAGAAAAGAATAAGTAGATACGGAGAATTTATTTCGAGATAGGCTTTATTTTTCTTCTATTCTACCTATACCCCTCACATCAAGATAGGCTTTTCTTTCTTACTATACTCCTTCTCATCAAGAATCGGTAAAAAATCCATCAAGCACAGAGACTAGTACTTATGGATCCCAGGAGTAGGATTGAAATCCTTCCCTGGAGCGCGCTAAAGGGAGGTTAGCGCGCTGTGTCCTCTCTCGCAATCTAATCGTGAGTAAGCAGATTCCTCTTCCGTCAAAAAAAGAAAAAAAGAAAAAAAAAAACACTGCACTCACCAAATTATATTGCTAATTAGGACCTTCTTTTTTGAGGTCGAACTTTTCTCGATCGAGTCGTATTTTCGAGTTGTTTTCAGTTGCTTGGTATCCAGATGAATCAGTGTCTAATGCAACAGAATCGATCAGAGAAACTCGCTATATGATTTGCTCGGTCATGATTTTTTTCTTTCAGCAGGGGCATGGCAACCTCTCGGGGCACCCGGGCCATTTTGCATACATAAAGGCTGGCATGAGTTTCCTCTAAATTAGACACTGCAGCTGTAAATGGCATAATTAAACGAGGAACCATTAACAGTTTCAGCGTTTACTCCGACACTGCCGAGGCAGCCCGGCTGGCGAGCCTAAGTTCTGGGAAAACGACAGAGGGACCTGGAAAATTGGGAGAGGGGGCGGGGGGAGGGGGCGCCATGATTAAAGCAGAAAAACTGCCCCAGCCCCGGCACCGGCTCGGCATAGGGGCGGCGCATCGTCGGATTTTCTCGCCCTCGTTCTAGGGGTAGCTTTTCCTCATAAACAGGGTGACAAGTTTCCATGAATTTTAAAATTTCCTCATTTCACCCTTGACATAACAATGTTCTGAATCAGAAACTTCCCGATTCTGTAAGTGCGTTTACTTTAAATTGAACCTTCATTGTAAAAAATTCAGTTTTATAAGATGATTGCTTTCTAAAAATGGAGTCGATTAGGTAATTGAATTTTACACAAATCTGAATTAATAAATCATAAAAATAAAATTAAACGTGAGTAATCATACAACTTGTGTATCTTCATCGGTGTAACTAAAAACTTGGGAATTTTCATGAATAAAAATTGTATTATTAATTCCAATGCCAGTAATTATTGGAATTAAAGAATTAGAGTAACAATATTTTTAAATTTCAGAACGATGTTTATTGTAAATTTTTAAGAAAATTCCTAATTGTTAAGATTTCTCTACAATTTACTACGGAAAACACCCCTCTGAATGAATTAGAACAATAAGAGAACTAACATATAGTCGAGCGCAACTTTCAAACTTTGCAATGCAGCTACGTTCTTCAGCTTATATTCCTCCAGGTTGTAAGAGAACAGATCCCCAAACTGATCTATTTGCTTTCGTGCATTTTGTGACTAACTTAAGAAACGAAAAATTTGATTTTTCCGTCAATCAGACAACCCAGTTAAGTTTTTTTAACAGATGAGTCAACTGATAGGGGAGTCTCAGTGGATATTACTTTTTTCTTTCTTTCTGTATTTAAATTAACTTTAGGCACTTTAAGACTGTCTCAATTTGACGTCGTGTGATTGAGTGGAAAATATCCTTTGAGAAAACATTCCCTCATTCGCGCGTTCAAGTCATCTTAAAACTTTAATCATTTACCACCACTGCAAGCTGGCGATTCGTATTTTTAAATACATTTTTCGTTGTATTATGTTTCACTTCAATAATTTCCAGAAATGTGTATTGCAAAATTTTAAAATGGATCACTTGACGGGGTTTAAAATTAAGCACCACTAATATGTTCCTGTTCTAATATGTACCTACTATATACCTATGTACTATATATATACCTTTGTTCACAAATATGTACATGCTCATCAAAAATGTACTCAAATACTAAATACAGTCTAATTTTTACTATTTTTGATAAAATTTCTGAATCTCTGAAAATATGCTTCAAGGAATTTTACGATTTCAAATAGGAAATCGCGCCAACCTGCGAATGACATCGCCGCCGAATCGATCCATCGGTGGAAAAAAGAAGGGAGATTCTCTACGAATGGAGGCCACGACATTGTACGTTGGCCGGGGTCGTGGCTGGGGCGCACAGTGGAACGCGCCATCGGGAAATGTTGGACACGAAATTGTTTACAACGTTTGCAAATTTTGATGTCTAGGTCGTCACAATCTCGATTTCAAGGGGTGATGCTTACAGGAAATTTTACGAGAAAACTAACGGCGACACTTTTAAACCTCTACGTTCGTCACTACCGAAGAGGTGAACGTTTAGAATCTCGACGTCTGCGGGCGGGTTGATTATTGAAATTGATAGACAAAGCGATAGACAGAGAAGACATGGGGCGAATAAAGCGATCTCATTGGTGGAAGTGAATGGTTGCAACGGATAAAGGAGGTAAGTATTAGAATAACTGACGGCAACTGAAAGGAGACCCTCCAGTCAGTCCATTATTTTCCCCCTTCCTTCACCTGTAAGAACCACCCGTTTCAACTAATCGCATCAATTCATACTCTTTATCTCTTCTTTGTAGGATTGTCACAGAATTCAGAGACTGAATTTCCCTGACATTTCTCTGAAACATTTTGGCTTAACTATTTTTTCCTGACATTTTCGTCATTATCCTGACATTGTCAGGTTTTCCCTGACTTTATGACTTTCCCTGACATTTCCCTGATTTCCCTGCCACATATTGGTGAGATACCTTAACAGTTGAAGATATGCCAGATGGTCAAAAATACATAATTTTAAGTAATTTTCGAGCGAAATTTGTTGTTCGAAACGTTAAGACCATTCTAGGTAGCAAATAAGGGTGGCTTAACTGTTTATCCCTCACATTTTCGTTATTTTCCCTGAAACCAGGTTTTTCCTGACACTTTGGTTATTTTTTTGGAATTATCAGGTTTTCCCAGACACTTTTGTCATTTTCCCCGAAATTTCCAGGTTTTCCCTGACACTCTCGTCATTTCCCCTAAAATTTCTAGGTTTTCCTAGAAACTTTTCGTCAAATTCCCTAAAATTTCAAAGTTTTTCCTGACACTTTCGTCATTTCCTCTAAAATTTCCAGGTTTTCCCTGAATTCAGAATACCCTTACATTTCCCGGTTTTCCCGGCATTCCTCAACTGTGGCAACCCTGTCTTTGTCCATAGCTTTGTCTATCAATTTCAATAGTCAGCCGACTGGTGCCATGGACTAGTTCCACTGTGGGCCGGTGTGATGGCGGCGGCCGTGCGGCGCGGCGCGGGCACGGGGAAATCCTATTAAGTTGATTCGTGAGTCGATGCTGATGCCGAACCCGATTCCGAGGCGAACATCTGTAATCCGTGATCCGCCGATCCGTGCCGATTGTTTTCCGCCCCCCCCCCCCCCCCCCCCCGCCCCCACTCACTCCACGTCCGATACGTCAGCGTCCGCATTAACGTCCGAGCCCGGGCGGCTCAGCCCCGATCGTCCGTTCCGTAGACCGCGTCGCATCGCATCGTCCCCGAACACCCTTGCCGCTTTTCTCCTCGGATCTCCGCTCTTCTCTCTGACCGCGAGTATCAACCGAATGGAGCTAGCAGTGTTTTGCCTTCCCAGACGCCATTCGCCGAATACGCTTAAAATTGAGGAAGCTGTGGGCTAATTGTTGAAATTGATAGACAAATCTGTAGACAAATCGACAAACAAAAAGGACATAGGGAGTATAGAGCAATCCTATTGGTTGAAATGGGTGGCTCTTATAGACTAATAGGGTAAATAATGGACTAACTACAGGGTCTCTTGTGGGTGCGATCCTATTGGTTGAAATTCGTGGTGCTTATAGACCATGGGGGTTAATGATGGACTAACTACAGGGTCTCTCGTGGGTGCGATCCTATTGGTTGAAATTCGTGGTTCTTATAGACCATGGGGGTTGATGATGGACTAACTACAGGGTCTCTCGTGGGTGCGATCCTATTGGTTGAAATTCGTGGTTCTTATAGACCATGGGGGTTGATAATGGACTAACTGCAGGGTCTCTCGTGGGTGCGATCCTATTGGTTGAAATTCGTGGTTCTTATAGACCATGGGTGTTAATGATGGACTAACTACAGGGTCTTTCGTGGGTTGCCGTTGGTTAGTCTACTACCTACCTCCTATGTCCATTGCAACCACCCACTCCCACTAATAGGATCCCTCCATATCCCTGTTGACTCCTTCGTCTATAGCTTTGTCCATCAATTTCAACAATCAGCCCGCAAGGTCATCCTGACGTTTAAAAAAGTTGTTTCATCCCGTCGATTTTTTCGAACCCGCAATTTCACGTGCGATGATGCACGTGCAAGAAGTTACTTTTGGTTCCTAAAACTAGGCTTTTCGGCCAGGGTGCGACCCAAGTCAATGCAGGGCGTAATCGAACGTTACGTTTTGATCCAAAGAATTCAAGCCCTGAGCTTACTACAATTTTTAAACCGCCGGTTCGACGTCGGTTTGAAGTTTGCAGATCAATATACATAGTTTAGGGAGAGAGAAACCATTTGAAATTTACCACATTCAAGCATCACGGTTTACCGATAACAATGAAAAATTGCGCCCAGTATTGGCTCGAAATGAAATAGATCTCTA
Source organism: Bemisia tabaci (assembly GCF_918797505.1). Lineage (NCBI taxonomy): Eukaryota > Metazoa > Arthropoda > Insecta > Hemiptera > Aleyrodidae > Bemisia > Bemisia tabaci. Next base: position 16,502,143 of record NC_092796.1, read on the forward strand.
ACAAATTATTCTAAAAAAAACTAGAGAATTCTTCGTCGACACCTCAAAATCCAATTTTTCCGCCCAAGTCGACGAAAATTGCACAACAGAATGTTGCGCGCCCTAGACCGAGGTCCCTCTGCACCACGAAAATTCACTGAAAACCCGTCCCCTCCTCCCGCCGAAAAAAGTTCGATTTATTTAAGATCCCTAGATTCCTTTCAACATGAAGTCCAGGTGTTGCCCGGTTCTTTCGACAAAAATTGCACAACAGAATATTGCGCGTCCTGAACCGACGTCCCTAAGCACCAAGGAAACTCACTGAACCCCCCCCCCCCCCCCCCCGGTTCGATTTATTTCAGATCACCCAGATTATTCACCAAGATGAAGTCCAGGTGTGCCGGGTTCTTTTACGGTTATCCTCGCGTCCACCGCCCCGGAGCCGGGTGTGGGAATGCAGCGGAAACGAGATCGAGGACCTAATCAAAGTCCACGTAAAAGCGTGTCACTCGGGTCGGAAAGCTCTCGGTTCTCAGGCCACCACCGCCGTTGGGTCGGCGGAGTCATTGCCGTGCGGCGGCCAGGGTCCCTGCCCCACTTCCCGGGTCCCGGGGTTCCGATCGGCCGAGTGGCGGCAGTCGCAGTCCCGGGCCCAGCCAATGACCAGCACCCCCCCCCCCCCCTCCCAGGGCACTCGAGGAAAATCGTGACCGGTACCGACAGGTCCGGATTTTACAGCGTTACAGCCCGGCCGGCAGCAAACTAATTTATTTCTAATAGCCGCAATTCGTGGAACCGAGCGACGACGACGCCGCGCCGGGTTGCCAGCCAAAGTTCAGGCTCCCACACACGGCCAAAGCTCCGGGCAGCGCTGGCTCAACATCAACTCGACGGACGATTCCCACCCTCGGAACTATGTTCTGCCTCAATGAGGATGCTCTGGTCAGGGCGGCATGAAACGTAAGGAAGAAATGAGAGATTGGCAATTTCGGTGAAATATTTCATGGAATTTCACGAGGCTGTGAAATGTTTCATTTTTTTCAGGGGCTAGAGTGTACAACCCGCACTCAAACACACAAAAATAGAGGAAAGTCACAATTTTTTCATTTTGCGTAACATGAAAAGGAACCGGTATTTTTCAGTATCTTTCAGAAATGTCTGAAATTTTATGAAATATTTCACGCGAAATTACAAGATTATATTTTCCATGAAATTTTGCCACCCTGACCCTGGTGCTTCAAGAGCTTTGATCATGCTAAAAGCTCAACCAACGCTCGTTCAACGACATCTCAACGATGGCAAAACGTTGAGTCAACAGATAACTCGACGATCCTCTTGAGAGTAACTCACCAGTTTTGCATTCAGCCAAAGCAGTGATCGCACCATCAACCTACTGTCAAGAAAACCATACATGACGTGAAGTTTAGAATATTGACGGAAATGGACTGCTTGTGACGTCACTTCGGTATATATTGATGAGTATATAGATTGGAAGACTATGGTTGAAAGCATAGATTCCTGCAAAAATTTACTCAGCTCTAAATCGAAACCGAAAATCTAGATTTTCGGAAATCGTCTTTTTCGAATTCTAACATGGATCGCATTTAGCAAAAAGAAACCAGCGTGATTACAGTGTTTTAAAAAAAGAAGTTCAAAAAGACTATTTCCGAAAATCTATAAGATCTCCTCCATTCTGGTAAAACAAAATTGAAATATGCTCGGTGTCGGTTTAAGAAAAACTCTTGTTCCGAGCACGAAATCTGTTCAACGCGGATGCATTTGAAAACCGCAGTCGTACGACTGCTACGAAGAAAGAATCGAGGTCCGGTTTGGACGAAAAATCGTCTAAAATTGCATACTCTAAGATTCTAAAGGTCGAAATCCCGATATCGCATTTTTAAGTCAACATATGTGCTTTTTTCCAGTTTTTAGGTCTAGATGATTTCTTTTAAACGAAAAATTTACAAAGATCTCAATTTTTTATTTGAACCAAAACCAGTTTTTTAAATTGTTCGTCTTTTTCCGCATCCAACGAGTGGTCCATTAAGCTGGGGAACCAAACGGTTCCGGAGTTATGATCGATTGAAGTTTCCGCTCAACGCGCGCCGACCGATTTTCGCGCGCAAAAAAGTCGGATTTGACTGTTATTAAATCAGATTGACTGTTCAAACTGAGCGAAATGCATTATTAGGGACTCTTGAGGGTCGCTGAGTTCAGAAATTACAGATACTTCCAAAAAATTCACGTTTTTAAAATTACAGCTCCGTACAGGACCACTGAGCGACCGGTCGGCGCTCAGTGGGCCTCTAAAATAGCGCTACAGAGCTGTAATTTTAAAAACGTGAATTTTTTGGAAGTATCTGTAATTTCTGAACTCAGCGACCCTCAAGAGTCCCTAATAATGCATTTCGCTCAGTTTGAACAGTCAATCTGATCTAATAACAGTCAAATCCGACTTTTTTGCGCGCGAAAATCGGTCGGCGCGCGTTGAGCGGAAACTTCAATCGATCAAACGTCCATTGATAAGATAGAGCTTTATCGATCGAATCGTTCGATCCTGATCCTGATCGAACCTTGATCGATAAAAAGCATTGATAAGATAGAGCTTTATCGATCAGAATCGTTCGATCCTGAACCTTGATCGAACCTTGATCGATAAAAAGCATTGATAAGATAGAGCTCTATCGATCAGAAGCGCTCGATATCGATTCAACAATCGAAGAAGGGAACGAGCCGAAAAGGAAGGAGGAGCAAACAAGAAGCACTGCATCGCTCCGTCAAATTTGTCCTGGATATCGCTCGGCTTTTTATTTGATTTCCACGCATGGCATGTCGTACGTTTATGTGCTCAATTTTTCAATCTTTTTAAGCTCGCAAATAAAGTCGCACTCAATGATTTATTTCCGGGCGGGCGGCGGGCGGGGGCGGGGAGGGGAGGAGGGCACCCGCGACTCCTCTGTGCGCAACTGAGTCGCATTTGCGTTTAGGTATACTTTTCAGCCGGCTTATTATTCGAGTCAAAGTTTGATTTAATGCTTTTTCCGGCCCGGAGCTATTCAAATCGCGGGAGCAGCTTTGAGCCCCGCGCACGAGCCTCGCAGGGCGGAAAATTAAAATTACCATAATGCATTTTTCTTATTCCGCTCCTCGCGTCTTTTCCGCTCCGGCTGGGATTTTCTTATTTCTCTAATGGTTCCGGCACAAATATCTCCTCGGCTCAACTCCTTTCCCACCATGCAAGCAATAATCCCTCCTGCCCTGACCCTGTTCCAGACAACCCGAGCCCCCTCCCGCCCCCCCGGACCCCTCTCCGTCCCCGCCCGATCCCTGGACAGTCGCACATTAGTCTTCCTCCGATCTCATTTAGACAATGTTTTCCATCAAATTGTGCTGTTCCCTCCTCTTGGAGGAGATATTTTATATAGCGGATATCAATGGCTTGGCTCGGGGAACAAGCTGTTTTTCGACATTGCGAAATCGCTGCCCATTCTTTGTTTCTCTTTTTTTCAGTGATGGGGGTGGGGATGGGGTGCGTCATGGGGGTATTGGGAAGGGGTGTCCGATAGTGTTGATTCGACCGCGTTTAGTGGCCTGGTTACACGCTCAAATTTCCGTCAAATTCCGATCAAAATGATGACCAAGATGGCGGTCGAGAGTTATCTAGATCGATGAGTAAAATTAATTAAAACAGCGTGTTGATTGAAATAAGCATGAAATAAGCACGGTTGTGGGGAAATCAGATGAAGGATGAGCCCCATAGTTCCATCATCTACCATCAAATTTTTGCAGGCCGCAGAAATTTGATGGTATATGGTGTGCACCAGTCACCATTTGATCGGAAATTGATGAGGATTTGAGCGTGTAACCAGCACATAACAGGATGGAACCAAGCCACACTGGCTAATGCCAAATTTAACTGGGCAATTTAAATTTTCACAAGACAGCGTTTGTGCGGATTCTTCTGAAAATTTTGAGGAATTTGCTTCCTCCTACGCACAAAATTCACTGATATTTGCAAAAAGAAAATCCGTTTGGCTGTTTTCATGCAAAAAATTAAAAGGCCCAATTAAATTCGGCAACAGCTGATGTGGCTTGGTTCCTTTCTGCTAAACGCGGTCCAGTTAAATGTCTAGTATATACGTCATACACTGAAAATTAGACCACTGTTTGCGCTTACACTATATCGTTTTGATACTCTTTCTTATAAATTGTAAAGTGGCTTAAGGATCAAGTGGTGGATATGGGACCATTATTAAAACAGAGCGTGGAGTACAAGATTGATAATAGAGTCCTGGGCGGGGGGTTGGGGGTGAAAACTCTCCAGTGCAACGTGACATACGAGGGTGGCTAGGGACCAAGATGAGGTGGAGGACACCGCGCCCCTCAGCGTTGTGAAAACGAGTGTACTAGTTGTGGATAAGGATCGCAGTATCATAAAAACAAGGTTGCAGGACCCCGCGTTGAAAATAAGAGACCCTAAATCATTCCAACTGGGGAAGTGATGAGTTCAAAAATAATTGGCAACTATACTCAGGAGACCGAGCCATAATCACGGTTCAAGCACTTGTGTCTTCAGCTTTGAACTTCGACGCGTGAGCTTTACCAAGGGGTATCGAAAGTCTCCTCGCTTTCCGTATTCTGTAAGAGTACGTTCTGGGCTATGGAGTGCACTCGCCAATGTTTGACTGGTGATTCATCTTCATTTTGTGTCCGATTTTGTGATTCAAGTTTTTGCATAAAGCTCCTGAGGCACTCACCTTTTGGTTTAATTTTGAAATCCTAGACTACCTTGATGTGTTTTTTACTCATTAGACTCAGAGGAGCTTAATAGGTCCACTCGGACTCTATATGGACGTATTTCTGCCAAATGGAACTTTGTGCATTAGGACATGAGCCCCGAGACCTATAAAAATACATGCATAATAGGGCTCACGTCATAGTGCACATTGATTTATTTGGCAGAAATACGCCCAAATGTTCGGGCCAACTGTGACAAAGAATACAATGAGTCATTCTTTACGTGTTCTCGATAGCTTGCAATGTCGACGTAAACCTTCTTCAAATATATGAAATGCTTATACTCGCAAACTGAGGATTTATTTAGGATCAACAGTCATCGAATAAAATATTTGTTTAGACTTACGAAAAATTCTCATGAGGAATGAACGGAAGTTTGATAAAATTCAATTCACCTGCAACAGAAAATCAACGATCGTGTTAACTTTTTGGATTGAAGAAACAAGATAAAAAACCCCCTCAGCATAAGTTTAGTATAAACACAGTAGATTTCATTAGTATAAAAATTATCATTTTGAGCAGTATTCCAATTTTGGCAACAGAAAAAATCTCAGTGTGGAGGTTCCTAAAATCACAAACCACACTACATCTGCCATATTCTGTAGATTTCAATTACATGTATGTATAATATTCGTCTGGTAGAATACAAAATTTTCAAAATCATAAAATGTGATTTAAGCGTCCGAGGAAACTATGATTCGCGAGGTTTTCAAAGTTTTACGAATCAAATTCATGGTGATAATGGTCTGTGATCTTGACGGAGATCTGAAATCCTGAGAAAATCTCCAAATAAGATGCAAACTACACCAAGTTGCAAAATGTGACGAATATGATGATTTTAGGTAAGTCGCCGAAAAAAAGGCTGCTGATTTAACATTCTGGATGTAAAAAAGTGTACGACAACTAACAAAACGCTGAATTAACCGCCACTAGAGCTACTTCAGCAATGTCAAGATGAAAAACCAACTCCTGTGGTGGTTAATTCAGCGTTTTGTGAGTTGCCACACACTTCTTTTACACCCAGAATGTTAAATCAGAATCCTTTTTTTTTTTTTGGTGATAGTTAAAATAAGTCGAAACCACTCCAATTTTTACGAGCCAAAAGACCGTATGCGATCTTTACGCTTTGAACTCATTTTCCGCGAAATTCGCTACTCACTTTTACTTGGTTCCCCGGAGGATTTTAACCCTGTTCTTGAATCCTAAAAAGAGGGTTGCGATCGATCACGGGGCAGACGCGTTATTCGTGTAAAAAGGATTGGGGCGAGAAAGTCTCCTCTTCCGTCTCAGTGGCGTGGCGTGAATTGCGATTTATCGATTGACATGTAATTTAAACCTATGGTAAAGAATCGATAGAGAGGGTGTTCGCAGCGAACACATTAATAACCGATTCTTTACTGTAGGTTTAAATGACATAACAATCGATACATCGCAATTCACGCCACGCTACTGGTCTCGCTTAGGTTGAGCACGAGGGGTTTTGCCCTTCAAGTTGGCCCCTCAACGGAGCCCATAAATAGTACTTAGGTGCGACTCCGGCCGTAAAAATATTGCAAACTCAGGGGGTTTTCCCCCTATCCGCGCGGTTGCCGGGCGCTCATGTCTGAGCCGAGCGGTCGATAGTATAATGTTGTTGAGAAACATTCCGTGCGAGAAATTAAATGCGATTCGCTGTGAATTCCTTTGACGCGGCGAGGAGGGTCTATAAAGGAATCGGGGGTGGTTTTATTGGGGCTGTGCGACGACTGAGAGGTAATACGAATTACGGGATAGTGTAACGTTTTTGTGATTGCGCGAGAAACGCGTTGAAAGGTGAATGGTTACGAGGAGGCTAATGACGCGGATGACCTTTCGACTTAAATATTGAGATGAAAAAATGAACTTTAACTTCCTGATTTTTCCTCAAGTATGCTGTCAGAATATTTGAATTATAATTTGCACTAAGAAACTACGATTTTTGGCTCTCTTAAAAGTTACGCACACATCATTCCACATATCATGTTGTTTCTGAAATGAGCTAGGAATTTTAGTTCTTTCTCGCAAAATGTAGTCAAATTAAACAGTGTACCAATATTCCAGTTTTTATAGACCGATCCTTTTCCATAGGTTTAAATGGCAAATACATCGAAATGTTGCAAAGCACACCACGCCACTGGTTGGAGGGCTGAGTTATTTGTACTTCGCTACTTATTATACTTCATTGGCTAACTTAATCAGTTTCAAGTTTTCATCTCATCAGGATTCATATACTTAATTATTTGAGCTGTGATCCACCTTTCAAGCTTCCTTAGTTGCTTTATTTTATTACTTGAATTTTAATTTTTATACAATTGTTAGGAGTAAAAATAGAGTAAACGCTCAATATTTCCTACCGAAAAAAAACTCCGGCCCTTGGAAGCCGTGCTTACGGGCTATATAGACATAACGTCAGCGTTCCGGGCTCAAAAGCCGAAAGTTCCGGGCGTAGCACCCGGAACAATCGAAGCTACGGCTCCCGCACCCGCAACTTTCAGCCTCTGCGCCATGAACGGCTGGTACGTCTATATACAGCCCGTGACTTTTTTTCAGTGCAAGGATCCGATTTTCTGAGAAAACGCAGCTAAAAACCTATCGCAAGTTTATGGGTACTTGAGTCCCTGGATAAATTTCCGCGAAGAACGGAACCAGTGCGGAAAGTTCAGGAGCTCAACGTTCAGAAGTCCCGAGGAGTATGAGCAGTGGCCGCTTTGAGACAGGCAAGTGCATCGAAGAGATTAATATCATAACCGGAAAAACTATTCCTTCTCGGTGACACCGCTCCAAGATGGATCGACGATCTTTGACCAAGTCTACTTTGTTACGGAGCGGAGTACGGACAAAAACGGAGGAAGTGGGAAGTTCCGAGCCATTCGGAACAGTAAGCTTAACTACTTTAACTCAATTTCCAGCCCGAGTCGAGACGCCGTTTATAGTGGTACCCAACTTCCGAAATTAGCTTCATTGTTCGCGGGCACTACTATTCATCGTCGCACGATTTTGTTTCAGCGCGCGGTCAGCTCCGTTTGGCGAGAAACTTCAATCCGCCTCTACGGGTATACTTTGACTAATTTTACTCTTCATCTCTCGATGCCTACCCAAAGGATCGAGCAAGTTTGAATGCCGCGCTATGGCGTGGGCTGCACTGCTGACCAGATACTAAAATTTTGCTCTCGTCAGAAGAGCGTATGAACAGGGAGCAGGAGGCACTGACGGCTTCATTTAATTCTTAGGTCACTTACATGTTTTTAATCTCTTGTAGGTATGCTCATTCTGCTAAATGTAATAATCCATCTTAACCAATCAGCAGAATGGGCTAGTTCAAAAAACATTCTAAAGGAAAAACGTTCTTTCCATCCGAATGCCTCTCGCTTTTTTAACCGCAGATTATTCAGATGTAAGTACTCGAACGCTTCCAAATTGGCCCTCATATCAAATGCATATTTTGAATAGATATGAGCTTTAAAAACGCCCAATACGGATAGTTCCGCACTGCCTGGTGGCGTCCGCACAGTAAATTTTGATGTTAATTCGTTACATTTTAAATTTTAAGGGATACTGTTGGAAGAAAATTTCACGAGGGAACCAATGGAACCATTAGACCTCAAAATGTTGTAAAAACGGAGTGAGAAGCTTCTGAAGTTTCAAAATTTTGTCTGACCTCTCCTATTGACTCGATCCACTGTGGTCTGGTTCAAATAGGTCTATAATCGTGCGGGTAACCACGAATCATTTTTCCATCGGAGAGGGCACGGCTCGCGTGATGCTCGAGCTTAGCCGCAGAGAGAGAGAAAAAAAATGTAGGGTAAACCGAAAAAAAAAAGAAAAAAATCATCGAGCATGAACCGGCGCCTGGGAGAAAGAAGCAGCCGGGCAAAAATTGCCGCTGCAGCGGTGTCGTCAACTGCACACGACGAGAGCGGGGGGCATAATAATCGGGGCGGACGTCAGAATTCGCGGGAAACGGGGGTTTCGCGGACGCGGCTCCGCGGGTCCGCGCGGCGAGCCGGCAGCGTCGGTAATTAATTGCACGCGATTTAAGATAGCGCGGAGGAAAAAATCACGGTCGATTCCTGCGCCGGGGGTTTCCTCGGCGCGGATCGGAAATGTCGCTGTCAGGGCCCGGGACCTCCGCTGACACTCTAATGAATGGAATTTTCGCGTCTCGAGCAACGAAAGGAAATGGCTAACGCCCCTCGCAAACACTCGCCGCCACGTCCGTGTCTCGGCTCCGCACGTCCGAGATCCCCGGGTTGAGACTCGGGAACCCGCGCACGAGGTGGCAACGTCGCTTTTGATTTAATTCCGACAAGAGGATTGAGCTTCCAACGAATTAGTTTCCGGCTGCAGGGGGACGCCGCTCCCCGGTGCAGGAAATGCCCGCGACTCGCCGATCCACGGATAGCGACGCCGCTTCAAAAGAGAGAGAGAGAGAGGAAAGGTGTTCGAGTCCAGTTCACACGATCGAACTTCCATCGGATGAGATGTCACCGAATTTATTTACAAAAGGAGGTGGAGTGGATTCTTGATATGTGTCAAGTTTCAGTGGCGATATAAGGCTGAAAAAGTGAAAATGTACACTGAAAAAAATGATATGCTGTTTTAGCATCCAGGATGTCAAAAAATATGTCTCGTGATCTAAAGATGCTGCCTTGATTGCCCACGCAGTTGAATATGCATTCATAGGATGTAAAGTTAACTGCGAGGGCAGTAAAGGCATCATCTTGGGATCACCAGACACATTCTGGACATCCTAGGTGCTGAAACAGCATATTAATTTTTTCAGTGTATCACTCTCAGATGTCACGATTGCGCGAGGAAGAAAGCAGGAAAACGAGGTGTGCCGCACACCGTGTGCGAAGCGATGGCTTTACCTCTCTGTCAGTTTGGCTTCAGTAAAAAATATTGGAGTATTATTGTACATATTATACTTGGACTTGTTATTTAAACTAAAATATATAGAGTTTGTATTAACTTCCTGGTGCGTGTTTATTACTCAGATATTTGCTTAAAGTTTCCTCCTTCATACTTCCCGATTTTCAAATTTATTTTGTTGCATTTTAATGGAAATTCATAAGAACTGGCTGAGGATTACCTTTCAAAGCACTCCTTATTCAACAATTACACCATTTGGGAATTTATTTCCCATGAGCATGGGTGCGGAACTAAAAGAGTGGTCATCACTGCTACGCTTTCTACTTGAGCGCGCACCGTAGTATACGCGCAATGTATGAAGTTTCCTGCGGACTTGTAAGGCGCTACTATGCGCGCCGCGCGTACCGTGCTGTACGCGCAATGCATGAAGTATCCTGCGGTATTGTAAGGCGCTACTATGCGTTTAGCGCCGTGCGCGCCAGTCCCGCGCCGGCCGCACTGTGTTTGACGCGATTATTCAAACTTGCAGTGTCAGCGGCTTTCAACTTATATGATTTTGAAGTTTTTGCACCGTTTGTTGGAATTATTGTCATTTCAAATGGTAAAATATTACGTAAAACCCAACTAATTTTCTTCTCCTCATTAATTACATATTTTTATAAATAATTCTAAGTAGAAACATTCAAGTGAAACAACTTTTACGTCTAGGCCTCTCGTTGCTCAGCGATGCAATGTCGTGATCATGTGGACTACATTTTGCTCACGAGGAGCCCCTCCGAGGCATATCGAAAGAGCAAGATAACCTGAGTTTTCCGAAAATGTTAGCACTAACTTTTTTGCTCCGAACTGAGATGTAACTTCACGTCTATCGATAACGCTACCAAGGGTTCACCCACCAAGGATTTTCCAGCAGCTTAAGTCATACAAAACCGGAGCTCTGCACTCCAGCACACACTGGAAAAAAAATCTCGGTGTATTTACCAAGAAAAGGGTAAAATTACCAAGAATTCAGGGTTCTATTTGATCCCAGTTTTTTCTTGGTAAAACTACCATTTATGGAATTGGTAATTTTACCGAGAAATCTCGGTAAAATTATTGACTCTCTCTGTAATTTTACTAATCCCCGGTAAAAACGCCAATATTTTTTATCGACTGTGGTAGAATTACCGAGATAAAATGGCACAGTTAACGGGAATTGATTACCAATGAGAGTGGTATTCTTACCTAAAAAACAGTAAAAATACCGGTTTTTAGGTAAGTTTACCAGTCTGTCTTGGTAAAATTACCAATCATTGGTAAAAAAAGTGAGATGGTAAAGGTACCAACGGACCTTGGTAAAAACGCCGAGAATTTTTTTTCAGTGCATTTCCGACCATCTAAATCTGAAGAAAGGCTCTTCTGGCGAGAGCGAGAGCTAAAAATAGAAATGCAAATGACCGGGAGCAGTCAACAAGCCTTTCCCCGGCGGTGCACGCGTTTTGTGCCAAAGTGGTCGCTTCTGGATGGTTCGCGCCGCGGGCCCGTTGGCACGCAGCGCAGCGGCAGCGCGAAACGTAAGCGCAGGAGCATCAGGGCAGAGCCATAAAATTTGTCAATTAATCTCGCTGATTTATGACTATATAAAACGCTTATGAGCGCATATAAAACACTTAGGACTCGCGGGAAAATAAAGCTCGTAGTCGTGGCACCTATATTTTAATACACTGGGGCTCCGATGAAATATGACACCGCCCCCGATCTCATTGTTCCCCGTTTTACAGCTTTAATTCCGGAGAGGAGCCGCATCCGGGAGCCGCGCACCATCATTTATCTTCTTCGGAAAATCGTTTATTTTTCTAAGAGCTTGCCCCCCCTCTTTCGGCCCAAAAAGCGGAACACGCTAACAAAGAGATATGCAGAAGAGGGAGGATACCGCCGCCCTGAGAAAAAACCGCGTATCCACTCTCCAATGTTGCCGAGTTTCAAACTCCGTAAATCTGGTGATACACTGGAAAAAAAAAACACATTGGATCTAGAGTCCAGACTCTTAAAAACATCGACAAGAAAAAATACTCTTGATTCAATCGGATTTTTGCTTAGATCCAGAACAAAGCCTCTTAATTTGAGCGGATTTCCTTTTGATTTAAGCTTAAATCTGATTGAATCAAGGGTCCTTTTTCTTTTCAATGATTTCAAGAGTCTGAACTCTAGATCCAATGTGTTTTTTTTTTCCAGTGTATGCGAATGCTTTGTCATACTAATCTCCATTGCTGTACTTGAAAATACTTCAATTCTGTAAAACCAACAAAATGTGCTCGAAGTTTTTTTAAAGAAAGTTCCTCCGTTGTTTCATTTATTATTTTGCTTTTTCTCGTGAAACGGAGAAAATTTGTTGTTTGTAATCTCCACAGTGTTCTTTGCATGGATGGAAGCTAAATCAATAAAAGTTCAGATGAATAATTTGTGTTATTTATTATTGTGTTTTTATATTTTTCTTACAAATTTTACTTTCTTTTATACTTTCTCATATTTTTATTATTTTTCGTTTCAAAATCTTTACAAGATTTTTGCAACGTTGCACATCTAGTGAACTTGTTTCTTTTTGATTATATGGATTTCCGAACAATTCCTCGTTTATTATAAATCACTATGTCTAAACCAATATCTAAAGGGACGATTTTATCTTCGGTTATTTCACATATTTACTAAGTAAATTGTATACTGTCGACGTGATCGTTGTTCAAGGCTAAGGCCACGTCTAAAAATTCTGTGTGAAGCCCGAGTAATGGCACCAGGTCTCCAAAACTAGAGACCTCGGAGAAATCAATGAAAACAAACCGTATTTTCTTCCCAAAAATCCCGAGTGATTTAAATAGAAAAATGGAATCTGCTCTATAAGAACAGAGTGCATCCTACAAAAATGGGTTGATTTTGCTTCGGACTCACGTCATTCAGGTTATCTGGGAGCAAAATTTGCGCCGGAAATAAAGGCACTCCGGATTTTACTGCAAAATGTTCGATGGGTAATCAATTCCGAGGAAACCTCTCAAACTTTCGGAGAGCTTTCGAACTTATCAATGGAAACTTGGCAACTCGGGGTTGTCGGTGGGGCGTTTTTCCGCGGCACGGCTGAATAGGGGTAGATATTCATCCCCGGCGAAGGAACTGACTCTCAGGTTGAATAGGGGGCTGGGGGCTCGAGTATTATTTTTATCGGCGCTCGGGTTTTTTATACCCCGCTGACAATGTGGCCGTGTCATAAAGCCGGGAAATTTTGAAACGGCCTGCATTTTAAAAGCCCGGCCGAGCGTCGGGCGCGCAGGTGGAATGCAAAGCGGCTGCGACGAGCGTGACGGTCCCCCTAATGCGTGACGGTCCCCTTTAATTGCGCCTTTATTTTATGCGGTAACCATCGATCCTAGCTACTTTTTATGAAAACGATTTTTCCGCCGGCTGCAGCGTCATAGCACTGAAAAAAAGAGTTACGAGTTATATAGACAAACTATCCGTTCCAGGCTCAGAGGCCGAAAGTTACGGGTGCTAGAGCCGTAACTCCGATAGCTTCGGGTGCTACGCCCGGAACTTCCGGCCCCTGGACCCGAAACGCGGACGGTATGTCTATGTAGCGTAGCCCGTAAGTACGGCTTCCAGGACCGGAGCGTTTTCTTCATTCAGTGTATCAACGGCTCAGGATGCCCACGCTTTTCCCGTTGTGTGATTGTTCCCTCTCTGGTGATAACAGGGTAACAAATTTGCTGAAATTTTGCAATTACCAATTCGCCCCCGCCCCTCATCTCCACGAAAGAACGTAACAACATTTCAATATTGCTATGTCTCCTCTCACAAATTGCATTTCTTCTGAGAAAATCTTCGGGATTTTTAACTGAAAATTTCACTGATTTTTCTTGTGATCTCATGCAAAAATCAGGAAAATTTTGGCCAAAAATTGAACGAACGCATTCTGATAAAAAATTAGATTGTTCAAGTCAATTTTGCAACCTTGCAATGGTGTAATGTTCCCTTATTAAGGAAACGATGAATTGTGAAGATAGTGGCCATTGGATCATTACGTTTCCTCTCTCTGACTTTTCCCCATTTCTCTAGTCCCTTATTTATTTTCCTAGGATTTCTAACGGTTTTCGCTTGTCTAACTGTGGCCACTCTAGCTTTCTGGAATTTTTATCCCCGAATAAGTGACAAAAAAGGAGAAAAGACCTACAAAGATATAAATCCTCTATGCCACTGTGACGATCCGAATTTCCTTCCTCGGAAAAGCTGAGAAACTTTAGTCTCCACCACATCAAACACTCGAAAAAGGTCCCATCCACGTATAGAGGGCCCCCCGCGCAATTCCTCTCATGTAACACTACGTCTGGATTCAATCAGCAAAGCGGCGGGTGGCACGGCAGGCCGGGCCGCGAACAGGGTTGCCAAAATCACACTAAAATCAGCCTATTTCCTAAGGCCATACCGCATAGAAGCGATTAATTTCGTGCCGTTCCGGCGTCAGGGCCGTCCGAAAGATATACGGGCACGGGCCGGTAATTAACGGCAAGACGATGCCCGGATAGAAATCAGGTGTGGATGAGGATGCGACGGGAAGGTGGCGAGGAGGGGGGTGGAAAGGGACCCGGGGGCCGAAGGGAGGGGGAAGGAGAGTCGCAATGACACGAGTAATATAAATTAACTCGGGACCCCTTCCTGTTATCACTTCCGAAGACTTGCACATGCGAGGCCGTTGCGAAGTCGAGCGAAATTTTCATATTTATTTATATCTGAGGTGTATTCCCGATGTTCAGTATGCCCCTATTTCCATGTATTAAAAATTTTAGGAATGACGGAATTCTTTGGGAGGAATCCATTTGCGACTCAAAAAAATCAGCCCTTCACATGGAAGAAAAGTATCACCATCCCAACCTGAATCGGTGAGAAGGAAAACACACCAACTCGGAAAAATGGAACTAATCAAGACACACACAAAACTGCACGTATAGGTGAAGAAATTAGTTTCAGGAAAAAATTTTTGCTGCCGAGAGACAAGTAATTATGGACACTTAAAAGGTCCAAGCTGAAACAGATTTGCTAACTTCAAAAACCTTAATGTAAGTTAAGTGTCTTAAATGTAAATTGAGCATTTCCGACTTACCGAGTTGGTGCGTTTTCGTTCTCACTGATTTAACTATCTCCTGGTTAATTTTGGCGCCAGGTATAAGAGTAGTTGCACCAGGCAGAGGTACGGTTGAGTCTGCCGAAAGTGTGATTGGATCAACCATACCTCTAGCTGGTGCATTTAGTCTTATATCTGGCGCCAAAATCAATTGTGTCAATCATTTTTTTTTCAATGGAGCCTTAGAAGAAGTTTCCAAACTCTGTTTTCAATTTTTAGACAATTATTATGCATAGCTGTCGATTATGATACCTAATCGAAATGAAACTTGCATTTCCATTTTTCCGAAGTTACCAACCTGCAGATGATCATCTGACATAATCCATATGTAGATCGAGAATGCGAAACGCTAAAGCTAACAAGCTACTTTGAACACAGACAGAAAAAGGTAATCACCTCAAAAGCTGCAAGAGTTCGAAATTTCATAACCTTGCGCGAGCGCGCAAAACTTCGAGCTGTAGAAAACTCCGGTTTTCTAAGCCGAAGTACGGTTTCTGAAATCAAAAACTTTGGTGAGCAATATGAACCAAAGTTTCTTTCTCATGAACTTGTATTACATCCGTTGAGGGTGCTCATCTTTTTTGTACGTGGAGTGGATTACTCTCAATGGTGGCGCGGCAACGATGAGATTTAGCCATTTGCGCCGCCCTGTTCGAGCCGAGGGCATAAATAAACTAAGGCAGACGTTTATGGGTCAGTAGTTGTAGTTTCTGCCTTGGGATTTTTCAGACCGCGCCAAGAACTCACCTCCCCTTCGCGGTTCGCAGTTAGCACCGCCAGTTTTAATTTTCTCGACCTGCCGTGGTCACGGGCCTCTGGGCCTCCCTTCCAGTCCTATTTCGGTCCCTGCGCGATATCTCGGAAATCCCTCACGATTAATTGCACTCACATCCCCCGCTCTGTCCCGCATCCCACTCTTTGACCTTCTCCGGGCGTGTCACATCCTCCGACAGTGCGGCTTTCCGCTCTCCAGGCCGATTATTGAACTTGATAGACAAACCTGTAGACAAAAGGGATACGGAGGGATCCTATTAGTGGACGCGGGTGGTTGGAATGGATAAAGGAGGTAGGTAATAGACTAACTAAAGGTAACTCACTAGAGACCCTATAGTTTCTCACATCATTTTCTCTCTTAGTTTACAGAAAGAACCCATTTCAACCAAAAGAATCGCTCTAAACTCCCTATGTTTTCTTTGTCTACAGCCTTGTCTATCAATTTCAATAATCAGCCTGCTGTTGAGGAAAAATGTTATTGCAAAATGCCTTGCAGAATGCAAAGTGAAAGCTCATGAGATCTCACGTGCGATTTTATGAAACTACTTGTGGCAGGAGTAAGCTCTATGATTTCATTAAATTTTCAGAGGCTAGTCGTGCAACTCCTCAAAGATAAGCGCATTGAAAAGATTTGTCGATTTCGATAAATTATAATAAGAGTACAGTGATCAAAACAAAAAATGAAAGCATATACCATAACCATGGTAGCGCTCCCCATGGTGAATCTCAGTAGTATCACTGTATTAAATCAAATGGACTTATGAAAAAATGTACCATACTTTTTCCAATGAAAGAATTTGATGAAAATTCTGCGGTTCGATTCACGTTACTTTTTTCCCATTATTTTAAAACTGAGTCTCCACTATTCCATGGCGTTTTAATGGCGTCAACCAGAGTCTATCGATAAAAATTGAAAAATTCACAAAAATTTTACAAAGTGACACACAAACTCATAGTAAAACTTTAGGCTACGAGTATTAAAGTTAGTGCGTTTTTTTTTTTTTTTTTTTTTTTTTTTTTTACTTTCATCATAAGTATTTTTCTCCGCCTGGAACATTCAAAAAATCATTTTTCATGAAGTATGAACGCTTGCATGTAGGCCCTCCCACTTTTCCACAGCGTTAGATGGCCTCGGCCAGCGTCCATCGATAAAAATTTCATAAAATTACACACAAATTCAATGTAAAATTTTAGGCTATTGCAGCTCATGAAGTTGTGCGTTTTTTTATCTTCATCATCATAAGCATTTTTCTCTGCCCATAACATTCAAAAAAACCATTTTTCTTGGAGTATTAACGCTTGCATGTGAGCCCCTCCCACCCTTCTCCCGTCCAAGTACACCGCGCTCACCTTTCATAAGCGAGTCGAGATGTCCCCTTGTCGAGCTTTTGAACAGTTTACACCTACAGCTCCCATCGCTCAAAGAAAAGTTCAAAACAAACGACGACGTCCATTGCCTCTTTTGAGCGGGGTGCGAACGCTGGTGCTCTTTAACTTCGAATTTTTCGACGTCCGTCCCGGGTTGTCCTTCACGGCCCTGACAAACGGAGCCGGTCTGGGAGTCGGAGCTTTCTCGCGCGACTCATTGAGTCCTAACCACACACCCGGGCACTGTAACAATTCATTACTATTTTGAAATACGACGTGCGTTCATTATTCCGTTGAGGCCGACGCTGGACTCCACAAAAGGGGACTCTCGCCTCGCTGCCATACTTGTTCGGATTCCGTTGTTGCTCCTACCTTGAGGTCATCAATTTGTGATACACGAATTTGCTCCTCGTACATCATACACAGTGTTCGAAACTCACCTTTCACCCAAAAAAAGGTGATGTTGATTTAACATCCTGGATGTAAAAAACTTGTGCGAGAACTTATAAAATGCTAAATCACCTTTTACACCAGTAACTTTAGCAATGCCAAGATGTGAAACTAACTGACGTGGCTGGTAATTCAGCATTTCAAAGTTCTCGCACACTTTTTTTTACCTCCAGAATGTTAAATCAGCTTCACTTTTTTTTGGTGTTGAGTTTCAGGAACCATGTGGCCCATCAAACTCGATTTTCAGGGGTCATTGAAGATATTTTAGGGGCCGAACTGACTTTTTGCCTATTAATCACGGTGCATTTAGTGAAAAGTTAGAATCCGGTGTCGTGCGTCGAAATTGCAAAAAAAACACCAAAAAGAAATATTAGGATTTTTTTTTTTTTTTGAGAAGAAGGGCAATTTTTAGGGCCCACGTAGGCGTACAGCCTTCATTTTTTAGGCGCTATGACCGATTCTGAGGCGCATTTGGCGCGTTGGCGCCTGTGAATTTGAATACTGACATACATCTCCAATTTGTCGCATTAAAATCAGTAAATTTAGACTTCCCGCTTGAAAAATAAGAGTGGGAAAAAGGAAATCATCTTAAGTTGAATCGGTCGTTGCAACCAAACAAATATGTCCGGCAAATTGATCTCATGAAGTTATTTTGCTTCTCTCACTACCCGCTACTTCTGCGTTGTGAAACATTTAGCACGTTGGAAAAATATTAGTATTGCAAGACACGCTGAAATTCATTCTATGACAGGCTTGATTTAAAATAGGGGTTAAGGTTTCTTGGCGAGGGGTTTCTTTGATGTAGGTATACAACGTGTTCTTTTCGACGAAAAAAAAAAACGCCTTTAGGTATTTAATTTCTTGCACTCGCTAAAGATTCATTGATTTTTGGACCTACTGAGGTCATTAGCTCTCGGTAAATTCGGCAACATCGGACGAATCCCCCAGCGGCCGCTCAACAAAAGGCGCCCCGTCTCAGCTTTATCCAAATAACATGCGTGCGCAATCGTTTGAACTTTTTCTTTTCTTCTCGAGCCATGCCACGGCGGGCACCTCTAGCCCCCCTCCATGTTGCCACATTGGCAGAGTCACGCCCGTTTTCCCAGTTTAATTCAATATGATAATAGATTAATTCCACTGTTCGGAGTACAACAGAACCTTAACTTTAGGCTTTAAACTTTAGTAGTTTTTTTAGTTTAATCTGAAGATGTTTTGCAATTGCTAAAGGATGAAAAAACAATAATAGTAAACTCAGCCGTCATATTAATGAAATTTGGATGTACTTATGCTCAATGGAGCCAGAGATAGGTGGAAAAGAAGGCGTGTACTCGTTAGTTGAGGGCTGTAAGAATGATTTGGAGTTATAAAGCGCCAGTGACGTCAGCGGCGACGACCGGGCTCAATAATGCTGCATTAACTCATGAGCCCTGTTTACAATGCTCTTGTCATAAGCCCACGGCTGATAAGTGCCGCATACGGATGGCACTTAGTTCTGTTATAGATTTAATGTAAAATCCCCTTTTCGACTTTCCCACACCCACTTTTACATTGTTTCTTATGCAGCTTTCTAGAGCACATCCCATCTTTCTTACTCGTCTATAGTTCCGCGTTGACGTCCACTTGAAGCTCATCGATAAAAAAGTACCTCTCACACGGAGAAAAAAAACTTCGTGCGTGGACTCGAAGTTGAGGTCATATGGATCTCTGAAGTTTTCGGATCACATATCTAAAAACTTGAAGTCCAGCTGCCGAAGTTCGGGTCAGACATCTGAAGTACTTCGATATATACCGAAGGGTTCGGGTCACACATCTGAAGTACTCCGGCACATACCGAAGTGATTCGATGTCTGACCCGAACTTCGGCAGCTGGACCTCAAGTTTTTAGATACGTGATCCGAAAACTTCAGAGATTCATATGACCTCAACTTCATGTCCCATGCACGAAGTTTTTTTCTCCGTGCACAGTGCGACCTTGCAAGGTGGCTTCGAAAGTAACAGAGAGATTTGAGTTCCCAATAGGGTACCGCTCATCCCTCTTCTTCCGTCGCACGGTGGACGGTTGATCCACCCAGCGGACCGATTATTGAAATCGATAGACAAAGCTATGGACAAAGAAAACATTGAAAGTATGCAGCAATCCTATTAGTTGAAATGGTGCCTCCCATAGTCTCCGAGAGAAAATGCTGGACTAACTATAGGGTATCTCGTGAGTTTGCCATTAATTAGTCTATTACCTACCTCTTTTGTCCATTGCAATCACCCGCTTCCACCAATAGGACCCTCCATATCCCTTTTGTTTTCTTTGTCCATCGCTTTGTCTACCAATTTCAACACTTTTCCCGCTAATGGTCTATTGTTTAACTCCAACCGCGCCTCTCTCAAAATCAATAGAACGTTACTAGATGTTAATATATTAGAAGAAGTGTAATTATAAGCTTTCGCGAGGAGACTTGGCAGCCCTCGGAACCGACCGGGCATCAGATAAGCGAAACCATAGTTCCCGGCATCGTACTCCTATGAGTCTAACGAACTCCGAGTAAAAAATTGAAGGGCTGTTGTCGATAGAGGATGTCGTTCTTCTGTCGAAAGCACCTAACTCCACTTCGAGAGGAGCCCCGCCGATCGCACGAATCCACGAATTCCCGGGCTCGCGTGAAGGAGTTACGACCTTTCGTTAGGAAAGCTACGCGACGTGTGGCGTTTAGTCCCCACGAAAAGAATACGGAGAGGGGAAGGGAAGGGGTAGGGGGGCAGGGAAGACGCAAGTTATCTTTTATCACGAGAAATCGAATTCGTGGCGCGACGACAATAAACCTAATATTCCCCGCTTATTAACGGCGCAACGGCACGTTTCGAGGACTTGTGCGCGAAATAATAATGGGCTCCTCCGCTCCTTTTCGCTTTTTGCGCCCCGACATTGGCGTTTTTGTTGCTTTCCTTGTTTTTTCCGCCATCAGATTTGCTCTCGAGAAACCCGCGGCGCTGCGCCGTGTAGGGCGATAAAGGCGCACTTACGGCTCGAGGCACTAACACGACGATACCTCCGTAGGGTTGGCGATTTCAAATCGATTGCTTCAAGATGTCGATTTTTTGGAGTCGATATAAAATCGGAATCGACTTTTGTGCAGGTGGGCGTTGTAATCAGCAAACGATTAAAAAATAAAATACCCGTTGAACTTTGATCCAGATTATGAAAATTTAGTGACGGCGGTGATGCCACATTGGCGATTTTTCATTATTTCGATCGAAAATCGAAAAAATCTATGTTTCACTGATTTTTTTTTTATCGTACAGATTTTACATTTCACCAGTGGCGAGGTGTGAATGAGCGATTATCGATATACCCCCATTTGAAGCTGTGGTAAAGAATCTATTATTAAGGTGTCCGTTCGAGCACCCTGTTTGTCGATCATTTTCCATGGCTTTAAATGGCTGATCAATCGATACATCGCAAAGCACGCCACGCCACTGATTTCCACTCGTCACGTGACTAGCGCAGCTTATCTTTTGGACTGCATTTTGCAATTTGGAACTATAAATTCTAGCCGGTTTAAAAACGACGTATGTGCCATTAGTTTCCCCACGCACATAAGTGTTTTTTCAGATGAGCCAGAATTTATAGCTCCAAATTGCAAAATGCAGTCCTTTTTTCGTTCCCACTCGGGGACAATGCTCCCATTACATGTCCGTCAAAACTTCCGGGATTCGGAACTCCGGAACTTCGGAACAAGTCGGAGAAAGTTCCGGAAAATGCAAAAGATCCGGAACATCTTTGGGAATTTTGAAAGTTCCGGGGAAAATTCATGAAAATCTCAGAAGTGCCGGGAAATAGGAGCACAGCTCGGGGGCTCAAGCGATTTTCCTGGCGTTCTGCAAGAGGAACGGCAACTGGGCTAATAAAGAAATGTATCCTGATGGGAGCCATGAAATTCTCATTTGACCGGGAAAATGAGGTCTCGGGCTCAGGGCTTAGACGCAGCTGAAAAACTGGAGAATCGCGAAGTGTAAGCACCGTGAACTATTCGCTCGGCGATGAGGGATAAACTTCCGCCACAAACTCCCACAGAGGCCACAAAACATCGCCTTCCACCGTAAAAACGTTCGCGCAGAGCCCACACAAGGCAACAGACGTGAAGCGAACGCAATCGTTGCCTCCGCTACTCGTAAATCTCTCTATTTCTCTCTCCGTCATGTTGAAGAGGTGTCCGTTGATGTGCGGCAACAGTGGAGACATAGCAACTACGGGACGATGCATGTAATTAATGCACTTCTTAAGGATGTTGCCAGAAAATACTCGAAATCTAAAAACGGAGGAAAAACCAGGGGCCGAATTTTGGTGGCCCTTCCGCCGCACTTAAATATACTTAGGACGAGGTTCAATAGCACTTAAGTCCGGCTCAGCGCTTCTGATTGGCCGGTCGTGCAGTTTGGACTCATCGATGGATGTTGCACTTCTATGTGAAAAAAAACGACAGAATTCGGCCCCAGGGGTGCTGCTGCGGTATTCAGTTTGTATCGTATACTCGATCAATCAGTAATTGAGTATCTTCCTTTGAAAACTGCTCGACGAGGAAAAATTAAAATTCCGTTTCCAAGCGGAAAAATCGATTTTAATTTCACGTATATTTTTTATTTTTGCAATTTTTCATTGAGAGGACAGGCGCGAGTTTTGGTCTTCTTCGAAAAGAGCCCAACTCCAGGGTTTGAGAAAGGTTATGTTGAATCATTAAAGGCCCGAAAAGCTTAATATTTGTGGCTTCTTTTAGGAACTGGATAACAAGCGACAGAAACATGTTTCCATTCAACAAGCTTTGGCTGCAACAAGCAACATTTTTTGGCTGAATTAAACTTTTATCGTTTTCCGAGTTTTTTCTTGAGTTGAGCGCTTTCAGAAACAACCGATTCAATTTCAGAGCCTTAACTTAAGGATATCGAAATTTGGTGGTTTATTAAAGGGAAAACGTCCAAGTTTTCACTTCAGTGGAAATTTAACTCCCATGCCATGTATAGACTCAAAAATTAAAAAAAAAAAAAAAAAAAAAAATTTATAACCCAGAAATTTCAAATTGAACCTTAGTTACACAGCTTCGATACTCGCAGTTCAAAAGCTGTACAAACAGTTCGGAGAAATGATATTTAAAGGTTTAATATACTATGACCGGCGCCTCAGGCTTGAAACCAGTAGATAAAAGACCAACTCTACATCCCTTGTTTGTAAGGGGGAAAAAACTGAACTGTCGTTGCCGCTGTGACAAACCTCGCGTGATAAAAATCTCTCTCTCTTGAAAATTTCCGCTGAGGACTAAGGTCCTAATCCCGCGGGCGGCCACTTTTTTCCAAGTTTTTAAGTTCACCTTTTTTTTTTTTTTTTTTTTTTTAGAGAGAAAGGTAAATCCCGTGACTGGGCTTAACAAACCCAAACCTCGGAGGCATTCCCTTGATAGGACAAGAGACTACAATTTCCATAAAAAAACCTCACTCTACAGCCTCAGTGCACTGCATGACCCAGCTGAAAGCGGCCAATTTCAGACTGCACTCGGCCAGATTCCGTCGCACACTATGAAATTTGATCTCACGATCTGGTTTAAACTATTCAGCAGTTATAACAGCTAAATTCAATGGAGAGTACATTTTAAGAAGGGCGAGAAAGGTTATAAGCAAAAACGAGGCAGAGGCGTAGCTAGATACTTCAAACGGGGAAAAGAGACGCAAAGGGGGTGCAGGTGGCTCCTCCCAGAAAATTTACGAAATTTTGAAGCATCTAGTATGCAGTGTGAGTCAATTTCATCTTGAATAATTACCAAATGTAAGAGTCCTCCTCTTTCCTCCGTTCCTTAATTCCTTTTTTCGGGCAAATGCGGAAGGCGTACGCTCCCTCCCTGGATCTGCCTTTAAAACCACGAACTTTCGACACATCATTTGATTCTAACGTCCATTTTTCTCCAAGTTTTTTAACAAGTTTGATTTTGGCGCGTATACGTAGTATACCGCCTTTGCGATCGTTTCGAACCTGCTCGATACAATAACCGAGTCCCTTAGTTCCTTACCGAAAAGTGACTACCGCGAACTTCTGAGATTTTCCAAAGCGTGTAAAAAGTTTATTTATCCATCAATAATTATGATTTAAAGTTGTTTCTCATTCTGGGGCTCATTAGTTTATGTGCAGTGAATACCAAGAGTCTACGTTACTTGGTTTTTTCAAAAAAAGCCTAAGAATGCGACGCGCTGATTTAAATTATGCATATATAAGCAGAATCAAGCGAATTGATTCGAGGATGGCTGAGCAGGTCGGCACTCTCGAAATGAGAATTTAACTCCTCCGTTTTGTTCAAAACGTTGCTTTGACAGATCTGTAACCTCGGTTATAATTTCCAAAAGTTGGTACCCGTGCTCTGATAGTGCAATCTGTGTAAGTGCAATATGTGATGAGCCTCGAGACTCAATAGACCATTAGCTAAACGTGGCTCATACAGGAATCCACTTACCCCTCTCTTTCCCACGCTCCTGCTCACTGCGTCGGCGTCTCGACGAACAATAGCTTATGACGGTTGCCAAGCGATGCCGGGATCCTCAGCCCCTCGCAAAATTACTTACGCTTCATTAACCATTTCACCGTCACGCTAGGATTCGTCCAATTTTCAAAAAAAAATTGTTTCGCGAGTTTTTAGCAATTTTTTCCTTACTCTCCGTTAAAACACGAATTAAAAGAGGTCTCATTCATAAAAATCGGCCAAATAGAAGAGAAGTTACAGTATTCGAAATCCGAAGAAATCAACAAAACTTCTCCAAACAAAAAATAAAATGAAGGGGGGGGGGGGAAATGTATAAATTACAATTTAATATGATTGACCTCAGAATGTGACAAGCAATTCAATTATAAAAAGGAGAAAAAATTGAGTGAAATTACAAAAAATTAGCCTCTTGCAAGGGGCTTCCTTGTATGAGTTTTGACCTGAAGACAAGTAAATCCCATTATATTATTAAAACGAAATTGACTCCATAGTTTAATGCCTTAGTTTCTTGAATACGATTATTTTAAGCACTCGATTTATATCAGCAATTTTACCCATGAGGTGATTTCCTGAGAGCTGATAATATCACGAATTTCTCATAGAGCCCTTCAAAAATGGCTTGCTTTTTGGGCAGCCGATTCGGCCATCAAACCGGGGTTTAAATGGAAGCTGATAATAACACAAAGCTCTGAGAACAATTTTAAGATGAGTATAGGAACGGTTTGTACATTACGAGGAGAGGCGGGCATTTTGTTCAGCATATCGATACATAAGTATTTTCACACGTAGAATTCAATTTTCACGTCAGGGAGTCGACATATTTTGATTTTTTCGATTTTATACGGAAAATTTATGGTTTTTCGGGATTGAAATTACTTACAATTGTTTCATGAAAAATGAATGCACCCAAAATGACTATAGCATTTTGACTTTCACATACCTACGTGCACTCACTAAATTGATTGGTAAATTCAAAGAGTGGGTACATCGACC
The DNA here is from genome assembly GCF_918797505.1 of Bemisia tabaci. Lineage (NCBI taxonomy): Eukaryota > Metazoa > Arthropoda > Insecta > Hemiptera > Aleyrodidae > Bemisia > Bemisia tabaci. Next base: position 16,527,052 of record NC_092796.1, read on the forward strand.
TGGTATATCAAGTTTCTGCGATTTTTTACGGCAAATCGGTAGATTTTCGGGATGTGGATTGCTTACTTTCAATTCATGAATGAATAAAGCATGGACATGGTTGAGCTTCTTTGCATGAAAAGACGTTTAAAATAACAAAATCAAGACATATTTAATACAATTGCATTTATATCGAGTCAATTTCTTTTCAATAATATAACGGGATTTATAATACCGGTGATTTGGGTATTTTAACCCCAAAATACCTTTAAATCGACTTTATCTTCTAGGAATTCGACAGAATTTTTCCTTTCTTCGCTTAAATTTTTCCGTAGCACTTTTCCTCAAGAATCTGATAAGATTTTGCTTGAGGCGGATCAAAAAACTTAAATTTGTTCGAATAGCTTTCTAGATTCACAATACACGGTCTCGTCAAGGTGCGTCGTTGACCTTGCAGTGTTGGATCGTGAATTCTCCTGTTGTGCTGCTTGCCTTTTTTGAAATCTCTGTAAATGAAAACTAAAGGGGTTGATATGTGCGAGTTAACGACGCGCCTTATCAACACATTGTGTTGGAGTTCACTGCTTGTTTTTTATCTCCCCCAATTTTTGTTTTCAGACTCAAAAGCATGTGGTCTAGACAATTAAACTTCTCTTTTGGGACGCTTGATTAAAATTGATCTGATCACTTTTTTTTCAGGGCCGGATTAAGGGGTATGGGTCGCGGCCCATGGCGGCAAAATTATGGGGCGGCAAATTTTGAAATTTTTTTAAATACAGGTACAAAAAAATCGGATTCAGAATAAAATTACAAACAAGAAAAGGTGGAAAAATCTCTCATTTCCAGAGAGTTCATTAATTTCTAATTGTGTCGTATTTCGGTGATACAAAAGATTGCGCACCTTTAATTAGTTGAGTTAAGAGAGAAACCAAACACGTAATTTGGCCTGGAGCGGCGCGGCACAGAGATGAAAAGGAGAGGCCCTCGGCACGGCGATCGGCATGTAACACATATTAGCGCCTACGAGACAGCATGAATACTTCACGCATTGCGTCAAACACAGTACGGTCAACAGCGGTCGGCGCGGCGTGAAAAGCACAGTGCCTACAAGACTACTTGAATACTTCACGCATTGCGCCAAACACAGTGTGGTCAAAGCGGCACGGCGGCGGAAGTTAAAATTATTAAACCACATTTATGTTTGTTCTTTCTTAATTTTGTTGTTCATTTCTTACGAATGAAAGGCCTTGTCCACACAGAGATAGGTTTACGGAACTGAACTTTCGCGCGAAGTTCCGTTTATTTTTGCTAGTAGTGTTGACAGGGCTTACGCAAAAAATGTGTCCAACACGAGTGAACCCTTGCACCCTATGCACCCTTCTCCCTCCGACACGTTCACTTGATGGTTTTTATTGATGTTTCAAAATGAATGAGAAGAGGGCGGCAAAATACAGGCGGCCCATGGGCGGCAAGTAGGCAAATCCGGCCATGTTTTTTTCAGGGGGAAAAAACTAAAAAAAAACTTTGAAACACATCTATTAAATAAATCATTTTTGCGTGGTTTTTCGTAGTGCTTTAAAAACCACTAAAAAGCCATGTTGAAATACGTACGTTATAGAATTTCAAATAGCTTTCAGCTACTAATGTCACAGAGTTTACCAACAAGGTCACACAGACAAACAATTAAACCAGATAAACAAATGGCTCTCCAAAACAGAATTTAAATAATCCAGGTTAAACAGGTATCCGAGCCGTCGACGGGAGGTAAAGCTCACCTGCCTTATAATCGGTATGTTGATTATATCGTCATCTAGACTCTAGAGACCAGTGCAAATTCCAAAAATTGCATCATTTTTTCAGTGCGGTGAGGCGTGAATGATGGATTATCGATATTTCTTCGTTTGAAGCTATGGTAAAGAATCAATTATAATGGTGTTCGTTGCGAACACCCTGTATATCGATCCTTTTCCGTAGGTTTAAATGACAGATAAATCGATGTATCGTAAAGCACACCACGCCACTGCATTTTTTATGGAAATGTCCTGGTACTGGAGTTTTGACCAGGTTTTTAGGTCAAAAGTCCAGTGTGCGACCTTCGCGCCGAGTTCAGTCGGGCGCTTTTTAATTTTCAGTTGCGAAGTTTCCGCGGTGGGACTGTGGGAAACCGCTCTGTTCCCACTCTCGCAGAGGTTCGAAATGGGAATGCGAAAGCGTAAAAAACTCACCGACTCGCCCGCTAATATATCGAGGGACACATTACGAGAATTCATTTCAACTCGCCAAGCATCAGGTCGGTCTGCAAATGCTAAATTAAATCCCAGCGCAAATCGAGTGTGAAAATAATGTGCATCTCGGTTTGAGACGGTGAAAATTTCCTGTCATTTTTTTTACGAGTTGCAACGATGATCAGAGACGTTTTCCAATTCCTTCAATTTTTTCCTCGCCTTTCAATCTGTCGACTTCAAATGCACTTATGACAGATCTTTAACTTCCTTGAAAAAGCGATACGAAAATATTGCTCAAAGTGGATGGAGATTGGAATAAGGAAAAACTTACATTCTAAAGACGCTGTAAATGAAAGTAATATCTTCTATCTAATGAATATCTTCTTACCTGCAACAAAAAGAAAAAAATCGGTTAAGTAGATATTACGCACTAGTTAAGAGATAAATAATTAATAGGTATTATAGGTAGGTTTAGCAAGGTAGGTTTCAAGTCTGACGCAATTAAAATCAACCTATAACCATAGAGCTAGGACATGGTCCACGTGACTTTTGCACCATTTTGAGCCAAATGAAATACAATATCATGAAACCTGGCCATTCGAGGATTACTTTAGACTATAAATGCTTATCATATTCGTGATAGACGTCCGAAAGGCTGCAATAAATTTGGCATTGTGAACCTCGACGGTGGCTACCAGTCTGCTTGGTGATATGACATCTGAGAAGATCAAGTCGCATCTCTATTAAAGGTCGCCCTAGGTACGATACTCATTTGGTTTATTTTACCAACATTTTTAAATTTTAAATTTTTTTTTTTTCAAATTCCAAGCAGCTTGAGTGCTACACGCCTAAGGCTATCATCATGATGCATTGATTATGCACTCCATTCACCTCAATTTTCACCGCATGGGCTATGAAAGGAAGATCTTACTAAAAACCTTTTCTTAAACGATCCGTTTACCTTCAGAAGTACTTCAGCGCCAAAAACTTAAGAACCTTGAGAGCTACGACGGATAAGGAAAACTAAGACTCAACAGGTTTTTTTCAGTAAGGCTCCCTTGTAAATAAATGGTTCATATCATGTGAGGCTTCGACCAGTGCGGCAGTACGGGTCCAACGAGTGAACACAACGGCGCGGCGCACGAATTTTAGACGCTATCTCAGCGTGCTAGGAAAGAGCACCGTAAGAGCATTCAAACGTTGTCAAATTTTCCTAGAAAAACACAAATACTGACGTACTTGAGCATTTTTACTGCAAATTATGAGAGGGTTTCATAGGCTACTTCCTCTACATTGGGAGAAAAAAAAGAAAATAAAATACCCGGACCACTCGCAGGAATTTCACCCACAAGCCTGTCATAGCTCAAAGCTACCTCGTCACCTTCCGGCCAAAGTATCGCAAGCGCGCTAGGCGACGTATAAAAATTTTCGCCGCAATTTTATTTTTCCATAGAGAAACTGTTCAACGAAGGTATTCGAAAATTTCACTGAATTTTTAGTGCAGCCGATAAAATTTCGAGAAATTTTCAAACAGATTCAACCAACAATTTCTCTGTAAAAAAATAAAAAAATGGCGGCGGCAATTTTGAAACGTCGCATGGCGCTTGTGATACTTTGATCGGAAGGTGACGACCTGACGAACTCTCGACTCTTGGGTCATCTGTCATCATCATCATCATCAGGTGACTTTGGGCGTTAACTTCCGACTGTAACTTTTACGCCATACACTGGGAAAAAAAACACATTGAATCCAGAGTTCAGACTCTCAAAAACATTGACAAGAAAAAATACTCTTGATTCGATCGGCTTTTTGCTTGAATCAAAACGAAATCCGCTTAAATTAAGAGGCTTGGTTCTTGATTTAAGCTAGATTCTGATTGAATAAAGAGTTCTTTTTCTTGTCGATATTTTTATGAGCCTGGGCTCTAGATCCAATGAGTTTTTTTTTCCAGTGTAGAGAAACTAGTAGTGAGTACGGTGTATCTATACCTAAAAAATATTGCCTCTGATATCCTTTCTGAGAATCATACAGGCTATCCGGGGGAAATTTGGCACTCAGGAGTGCTCATACGGCGTTGTTCCCGAGGACGGCGGATCAGTGGCGTGGCGTGAATTGCGATACATCGATTGTTATGCCATTTAAACCTATGGTAAAGAATCGATTATTAAGGTGTTCGCTGCGAACACCCTATTTATCGATCTTTTTCCATAGGTTTAAATGGCAGATCGATCGATGTATCGCAATTCACGCCACGCCACTGCGGCGGATCTCAATCCGGTATCCGCGGACGCCAAAACGGTACAAAACGGCCTCCGCCTCCACGCTCGCCTCAAACCGTGCCCGTAAAACGACCCCCCCCCCCCCCCTCGGTCCCTCCTCCCGCTCATAGGTGGTTCACGACACACGAGGCGCAACGTGTTACACCTGCAGCGGGGAGATTACGGCGGCGGCCAAGATCGGGATCGGCCGGGCTTGGGAATATTTTATAGGATATTCCGGCCAGATATCGGGAAATATCTCAATCATCGTGGGTTTGAGGGCGCCCTCGGAATTTAAATCACAAAAGCGAGCGGGGACGCCGCACCGCACCGGCGCACCGTAATGCTACACTTTCGCGTCGCCCCGCTCTGCTGCCGGCTCGCTCTTCACTCGCGGATATTTGCCGCACGGTCAAACTTAAGACGTGATTCTGTCCGGAAGACAACAGTATGTGCGGAGTAGCGGCGGACCTAGAGACAGCCTGAGGGGGGGGGGGGCATTTGGCGATGTCGAGGGGACACCTTTGAAAGCATATGGTGGGGGGGGGGGGGGTCCGCGGGGCATCCCTCGGAAAATTTCTCAATAGAACCCCTCCCGGATCGAATTTGAAGCAGTCTCAGTTTAAAATTTGTGAAATATTTGAACTGACATCAAAACTGACAGACCTCACCTCTTTACACCTGTGATTTTTCATGACCAAAACTTTCTTTTTTTTCTGTGATCTATTTATCGGAATCAAAAATTTTGGTATGCCGTTTTTTTGTTTTTGTTTTTTTTTTTTGGTTTCACTCGTGGGCAAGACTCTCTTAACAGAGTCCTCAAAAAATAGCGTTGCCTTCAAAACTTATCGTTTTATACAGTGAAGGATGCAGGGAGGATATCAGCGCGGTCTATAGGTAATGTCACACGATCAAATTGTGCTATCAATACATCGCGGTCAGATGCTGTGATTGGCTAGTTCGATGACTTGGACCAATCACAGCATTTGACCTTGATATATTGATAACACGGTTCGATCGTGTGACATGGGCTTTGAAAATAAAATGCCTCTGACGGGGCCATCTCCTACGTTAGCTGGAGAGAGAGGTGTGCACACGGCCTGGGAGTGTGACGAGGGTTTGTTTGAGCGTTTGGCAATGTCGGCGGGGGGCCGGGGGGTCATGCGTGATGGAGAATCGGCGTCTAATGGTAATCGCATGCGCATGCGCTATTAAATCGGGGCCACGACCGTCGACCGACGACCGACGACCGGGATCAGGATCCAGACCCGGTTGCAGAGCTTCCACCATCGGCCCCCGTTCCTGCTTCCCGACCCCGATCTCCTTTGCCATAACGCCATAACGCCATAACGCCGTAACGCCGTAACGCGCCGCCCTCGAGGACCTCAATAGATAAGAGTGCGGACACTGTGACCGCCGTTTGTCATTGTCATTTCAGGCAACATCGGAGAGCTCAGGGCCCAAAAATCAACGAAAAACCGACTCTGCGCTGAAAACAAAAGCTATATAGACGCACCGTCCGTTCGTGAACTATCGTGAAACTTCTTCCACGAATTATAGATTTTACCCCAGTGGCGTGGCGTGAATAATTGATTATCGATATCTCGCCATTTGAAGCTATGGTAAAGAATCGATTACCAAGGTGTTCGCTGCGAACACCCCGATAATCGATCTTTTTTCATAGGTTTAAATGGCACAACAATCGATATATCGCAATTCAGGCCACGCCACTGTTTTACCCAACTATAAAACTACACTGAAAAAAAGAACTCCGGCCGTGGAAGCCGCACTTACGGGCTATATAGACATACCGTCCGCGTTCCGGACTCAAAAGCCAAAAGTTCCGGGCGTAGCACCCGGAGCAATCGAAGTTACGGCTTCAGTACCCGGCACTTTCGGCCCCTGAGCCCGGAACGGACGATATGATGTCTGTATAGCCCGTAACTTTTTCCAGTGAGCTCGATGGAACGGCGCCGTTCGGCGAACCACGGCAAGGTCTGGAGGACCAGCGGGGCGATTATTGAAATGATATCGACTGTATGTCGCCGCTTTGTCGTGTCGCGCCATCGACTAAGTATAGGCTTAGTCGATGGCGCGACACGACAAAGCGGCGACATACAGTCGATAGCATTTCAATAATCGCCCCGCAGGCCTAGTATTAGTGTTCTCGCCTGATACAAAGGAAGTCGCGAGTGCAATAAGCAAGTTGTGCAGCTTATGCGTTATCAGCGACGGCAACAGGGTGCCGACCCAAGGTGCTCGATGGCGGGGGGTTGCGGAAAAGCAGACGGAACGAAAACGAAAAAAAAACATAAATTACGGTTCGGCGCGGTGCAAGTGCGAAGCGTGTGTTCGCGGACGCGCTCACAAATCGATATTCGCCGGAGCAGCAACAAGTGGAGGCTGCACGAGGCCGCGCCGCCCGGGCCGATACCGATGCAGGCCGCGCCGCGCCCGGCGAGTATATCATCGGTGCGAACGGCGAACGCGCCCCGCAATTCGCAATTCGGTAGCGGGCCCGGGACTCGGGGTCCGCCGCGCCGCGCATAGCGATTAGAGCCGATATTCAGATCCACCGCCTGGCTACACGGTGTCCCTCAACGGCTGAACATCGTCGCCGATGCGGAGGAAAGACGCGCCTTCAGGCCTGAGCGAATGCAACAATTGCAACACGGATTAACACCTGCGAGCTAGGCGCGCGTCTTCAGCGACGAGTAGACCTTCGGCCGAGTTCAGAAATCTCCGTAGCCAATCAGGCTGCAGCTCGCCGCCCGCAACTCGCGCGTATTAGGATCGGATCCTACTTTTCGCGTCTAGACGCGCTTCTAGCGAGCAAGGATATCTGGTGCTTAAGACGGCCGCAGCTAGGGCAGGATTGGTTGCTCCTCAAAATCGCCGTTAAGAGAGTCGTTGCGCCTCTGTTTTTCGTGTATGCAACTTAGAGGGACGCAAAAGAAGAATAGCTGCAACCCGAAGTTGCTCGTAGATAAACCGTTGCGCCTTTATTTTTACGTGTATCCAACAAGCAGGGCCCAAAGGTAGGAACATTTGCCACTGGGAAGGATGTTGTGCCTCTGCTTCGAAGTATGTAAGCAGATCGAGGGCTGTAGAGCAGCTACCGTTGCATCCAGTCATAGCCATTGAAAAAGTCGGCGCGCCTTCATTTTTGAGAGTATGCAACACAGTCAGCCGCAGAGCGAGAATAGTTGCGTGTTGACGTTGCGGTCAATGGCGAGTCACTCATTCATCGATACCACAATTAAATGAGGCGACCCTACACCAATCTCATGGGTGGAAACCTCCAGTTTCAAAGCTTTACTTGTTGCACCACTCAACCCTTGAAATTCGTCGGGGCAATAAAGAGACTCTCCATCGAAATATTGGATCCCGATCAGTATTTTTGACCCAAATTGAGAAAAATCGCCCCCTTTCAGTCTCTTACGCAGATACTAAAAAATAATTTAAAATTAGCATAGCATTCATGCAAAAAGCCTTCGATATGAGGAGGCGATTAGTTTCTCTCCCGCAGAGGTATAGTGATCATTTGGAAACCTCGTTGATTGCACACTGTAAAGTAGATCCCGGCCTTCGATACCCAATTAATCTCACGGTTACGGTGCTGTTAATGAAATTATTAAGAACGTGTCGCAACCGTTTTAATTAAAAGTTCTTGTGATCGCACAGCAACGCCTAAACAAATGAACAGTAAGTCAAATTCACTTCGTAACACCCGGTATAATCCGCACATGAACTTAATAAATTAGAACCTCTGACGCTCTTCCCTATCGCGTGCGCACATGTGAGTTTGCTACTATTCTCGCTACTACCATTAATCAAATCGATTCAGACCATTTTTAGTCCTCCTTATAAGGTTCGTTGGTCAGCTCTGATCCGACTTCAATGAAGGAAACCGGGGGCGCGTAGAGAAATCTCGAAAAGGAAACTTCGTGAACGCTCGGTTATCCAACAGAAATCCCCCTTGTAACCCGCAGGTTAGTTTCCCCCCTCTTGTTTCACAAATTGCTACGCAGGAAAAAGTTTTTTCTCTTCTTCTTCTTTTAATTGCCGTGATAAAGTTATAGCTAATCGAGTCCTTAATATGATAATTACCACTTGATGATATTGATTTCTAGAGACAGCTCATGATTATTGTTGAGATTTGAGAATGCTAATTTTTTTCGTCTACGATAAACATTGGAGGTACGCCAATACTTTTTCTGCGAGAAACATAAGGAAACAAAGAATAAGAAGAGAACATACACGCAGGATGTGGAATATTTTAACGGAACAAAATTAAGCCCTATTTCCGGGAAAAATGTAAGAAAATCGCCTTTTAACCTAATATTATCTCCAGATCACGTCACCAAGCCCCACTTAAAAGCGTCCACTCAAAAGAAGGTTTGAAGTTAATTGTTCATTTTTAACCTCAGAGAAGAGGAAACGTTTAAACTTCTTTTCCCCCATTTCAATTAAACGTGACTTCCTTTTTCTCTGCTGAACTTAACCGTTTTAAATTTCGATGGAAAATTGATTGCGAGCGAATACTTTTTTCAAACAAGGTCACCATGCTTACAAAACTTTAATGCAAATTGTGGCAAATTGTGTTCACTGAAGACATCCCCTATCAAACAAACTTCAAAAAAGACATTATTTTTAAGTCCTTAGGACGGATTCGTAAATAGTCATCAAAGTGTATTGTAAACTAAGACCGAGTGCATGAGCACGCGCAGCCCTCAACAAGGCCTTCACCAAACGACAAAATGGTAATCATTTTCCGCACAACCCCCTCGTTGTACTAACGGCGGCCGTTGACGCGAACGAGCCCATTCGGAGAAGAACCCCAAAATACACAAGGATACAAGCATCCCGAGGCTCATCGCGGTCCATTTTCACGCGGACGGGTTGAAATGCTCAACGGCCCTCGAAAACTCGCGGGGCAGCGGACGGAACATCCCTTTCGGAGGCGGGGAGGGGACGGGTGGACGTGTGCCGTGGATCCGGACCCAAGATGGCGTGTCCACTAATACGACCGCGTCACGCTCCCCGGGAAGACGTCCCCCGGCGAAAGGGCCTAATTTTGGCGGTCGGAGTGGGCAAAGGAGAAGTTGTAATTACTGTCCAGTCGAAACGGCGCGGAGCGGAGCGGCCGAGGGGGGGGGGGGGGGGATATGACGGAATGATTAAGGAGATGTCGAGGAAGCGTGGGCGACCGCACACTGGAACCAGGGGTGGGGTACGCACGGACATCGCCGCCCTTCTGAAATAAGGGCGTATCTCGATTTGTTCATGAGCCCCGAAGAGCATAGATTCGTATGTAAAGTAGAGCTCACGTGGAAATTGAGATACACCCTTATGGGAGAGGAGCGACGATTTGGTCGCAGCTTTATCATGCGAGAGCATCAAGTGCCTGCACAGTTACGAATTTCCGTGTTCATGGTTACTTTGAGTTACTTCTTTGTAGGTCAGATCGACCAAAAAACTTCGTTGATGGATAACATTTTCGGTTAAATCGACCGGAACCATAGGTTACTCTCAGATACCTGGGATGAAGGAAGTGTCCTGCTGAACCGATATACTATTATTTGAACGTTTTTATGCTAAAATGAACTATGCTGCATGTAAAATCTATGCAAATAGTTCCTTTTAGCATAAATACGTCCATTCCACTCTATGCTTACAAATGGCCAGCGAATTGGACGATCACCAATGGAATCTAGGTTTGATAACGGCGGTTCCCGTCTAATTATTGACGCGGTTACAAATTTTCAACTCAAAGATTGCCCCCCCCCCCCTTTTTTTTTTGAGTAACCGATGAAATTTACGTTTTTCACCGGAGAGATGCAAAGAAAAGTAGAAGAGGAGGGGAAAGAAGAAGAAAAGGAGGGACGAAATGGGAGGAGGAGGAGGAGGTGAAGAAGCAGAAAGAAAAAGTGAAAAGTACGAGAGGGAGGAGATTATGTAAGAGTAAATGGGAACAGATCGAAAAGAAGAAGGAGCTGCCGAAAGGAGAAGGAGCGTGAAAAGAAGTAGAAAATGATGAAGATGATGAAAGAAAGAGTAGACCAGGAAAAAAGTAATCAGGTTTTCAGGTTAGAGCCCCTCCATTGTTGAATTTCACGTCGGGGAGAATCCACTGTGCGGGGGGGACGAGGGAGCCAAGGGTGAGGTGGGGTGGGGGGGGGAGCCTGCGGTGTACAGATGTAGATAGGGAGACAAAGAGGAAGCGTTCACGGGGTGTCGGATGGCTCGGGAGAAGGGACGGAACGACTCGGGAGGAAAATCAATATCTTCGACACCCTTAAGAGATTAGAATAGGAGTCCCGGCGGCTCGCTAACAAACCAAAATACACGTTATTAATAGAGCGCCCTCAGCCCCAGCCCCATCCCCGCCGCGGCCACGGACCCCGGACGAAAGTTCCGCCCTCTCAAAAGCACAGCGTTCAGTGGCATCATTTGCCAGTTTCCATTTCTTTCCGTCCGGGCTCCCGGCTGAGCCTCGGCTGAATGCCGGGCGCCCAAACCGGGTAACGGAGCCCATTCATCTCCCGACCCCCCCCCCCCCCCCACCCCTCCGCTTCCATCTTTCATACTGGGTTCTCGACTGTAATTACGCGTTTCTGCGAAGTATGGAGGGAAAGAGGTTGAGATGGGAAATGATCGACTGGAATGATCCACGAAACGGGAACGACTGGTATCCCTGTGAACTTTTTCATGAGCATGGGAGGACTCAATTGTTTCCATTGTTGTTGTTACTCATGCAGGGAAGATGTAAAAGATGTATTTTTATACTACATCTAGGCTCAATTATTATTAGTCGTATAGAGAAGATGCAAAGTGCAAAAATGCAATAAATTACTGAACTGTCTTTTGACATGCGGAACACGAGCTTTTAAACTTTCAAATACTTGGGACATGTTGCAGAAAAGATCATTTTCGAGGAAATTACGCCTGAACGTTACTGAAAAGGGCAATATTGACTAAATTTTCAAGATCGAGTTCGAATGAAATTTAATTTAAACGAATTTTCCACCTAAAGTGTAGAATTCTCCTTGTTCCCAAAGTAATGTGATATTCAAAGGAGTGGTAACTGCGAGAGAATTCTCTAGATTTCCATCAAAACAGCAGAAAGTTCACATCTCTCTGCGAGAGAGAGAGAGAGAGCAGTAAATACTGCTGTCTTTGCGCAAATTGACACTCTCTGTTGGATTTCACAGTTCAAATCAGCAGTTAGTTATTATTTTGATACATGGCCATGCAAGTGTGATTACTTGCATAGTTGATTGCTGTCTGGCGTAATTAAGTACCGAATTTTAATAAGAGGCACTAATCTTTGCGTTTGAGCTTAAAATTTATCAAGTTTTACATCACCCGAACAATTTTCGTGTATTTTCCGGAAGAATTTTGACAATCTATGAGTTTGCTAAATACAAATTTCTGCTCTGACATTATACTAACCCCTTTTTATGGAAATTTTATTTTATTCCATTCATTTACGAAGATGAGAAAAAGGTGTTTGCATTCTGGATATTTTGGCAGCACGTCGATGACGTAAGTACGTGCAGTCATTTCTGTCATCAATTTTCTCAAAAATGGTGTGGATTACAGAAGAAAGCCCTGATTCAGAGCTTGGTCTAAATTATTCGTTGCGCTGCATTGCAACGCGCGTTAAGGTTCGTTTTCCATGCATCGAACACCACGTTTAGCGAGAATATCGACATCATGCTCAATACCCACCTACTTCGCGGTGCGTAAACAGATCAGAAACGCCACCACCTCCTTTTATTCCGTATGATTTATGGACTGCTCTTCGGTAAGACGACGGGTTAACAGTCCACGAAAAGGTTGTTCGGCGCGAAAGGTGTGTTTCCCCGCACGCCTATGCGATCGGGCGCGGCTATGCCGTCACGCCTGAGCTTTCACGGCGCGGACCTGGGACAAGTCACGGTGGAATAATGCATATTAAACCTTTTAAGGCTCCTCCGTCGGTCGCGCGGCTTTTGCGCAAAGGCCGCGGAGTGAGTGGCATCTCCGCGGAGGCAGCCACGCCTGGACGCGAGCCGCAACAAGTCGGAAAACAACGGTCATTAATACGAATGAATAATTGTAATAATTGACGGGAATTACTCGATACTCGCGAGGAATTTATAATGTACCGGCTTTTCATCGTCGCGCATTGTTTCGTTATTGTTATGCCCGCGACGGCCACATTGTAAGGTGAGCGGGAAAAAATTCATCCGCTTCCACGGAAAAAAGACAACCCGACTTGCTTTGCATAAGCTCAGGGGTTCCCAGACGTCGAGCACCTTTATAGAGAGGGTACAGACACTCCCATGAAGTAGAGTACCTATATTGAGAGAGTATGGCCACTGGGCCCCATGGAGAGGCTTAGGACCCAAAAATGGCGGTGCGTTGTTTTGGTTTTTGTGGAAGGGAGGGGGGTCATTGCCAACTTTTGAGGCTTTTCACCAACGGCACTTGCTGCCAACCTTACTACATCTAAGATAATTTTTCTCAAAAATTGCACACGATTAGCCTTAATAATACGTAAAGAAGTCGCAATAGTGCATTTGGGTAAATTTCTCGTTACGATAAGCAAAGAAAACTACATTTGGAGTCATTTTGCATTACATTAATTTATGGCGTCCGCCATTTTTGGGTCCTAAGGGCTCCATTCAGCCTAAGATGGCTGAGCCAATCAGAGTCAATCACAGTTTATAGAGTTCCACTTGAACAACACCATCTTTTAATGAGAGTGATAAACAGAAGCAAGGTGTTGTGGTTAAAATTCTATGATAACTATAGTACCTTTCGACTTACGCCATCATTAATAATATAATTATAATTATAGAATTAACCTCGGTTCTATTTCCTTCATTAAACAGAAATGGAAACCTCCAGTGGTCATACTATACTTCCTCTGTAGAGGGACTTTATCCAAAGCTAGCTCCATCGGAAATTCCGTAAAAATCTTCGGAGAAAAATTCTGTTAGGATCGATTGGTGCATCCGTAATGTCTGGAATCCTTGAGTTTTCTCATTCCTTGATTTTTGCCTGATTTTTGGAGGATAGTTCCTAATGAAAATTCGAAATCCATCTTAATTTCTCTTGGAGTCCTTGCGGGAAAATTAGATTTTTCTCCAGTCTTGAAAAAAAATATACTGATCGTATTAATTTTCCGTTGCTTTTGTGGGATTCGAGCCATGCTAAGTCAATTAAACTTTTCATATTTATCGAAATGTGACCAGTTAGAGGATGAAACTTATGTTAGTACTTTTTATTTTCTATACCATGGCCAGTTGGACAGAACAGATTTGAAAGTTGATCCAAAATTTTTGAATTGTTCATTTTTGCCCTCTAGCTGACGTCATATCTTCCCTCCTTATTTTCTACATCTTGCAACACGCGAATACTACTGCATAAAATTTCAAATTTAAATTCTTTCGACAAATCCGTATTTTCTCTGTCGCTCAAGATAAGTGCAGTCATACAAATTAATGCCGCAAAGCCATAGAGGTGAGCAGCGTATACACTAATGCATGTAAGTTTTACCTTGATTACCTTGAGGAAATTCTTGTTTTCTCGATTGCTATGAGTAAGCTAGGTATTTTTTCCTGACATTGGTAGGCGTAAGGTTATTGTGAACGTAAAACAATGAAGATGCGAGCTCAGCAAAGATGAGTAAGGTATTTAAGAGTCGATGAGAGCATGATACAAATTGAGTGAAACAAACGTTTTTCCTTCAAAATGAACGAAATGAAAAAATGAGGAAAGATGAGCATCGCAGTTTTTCTTTCACCTCTTTCCCTCATAAAACTCAGGGACGAAAATAACACATGATTTTTCTTCAGGACATCAAGTAGTTATCCATAAAAAGTATACCTCAGCCGGATGAGGCATGTATTTTAAGATGGGTCAAAAAATAAGGAATTATTGACGAATTATTATTATTTATTGACGAAAATTATCCCTTACTATTAGAACATATTTTCTTGTAAATTCATCTTTTCACGTTCGTAGGGGGCTCCAAACTGGCCGCTTCGTGGCGTTTCTCCCAAAGATTTGTGTCTCAGCCGGCTTGATGAGATATCGAGAGAGTTCGAAGAAATGCATAATACAGTCAAAAAACGCCAGCCTTTGCGTGGCTCCAAACCCTATCAAGCTCCATCAACGTTGCTGTGTTTGCGCATGTAGTTCCTCACCGTGAGAGCCTAAACGCCTCCGCTTCATTAAATCTTTATGGAGATTTTTCTCTAAATTTTGGTTTTACATTAATGATACGTGTACCTGAAGGATTTTAAAAAGCCACCGTCGTGGGGTTATAGTCGGTGCTGTTTTAGTAGAGACAAGAGACCCTCCATTGGTATCATGGCGATGGTGGAAACTTTTAACTTTTAGGACTCCGGCATTCAACTGTTGACTTGCCTACTAAGTCGATGGTTAACAACGTGATGGGAGTTTCGTTTTGCAAACAGACCAAAGTTTGGGAAACTCGTTTGGCTCATGACGTCACCCGAAGCTCATCATCCACCTAGAAGGTGGATTAACAGCCGAAAGGTGATAACTATTGCTCCTTTGTAATTGGACCGCGTTAAGCAAGAAGGAACCAAGCCACATCAGATATTGCCAAATTTAACTATATAGGCAATTTACTTTTTAACATGAAAACGGTCGTGCGGATTTTAGTGCAGATCTCAGTGAATTTTCTGCATAGTGCGAAGCAAATTCCTTGAAATTTTCAAAGGAATCCGGACAAACATTCTCTCGTAAAAAATGAAATTCCCCGGTTAAATTTGGCATAGCCGATGTGGCTTGGTTCCTTTTCTGCTTGACGCGGTCCAATTGTCCGTAAGGCAGTGTTGAATCCCCGAAAGTAGAAGTTTCCACCTGTCGCCAAGAGGCCTGTAGAGGGTCTCATGTCTCTGTGTTTCAGAGACGGCTGTTGTCTGGGGAACAACGTTGAGAAGCATTGTAGAAGGGGGGAGCGACACTTATGCCTGTGGTTACTGATTAAAACAAGCCCACCTACATCCGCGCTGACCTTGCGGAACGACGCGCTGGCCGTGCCGCTCCGCTGCGCTGTCCGCGGCCCCGGCCGGCTCGACCCAGGCAGGCTTGTCACAACTCACCCGTAACAGAGCTGATTTTCATACTCAGCCCCGGGGCCTCCGCCCCCGCCCTCAAACCCACGATGGATCTCTTCCACAGGAGATACAGCCGACTCGCTGCACCGAGAAACATTTCTCTTTCCATCAGAAGGGACGTCTCGTCCACTTTTTTCACATTTTAAGGTCTTATCTCCACGGGACGTTTTCATGGGATTTGTCCCAAGTTCGAATCGCAGGAATGGAACTTGTGGGATTGTTCTCGGTTGTCGTTTCCACATCTAAACGTGCTTTTACATTATTTAAATTGGAACTTTTACGACTTCATCAGGTAATATTGAAAGTCCTGAGTTATACATCAAACATTTGAGTAGGCTCATTGATAGGTCATTCCCTGCCGATACCCGCCAAAATCCTGGAATTCGGCTCAGTAGATGTCTAGAATGAGAAAAATGTAAAAGGGGGTCAGAGAGTTTGTGTAAGTCACGCGTAATTAGTGAGTTACCTCATTAAATCGTACGGATAAATTTATGCCGAGAAAATGAAAAGCTTCATCAATGAAGGACTTTAAAAGCACGAAACTGACCCAGAGCGCCTTCATTTCCGTTTGATACTTTACGCCTTGCCATGCAGTTAGTTTAGATGCCTATCCGGCCCCATCCGAAATAATTTCAAGATAGAATCACTACGCACGAACAGATGTGCAAGCAGCTACCACACACTCGAATAGAAGAGGCGTTTATTTCTACTCGGGCAAAATACTCAGCATTTGTTTCAATGATCGTTATTTTAGAATCATGCATTCATGTGTTTATCACTAGAGAATTGCAAAAAACCAGCAACCGTATACGATGATCCTCAAGAAATCTGGTAACGAGCACCATTTTTATGTCACTTTCAAGCGGGAAATGTTCGATGGAAGTTCCTGTTGTCATAAAAGGAATTTTTCCTAAATACACTATATTTGCGAACCACGGAACCGTGCCCACGACGATCAGTGGCGTGGCGTCATTTGCGATGGATCGATTGGTCTGCCATTCCAATCTATGAAAAGGGATCGATACCTAGGGTGTTCGATAATAATCGATTCTTTACCCTAGCTCCAACTGGAGATATATCGATGATCGATCATCCACGCCTCGCCACTGACAACGATGCTGATACAAAGCATTTGTGCCCGTTAGCCCGAGAGCACAGAGTCATCAACGACACTCAACGCTACGCTGCTGCACTCGGGAGATGGATAATCAGCAATCGCAATTGTGAAATCAGTCGTTCTCTTGCCAGTTTCCGTTCGGCAATTTTATTGTCCGCGCCGTTGCCGTATCGGCGGGTTTACAAACGTCCGGTCTCAGTATTTCGCTCGGATGAGGTCATACCCAACACTGAGTCAGCTTTAATGCCGCACAGTGGAACAAGAGTCCCTTTATACTGAGAGTAAAGACAATGCAAATCCATTTTTGATTGGCTCCCATATTTTAGGCCTCCACAGCACTGGAAAAAAAACACATTGGATCTAGGGTCTAGACTCTTGAAAACATTGACAAGAAAAAATACTCTTGATTCAGTCGGATTTTTGCTTGAATCAAAACGAAATCCGCTTAAATTAAGAGGCTTGGTTCTTGATTTAAGCTAGATTCTGATTGAATCAAGAGTACTTTTTCTTGCCACTGTTTTTAAGAGTCTGGACTGTAGATCCAATGTGTTTTTTTTTTCCAGTGAGTGTCACAAACGGGAATAAAGATTATACATTTTCACCAATTGCAAAGATTATGAACTAGAATAAACCGGGGAATGCCCAAGCAGGTCTTCGATTGGGTTCCTCCCGGAAGGCGACGGCGTGGACGTCCTGTGAAAGGTTGGCGACAAGGGGTGGAGGAGGAGATCAGAAGGTGCCAATTGCCTGATGATCTCTGGGAGGATAGGGGGCAATGGCGATTGGGCGTCGCAGAGCGCGAGGCGGCGCTATAATCGCGACTTTATGTATGTATAAACCGGGGAATTGGGGGAACGGCAAGAAACAAATGGAATGAGAGAGGAAACGGAGGTAGGAATTCGGGAATGGCTTGATCAAGATTACAAAAAACGTCCGATTTGTGTAATTTTTATTCCCGTTTGTGACATCCATAAGCCGCGTTGTTTCGACTCTCTCAAGAAAGGGACTCTGAGCGGAACAAACAATATAAGAGAAGTTTGACGTCTTGTGAAAACTTCAGAAGCTTACATCTTCGTTAATATGAAAGGTAGAAGTTTAAAAGTAGTTTTATTCATTCTCTCACATGATTTTCTTGAAGGAGCACCCCTCAGAATGTGAAATGTAACGAAATGAACATCAAAATTTGCGGTTGTAGTATACGTAAAATTCCATGTAAAATCCCTCCCAATGGTTTGTTCTACTGTGCGCCGTCCAAGATTCTGCAGATCCTCCATCCGGAAAATTACTTGGACGTCGTTCAATAAACGTGATCTATTTGCATCGATAGACACGCATATTTGCATCGGGCAAGCGCGATTCTATGCGTGGAAGCGCTTGAGTGGATGTGTTCTTTATGAATGAATCAGTAAAGAAACTTGTTGCGTCAAGTTTGCGTGAAAAAATCTTACTAACGTTTAAATCCAAAAGAATTTCTGGGTGTCATGGAGATACCCGCAGGAAAAGAAAGGCTGGTAATGAAAACCTTAAAAAAGGGCTGTTAGTGCCTCTCCGAGCAGAATGTTTTGCCAACACTTTGCCGCAAGAAAAGCCTCAAAATGTCAGTCTAAACGGAGGTCATGATGCGTCTTTCCAATTTACAAAAAGTGTTCTCGAGGAAAAGCGGCTTGAAGTTTTTGTGTGTCACTAAGGGGCATAAAAAAACTTCACGTCCTTTATTATGGTTTGAAAATAAGGAAACTTTTTGAAACTAAATACACTCCTTATCCGTCCTTTACACTGATATAAAGTGTGCGGTTTCTGAGATATTTCACTTCCTTTTAAAAAAAAACCAAAAAGGCAATGATGATGCACAAAATAAAAAAAAACAATCCTAAAGGAAGCTTTTACACCATTGCAAATGATGCGTGCGTTTTATGCACTGGGCCATTCTCATGATCAAGGGATGGGATTTCACCTCTGCAAACTTTCTCTGAGCCACTCCGCCTACAGCCGCTGGTTCTGTGTCAAAAGGTGCGGTGCAAGTGGGTAATTTGCAAACCTCCGAGATCCAGCTTCATCGAGAGACGTTATGAAAAAAAGTAACTGACGTCATTAGGTTTCATAGAAACAAGAAATGTAGCTATTCCGTGGTTCGGAATGGCTTTTATTCGCTGGCTCGGGTTTCGCGTATAAAATGAATGGAATAAGGAACAGGAGACGAGGGGGAGGAGGAGCTGAAGGAGGCAAAAACAAACTGCGCTAAGCAATATTTCCTCATTTGAAATTCTGCTTCGTCTAAAAAGCCAACCAGGCCAGGCGCACAGTGGGGAAAAACGCCAATCTAGCCGCTCAAAAGTCCCTGTGTCAACGCTCTTGATTTTTATTCGTGTTTCTTGGGTTAAAAATGTAGCCAAAGGATAGGGGGACCCAAATTGAGGCAAGAAAATATTTTGTCAACCCCCCTTGGGCTATATTTTCACCGCACAATGGCCCAATCCAAAGAGCTTGGTGGACCATCTTTTTACACCTACTTTTGGTTCACTTTACGTGAATTTTCTTAATTACGCGTTGCGTTACACTTCTTTCAAAACAATCTAATCAATTATAACATCACTTCTTAATGGCATTGTACACTGAAAAATTGAATGTTACGTACAGTAAAAATGTGAAATTAAAAATTAGTAGATCTATTCAGTTTACAAGACAATAACATTTATTTTCATCGATACAGGCGTTTTTTTAATACTAAGATACTTTTTGAATTGTGAAAAGACAATGAAATCAAACACTGAAACAGCATGAGAAAAGAAGAGGAAAAAAGAAATAAAGAAGAATCGAAAAATTAATGGAGAAAAAAGAAAGAAAAGATAGAAATTATAGCATTATAACTAAATAATTTTATAAACAACAAATAACAATAAACAACAAATAAGAATAATTTAAGAATAACTTAAACAATAATTATAACAATGAAAAGGAATAAAAGAAAAAAATATAAATGCAACAAAGCTGCGACTAAATCACAAAAGCTGCGACTTTTACCTACTTTTTTTGGCATACCATTGTCTGAATCTATAAAATGTGATAATTACCCGCAAGAATATTCACCACCTCTCGTAGCCAGTGAAATTTTTCTTTCAATGTAATTTTTTGTGACTCTTATTTTGATTGCTAAATGTGTTCATGATGTTAATTATTCATCAAATTATAAGAGATTTAGTTGTTGTACATTTTAATATACATTAATTTTGAATTTGAATATATTTCTTGAATTTCGGACGAAAACTGACTCTTGCTCTTCTTGATTATTCGTAGGTACTTCAAAAAAAGAAAAAAGAAAAAAGAAAAAAAAAAAAAAAAAAAAAAAAATACATTACAACCTCTTTAATTTAAAAAAACAACGGACCAGTGTCCGACACGTTCAATGCCTTTTCTCCCTGTCCAATAGAATTATTAGGACGCTTTTTACTTTATTTTCATCCTGCCATTTCTTATACCTCAAAATTATGGAAGTAGATATTCCGAAAACAGATCGTGTTAATTGCATGCAGGTATACTTCGTTCAGTTATTCAACGTGGCAACCCCCCCTTCCTCCCTTCTCAAATAACCATCCAAAAATGAAGAATAGTAAAATCGTTGGTCGTTTTGGATGATTAATCATTAAATTAGTCACATGTATTATACCTCAAGCTCCAAGCCAAATTGTCAAATAATTATTCCGGTATTTGAGCGTGAATTTGCTATTTTTCGCAAATTTACCATGTTTTAGTTAACGATGGAGTACAACTGACTTCAGATTCGTGATCAGCGACCCAAAAAACATATAAAAACATGTATTGCATGCCAACAAAGGTGATACTCTAATTAATGCCGCCTAGATCTGGCTCTGGAACTAATGTGCGCCGCGCCTAGTGCATCAAAAACGCCTCGACGCCGGGCCATTAATCTTCGTTTATCTCTCTGAACCGCAAAAAACCGCAAGATATCTCTACAGATTATGAAACTACATGAAATTCTGCGTCACCTAGTACAAGTCTGATATTGGTATTCGCCGGTATTTGATACATTCCAATCCTCTGAAGTTTAAAAACACAGATTTTTCAGAGCAGGTGTTAAAGAAATAGAAAATATAAGAAAAAATGATGAGGAAATAAAATAAATGATTTGATTTACTTCTCAGGGGCTCTGCCATGCTAGAAAATCATCAATTGCATAACCTGTTGCGTGAACACCATCAGTACGGAACGCATTTGGTGCGTCTTCCATCTGGGCTTCCAGTCTTACCTGTTTAAACGCTCACGGTTCATCATCAATTTTTTGATAACAAACAAGATTCTGGTGAATTTAATCACTGATTTGGTGTCAGTGGATATCTGAGAATGAAATGCAACCTCTGGTAGCTTTCTACCAAACACTTGAAATTACGACTTTTGAGCGGCTAGATTGGTCGTTTTCCCCACTGTGAGGCGCCGCTTCAGCACTGACGTCAATGAGCATCGCGCCACCCTCGTCGGTCTTCCTGCACATGCTAAGAGACCCGTGATAGGGAGTGACGTTTTAGCATCACGAGTCAAATTATGTCAATTTATCTCACTCGGTTGAATTTTCGCGAGGGGAAGGATGAGGAAGTGCCAGTTTAATACACATGGAGACTGGAAACAAACCGATTTTATAATAATATTAAAAAAAGAGGTAAAAATCCGAATTACTTACGCGACGAAAGCGCGATTTCAGATCGGGAGAGATGTTCAACTCACCTGCAAAAAACAAAACAAAATATTTAAGTTAGTTTGTGTGCGTTAGAAATTATCCCAGACATGCTAAGTTTGAACGCTACGCGTGCAAGTCCCTTGTTGAATGAAAAAAGAGCGCAGTAGTTTAACGGTGACATGATTTTTTCAGATTTATGAAAGCTTGTATTTAAAAATGTGCGGTTCCACCTGCTGTCACATTATGAAAATACCTTTACGGATGTGGGATCGAAATTGTTGCAAAGAGATTTTTGCGGAAATTGTATGCCTTTCAAAGAGTATACTCACGGAAAAATTCACAAAAAGTGTCAGCTAGTACTTCTTTGAAAGCATAACACGGCAAGCAGAAGTTTTCAAACATCGCAATTGAGTCACGTGTTTTGTTTCACCATCGTTCGTCGTGTATTTTTGCGCAGCAACTATTCGAACATGGCTGTCATGTGGCGTTGCATACTCAAAGTTTTGAAGGCAATTTTTAAACACGCGATCAGAAATGAATTCCGATCTATGTCAAATCGCATGTTACTTTTGTTCATGGTGTGTGATTTTTGGTTTCCGTCAAAATTTCACTTTTGCCCTGAATTTAGAAGAAGAGACCTTTCCCCTTTCATTTAAAGCCAATGATCACCATAAATATAGAGTAACAGATCGCAGTGTCTATAGAAACACTACCAAACATGCAAACTTCTCTAAATGTCCCTATATTTGACCATCCTCGGTGGTTTTACCTGATCTAGCCAACCCTGAAAATGTAGTGGCGTCATCGATTCCGATTCTGAATCGGCCCACATGGCAGACACAAACGAAAACGAATATGGAGTTAGGAGGTAAATATAGAGGCCTATGGTGTGGTGGCCGTGCCTAGAATTCTACCGCGTCCCCTCCTCGCACCCGCCCCCAGCATGGAGCTTTTGCATCTCCCCATTACACAAGCGGTGTTAACTATTAGCTGTGTGCTTCTCATGGTCGCAACATTGTGGTTGAAAATCAGCATTTTTTTCCATACAACTCAGTGTAAAATATGCAATCTTCATGGGAATGATTACCTCACGTTCCGCAAATCAGGACTTCCCCGTGGAACTCGATGAAAAATGTGCAACTCTATCACACAATCTAGTAACTTTACGAGTGAACCCACATTTCGGTAAGAATCAACAAGGTATTTTGAAGGGGGAAAAAGTGTTGAGGGTAATCCCCTAAAATTGTGGTACCATCCCATTTTTCCGGATGATATATGAAAGGGGCATTTTCAATTAATTGTGGTAGTACAAAACCATTTGGGTTAGTACCCTAATTTTTTGGGGAACTACCACAATTGAGGAGCTTTCTGGAAAAGGGGCACATACCATAAAATCGCGTTTGGAAAAAATGCATTTGAAGTTTCTATTATCACGCTATGGCCACTGACTGTGACTTACGTTCAATATCGGGAGTCTCAGCCGCAACAAAAATTACCAGTCAGTGGCCAGAAAGTAACGATTGAAACTTAAAATGCACTTTTCTCAAACGTGATTTTTTTATATGGGCCCCTTTTCCGGAAAGCTCCTCAATTTTAAGCTTCCTAAGCAAAGTCTTAACCCCTACCACTTTTTTCCGTGTCGTAGGTAAACCTAAATGAGTATGCAAGCTTCAAATAGAATCTGACAACCTTGCAGGCTAATGGTTGCCAAATCGTGATGAAAATAACCACTTTCATCCTAATTACCCTGTAAAAAGCGTGCGACTTCGACGACACGATCCGACAATCTTGCTGCTCGTCGCCGCGCCGTCGGGAGCTGAATCAATGATTTAGCATTGAACAATTCGCGCTCCCCGCCGACTATTGTAGTTGCGCTTTAATTCATCAATTGGACAGCGATGGGCGAAAGGGTGCCATCTACGTTTCGACGTGGGCCCTTGATGGGTTAAGAATACACCGATATCAGGGCCCATGATGAGTTGTGGATGGCGCTGTTTTGACAGCCTCTGTCCAATTGAGCGCGACCGACCCGTAGCGACGCCCGATTCGTCGGCAGCAGCCTTGCCGCGTCACCCGTTGCGTTGGGGTCAGCACTCAGCGATACTGCCGGGCTAAGGAAGAACGTCGTATGAGCTTTCAGACGTTGCCGAGGGTCCTTCGATAAAAACCGAATTTACTGGGAAAATTGTGAAATTTTCCCCCAAAATTTCCAGACAATTTTGTACGCAATTTAATTCAAAATATCTGAAAATTTCAAAGAAAAATATGCGTGAATGTTTTCAAAAATACATGTTTTATCGAGGGAAGTTTGGCAACTCTTGAATGTTCATACGGCGTTCTTCCTTAGCGCGGTAGAAAACTACTGTGTTCAGCAATAGAGTAGC
Organism: Bemisia tabaci; assembly: GCF_918797505.1. Taxonomy (NCBI): domain Eukaryota; kingdom Metazoa; phylum Arthropoda; class Insecta; order Hemiptera; family Aleyrodidae; genus Bemisia; species Bemisia tabaci. Next base: position 16,550,847 of record NC_092796.1, read on the forward strand.
AAATGCAAAAAGCGACTTTTCGAGGAAGATGAGAAAACCACAAGTGCATCTCGTGGCTTTTCGTAGCCGAGAACAGAGAAGCAAGTGCATCTTATTTTCTACTAAGTTGCACTACATACGTGCATAATGTTCGGTCTGGGTTTGATGATGAAGTCACAGAATTAATTTTTTAGGCTAGCAAGAAGCAATAAGCTCTACTCTGGTCCTAATGATCAATACGGACGGAGCTGTGATCTTTCAAAGAACAGCGGACTGATTGTTGAAATAGATAAACAGAGCTATAGACGAAGAAGACTAAATGGATACGGAATGATGCTATTGGTGGAAACGGGTGGTTGCAATGGACAAAGGAGGTAGATAATAGACGAACCAACGGGAACCCACGAGACACCCTTTAGTAAGTCCATCATTTTCTCCCTTATTCGATAGGAACCAACCATATTAACCGATAGGATTGCTCCAAACACCCTGTGCTTTCTTTAGCTATAGCTTTGTCTATCAATTTTAACAATTAACCTGCAGGATTGATCACGTCGTACATTTCAGTAATGGACACTACAATTTCTTTCATGTTGGTCTCATCAGTGCCATACGTGAAGCCCAGTTCGAGTTTGTGCGTCACACGCTGATAAAGCCAAGATTGTGTCTATGGTATTGCACTACCGCAGATTATGACGTCATCAAAGGTATTATTCAAAGGTCTCTGTGGTGGCGATTCAGGCGCAAATTAGAGCAAAATAATCGCATTGCGAGGAGAGTTCGGCAGCTGAGTGTTGCTATCTTCGAGCCAGACAGTATAGTGTAAGCGTCATATGGACCTAATAGGACTTACGCCCTTTTTAGGGTAAGCCGTTCGGTTCTGCTCAAAGGGGTCCAAATTGAGCAATGGACGCTTAATTTGGACGTCTGGAATGTCATCGACAACGGGAATATGGAAGCACCTCATAGACAATGAGCGCACGCACCTCTCGCCTGTTGCTCAACAATGGACTCACCTCGCTCAATGGTTAGCGCTTGAATAAGCTTAGCGACAACGGTGAGCTATTAGAATAAGCTCGTCCCGTATTGTTCCCGCAAAAAGGGAGCAACGATGCCCTTTTTTTGAAACTGTATGTACGACCGTCCGCCGTCCGCGGGAAAAGAGGCGAGTTTTCCTAACAAAATGGGTTTTAAAATAAGAATATCAGTTTTCGACAGAAAATTATTTTTAGTATCCCAAAAAATGTTTCTAACAATTTACTTCAATTACTGCACTGGAAAAAAAAAAACACATTGGATCTAGAGTCCAGACTCTTAAAAACATCGACAAGAAAAAATACTCTTGATTCAATCAGATTTAAGCTTAAATCAAGAACCGAGCCTTTTAATTTGAGCGGATTTTCTTTTGATTGAAGCTTAAATCTGATTGAATCAAGAGTCCTTTTTCTTGGCAATGTTTTCAAGAGTCTAGACTCTAGACCCAATGTGTTTTTTTTTCCAGTGTAGCCGACAGAGTCTGTAAATTTGCATAAAGAGTAAACAAATTTGAACCCTGAACATGGCGGGTAATAACTTTAAAAAGTTTTTCTCGACTTTCTAGGCTGTGTAAACTTCAAAGAGGCATGTATACCAGCGGGCTGATTGCTCAAATTGGTATAGACAGGAACGTGAAGGGGTCCTATTGATGGTAGCGGGTGGTTGCAATGGACAAAAGAGGTAGGTAATAGACTAACTAACGACAACCCACGGGTGACCCGCTAGTAGTTAGTCCATCATTTCCTCTCATAGTCTAGAGGAACCACCCATTTCAACCAATAGGATCGCTATACTCCCTATGTCTTCTTTGTCTACCCTTTGTCTAACAATTTCAACAATCAGCTCTCTGGTCTGGTCTTACATTAAGGGTAGTTTTTTTGGGAGGGGGAGGGGGCGCTGAAGTGTTTTAAAAACGCTCCTCTCGGTAGCAGTAGATCTCAATTTCGAGTTTTTTTCATGATATGATCCTTATTCCGCGAAAGGCGCCACATGATATTTTCCGTTAGTCCTCGGTTGCTGGCGAGTCTTGCAAGTCGACTAAAGCGAGCTTCGTCCATTCAAAGGCGTGTAAAATAATCGGAATTAATCGAAGTATGCTGACTCGGCTAGGATCAATCATGTATGATGGATTCAAACGGAGGAAAAACAGTGTTACCAACTTGAGAGCTTCGTCATCGACCTCCCCGATAAACTCCCGGGTCCGCGCCAAAAAAAAACAAGGGTGACGGAGAAAACGGGGGGAGATTTAATCAATCAAAAGGCCACGCCTAATTGAATTCAAACTAGTCAAATGGCAGCGTCTCGTCTGAAACCGCGTACGGGAAGAACAACTCGTGAACCGCGGGAGGACCAGATGATAACGGCCGCCGCGACCAGCGGTCGACGGGCACTTAGGCGGTTTCGCCGAGCGGTCTGAGTTACGATCGATTGCTGAATTCGGAACCTGCGTCGAACTCGTACCTACCCGCGCTCGTGACAAATGCAAACCTTACTCGCGCTTAATGGACAAACGTTGTAATGATTAAGCGCGCGCTTGTGCCGGATCCCGGATCCAACGGGAGCGGGCATTTCCGAATTCGAGTAAGGATCATTCACAGCCACGGAAAAGCGCCCCGGAGCTGGATTAGATGGCCAAATGGACGAATATCAGTGGGGAAACCGAAATAAAAAAAAGAAAAAAATTGGCGACACGGAGAGAAATTTCCGGTCGGATCGATAGGAACCTCCAATGAATAATCGCCAGACTGCAGGTTGGTTGTTGTATCCTTGTCGAATGACCTTCATCGAAAGACATCGCTAAAATGGGATAATACCTATCAAGCCCCTAAGCTCAAGCTCCTGAGGGCTGATTGTTGAAATCGATAGACAAAGAAGACATGGGAAGTATGAAGCGATCCTTATAGGATGAAATGGTTTGTTTCTACAGACTAGGGAATGAAAATGGTGCCATAGGGTCTCTCGTGGGTTGCCGTTCGTTATTATCTACCCTCTTTATCCATTGCAACCACCTGCTCCCACCAATACGATCCCTCAATATCCCTTTGGGGGGCCCTGAAAAAAGCTGATTTATTTACCGGATGACTTTGCGTTAAATTTTAGCGCTTGTGCCTGGGTTTAGGGTAATATCATATAACAATCTCTGCATATTAAGAGAACTCGAAACATCTGCATTCCTATTTTAGACATCCTGCATGGAGCAAAAGGCCTTTTACCAAAATGGAACGTTAAAGTTTTGGCTATTGAAGTCGAACTTCGTCCAGGTGACCGAAGTTTTTATATGCCATGCTGAGATTTGTATTTTTTTTTTTCAATCGATGATTTTGCGGTTTCTTGATTCGGGTTCTCAGACCAAAAAACTACGAAAACTCTGATGTTCATGCGAACCGAGGTTCTGTTCATGTTGTCAAAGTTTTTTCTCCGTGCAAGTCGTTGTGTTGAGAGAGCTGAGGTTTGGTTTGAAGCTCGTCCGTAAGAAACACCAAATTTGACGTCATCCGTGGAATTCTCTCAAAAGCGACGGGCGCCGCGTGGGGAACGCTGAAAGAGGGGAAGGCGCGCCGGAGGCTACGCGAGGAGGAATCCGGAGACCCTCGTGTTTTTATAAGGCCTCCGGGTGTGACGTCAAACACGACTGGGTTTTCGGGTTGGCTCCGGGGCCGGGGTCCGTTTGATGAATGGTGCGCCGCGACTGATTGCTCACTTAGGGGGTTTCTCATTAGTCACTCCACCGAGCCATCCGCAGCTCACCCATACAGAAGCTCCAGCCTCACTCACACACGTGGGCACCGTTGCCGCTCCCAGAGACGAAATGGACTGCATTTTGAAATTTGGAACTATAAATTCTGGCTCATCTGAAAAAATACTTATGTGCTTAGGGAAACTAATGGCTCATACGTTGTTTTTAAACCGGGCCAGAATTTTTAGTTCCAAATTTCAAAATGCAGTCCAAATATGAGTCTATATTTTCACTCAGGGAACATGGCCATTTTCCGATGAGCCTGGAGTTGGATGTGGGCTACATTTTGCGATTAGGAAATACGATCCCTGCTTCATTTGAAAAACGGCAAATCTGTTTACATATTCAAAAATGTGCTTTTGACAAGCTGAGAGTAAAGGTTCCTTGCTGCAAAATAAAGTCCATGTATTCTTATGGAATCTATGACTCATCGAATAATGGACAAGTCCCATCCAATTTGTAAAAATATGGATTCATATCTGAGGACCCCCCATTTTTGTGCTCGTCAAAAACTAGGGATGCGCTGCCGATTTTAATGGAGTATTTGCTTCCTTCTTTTTCATGTAGATTTGGAGAACCTCGCAGCCGTCGAAACTACGATCCCGTACAGATGGACCAGATCCAATGGACTTGGACAGATCTTCATTGGACCATTTGTCCTTGCGTGAAAGTTCAACTTTTTTGGCGATTTTAAGAAAACGATTAAAGTCTTTACGAGAAACGATTCCCAGTGATTTATTCATTTTGTTACGCATCTTGCCATTTACCATCTACTCCCCATCTGTTGGACCAACCCTTCCCAACGACCTCAAAGAGAATGTTCTCTATGGACAACCTCTTTTCGATGAAATTATGCAGCGTTGAAGCTTAGTTTTCCAGGATTCCGAAAAACACCACTTTAATCCTTCATCCGTGAATGTGGGAATGGAAGGACAGAACTGGAGGTATCAGGTGCTGTCATGCGTCGCTTCCTCGAGCCGCGGACTGCGAAGCATGAACTAAGTAACGAGAAATGTCCTCGCGAGGACCGAGAAGGTCGGTTTGCGAAATTAAGGCAATTTGCACTCAGACACCGAGATACACTTAAACTTGAGGGGCTCCGTGCAAGAAATGTGCAAGTTGGTGTCGGACTTGGCGTTGCGACATGGATTGTGGCTCCGAGTCGTTTTTCTGACGGACGCAGGGGCGCTGGGCCCGGTTCTGGTAGAGCTCACTGCGGACAGCCCCAAGTGTTTCGTGTGATTTAAACTAACGCTCTCGAGTCTCGAGTTTCCTACTCGGATCTTGATATTAAATCTTGTCTCGCTACTGCTCTCCGTCAAAAGATGAAGCTCAGAGCAGCCCGGCGCAGTTGTCATGTTTAAGAGATGGGCCTCTCGCGAACTTTTGCCAGATGTGGATAATTTCACGCTCTGAGACCGTTTTGAAACGAGAGAAGAGGAGAAAAGAAAATCAGCCTGTCTTGAGAGGGGAAAAGGGGCTGTTTCCAGAGAAAAACAGACGGAGCCGGAAGAAAAACAGGCTGTTTTGATGGAGTTACCCACAAGAAGTGAAAATCAACGCCTAAAGACCACGCTTTCAGACCGTTTTGAAACGAGAGAAGAAGAGAAAAGAAAATCAACCTGTCTTAAGAGAGAAAAAAAGGGCTGTTTCCAGAGAAAAACAGACGGAGCCGGAAGAAAAACAGGCTGTTTTGATGGAGTTACCCACATAAAGTGAAAATCAACGCCTAAAATGTATTTTAGACGAAAATCCTCCGAAAGGTTTCGTGTTCAGCATCTTTTGATGGTCGCGAGTTATCACTTGCGAGTACTCAAAGGTGGTTTAGATCATTTATGAAATGCATATCTGTGTATAAACAAGGTGGAGGAATGATGCTGGGTCCACACCCGTTTCGCGGGGAAAACAAAGCCAAGAAGTTCCAAAAATTATAATTAGAGTCAAAATTAAGTTTTTTTGAACTCTAATGCGTACCAGTACGGAACTGAGGTGGGAGACTGTATAAATTGCTCAAGCTTTCAAACGAAAATTTCAAAAATTTCTCCTCAGATTTGATTAGATTTGTTCGGGTTTCAAAATGAAATTTAAAGTCATTTTTTGGTTTAAATTGATGACCGCACAATTAGTTTTTCTGGATATTAAAGTGTTTTTTTTAAAGACACGGTTGCACAGTTTTCGACTTGACGTGATAAAAGTCGTTCTTCCAAAAAAATTGCCTTCAGGAATTAGGTCTGTTTCCACTTGGACGGGAATTTTAAAATTATTTTGTTCCCACCACTTTAAAGCATTCAAACCGTCGATTTAAATAGTTTTTCCCCATTCGACAGTTATCGAAAACGAGTTCAGTACTCGCGAAAATGAGGAAACGTGAGCAAATAAACCTGCACCTGCCGGTTCTGTCACCGAATGCAAATTGCGCCGGGATTAAGGCAACGGAATGCCATAATAAAGAGAAACGTTTAAAAAACAGAGGATGCGCATCACCAGCACGGCGATACGTACTGTCGTGCTGGGAAAAAACGGCACGAGAATTTCGACGTTGCCAAAATTCTCCTAGTGTTACGATTATTTTGGCGAACTTGTGGATATTTCCCTTAAAATCTTTTAAAGAAATTCATACACAGTTTTCTCAAACAAGGTGCACAGAGAAAAAAACTTCGTGCGTGGGACCCAAATTTTAGGTCATATGGATCTCTGAAGTTTTCGGATTGAGCATCCGAACACTTAAGGTCCAGCTGCTGAGGTTTGGATCACACATCTGAAACTTCAGCTCTTACATCTGAAGTACTTCGGTTTTCACATCCGAAAAACTTCGGTTCTCACGTCCGAAGTACTTCAGATGTAAGAACTGAAGTTTCAGATGTGTGATCGAAACCTCGACAGCTAGACCGAAAGTTTTCAGATGCTCAATCCGAAAACTTCAGAGATCCATATGACCTAAACTTCGGATCCCACGCACGAGATTTTTTTTTCTCCGTGTACAACTGCCCTTAGATAAAATATGAACTTTCAAGGAGACTATTTCCATTTTTTTTCTTCAAATTTTTGAGAGGCATAATTTAATCTAAAGCATGTGGAAATGTCAAGGGAAAATATTCTTAAGGATCCTTAGAAATAACCATTTTATTGGGGGCAATCGGCAGCTTCCGAGAGTTTGTAGGACAGTATAGAGAAACAGAGGTGTGCTAGTTGTCCTTTCTCAGTGTTTTAATTAGCGGAAATGGAGAAGCGGTCTGGTCAACACTGCGAAGATCCCGACGGGTATTTTTAGAGCAGCGCGGCGCAAGGGCCGACCCACCACCACCAATTTCCATCGGGGAAAAATACGACTCGGGAGTATTAAAATTACGGTCTGCGTCATGCACTCCCAGCCGAAGTCACTGAAGCGTTGGAAATTCATTCAATGCATATTGTTTTAAATAATTGCCCCCTCTCCCCGCCCCCGCTCACTAATTCGGATACAATTCCGGGCTCGAGGTCGCACAGTGAACGGGTGCACCGATTCTCGAATCGGGGTTTGCAGCTAGTGTTCCCAGATTTTAAAAACTGGGAATCCGACTTTGAATACTGCCTGAAACATTGCTTTCCCAAGATCATAGAGGTTGATTGTGATTTATACAGGGTAATCAAAAAGTCTCGCACCACCCCTATAACCCTTGGACTTTTTTCCAATTATTAGAATGGTCCCCTAAAAATATCAGGGGTCCGAAAATTCGTTGTTTTTTTTTGGCTTAGGAGCACTCACGAAAGTTCGAGGCTCAATCTTAATTTGTTCAAAAGTTTCAGGAGTCCTAGTACTGGAGGTGCGGGACGGTTTGGTTTGGACCACCCTGTGTATTGTGTACTTCTTTTCAATCAGAAAGGAAAGAGAGAATAGGAAAGCAGAGGTAGCGTCAACCAAAATTGTCAGGAAAAGTTAGGCATATTATTTACCGCGCGGCATTTGTGAACGACACAAGATACAAAGTCTCTGTCGGATGACTTTTGCAGCGGAACATTCTCCAGCCTATCTTTAATACTGTTTGTAAGTGCAAAATAGCAATACGCACATTCCCTGTATTATACACCCCCGTCGCATCAATTATTTGCTTCATTCAGCGTTGAAAACGTCACTGTTCGGGGCACATTTCCAGAAATGACTATGGACGGGGTCCAACTCTACATGACATCCGTTTGATGAGAAAAACTACATTTAAATTGAATCAAGTTGCGTTGATACAGCTGAATGAAACAAACGTGTCCGGCGCACCTCTAAGCACCTCATTTGTAGGTATGTTTCCTTGAGTTCAACATCCCTTAGCGTTTTACACATGAAATTTTCCTGATCACTGCGAAGGGAGGAATAGGACCTCTAAGTTCGAGTGATGTAATTTACCAGGGGAGTCCTCACCTACGCGACAGGTGCAGGTGCGCAGGTACGCAGAGGGGTGAGAGAGAGGGTCGAAAACCCCGATGAACAGCCCCAATACTGCCGTGCTATGGAAGAACGCGTTATGAGTATTGGAGAGTTGCCGAATTGCCCGGATAAAACATGTATTTTTGGAAAAAATTATGAGCATTTTTTCTTGAAATTTTCAGACGTTTTAGATAAAATTGCGAACAAAAGTGTCTGAAAAAATTGAAGTCAAATATTGAAAATTTGTCTTGTAAATTATGTTTTTATTGCAGGAAATATGGCAATGTCCAAGCTCATACGGTGTTTTTACCAGGGTTGCCACAGAAGTTAGAAAATTAAATTCCCTGACACATTTGAGTAAAATACCTTAACGGTTGAAAACATGTCAGATGGTTCAAAAGACATAATTTGAAATAGGTAGTCTTCAGGCATTTGTCGTTCAAAACGTCAAAAACACTCTAGAAAGCAAATAAAGGCGAATTACCAATTTTTCACGTACACTTTTATGAATTTCTCGGATATTTCCAGATTTTCCCTGAATTTTTAAAATTCCCTGACATTTCCCGGTATTCCCTGACTGTGGCAACCCTGGTTCTTACTTAGCACGGCAGTACGCCTGCGGACCGATTATTGAAACTGATAGACAAAGCGGTAGACAAAGAAGACATAGAGAGTATAGAGCGATCCTATTGGTTGACATGGTTGGTTCTTATAGACTAAGGAAGCAAATGATGGACTACCTGTCGGGTTTTTGGTGGGTTGCCGTTAGTTAGTTCATTACATACCTACCTCCTATGTCCATTCATTGCCACCACCCGCTTCCACCAATAGGATCCCCCCAAATCCCTTTTGTCGTCTATGTCTATAGCTTTGTCTATCAGTTTCAATAATCGGCCTGCTGGACGGCAAAATTTAGACGACAAGCGGCCCACTGTATACGGGAGCGTGGGAGGCACAGTGAGTTCGGCGGTGGCGGGGGAGGAGGGGGTTGGTCGGAAGCTCGAAAGCCGTCCTGGGCCCGGGCACATTGCACCCGCGTTCGTTCGGGACTCGGGGAGGCTGGAATGGATTCGGCTCCTCGTCGCGATTGCGAGAGGCCATTTAGACGCCGGAGCTACGTGAGCGTTTAGCCGGCTCCGGGCCCCGTTAAAATATTCAAGATATAGGTCATCCGAAAAGCATTTGCATTTTAATTGCGCGTCCCGAGCGACCGTTCGCGCCGCCGTTCGTCTCCGGGAAGCAACGCGGACGCGGCGGAAATTATGATGCGAGATAAATAGATTACGGGAATCATTTGTCATCGGCTTTGTTCCCACGCTGGCGGCGAAGTC